>NC_064573.1:61464773-62089773 GCF_937001465.1 Orcinus orca
CGCCCTTGTCGTTTGAGTTTTTTAGAACTTTTCATTTCAATATAATTTTAAACTAACAGAAAAGTCTCAACAACAGTTCTAAAGCTTCACCCAAATTTATCAACAGTTAATATTCTGCCCCATTTGCTTTATGTTCTCTCTGTCCCAAACACACACACACACACACACACACACACACACACACACACACACACTAACTCCTGAAACCATCTGAGAGTAAGTTACATACATCATGCCCATCTCTTCTCCAAATATTATAGTGTTTATTTCCTAAAAATAAGGATCTGTCTTAGATGACCATAGTACAATTATCAAACTCAGGAAACTTAACATTGATACAACCTAATCCACAGTCTATACTCAAATTTCACCAACTGTCCCCAAAATATGTCCTTTGTTGCTATTTTTCCTAACCCAGGGTCACCCATCCCATCTGCTGTCATGTCTCATTCATCTCCTTTTATCTGGGGCAGTTCCTCTGCCTTGCATGACAATGACACTTGTGAAGAGCACCAGCCAGACTCTGGTCTCTCTCACATCTCCTCAGGTTCCGCACACTTGGCAGAATACCTCAGAAGCAGTGCTGTGTCCCTTTCAGTGGGACAAGACGCACACGGTGGTGGTTTTTGCCAATACTGGTGATGTTGACTTTGATACTGTGGCAGACAGACTCAGGTGTCCCCGTGACCCCAACCTCCTCGTGTTCATGCCCTGTGTGCCCTCCCCTTGAGAGTGGGCAGGACCTGTGACTTGCTTCTAACCAAGAGAACAGAGCAAAGATGACAGGATGTTCGTGACTGCAAGTAAGTGATTATGTTACATAAGAGGTAACTTCCATCTTGCTGGAGCCCCCTCTCCCTTGCTGGCTGTGAGGAAGCAAGTGGCCACAATGGGGAAGCCACCTGCAAAGAAGCAGAGACAGCCTCTAGGCACTGAGGGCTTCCTCCCGCCAATGGCCAGCAAAACAGTGGAGCTGTCAGTCTTAAACCACAAGGAATGGAATGCAGCCAACAAGCACATAAGCAGGAAGTGGACCTGCAACAGTCGCGCCTCCAGATAACCCAGCCCTGGGTTAAAGTGTCATCAGACCCTAAGCAGAGGACCCTGCAAAGCCATGCCCAGGCTTCTGACTCACAGAAGCTATGAGGTAATTTTAAGCTGCTAAATTTTTGGTAATAACTTTCTGGGCATTATTACACAGCAATAGAAAATGAATACAGTCACACTTGAAGTGGTTCTGCCAGATTACCCCAATGTACTCTTTTTCCCTTTGAAATCAATATATAATTTATGGGAAGTTCCTCTGTAACTATGCCAACACCATAGGCCTAATCAAACTTTCAGACTTAATAATCACTGGTGATTCTTGCTTAAGCCAACTATTACTACCATGTTTGGAGAATTATGATGTTCTATCCATCATCCCTTCTACATTTATTAGTTGGCAATATGGGGAAAGAACTTTCCCTTCTCCCCCATTTATTTACTCATGAATTTATTTACATGTCAAATACACTCATGGATTATTTTATTCCATAGCAGATTTAATCCACTGTCATTATTTATTGTGATCCTCAAATAACCAGATTTGGCCAGTGGGAGCTTCTTCAAGCTAACTCCTGAGTCCTTTTGACAAATCCCATAACTTTTTTTTTTAACTGTCTTAATGAGGTATCCTTTACTAACCATAAAATTCACTTATTTATTGATTGATTTATTTTAATAGATCTTTATTGGAGTATAATTGCTTCACAATACTGTGTTAGTTTCTGTTACACAACAAAGCTAATCAGCCATATGCATACACATGTCCCCATATCCCCTGCCTCTTGAGCCTCCCTCCCACCCTCCCTATCCCACCCCTCTAGGTCATCACAAAGCACCGAGCAGATCTCCCTGTCCTATGCTGCTGCTTCCCACCAGCCAACTATTTTACATTCGGTAGTGTATATATGTCGATGCTACTCTCACTTTGCCCCGCTTTGCCCTCCCACCCCATGTCCTCAAGTCCACTCTCTATGTCTACCTCTTTATTCCTGTCCTGCAACTAGGTTCATCAGTACCATTTTTTTTTGGGGGGGGGGCGGATTCCATATATATGCGTTAGCATACGGTATGTTTTTTCTCTTTCTGACTTACTTCACTCTGTATGACAGAATCTAGGTCCATCCACCTCACTACAAATAACTCAGTTTCGTTTCTTTTCATGGCTAATATTCCATTGTATATATGTGTCACATCTTCTTTATCCATTCATCTGTCAATGGGCATTTAGGTTGGTTCCACGTCCTGGTTATTGTAAATAGTGCTGCAATGAACACGGCGGTACATGTCTCTTTTTGAATTATGGTTTTCTCAGGGTATATGCCCAGTAGTGGGATTGCTGGGTCATATGGTAGTTCCAGTTTTAGTTTTTCACCACACCCTTTCCAGCATTTATTGTTTCTAGATGTTTTGATAATGGCCATTCTGACTGGTGTGAGGTGATACCTCATTGTAGTTTTGATTTGCATTTCTCTAATGATTAGTGACGTTGAGCATCTTTTCATGTGCCTCTTGGCCATCTGTATGTCTTCCTTGGTGAAATGTCTACTTAGGTCTTCTGCCCATTTTTTAACTGAATTGCTTGGTTTTTTGATATTGAGCTCCATGGGATGTTTGTATATTTTAGCGATTAATCCTTTGTCTGTTGTTTCATTTGCAAATATTTTCTCTCATTCTGAGGGTTGTCTTTCTGTCTTGTTTATGGTTTCCTTTGCTGTGCAAAAGCTTTTAAGTTTAATTAAGTCCCATTTGTTTATTTTTGTTTTTATTTTCATTACTCTAGGAAGTGGGTCAAAAAAGATCTTGCTGTGGTTTATGTCAGAGTGTTCTTCCTATGTTTTCCTCTAAGAGTTTTATAGTGTGTAGTCTTACATTTAGGTTTTTATTCCATTTGAAGTTTATTTTTGTGTACAGTGTTAGGTAGTGATCTAATTTCACTCTTTTACATGTAGCTGTCCAGTTTTCCCAGCACCACTTATTGAAAAGGCTGTCTTTTCTCCATTGTATATTCTTGCCTCCTTTGCTGTAAATTAGGTGCCCATATGTGTGTGGGTTTATCTCTGGGCATTCTATCATGTACCATTGATCTATCTTTCTGTTTTTGTGCCAGTACCATACTGTCTTGATTATTGTAGCTTTGTGGTATAGTTTGAAGTCAGGGAGCCTGATTCCTCCAACTCTGTTTTTCTTTCTCAAGACTGCTTTGGCTATTCGGGGTCTTTTGTGTTTCCATACTAACTGTAAAATTTTTTGTCCTAATCCTGTGAAGAATGCCATTCGTAGTTTGACAGGGATTGCATTGAATCTGTAGATTGCTTTGGGTAGTACAGTCATTTTCACAATATTGATTCTTCCAATCCAAGAACATGGTATATCTCTCCATCTGTTGATGTCAGCTTTGATTTCTTTCATCAGTGTTTTACAGTTTTCTGAGTACAAGTCTTTCGCCTCCTTAGGCAGGTTTATTCCTAGGTATTTTATTCTTTTTGTTGCAATAGTAAATCGGAGTGTTTCCTTAATTTCTCATTCAGATTTTTCATCAGTAGTGTATAGGAATGCAAGAGATTTCTGTACATTAATTTTGTATCCTGCAACCTTACCAAATTCATTGATTAGTTCTAGTAGCTTTCTAGTGTCATCTTTAGGATTTTCTATGTATAGGATCATGTCATCCGCAAACAGTGACGGTCTTACTTACTTCTTACTTTATTTCTTTTTCATCTCTGATTGCTGTGGCTAGGACTTCCAAAACTATGTTGAGTAAGAGTGGCTAGAGTGGACATCCTTGTCTTGTTCCTGATCTTAGTGGAAATGCTTTCAGTTTTTCACCATTGAGTATGATGCTTGGTGTGGGTTTGTCCTATATGGCCTTTATTATGTTGAGGTAGGTTCCCTCTATGCCCATTTTCTGGAGAGTTTTTATCATAAACTGATGCTGAATTTTATCAAAAGCTTTTTCTTCATCTATTGAGATGATATGGTTTTTATTCCTTAATTTGTTAATGTGGTGTATCACATTGATTGATTTGCGTATATTGAAGAATCCTTGTATATCTGGGATAAATTCCACTTGATGATGGTGTATGTTCCTTCTAATGTGCTGTTGGATTCTGTTTGCTAGTATTTTGTTCAGGATTTTTGCATCTATGTTCATCAGTGATATTCATCTATAATCTTCTTTTTCTGTGATATATTTTTCTGGTTTTGGTATCAGGGTGATGGTGCCCTCATAGAATGAATTTGGGAGTGTTTCTCCCTCTGCAACTTTTTGGAAGAGTTTGAGATGGATCGGTGTTAGCTCTTCTCTAATTGTTTGATAGAATTCACCTGTGAAGCCATCTAGTCCAGGACTTCTGTTTGTTGGAAGAGTTTTTTTGTTTGTTTGGGGGTTTTTTGCAGTATGCTGGCCTCTCACCGTTGTGGCCTATCCCATTGTGGAGCACAGGCTCTGGACGCGCAGGCTCAGCGGCCATGGCTCACGGGCCCAGCCGCTCCGCGGCATGTGGGATCTTCCCAGACCAGGGCACGAACCCGTGTCCCCTGCATCGGCAGGCAGACTCTCAACCACTGCGCCACCAGGGAAGCCCTGTTGGAAGAGTTTTAATTATAGTTTCAATTTCATTACTTGTGATAGATCTGTTTATATTTTCTAATTCTTCCTGGTTCAGTCTTGGAAAATTGTTCCTTTCCAAGAATTTGTCCATTTCTTCGTGGTTGTCCATTCTATTGGCATATAGTTGTTTGTAGTAGTCTCTTATAATCCTTTGTATTTCTGCAGTGTCAGCTGTGATTTCTCCTTTTTCATTTCTAATTTTATTGATTTGCATCCTCTCCGTTTTTCTTCTTGATGAGTCTGGCTAAGGGTTTATTGATTTTGTTTATCTTCTCAAAGAACCAGCTTTTATTTATTTATTTTTCGGTGCGCAGGCCTCTCACCGCTGCGGCCCCTCCCGCTGCAGAGCACAGGCTCCGGACACGCAGGCCCAGTGGCCATGGCCCATGGGCCCAGTCGCTCCACGGCACGCGGGATCCTCCTGGACTGAGGCACAAACCCGCGTCCCCCACATCGGCAGGCAGACTCCCAACCACTGCGCCACCAGGGAAGCCCAGAACCAGCTTTTAGTTTTACTGATCTTTGTTATTGTTTTCTTCATTTCTATTTCATTCATTTCTTCTCTGATCTTTATGCTTTCCTTCTACTGATTCTGCATTTTCTTTGTTCTTCTCTCTCTAGTTGTTTTATACATAGGGTTAGACTGTTTATTTGAGATTTCTCTTGTTTCTTGAGGTGAGATTAAATTACTATAAAGTTCCCTCTTGGAACCACTTTTGCTGCGTCCCATATGTTTTGGATCGTGTTTCCATGGTCAAAATTTGTTTCTATGTATTTTTTTATTTCTTCTTTGATCTCTTGGTTATTTAGTAGCATACTGTTTAGCCTCCATGTATTTGTGTTTTTTACAGTTTTTTCCTGTAACTGATTTCCAATCTCATAGCGTTGTGGTCAGAAAAGATGCTTGATACGATTTCAATTTTCTTAAAATTTCCAAGGCTTGATTTGTGACCCAAGATGTGATCTACCCTGGAGAATACTCCATGTGCACTTGATCCTTTGATCTGCCACTTTTGGGTAGAATGTCCTATAAATATCAATTAGATCTATCTGGTCTATTGTGTCATCTAAAGCTTGGGTTTCCTTACTAATTTTCTGTTTGAATGATCTGTCCATTGGTGTAAGTGGGGTGTTAAAGTCCCCTACTATTATTGTGTTACTGTCGATTTCTCCTTTCATGGTTGTTAGCATTTCCCTTATGTACTGAGGTGCTCCTATGTTGGGTGAATAAACATTTATAATTGTTATATCTTCTTCTTGGATTGATCCTTTGATCATTATGTAGTGTCCCTCCTTATCTCTTTTAACAGTCCTTATTTAAAGTCTATTTTATCTGATATGAGTATTGCTACTCCAGCTTTCTTTTGATTTCCATTTGCATGGAATATCTTTTTCCATCCCTTCACTTTCAGTCTGTATGTGTCCCTAGGTCCGAAGTGGGTCTCTTGTAGACAACATATATATGGATCTTGGTTTTTTATCCATTCAGCAAGCCTGTGTCTTTTGGTTGGAGCATTTAATCCATTCATGTTTAAGGTAATTATCAATATGTATGTTCCTGTGACCATTTTAATTGTTTTGGGTTTGTTTTTCTGGGTCTTTTTCTTCTCTTGTGTTTCCCGCTTAGAGAAGTTTCTTTAGCATTGTTGTAAAGCTGGTTTGGTGGTGGTGAATTCTCTTAGCTTTTGCTTGCCTTAAAAGCTTTTGACTTCTCCATCGAATCTGAATGAGATCCTTGCTGGGTAGAATAATCTTGGTTGTAGGTTTTTCTCTTTCATCACTTTAAGTATATCCTGCCACTCCCTTCTGTCCTGCAGAGTTTCTGCTGAAAAATCAGCTGATAACTTTATGGGGATTCCTTTGTATATTATTTTTTGTTTTTTCCCTGTTGCTTTTAATATTTTTTATTTGAATTTAATTTTTGTTAGTTTGATTAATATGTGTCTTGAAGCTCAGCAGGCTCCCCAGGCCAAGTGGGCCGTGCAATCACTCTCCGCTCCTCTCCTGGTCCACCCAGAGGGCCCCTCCCACCTACCTCTCCTGATCTCCCCAGCCTCAGGGATGCTGATCCTGTCTGGCCTCCACTTCTCCCCCTTCTGTCCCCCTATGTCCTACTGGTTCACTTTGGGGTTCCTCCTGTCTCCTTGGGCGTCAGAATTCCTCCACCAGCAGCCAGCAGGCACCCGAGTTGTGGGGAGATGCTAACTCCATGTCTTCCCACACTGCCATCCTGACCTTAGCCTTTTCTTAATTCACTTATTTAAAGTATACAATTTGGAGATTTTTAGTTTATTTATAAAATTGTGCAACCATCACCACAATCTAATTTCTCAAATTTTAATTTTTTATCACTCAAAAAACAAACTTCATGCCCATTTGCAGTCACCACCCCTCCAAATCCCAGCTCTGGGAAACCATTCATCTATTTTCTGTTTCTACAGATTTCCTTTTCTGGACATTTCATATAAATGAAATCACATAAAATGTGGTCTTTTGTGTCTGGATATTTTTCACATAGCATGTTTCTGAGGGTCATCTGTGTTGCAGCACTTGTTCCTCTTTACTGGCAAATACTATCTCATTGTATGGACATGCTCCTTAATGTTTTATATGCTTCCTTACTTCTCAGCACAAGATGTTCTGGGATCATCTTGTATTCTTCCTTCCCCAGCCCTGGCATCTGCCATTTCTCCAAGAAACCTTGGCTACTTTTAGTGGGGAAGGCTATTTAGAAACCAATATCTGGGTGGCTAGGAGTGCTCAGTGTTACAGGGGTGCCCCTACTGCTTCCAGGCCCTTTTGTAATACATGTATATGTACATATAAATATGTTTCTATAAACATAGACACACATATATACATACATACAAACATAAAAGGCTGACCTACTTTTTGTTGCTTGCAATTGAAAGCATCCTAACTCACACAGACATCAGAGATGAGATAAAAATCCCTTCCTTTCAGGACTTCCCTGGTAGTCCAGTGGTTAACAATCTGCCTTCCAATCCAGGGGACACGGGTTCAATCCCTGGTTGGGGAACTAAGATCCCACATGCCACAGGGCAACTAAGCCTGCGTGCTCTAGAGGCCACGAACCACAACTAGAGAAAAGCCCATGCGCCACTACAAAAGATCCCGTATACCGCAACTATGACCTGATGCAGACAAATAAATAAATATTTTTTCAAAAATCCCTTCCTTTTTCCATCTAGGAAGGAAAGGGCAGTAAAAAACAGATTAAACTTTTAATTTCATTCTGTTTCATAACTCTGAAACATACACATGAAAGGCTTTGCTTGGGCCTTTTGACAAAGAAATCTCTTCCAAGCAATGATCTCAAACGCTCGACGTTAAATTTTTATTTTTACTTTCCTCTCTAGAAATCTGTATAGTAGGTACAAAACTATTTTGGTTGAGTCAAGGGACACCCCCCCTCCCCGCCAATGCCTATCAATTCATACACTGGCTTAGAGAATAGCCAGTGAAGGGGAATTCCTCAGTCATATGTTAGACTGAGTGTGAACTGTGAGTTCACCCTTTCAGACTGTCATTCCACATCAAACACATTCCAGATAAATGACAGCTAATTTTTTTTTTTTACCTTTCTGAGATACAGCCATGCTCAAAAAACGATCAGCATCTCCATGGACCAGAAACAAACAGAAAAACAGCAATAAAAGGGCTGCAGTCATGGTCTCTCAGCTTCTGTATCCAGTAGCAGCCAGGAGTTAGGGACTCATGAACAGTTGGAGACTTGGAATCAGTCTACTGTGTATGGCGGGGATAAGTCTGTCCTGCCATGAAATAAGTCTGATGAAAACGGCAAATGCTCTGTAGCCTACAATTTGTAGTAAGTGGCACTGCCTGCTCAGGGACTGAATCTATGAGATCTCTGATATAACTGTAGGATGAGCACTCCAAGCCACCAGTATAAGCCAAAGAGTCAATGCCCTAGTTATATATGAAGTCCTTCTATGGGCATCAGGAGTTAAAGAACCCACTGACATTTTAGGTAAACATTTAGTATATATGAGTGCTTGTTTTTCTGAGGAAGGTTTCATATTTTTCATCAGATTTTCAATGAGGTCTGTGATCCCCATATAGTAAAGGACCACTGACCTAATACGTGTGTGAGTTAACACAGCGTAAATCACTTGGTGGCTTCCAGAGCTTGCAGCTCAGTTTTTAGTTCTGTCATTTATTTCCTCAAACATTTGAGTGCCAGACAGTTTTCAGAAATAACACAAAATCTCTGCTTACTTATTAGTGGGGAAAGAGAAGAACCAGAGTGCAGTCTGTCTTTCTGAGAAAAAGACAGACCAAATCATGTCACTGCTCAAAACTCTCCAATGGTTGCACACCCGTGTCTACTGCAGTACTATTTACAATGGCCAAGGTGGGGAATCAACCCAAGGGACTACCAAGAAATGAATGAATAAACAAAATGTGTTCTAAACATAGAGTGGAATATTATTCAACCTTAACAAGGAAGAAAATTCTGACACATGCTACAACGCGAAAGAACCTTGAGACATCACGCTAAGTGAAATAAGCCAACCACAAAAAGACAAATACTGTATGATCGCACTTATATGAAGTACCTAGAGCAGTCAAGTTCACACAGACAGAAAGTAGAATGGTGGTTGCCAGGGACTGTGGGGAGGGAGAGTTCTTGCTAGTAGTTCAGAGTTTCACTTCTTCAAGATGAAAAGATTCTGGAGCTCTGTTGCACAGCAATGTGAATACATTTAACACTGCTTAACTGTATGCTTAAAAATTGTTAAGATAGTAAATTTTACGTGTTTTTTACCAAAATAAAAATTTTTTAAATCACATTATTTTGTTTGCTAGCAAGTCCTAGAGGACAAATGTCCAAACAACAAACCAGCAATAAGAGAAAAACTCAGAAATGTGATTAAAATATCTCATACATTACCAATTATCAAAATAAGGAGACCTGTATGTAATAATTCAATTACATTGTCTGTGAGCTGAATTATTCCTAGGTAAGAGGGAATTAAATTTGTAATAGTCCTCAAATAAATCTCTGTTGAATAGATATGTCAGTATCTGTATTAGTGAGAGCAGTACTAGTTGCTGTAATAAACAAAGCTCTCCAGTGGTTTCCACATACTCTGTGGATGCTCACTGTGGCTGACAGGGCCCTGCATGATCTGGTCAGCTGCTACCTGGCTGACCTCACCCACCACCTCCCCGAGCCACACTGGCCTCCTTGATGTTCTGTGACCACCTGGGTACCTCTCTGTACAATGCCTTCACACTTGCTTTTTCTTCTGCCTGGCTTATTCCCTCACATCATTCAGATCTCTGCTCAAATGTCACCATGAAAGAGACCTTCACTCCTACAATATACCCTTCTCTTCTCTGTCCACTCCACCCCCTTGCCCACTTATGCTCTATTCCCTTGCCCTCCTTTATTTTCCTTCATAGCTCTTAATACCATATATTATTTTATATACATTTATTTGCATGTTATCTATAAACAATAGAATGTGAATCCACACAAGCAGAGGTTTTTGTCTGTCTTGCCCATTGTTATACTCTCAAAGCCTAAAACAGTGTCTAGCACAGGGTAGGTGCTTTCTTGTAGAAAGAAGGAAAAGGAAAGAGGTACAAGGAGAGAGGGAGGAGGGAGAGAAGGAGAAAGAAAGAGGGAGGAGGGAGTGGGAGGGCAGGGGGAGGGGGTGTCTCTGCGCCTCCCTAGCTCAGGGGCTACTTTCCTGGTCTAGCTCCTTTCCAGGGCTGCTTATTTTACTAAAACCAGTAAATTATTTTCTCCCTATAATTACCTGACTTTTACAGTTAACAGTGTTAATGTTCCCTTTTATTAGTACTCTACACATAATTAAAAACCTGACTTACTCTCGTACCTGCTGAACAATGGGATAAAAGATAACTTTGTTAGGACACGCAACTTGCTTTTTACTTAGCTCAAGGTAAACAAACTGCAGAAAATATTTCAGTTATCTGAGAAGTCATCTGGTATAAGAACCACACCGGATCTCTCAGCTTTGTTACTATATTTGTTTGACTGTGTGACTCATGTACTGGTTTACATAAGATCAAATTTCCTGGTTTCTAATTGCCTGAGTAACTTGTGACAATCACAAGGTCCTGTTTCTTGAAAATGGATTGTGCTAATTCAACAATATTCCTGGAAAGTCTTTAAAAGAAATTGCAGGTCATCTTTTTAGGATGGCCTGCAACTGCTAACTTTCCCCTATGTCTCACATTTTTTTCTTTTGGGTCACCTTGTCAGATGCTTTCCACCTCAACCCTATTTCGATTTTCTCTCCTAGTGAAAATCATTGAAATCCCTAAAGACACTGAATTTTATGGGAATCTACTACACTATCGCTGACTTGTGGCCAGGCTCTAAGGCAATGAGCATGGCTTGTTGCCTTCCCTGCTCATCCCGGGCTTAGTCACAGGACTGGGTCTGAGTTTGGACAAATGGTGCAGAATGCTCAAGTCACTCAGAACTAGTAAGAAAGCAAACGTATGTTCACCTCACATACCTACTCTCCACCCCAACATATATCCATGATGTCTCTTTTCTTATTACAAAAGCAAAATATATCCATTAGAAATCTCGGGGGCTTCCCTGGTGGCACAGTGGTTGAGAGTCCGCCTGCCGATGCAGGGAACATGGGTTCGTGCCCCGGTCCGGGAAGATCCCACATGCCGCGGAGCGGCTAGGCCCGTGAGCCATGGCCACTGAGCCGGCGCGTCCGGAGCCTGTGCTCCACAACAGGAGAGGCTACAACAGCGAGAGGCCCGCGTACCGCCAAAAAAAAAAAAAAAAAAAAAAAAGAAATCTCGGAAAATACAAGCAATCTAAAGGAACATTACAGGATGGACCTAGAGATTATCATACTAAGTGAAGTCAGACAAAGAAAGACAAATACCATATATCACTTACATGTGGAATCTAAAATATGATTCAAGTGCACTTATCTATGAAACAGAAACAGACTCACAGACATAGAAAACAAACTTATGGTTACCAAAGGGGAAGGGGGGGAATAAATTAGGAGTTTGGGATTAGTAGATACAAACTACTATATATAAAACAGATAAACAACAAAGTCCTACTGTATAACACAGGGCACTATATTCATTATCTTATAATAACCCATAAAGGAAAAGAATATGAAAAAGAATATATATATGAATGAATCACTTTGCTGTACACCAGAAACTAAAGCATTGTAAATCAACTATACTTCAATGAAAAAAATTTTTTAATGGAAAACACTTATGATCTGACCCAATAAATGGAAGCATAATTCCTAATTTAAAAAATATATATTTCAACATTAAAAAATAAAAGAATATTATATATATATCTATATCTCACTATTAACAGTTCATTATATTTGTCCTGTTCATATTTGTTAATAAAAATTGGATCGTTTGGTACCTACTATTTGATAACCTGTTTTATACCATAATGGACCATCTTTTCACATAAACAATTCTATTCCATCCATTTGTTTTTAATAATGTAGAGTCTTCTCTTGCACAACAGTGAGACAGCTAGACAGATGCTAACTTTTCTCTCGTATAAAAAGTGCTGCATTATAACTGAATCACTTTGCTGTACACCTGAAACTGATACAACATTGTTAATCAACTATGCTCCAATATAAAATAAATTATTTTAAAAAGTGCTGCAAATAAATATCTTCTTGCTACATTTTTGCACACATTCAGAGTTATTTCCTTTGAAAAAGTTCCTAGAAATATAATTAATGGATTAAACCCATGCTCTTCAATGATAAATTGCTCTCCAAAACATTAACTGCAATCTCTACTCCTATGTTTGCATATGAAAATGCAGTATATAATCTGGTTTGTGAATTCCTTTTAACAAAGTTTTACATTAAGGTGATGACAATAATAATAATAGCAATAGTATCTGCCATGCCAGAAGCTGTCCTAGGCACTTTTCCTATCTGATCTCTAATCCTTACAACCACCCCAGGGACAGGTGGTAATATCATCAGTTTACTGACAGGAAACTGGGGCTCACTAAGGTTAGGGGCTATACAGAAGCAAAATTGAGGATTAGTACTAGTTCCAGGCCTGCCTAACTCCAAAGCTCCCAAATGGGGCGAAATGATTTTAAAGAGAAGACACGGAGTCAGCCCTACAGTGCACGGCAAGCTGCAGAGTCCAGAGCCACTAATCTGGAGCCCGGGGGCAGAATTTCAGAATTTTGCAAGCTGGCTGGTTAAACTTCTGATAGCTTAAAATTGGCCAAGTGGCAGTATTTAGACCACAGAAATCAGTGTTGTTTTGTTTTGTTTTGAGAGCCAGTTCACCAACACAGCAAATTCAAGTACTGAAGTCTGACTTGCTTTCCCCCCATCTCTCCCAGGTGAGAGGCAACTCAATAAGTTGCCTTTATTTACTGTCTCCAATTTCTTTCCTTTCTCTTTTAAACTCACTGCAGTATGACTTTTGCCCCCACACCACTACACCAACTCTGCCTGTCAGCAACCACCACACTGTCAAACTCAATAACCAATTCCTAGTTCTCATCTCACCTACCTGTTAGACAGCATTTCATACAGTAGGCCACTTCCTCCTCCTAGATGTGCTTTAGTTACTCGGTGTCCTGGACACGACCCTCACATGGTTTTCCTCCTACTTTTCTGGTCACTTCTTCTGAGGCTTCTTCACTGGTTCCTCCTTGTCTCTCCACCCTCTTAATGTTGGGGTATTCCAGGGCTCAGCCCTTAGTCCCTTCTCTTTTCTGTCTACCCTCGTTCCTTTGGTGATCTCAAAAGTCTCACATTTACATAGTCCTACAATGGCCTTTAAGGCCCTACATCCTTGCTAATCAAAGTGTGGTCCTAACATCAGCAGGAGCAGCACCTGAGAGTTTGTTATCTCTGGCTCCACTCAAAACCAACCAAATCAGAATTTAAATTTTACCAAGATCCTTAGGGGGGTTGTATGCATGTTAAGGTCGGAGAAGCACTACCTTGGTGATCTGGTACCCCATTCCTCTCTGTTCCCACCACAATGGCCTCCTGCCACCACAGGAGCTCAGCAGATACTCTCCCACCTTCAGACCGGAGCAGAACTGTTCACTCTGTCTGAAATGCTCTTCCCCAGATACCTAGATACTTGCTCCCTTACTTCCTTCAAGCTTTTGCTCATTTGTAACCATTTTGGGAGGTCCATTCTAATCACCTTGTTAAAAAATGCAAACCTACCACCATCACTACTACCACCATGCTCCCCATCACAGTTTTCTATATTAATTTTCTCCAACACACTCATAACCTTCTACATACTATAGTTCACTTATTTATCATATTTATTTTCTGTCTACCCCTAGTATAATGCAAATATTTGAGGGCCAAGATTTCTGTCTGTTTTGTTCACTGGTGTATCCCAAATCCTAGAAGACAGCCTAGACACAGCAGGTGCTCAAGAAATGTTTGTTGAAAAAGGACTTTAGTCTCCAATAGCTTCTTCAAGCGCTTGGTAATCAACTCTGTGACTCAGGTGCCCCTGAAATCACTTCATTAGCACAGTTATTCATGCCTGGAATCTCTCTCCCCCTTGCCTACCTAGAATCTACTCAGTATATCTGAGAATAGGCATCTACTGTTTTACCAAGATTTAACCAAGCCCTTCAACATTCTGTTACTGCCTCCCCACTAAGCCTCATGATTTTTTAAAGATAATTCAGAACTAAAACTATTCTGGTCCTTTCAAATTTCTCATTTCTTAAATATTTCCATTCCTTCTTCTCCCTATTTCTTTAACCAAATGTGGCTATTGAGCACTTGAAGTGTGGCTAGCCCAAACTGAGAAGTGCTGAAGCAAAATACACACCAGATTTGAAAGACTTAGTATGAAAAAAAGATACAAAATAGTTCATTAATAATTCTCATATTGATTACACGTTGACATAATTCAGAAATAGTGGGTTAAATAAAATATATTATAAAAACTGATTTCACCTGTTTCATTTTATTTTTTAATGTGGCTACTAGAACATTTAAAATTACATATGTGGTCCCCCGTTATATTTCTATTGGACAGCACTGCTCTAAACAAGTTCCAAACAGAATGGTTGCTTCCTTCCTGGAAGAAATTCTTCCCGTAGTTTTTGTTTTAACAAGCAGGAGACTGGGAAAGAATGTGGGGGAATGCAACATGCAATTAAAAACAGAAAATAAAAATCTGTAATACTTTGAAATTATCACTTTGATGGTCACTTGAAATCGAACATTTTAAGATAATATTCTTCAAAGACATATATAATAGAGTACATTTAAGTGACATTAAAATACAATATTATCACTATCTGTAAAAATTTATCAAGCTACAACCTAAAAATCTGCGCACTTTTTTCAATGTCCTATACTTAAATATTTTAAAATATAATGTTAACACCACACAAATTAATTTAATCCAAACCAAGTGATTCTGTGTTTAAGGAAAAAGAAGATTCTTGCTTTTGCATGCTTCCTAAAAGTTAAAAGGAGTGAAATAAAAGCACCCTCCTCCTTTCATTTCCTCCCTTTAAAGTCAGAGCTCAGTAACAGATCATCTAAATACTACCCCTTCTCATCAGAATCTCCTTAGCAACCTTTTACAGCTTGTCATGGGTTGCAGAATTTTCCCATTTCCCATTCTTAAAAGGACCTGTGTCCCTTTCAGAACAAAGGAATTTAAAACAGAAAACAACAAGCTGTTTAAATAAAAACTTTAAGGTCACAATCTCCTTCAATGTTTTTGCCAGCTCCTTTCCTGTAAGCATTCTGCTTTCCTCCCTTCCCAAGTTAAAATCAGATCTGGTAACAAAGACTCCTGCAAAAACAACAGGGGACACTTCTAACAATACCTGACAGTCATAATTACAGGCCATACCTACTGGCCCAATATCATGAGACCCTGGGGCCATTTCACAATTACAGGTTGTGGATCCATTTTTAATTAATTTATTAAATTTCTTTCCCTGTGTAAGCTGTATAACAGTAATAGAATAATATATTTGAAAATACCTTAATAAGAAAAGTACCAAATAATTGTTTTGCTCCTTTTTATTATGTTGGAATTAACTACCTAATTTTATTAACCATGCAGAAGGAAAAAATAAAATTCCAAGTTTAATAAAGCCAAATTTATATAAATAAGTTTAAGAAATCAAGTACTATTGCCTCTAGAGTAAAGAGGGAATATTTGTGTCCAAAGCATGTATCCACTGTTCTCATTTTTGCCATGTTCATGTAACCCTAACCAAATTATTTACTTATTTATGTATTAAAACACAAGCTCTGGGACTTCCCTTGTGGCGCAGTGGTTCTGAATCCGCCTGCCAATGCAGGGGACACGGGTTCGAGCCCTGGTCCAGGAAGATCCCACATGCCGCGGAGCAACTAAGCCCATTCGCCACAACTACTAAGCCTGCACTCTAAAGCCCGCAAGCCACAACTACTAAGCCCGTGTGCCACAACTACTGAAGCCTGCACACCTACAGCCCATGCTCTGCAACAAGAGAAGCCCCCACAATGAGAAGCCCGCACACCGCAATGAAGAGTAGCCCCCACTCGTTGCAACTAGAGAAAGCCCGTGCAAAGCAACGAAGACCCAACGCAGCCAAAAATTAATTAATTAAAAAAACAAAAACAAAAACAAACAAACAAAAAAAAAACACAAAAAAAAAAACAAAAACAAAAAAAACAAAAACAAAAAACCTCTGAATAAAAACATGGGAGTGCAACAAGTCAGGCACCAACTCCTCACTGGAAAGCCATACATACCTTTTAAACTTATATTCTATAAAGTACTCTTGCAATAAAGTTGATACTCTAAACAGAAAATGATCCTAAGGGGAAACAAAAAACAGCTCAAAATTCAGTCATACTAGGCCAAACTATGTTTCAACACACAAAAGTTTATATTTCTACTTGAAATATAAATCATATAAAGATTATTTCAAAAGTCTCTGATTTAGCATTCAAACATTTAAATATTCTCTCATAAAACAGATTTGAAGTAAATTACTTAAAGAGTTTGGGGGATTACTCCACCCTCTGACTCTGAGTTCCATAAAAACAATTTTTAAAAAGAAACAGCAAGGGACTTCCCTGGTGGAGCAGCGTTTAAGAATCTGCCTGCCAATGCAGGGGACACGGGTTCAATTCCTGGTCCGGGAAGATCCCACATGCCGCAGAGCAACTAAGCCCATGCACCACAACTACTGAGCCTGTGCTCTGGAGCTCGCAAGCTACGACTACTGAGCCCACACGCCTAGAGCCCGTGCTCCGCAACAAGAGAAGCCACCACAATGAGAAGCCCGCGCATCACAACGAAGAGTAGTCCCTGCTCACCGCAACTAGAGAAAGCCTGCGCACAGCAACGAAGACCCAATGCAGCCAAAATAATTAATCTTTTTCAAAAAGGCTTTAAAAAAAAAAAAAACAGCAAGAAAATGAAATAAAAGACATCCATATTGGAAGTGAAGAAGAAAAGCTCTCTATTCACAGATGACATGATCTCTTACATAGAAAAACCTAGGGAATCTACTAAGAAAGTACTAAAACTAATAAATGAGTTCAGCAAGATTGCAGGATACAAGATCATTATACAAAAATAAATTGCACTTCTAAATATTTACAGTGAACAATCCAAAAACAAAATTAAGAAAACAATCCCATTTATAATCACATCAGGTCAACTGATTTTTGACAAGGGTACCAAGATCATTCAATGAAGAAAAATAGTTTCTTCAAGATATAGCTCTGGGGCTTCCCTGGTGGCGCAGTGGTTGAGAGTCTGCCTGCCGATGCAGGGGACACGGGTTCATGCCCCGGTCCGGGAAGATCCCACATGCCGCGGAGTGGCTGGGCCCGTAAACCATGGCCGCTGGGCCTGCGCGTCCGGAGCCTGTGCTCCGCAACGGGAGAGGCCACAACAGTGAGAGGCCCACATACTGCAAAAAAAAAAAAAAAAAAAAAAAAAAAAACTATAGCTCTGGAACAATTGGATATCCACATGCAAAAGAATGATGTTGGACTCTTCATACCATATGTAAAAATTAATTTTTCTTTATTTATTTTTGGCGGTGCCACACAGCATGCAGGATCTTAATTCCCCGACCAGGGATTAAACCCACACCCCCTGCAGTGGAAGCACGGAGTCTTAACCACCGGACCACCAGGGAAGTCCCTAGCAATGCACTTCTAGATATGCCACCAAACGAGAAAGAAAAAACAGAAGACTGGTCTTCATCAAAATTAAAAACTTTTGTGCTTGAAAGGATACCATTAAAAAAATGAAAAGAAAACTCACAGAATAGGGGAAAATAGCTGCAAATCATGTATCTGACAAGGAACTTGTCTCTAGAATATATAAAGAACTATTACGACTCAATAATAAAAAGACAAATAACCCAATTAAAAAATGGGCAAAGGATCCAAACAGACATTTCTACAAAGATGTACAAATGTCCAATAAGCACATGAAAACATGCTCTGCTCAACATCATCAGTCATCAGGGAAATGCAAATCCATACCACGAGATGCCATTTCACACCCACTAGGATGGCTAGAACGGAAGTCAGAGGATAAGGAGTGTCAGCGAGGATGTGGAAAAACCAAAACTTTCATACACTGCTGGTGCAATGTGGCAGTTCCTCAAAAGTTAAAACACAGAGTTACCAGTTGACCCAACAAATTCTGCTCTTGTGTATATATCCAAGAGAAATAAAAACTTACATCCACACAAAAACCTGTACAGAAATGTTTATAGGAGTGTTACACATAATGGCCAAATGGTGGAAATGACTTATATGTCCACCAACTAATGAATGGGTAAAAACAAAATATGGTCTATCCATACAGTTGAATATTCAGAACTAAAAAGGAGTGAAGTATTGATACATGCTATAACACAGATGAAGACTGAAAACATTATGTTAAGTGAAAATCACAGTCAGTCACAAAAGACCACATATTATGATTCACTTACATGGAATGTCCAGAGCAGACAAATCTATAGCGAAAGAAAGTAAATTAGTGGTTGCTAGGGGAAGTGGGAAGATGGAGGATGATAGCTAAAGGGTAACAGATTTCTTTTAGAGGTGACAAAAATGTTCTAAAAGTGATTGTGGTGATGGCTGCATAATTCTGTGAATATAACAAAAGCTAATGAATCACACCCGTTAAATGGTCGTTTAACTTGTACCGACCATTTGTGAATTACATTTCAATAAACCTCTCACAAAAAATTAAGAAACATCATCATCAAAAGAAATTAGGTAATTATCACAATATCACAACATCAATTTTACTGCTAACAGGCTTTTCTTTTAAATATGTCTTACAATATCTGCCAAATACAGTAAAATCTCTACAAAATTTAGGGAAGATGCCAAGAGACACCACACTGAACCGCAGAAGCTCTCTTAGTCAGCCTCTATCTAGCTGACTTACCCATCTCACACTCCCCAGTCCTCTAGAGACCATACTGACTGATCTCTGTGACAACTACTGGCCATGAACAGGCTAGCTACTCTTAGGTCACCAGGTAGGGGAGCTGAACGTTTACCACAGGTCAGTTCAGTCTGGTCCCAAACCTATTCATACAACTCTACTTATGTGACTACAAAAACAATTTAATTAAATGATGCTTTAACTGATGAAATGTGAATGCATAAAAACGATACCCCTCCTAACTACAAGCAAATGAAGATACATAGCAAAATAAGAATGACCGTAATGAAACAGAAGAAAATTTCGGAAGGAAATGATTTTTCCCTTGAAGAGACACTGGATCTACATCCAATCTTTAATACAGCCTCTAAGACCTGGCACCACTTGTCTGCCTCCATTTCCTATACCTTCCCCCTCACACTCTCCATGTTGACATCCTGTTGTCTGTCAGTTTCAACAAGCTTGCTCTCTGAGTCCTCACTATGATGTCCTTTTGCCTGGAAAGTTCCACTCCATATCCAAACCCTTTCCATCAGCCTGGCTAACTCCTTAAAGCCAAGTTTGTCATTTACACAAAGATGCACGTATCCCTAAGAGTAGCACAGAAAGGTGCTCAAAGAATAAGTCAACTTTATTACGTATATATGGGAAGAAATGTCTAGAAGAATATTCTAAACAGTCATTACAACTAGATGGTAGGGTATGAAGTTATTTTTACTTCCTTCTCTGTATCTGCCTGTGGTACAAAATACAACAAGCTAACATAATTTCTATAAAGAAAGGTACTTTGAAAAGGAAATAAAAATCTAGCTCCTTTGGACTTTCCTGGTGGCGCAGTGATTAAGAATCAGCCTGCCAATGCAGGGGACACGGGTTCGAGCCCTGGTCCAGGAAGATCCCACATGCCACGGAGCAATTAAGGCTATGCGCCACAACTACTGAGCCTGCGCTCTAAAGCCCGCGAGCCACAACTACCGAGCCCATGTGCCACAACTACTGAAGCCCACGCACCTAGAGCCTGTGCTCCGCAACAAGAGAAGCCAGAGCAACGAGAAGCCCGCGCACCACAACGAAGAGTAGCCCCCGCTCGCCACAGCTAGAGAAAGCCTATGCATATCAACGAAGACCCAATGCAGCCAAAAATAAATTAAATAAAATAAAATTAAATAAAATAAATAAATTAAAAAAAAATCTAGCTCCTTTCCACTTTGATACTATCAGCATTGTATTATCTGTGTTGAAAATTTCTATTTTATCATATTAAAAACATTTAAAACTTAAACTATTCATTAAGGCAGATTGATATGGCCCCTGGATAAGGCAAATTATTATTTTTTAAGGCAAATTATTAAGAAAACTTTCTACTCTATTATCAAAGTACTTAGAAGTGCTTAAGTTACCTGAAAGGTAAACTTTCTGTTCCTTCAAGAATAAAGTGTTTACTCCCAGATAATTTGGTTACTCTGAAACCCTTTGTGAGACATACATAGAGTACAACTGTCACTGGTCTTCAAATATAGTAAAAACTACACAAAGGAACACTACTTGTTATAAATTTTGTGTCCTATGGTCAAACAATGTTGTGGTCCAAGTGCAGGTTGGAAAAGAATTTCCAGACACAAGGCAGAATGTAAGGAAGACAGAGTTTATTAAAGAGAAGGTCGCTGTAAGAACAGCAGGCCTTAAAGGGTCGCTGCAAGAAGAGTGGGCTGACTTCCTGGTAGCCAGGGAAGTTGACCCCCTTTGTGGGCTGGTAGCCAACTTTTACAGCCTCAAGACAAAGAAAACTCCTGCTGTCAGGATGGCATTAGGTGATTGGTCAGGATGCTACAACGTTACTACATGGTGATTATTTTGCCTAATATGGAGTCATGGGGCTGTCCGGTTTAGATTAGGAGAGCCCATGGCAGCAGTTGCTATGGGGGCTTGGTTAATTCCAGAATTTTTGTCCTGTGTCCTTGATGTAGGGTGTCCTTGATGTAGGGCTCCACAAATGTCCCCTGTATTTACGACATGTATGACTGTACCACAGAAGGCCATTTTGATAATATTATCTGAGATAGAGTGAGAAGAGAAGGGAGCGATGGGAATGAGGGGGCAGAGGAGAGAGAGATAGAGGAGCTTTCATGATGCCGCCAGTCTACATCTGATGATACATGAAATCACATCATCAATATCTCACTACCAACCTCCATTAGTACTGACACTCAGAAGTAACAACTCAAAGGTAGACACAATTTACTCTGAGGGCACACAAACCGATTTCCAGACCATATAAGTTAACGTCAATCAAATGGCTGTGTAAATTTAGGCATGTTTGGATTCTTTAATCCAAAAAGACAGGAAGCGGAATGTGAGTATACTTCCTCTTCCTTCTAGCCTGCTGATCAAGGAGAAAATGCTGTTATTACCAGCAGTTAATTTGAACTTACTCTTCCAATCCTTTTAAAGAACACATATCATCATTTTAACTTATCACACAATCCTGTTTATAAACCCTTAAATCAAGGTTTAAGATCAGACAATGCCTTCCAATAAAAGGGCAGATGTGATAGTAATACCTTGTTGTTTCTGCTAGATATTCCTAGATTTACTAAGTTTGGTATCAAATACTATTTTCACAATCACACAAAACAGGCTCGGGACTTCCCTGGTGGTGCAGTGGTTAAGAATCCGCCTGCCAATGCAGGGGACACGGGTTCGAGCCCTGGTCCGGAAAGATCCCACATGCCGTGCAGCAACTAAGCCCATGAGCCACAACTACCGAGCCTGCGCTACAACTACTGAGCCTGCGCTCTAGAGCCCGCAAGCCACAACTACTGAGCCCGCGTGCTGCAACTACTGAAGCCCACATGCCTAGAGCCCATGCTCCGCAACGAGAGGCCACCACAATGAGAAGCCTGCACTCTGCAACAAGGAGTAGCTCCCACTCACCACAACTAGAGAAAGCCCACGCGCAACAACGAAGACCCGACACAGCCAAAAATAGATTAAATTTTTTAAAAAAGGCTCACTATGCAGCTAAAGCTGATGCAAATATTTTTGTAAAGATATTACATACTTCTTTCATGTTAATTTTTTAGTTACATTTGAAATTAACTGAGGGCTATCAAATGTCAATTAAGAGAGAGATTACTCATCCAGCTATCACCATGAGTCTACATGAGCCAGAAGTAAAATCAAAGTACAGGGGGCTGATTTAGCTGAAGACAAAATGGATATTTTTTTCGTATTATACTCTGCGTTAAAGCAGCAAACACCCACATACTACCTTTGGCAGTTTATTTTAGGCTGCTCAGGAAACATTAAAATTTTTCACATAGCCCAGTTTCTATCAAAAACTGTACATAATCAGAATGCAGTAAGTCCAAATACTAACTATGATGTATTTCTTGGCTCATTCTCAAAATCTTTGGGTTTCCCCACAAAGCAGACTAATTCTAGGTCTGACTTCCCAGGAGGTTAAAATATTGATATGCCGCGTAATTCTTGAGTCATTCTGAGTAATTTAGAATCAGACTAATTCACAAATTACTCCAGTACAGACCCTTCACCTAACAATGGGGCTAGAGTTTCGTGGCTGGCGTTCGTTCACTCCTTTTTCTGGTTTCCATTCAAAAGAAACATATTCCTGGGCTACATAATGCCAGGACTGAAAGAGTCATAGGTGAGAAGCATATACAGAATAAGGACAATTTCACTGTCCCCAGTGGGGCACAAAATTAATTATCAGCATTATGCATATGCCTCACACAGCAGACAAATAAAGGCTGGATAAACACAAACATAAGAAAGGTGAAGAGATGTGGTTCTGCAACATACTGGCTATACGGCCTTGGGTAAGTTACTTAACCTCTCCGTACTTTAGCTCTCATTTCCAAAATGCAAATAATAGTATCCACTTCATAAATTTGTTGTGAGAATTAAATTAATGCCTATAACAGTAACTCAGCATAGAGTAAGCTCTAAAGTATTTTTTAAAGATGCATGTGGGGGGCTTCCCTGGTGGCGCAGCGGTTGAGAGTCTGCCTGCCGATGCAGGGGACACAGGTTCGTGCCCCGGTCCGGGAAGATCCCACGTGCCACGGAGAGGCTAGGCCCATGAGCCATGGCCGCTGAGCCGGCGCATCCGGAGCCTGTGCTCCGCAACGGGAGAGGCCACAACAGTGAGAGGCCCGCGTACCGCAAAAAAAAAAAAATGTATGTGGGAATGAAACAGTAAGTACTTATATACAGTACACATGAACTTTATTTCTAAGATGGGAAGATGAATCTTTTTCATAGTTTCCCTCAGTAAAGCTTAAATTTTTCCGCTATGCTCTGATTTTTACAAACTAGCTCTATCAAGATTAAAGTATTGACATAAGTTATTTAACTTTATATAATGCTTTAACCAATTCCACTTAAAATACAGCAAATCCATCAAGGAGAACAGAACAGGACTGTCCTGGTTACTCATTTAACCTTCTTGCCTGCTAAAGGGAAAGGGCCTCTGAGTGCTACATAATTAACTGTAGTTAATAGAAGACAGAATGTGATGAAATTTGGAAAGCTAAAAACAATGAAAAGGTCTCAATTAAGATGCTTGAAAATTCAAATGTTTTAGTATTTTTAAGTGCTTAGCCTTTTTTTCAAGTATAAGAGTATATAACCCACAAGACTATTTAAATAATGGCAGAAGGAAAAACTTGTAAACTGGGAGTGAAAGTTCCCCTAAACTGTGGTTGGGACTGCTTCCTTGACAAGCAAATCCCAAGTACAGGTCAGTCACTCAAGACTTTTTTTGTTGTTTTTTTTCACTCAAGAGTTTATAAATTACCAATATGAGCTGTGAGCCATTCCGGGAGGCGAGGCCGAGGGAGAGTAACACACTATTTACCTTGCAGGTCCTCCTCAAAACCAAAGGGACAGAATACAGATCAGTGGTTGCCAGGAGTTTTGGGCTGGGGAGGGAAAGACAAGAGGGGGAGTGGGGGGGAACCTGGGGGGGGTGATGGAACTTGAACTTGACTGTGTAGGTGGTGTTTGTCAAAACTCGAATAATTTTAACTAAAAAGTTTAAACTCTACTGTATGTAAATTATATCTTCAAAAAATAGAAACAAAGCTGTAAAAAAAATTAAATTGCCTATTAAAGTAAAAATTTTGCATATCTTTTAAAACAAATTACATGAAAGATTTCCTTTCATGAGTTCAAACGCTGGAAAATACTCGTATAATCCAGTGTATTAAAACAAATTTCCACACAGTGAGAAATAAGGAAAAACACCCGATTTTAATAAACATTAAGCTATTCTTGAGGTACGAAATCCCATAACAGTTGACTGAATGCCTATGTATGGCCTCCTTGCTTTCTCTAAAGTCCTAGTTTCGCTTGGTTTTTGTGAATACAGGTGAAGTATTAAAAAGAGAACTATCAGTAAAACTAGAAAAGAATCCATAATATGATTTTTATGTACTAAGAAAACTATTAAAAAACAGTCAAACACTTCAAGTCACGTCTTTCAGGCACGTGGAAAGGTGAGGGGGCTGCGGCTCCCCTCGGGTCTGGGAGCCTCGCCAGGAGTCGGACCTTCTCCCCCACGAGAAGCCGCAAGCGTCCGCCGTGTTCATTCACCGGCTCCCATGACCATGACCCCACCGTGTTCATTCACCGGCTCCCACGACCACGACCCCACTGTGTTCATTCACCGGCTCCACGCTCAAGGCTCGACCTTGTACAACGAGTCGCCTTAGGACAAGACCAGAGCGAAGAAAACGGGGCGCTGACGGAGCTCAGGCGCGCCCCTCCCTCCTCCCAGGGAGAAGCTGGGCGCACGTGAGCCATGGGCCTCCAAGTGCTCTCGGTGGTCGAGGCCCCTTCCCACTCCTCCCACATGCACCGGGGTTCGCAGCCCTGGCTGGAGTGGACCCAACTCCAGAGAGGGCCCGTGGGGCTTCTGACTTACAAGAGATACAGGGAATCTCTTTTCTCAACAGAAAAGCAATTTTAGGGTGAAAAGAGGCTCTAGAAGTCACCGTTCTGACCCTCGTTCTCAAAACAGATTGGCTTCATCCCTATATCACGACTTTCCTCACCTTCCACCATCCACCTTAGGGCTCTGGTTTGACCTCTCTCGACCCCCAATTCCATTTCTCAGGAAGAAGTATCTCTGCTCTTCAGGCCTCAGCCCAACAGTTCTCAAACTAGTTAGTTTCAGGACCCCTTTTACACTCAAAAATTACCAGGGAGTCCAAGGAGTTTTTGTTTATATGAGCTATAACCTATCAAACATTTATTGTATTAGAAATTAAAACTGAGAAATTTTTAACAGCTTTATTGGAGTATAATTGCTTTACAATGGTGTGTTACTTTCTGCTTTGTAACAAAGTGAATCAGTTATACATATACATATGTTCCCATATCTCTTCCCTCTTGCAACTCCCTCCCTCCCACCCTCCCTATCCCACCCCTCTAGGTGGTCACAAAGCACCAAGCTGATCTCCCTGTGCTATGCAGCTGCTTCCCACTAGCTATCTATTTTACGTTTGGTAGTGTATATATGCCACTCTCTCACTTTGTCACAGCTTACCCTTCCCCCTCCCCATATCTTCAAGTCCATTCTCTAGTAGGTCTGTGTCTTTATTCCCGTCTTACCGCTAGGTTCTTCATGACCTTTTTTTTTTTCCTTAGATTCCATATATATGTGTTAGCATACGGTATTTGTTTTTCTCTTTCTGACTTACTTCATTCTGTATGACACTCTAGGTCCATCCATCTCACTACAAATAACTCAATTTTGTTTCTTTTTATGGCTGAGTAATATCCCATTGTATATATGTGCCGCATCTTCTTTATCCATTCATCCGATGATGGACACTTAGGTTGCTTCCATCTCCTGGCTATTGTAAATAGAGCTGCAATGAACATTTTGGCACATGACTCTTTTTGAATTATGGTTTTCTCAGGGTATATGCCCAGTAGTGGGATTGCTGGGTCGTATGGTAGTTCTATTTGTATAAAACTGAGAAATTTTGATTGAATCATTCAAATTAAAATTGTTTAAAATAATATTAAATATGTTAATATGTGTAACATTTTTATAGAAACTCAAAAAAAAAATAGTGAAAGGGGTGGTATTGTTTTACATTTTGCAAATCCCCCTCTCTCTCTGTCTCTGCCCCCTTTCTACCACTACCAGCATCAAATGTATGGTCTTACCCAAGCTAAAAAACAAAACAAAACAAAACTTCCTACTTAAACTATCTCCTCCTTCTCTGGAGTCAAACTTCTTGAAAAATTTCCCACTCCCTCTACTGCCCCTACTTTTTATTATTTTAATTATCAAAGTAATATACAGTGACATTCTCATTTCAAAACAAATCCAAGCAATATAGATAAACCACCATCCACAATCCCAATCTCTTCCCCAGAGGTAATGACCACTGTTACTCTATAAAATACCCTGAACCCATTCTGTAAACTGAATATTACACTGAACTTTTTTTTTTTTTTTTTTGCGGTACACGGGCCTCTCACTGTTGTGGCCTCTCCCATTGCGGAGCTCCGGACGCGCAGGCTCAGCAGCCATGGCTCACGGGCCTAGCCGCTCCGCGGCATGTGGGATCTTCCTGGACCGGAGCACAAACCCGTGTCCCTTGCATCGGCAGGCGGACTCTCAACGACTGCGCCACCAGGGAAGCCCCACACTGAACTTTTTATTTTCTCATGATTTTCCCTCTCCAAACAGACCAAAAAAAAAAAAAAATCTGAGAGTTCTGTTTAGATTCCAATTCTTTTGGTGATCCAAGTTATGGATCAAAGAGGAGATAACATGAAGTGACATTCCTATACAAAGCAAGTGCTAAACAAAATGTTAAAACCATGTTGATTTTATGGCAACAAAACATAGTAAGAATAATGAGATTTACGACTATGTCTTGTATGTAAAATCCTTACATTTCATTACCTAAATGCAGATGAATGCTGATTATATTTGTATCATTCTGATGTAGATAATAGTGTCTTTAGAGTTTATAAAACTTTTTCACCTATATAATCACTTTAAAATTTTACAACCCATGAGATTAACAGAGATTATCTTTAACATTTTATAAGTAAGAAAGCCAAAGTTCTGAGACAAAAAACTACTTGCTCAAAATTACATAGCTAGAAAGATGCACACCAGAAACCACAGACAGAACTTGTATTTTTGGACTCAAATCAAATCCCAATCCTTTATATCATATTGAACAATACATCAAAAATTGTCACAATATAAAAATATTAAGTTCTTGATCATTTTTACAGCTAATTTGGAAGAAATTACTTCTACTTCTCAAGTTGAACAGAAACATAAAATGCGTTGAATAACTTCTGAATGCAAAAAAGAATAAATTATTTTTGCTTCTTTATTATATAATATCCCTTAGGAATCTTACATCTTACTTAAAATAACAATTAAAATTTAATAAAACCTACATCAACATGTAAATGTATTATAAAATTAGAAAAATAACTTCTTAAATCCTTAATTAGGCATTGCCATTAACAAAAGACCTAAGACTCCTAATTAAGTATGACGCAACAGCTCCAGAAAAGACCACCACACATACATAATTCATCAATGCTGCCCTCATATTTCAGTGTCACCACTGAAATTTCTGCAAGGGACACATGGAGTCGCATTAAATTTCACAATCAGAATTTTAAATTATTAGAAAATAATAAACCTACTTATACAAATGACAAATCATTTAATTCATCAACAATCTTGCTGAAACACTTTCCAAGTCCCTATTTTTTCCTACTCCCAGGCAACTCCATAGGAGTCCAACACATTTAAAAGACTTATTATGACACACTACATTGGATTCTTTAAAAATTGAATGTAAACTACTTCTTATTAAGGGCTCTGAATCTTAGTTAACTCCATTTCATAAACAACAACATAGGAAATGTTTTAAACTATGACTAAGCTGATCTTTATAACACACCTTGACATTTTAAAACTATGGACGAGATAACTGATTTTTCTTCACATTTTACTCTTCCTAAATATAAAAGATATATACTTTCTCTCAGTACATCCTCATCAGAAAACCAAAAACCCATAGTGAGATATTTCAGAACTCAAGTTAGTCTAAATAGAACTTCAAAGCTGCATTACTGAGAAATATTTGAGGATTTCTCTTACCTCTGTTTCTGTACAATGTGAATATTCCAATTTACCTGTAATGAAAATACAAAAAGTTACTTTCAGAGGATTTTGGTTTTTTTATCATTGACAAAAAATATCTGAGCTATTCTGACTATGGCTTCATTATATCTATGAAAATTTATACAAAATAAAGGTGTTAGAATGACCAAATTTCTGGAAGGTCCTGCTTAAGGATTTAAGTTTAAAAATACCCATAAAAGAATAATAAAGAAAAAGATGGGAAGAACATGCTTAACTGTAATAAGATATAAAGCATACACACATATTTAATACATATATAAATTAATGAAAGTAAAATAAAAATATATTTTCTTGCTTTCTTTTTAAAATAACTTAAAATACTTTAAAGGCCTTTAAAAAGTACCATTTAAAATACTTTTAAATACCTTAAAAAAATCTTTAAAAGACTCTTGGGCTCTTCCCTAAATATATTTCCAGTTTAAAGTTACACTGATTGTTTCAATTAACGCAGAAATGTTTCAAACTCCTATTTAATATACGATGGTTATTTTTCTTTAATACATGAATAGACACAACCATATAATTAATTTAGTAATTCTTCCAGTAGAGGATCATCTATAGAATAACCAGACTGAACAATATTTGGCTGCACCAACGTTAACACTTTCTCGTCATCACTGAGACATAATACCAAAGAACATGTACAGTTACATATTTCTGTCAATTCGGGTGATTAAAACATACTTTCAAAATAAAAAGACTGCTATTTTTATTTTATTTATTTATTTTTTTCCCCTGTACGCAGGCCTCTCACTGTTGTGGCCTCTCCCGCTGTAGAGCACAGGCTCTGGATGGGCAGGCTCAGCGGCCATGGTTCACGGGCCCAGCCGCTCCACGGCATGTGGGATCTTCCGGGACCAGGGCACGAACCCGTGTCCCCTGCATCAGCAGGCGGACTCTCAACCACTGCGCCACCAGGGAAGCCCAAGACTGCTATTTTTAAAGGAGAATCACTTATTAAGTAGCTTTAACAAAAAGAATACATAATTTCTCCAGTCTACATTTCTTAAATTTCATTGTCCTAAGTTCAAATACATATTTATCTCTACCTCTTTCCCTCCAACCAAAACTATCTTTCCTCCTAGCTAACTCCTTCTCCCCAACAACTAATGGGTTGCTCCATTTTTTTTAATGATTAATGAGAATTTATATACCTTAGAGTCTATGATGATACCACCAAAAAAAAACATAAATAATGTTTTTATATGCCTCCTAACTCTTAAGATGAAAAATAAAGTTGAAACCCACATTTCTGTTGACCTAATGATACTAATGTGAAATACTGGCTGAAATTGAGACCAGAAAATAAGGAACCTTGGGTTCTGTGAATTAAAAATGATATATAAGCAATAAATAATTCTAAATTATATGAAGACACAGATAAAATGGGTTTAATATATGTGTGTATATACTAGAGTTTGATAAATATATAACTGTTATATATTTAGTGTTATATAAAATTATATATTATAGTTACATTTTTCATGTTATATATTATCTTTTATTTATTTATATATGACTGCTCAGAACATTAGTGCTTTTGGTAGATTAATTATACTTCACTCCTATAGAAATGGTAATTAATTTAACATAGGAAAGTACTGTGGACAGGAATAGCTCACAGAAGGGCACAGAATACCTCTCAGCAAATATTTACTGAGTGTCTACTCTGTAAAGGAGGAAGAGGGAGGGAGAAATACAGTATTAAGACAAGTCATAACAGAGAGTAACCTCTTTGAGGGTACATGGATACACATCTTCGGTATGATACATTCTCAGGGTAAAGAGAATTACAAAGAAAAACAATTTTATGTAGTAGGTTTGTTGTTGGTAATAGCGTTGGTGAAAAATTCTGAAACTATTTTGTATGTACTGTATCACTGAGCAAACTAGTAAATACAGTGATATTGTTGGGAATCAGCAACAGAGGGAAAAGAATATACACCTAACACGTGGGAAGCAGAGAAGAGTCCTGCAGTGGCGAACTGGACCAAGAGGTATTATACAACTTCAGAAAACCATCTATTTCCTAGCTCTGCCCTCCAAAAGAGGGAGAAGCAAGAGCACCCCAGTTTGCAAGAGCATTCCTAGCCCATTCCCACTCAAAGGAACCAGGACTCTGGGAAATTGGCAGAAATCAGGGCTGCGACAGGTAAATTATTAGATAAGCTTCATTACTTTGCACTAGAAAGTAATGAAGTACTCAAAGAATGACAGAGGTACAAAGTCCTGTAAGATTTTTTCAGTGACCTCTACTATAAAACTGAAAATGCTTTCCTGTAAGAGTACCAAAATTTTTGTGAGAACACACACTGCTTTCCGTTATTCAATCTGAACTGGTAAGTCACACAAATATGAAAAGGTGGTTAGGGACTTCCCTGGTGGTGTAGTAGTTAAGAATCAGCCTGCCAATGCAGGGGACACAGGTTCGAACCCTGGTCTGGGAAGATCCCACATGCCGGGGAGCAACTAAGCCCGCGAGCCACAAATACTGAAGCCTGCGTGCCTAGAGCCTATGCTCCGCAACAAGAGAAGCCACCGCAATGAGAAACCCGCACACCGCAACGAAGAGTAGCCCCCGCTCAACCCAACTATTGAAAGCCTGTGTGCAGCAGCAAAGACCCAACGCAGCCAAAAATAAATTAAATAAATAAATAAATAAGAAAAGGTGGTTAAGTATGAAGTGCCTGACCACCTGCACTACTCTGCCATCCAAATCCCTGCTCAGACTCTGACCCAGGAATCAGAAAATCCCAATTACATGACAGCAGAGCTTCAAGGAATCCTGGAAATGATCTTTCCCAATCCACTCATCCATAAATGGGTAATCTGAGCCTGAGGAGCCAAACATGCACAAAATGACAGAGCGAAGTGAAGCCTCCAAGGCTCCGACCCCCGCAAAAGTATCAGTGTGCTTTTGTTACCCTGCTCCTCCATTCCCACTTGCAGGGCCCAGCATCCCAGCTACCTACCACTGCTGACATTGTTTCTGGGGAAAGGCACCCCCGATTTAACAGTTGGAAACTTCCAGTACAGCACCTAGGATTTTCATGTGACACCTTTGAGCCTTTCTTCAAAGGCTGGCCACCTCTGTTTACAGAACCAGACCTAAGGAATCTCTCTAAAACCTACAATCTTATGACTTCACTTTCAACAATCCCATGACTTCACTTTCAACAATCCCAGTAACCTAAGCTGATGGTAGGCCTAAGCAAGGTTTGAGATTATTAAATGCAGTAAATTAGTTCTTTCAATTAAAGTAACAACTTTACTGATTTATTGATTCTATTAATTTTTATTAGGTTAAATTTAATTAGAAGGCTAGATTAACTATGTGATGATACAAAATAAAATCAAATATCTGAAATAGTACTTAAACATTAAGTTTCAAAATATTTTAACATTATCAAAGTACTTACACACTAGGAAGAGGGATGATTTGCATAGCAAGCCAAAAATTCAGTTCAGTATTTCTCAAAAGGAAAGAGCATTTTAACAATGCTGCAAGAATCAAGGCTGGGGTTTAGACCCTTCTTTTTAACTAATTCTGAAATATTTGATGCTCTTAAGATTTACTAGACAAGTTCCCTCATGTCCCAGTAAACAGAAAAACTATAAATTAACATAGAGTGGCTTTAAAAAACCACACTAGTCCTAGTATGAAATGTCTGTCATAAAGAACTCATCACCTAAGAAACACTGTCATCTTTAGCAGACATTTTAAATCTCAAATATTGATAATCAGATAATCCCACTCAGCAGGCCTGCTCAATAAGGTACCAGAGGGAACACATCCCACCCAGTAGGCCACTCAGAGCCCTGCTGTTCACACAGCACTTTCTGAAACGGCCTCACCTCAATGGAATCACAAATTCTGATGAACCACACAACTATCTCGTGGAAATTAAGGCACAGTTTCAAAAAAATTCACAGATGTTCACAGAGGTGAATAACAGTTTTAAATTAAGGTAGTACTCCAGTCTTCGGGGTAGAAACCTCAGCATATGGCTGAATTATCACACAGTCACATTATCAATATGATTCAAATTAGCTGAATACACAAAAGGCAAACTATGCCTGCCAAAAAGACACAGAATCCCGGTAACTTTTAGGATGAATAAATGGCTCTGAGAATTACTCTACAATTTTTTTCCTCTGTGACCAAACTCTGGGCAGTGTTTAGGTCTATCTGTTCTTTTTCATGGTGAAGCAAAGCAGTATCAATAGGTACACCTGCCTTCTCGCCAGCTCACTCCTATCCCCCTCGTTCCTTCAATAAATATTTACTGAATTCCTACTAAATACTACTGGTAACACTGATGATAAAGCAGCAAACAAGTCAGGCATGGTGCTTGCCCCATAGGGCTTACATGTTAGTGAACAGAGACCAAAGAAGGCAATCAAATAAAATAATTACAACTGGTTATCAATGCCATTAAGGACAGAAAAGGGAGAGAAAGAAAACAGCAGGAAAGACTCCTTGAGAAGATGACATTTAAATAGAGATCTTGAAGTGGGGTAGCAACTCACTGCAGGGTTGGGGAAGCCGCTGCTCTGTCTGGAACGAGGTAGCAGCTGTGGGAGGGCCCTGGAAGCTTCTGCAAGGACAGGCGGGGGCAGATCACATGGGCCTTGAAAGACAGTACAGGGAGTTTCAATCTGAGGTGAAGTACAATGGGAAGCTCATGGAAGATGCTAGAAAGAGCGTGAGCTGGTGCAAGATAGGTTTCCAGGTCAGTCATGCCATATGAAGAAAGCAGCAGAGAGGATCCAAGTGAAAGCCTGCGGTCAGTGAGGAGGCCACTGTCACTGTCTTGGGGAGCAACGGGGCTGCCAGCCTGGTGGTGGCAGCATCCAGGAAGAAAAGCAGCGGATGCAAGGTATGAATCAGGAGCAGAACGCACAGAACCTGCTGATGGGCTAATCACGGGTGGAGTAGGGGAAGAAGGAAAGAAGGATGCCCTGACCATGCTCCATTTTTCCAAGGAAAGTATTCTCAACGACTTGATCAAAACTGATCAACAACAGCACTAGTTTAAGAACTCAAATATTTTATAAGAGAGAAGTAGTAGGCTTTTTGGACAGTTTTTATATTAATACTAGAAAAAAAAAGAGAATAGTTTTGAACAGTTAACAGGCTAAAATTTAGCAATAAAATAATTCCTGCAGCCTAACCAAGCCTGGATTTCTGAAACACCATGGCCACTGAGGGCTTAGAATCCATGATCAGCATATACTTTAGTTTGCTGGGGGGGGGGTTGTTAGTTTGTTTGTTTTTAGGCCGCGCCATGCAGCATGTGGGATATTAGTTTCCCGACCAGGGATCGAACCATGCTCCCTACACTGGGAGCACAGAGCCTTAACCACTGGACCGCCAGGGAAGTCCCTAGTTTGCTGTTTCTGTATCAAAAGTAAGGACAGGGAAACTCTCTAATCAGCTTATACCCAGCTCCCCCATAAAATCATTTTTTCCAAGTTACATTTTTAATGAGGAAAAAAAAGCTATACATTTGACACAGGAAACAGCTACATAGAGGATACTTTTATTTTGACTGTTAAATTATAAAATCATTATCCTCTATGTCAAACAAATTCACTAGTTATATAAATGCTCAAAGATTAACAGGAACTTAGAATGTAGAAATGGGAGAAAACTAGTATACTCTCTGACCAGCTAAAGAGTTTCATTAAGTTTCTCTTCTTGTCCTGGCTGTCAGTAAGAATGAAATAAAATTTAACCTTCCGGGGCTTCCCTGGTGGCGCAGTGGTTGAGAGTCCGCCTGCCGACGCAGGGGACGCGGGTTCGCGCCCCGGTCCGGGAGGGTCCCACGTGCCGCGGAGCGGCTGGGCTCGTGGGCCGTGGCCGCTGAGCCTGCGCGTCCGTGAGCCTGTGCTCCGTAGCGGGAGAGGCCACAGCAGTGAGAGGCCCGCGTAGCGCAAAAAAAAAAAAAAAAAAAAAAAAAAAATTTAACCTTCCACCACCATAATGTCCCTGTGCTAATATATTTCTTCACAACTGCTGATGTTGAAGCAGTTGAGTATCTAAGTAAGCTTTCTCTTGGTTGCCTTGGTAAGGCCATCTGGTACAATAAGTATCAAGAAAAAGCCTTTAGATTTTGACAGGCCTAGGTTCAAATCGTCCTTCCATCACTTAATAATTGTGTGATGCGACTTTAAAATAAGATACTTCCCAGAGTTTTAAGCTTTCTCATCTACAAAAAAAGTGGGATAATTCCAACCTCATGAGGCCAATACGAAAATTAAATGAAATAAAAAATGTTTTGAAGCGCTCTGCATAATGCCTACAGTAGGGGCTCAGCAACTGGTGGGCTTATCATCACAACCCTGTGAAAAGAAGGGTGATGTGGACACATGAAAATAAAGTCCTAAGTAAAACCGGCAGCATGAATTAACAGAAAGATCTTAGTATTCTTCAAAACTCTTGTGATAAAATGTTCTATAGAGAAACTGAATATAAATTTTTATGTTTACCAGATTACAACCATGTAAAAGAGGTATAGACTTTGAAATACAAAAAGTAGCTAAGTCATATGATGGATTGTTGTAAAATTCAGCTCATTTTTATACCTGCTCACTAAGATCTTTAAAAGCCACTACCTTTTACTCTACACCTCTCTCCAGAGCTTCCTAACACACACACTCTCCTCTCCTCATGTGATGGTATCTGGGTGGGGGCGGCGGGGGCGGGGGGGGGGACAACATCAGCAGAGGCTCAGGCCAGGGTAGTGGGAAGGGGGGTTTCATCAGTTATTACTCAAAAGTGAAATAAGAAAGTCTGGAATGGCCATATCTATCATCAACCCATAAAGAGACTACATAAGCCAAATAATGACACCCCCGCCCCCAAAGATGTCCACATCCTCATCCTCAGACTCTGTGAATACATTACTTTAACGGCAAAGTGATTTGCAGCTGTGGTTAGGGGTCTTGAGGTGGGGAAGAGTACCCTGGATTATCCAGGTGGGACCAATGCGATCACAAGGGGCCTTACAAGAGATCCAGAGAAGGAGCGGTGGTGATGGAAGCAGAGGCTGGAGTGACATGATTGCAGGAAGGGGGACACAAAGCCAAGGAATGTGGAAAGCCTCTCTAGAGGCTGGAAAAGGCAAGGAACAGATTTTCCCCTGGAGGCTCCTGAAGGAATACAGCCCTGCCAACAGCTCAATTTTAGCCCATAGGACCCATTTTCAGACTTCTGACTGACAAAACTGTAGGATAATAATTTTGTATTGTTTTAAGCCACAAAATTATTGGTGATTTGTTACAGAAAACAAATACACAGACCATTAAAAAGTCAAAGCAATATGACGCCCTCTCACCATCCCAAACATGACCTTCAGGCCACCCTGTATACTGGCTAATCCCATAGAGAATGACCCACAGGGCACAGGACAACAGAGCACAGTGGTTAAGAGCAAGGACTCCGGGCCAGACTTTGGGGGTTTGAATCCCAGGTGGGCTGTTGGCTGTACTTAAGGCCTCTACACTTCACATCCCATTTGTAAGGTGGAGGTTAATAACAGTACCTATCACAGGGTTGTTGTGAGGAGCAAAAGTAATAATCAAAGTAAACTGCTTAGCCTGTCACCTGTCACACGATAAGTACTTGATAAAACATTAGCTCTATTACCACTTAAGTCTTTGAAGCATTCTCTCCAGGGAGAAAATAAGTCAAAAAGACTTTCCTCTCCCAAACCCAAAAAGCTGTGGTCCACAGACCGCTTGACCCCTCAGATATGGAGGTATAATTGACAGACCCACACCCATGCCCTGGCCTGTAAGGAGGAAGCCCGCCATGCCGTCTGTCCACCTTGAGTCCCCTGCACCTGTACGTGCTGCGTCAGCCACAGGAGAAGACATGGGGCTCACGGCCCTCACCCCACTCTCCTCTGTCCTCCCCTCACCATCTTCTCTCCTCCCTGTCCCGTCCAGGGCATGTAGTGCTCATCGTCCACTGCCTGTGCACAGGCAGAGAGTCTTATCTTACCTCTCAAGTTCTCCTTCCAAAACTGACAGTACTAAGAATGATTCCGGTTATTATAATTTTTCATCTCCCTACCCTGAATAACTCTGGTTGAAAGCTTCATTCAGATGGACTGACAATTATTTTCACAAGGCCCCAATCTTAAAGGAAATGCTATGATCAATGGAACTATTCTGAACACCTCTGCCAGAAACATATTAAAGACAAAAGGCATCCATCCAAAATTTCCTAGACATTTCTAGATATCCATGTCATTCAAACCACCCCCACAATGCTCTTTTAAATTCTAAGAAAATAAATTATTGTTAATGAAATATTAATACTTCAAATTAATCCACACTTGCTTTATATGGATCAAACATATTCTACCTGCTGGTGTGAAGCCCAGACCTGAGAAGCACTGCTGTAAAACCTTCATTTTTACAGCTGGGGAAGCTCAAGCTCTGAAGAATAAAATGACTCAGGGAAGGTCAAAGAACTGGGACCAGTCACCCAGCCCAGTAAGGGAGAGACTACGAAGCAACGAGTGCCCAGAAGTGAAGCACGGGTTGGCACTAGGGGGCAAAGTTCAAGAATAAGTGAGAGAGTGGCATGGACATATATAACACTACCAAACATAAAATAGATAGCTAGTGGGAAGCAGCCACATAGCACAGGGAGATCAGCTCCGCACTTTGTAACCACCTAGAGGGGTGGGATAGGGAGGGTGGGAGGGAGGGAGACGCAAGAGGGAGGAGATATGGGGACATATGTATATGTATAACTGATTCACTTTGTTATAAAGCAGAAACTGACACACCATTGTAAAGCAATTATACTCTAATAAATATGTTAAAAAATAAATAAAATAAAATAAAGAATACTAACAACAAATTTTGCTAAGTACCAGGACTTCCCTGGTGGTCCAGCAGTTAAGACTCCATGCTCCCAATGCAGGGGGCCTGGGTTTGATCCCTGGTCAGGGAACTAGATCACACATACTGCAACTAAGACCTGGCGCAGCCAAATAAATAAATAATTTTTTTTTAAATTTGCTAAGTATCACTTTGGTTTACTCATCCCCTGCTCACAACTAATAAATGTGGGCAGAGAAAAAAAATATGATGTGTTTATGTGAGCTTTATAAGTCCCTTTAATAAGACAAAGGAAACCCCTGAATAATCAGTGTGAACAATACACTTAATCACATTTTGTAGGATTTGGAGCATAATCTTACCATTTTAAGGAAGTATAGAACTTAAAGCCATTATATGTTTCCTTGTATAATCAGCATTGCTCTTATAGATGACTGATTTTTTTTTTTTTCCTGGCCACGCTGTATGGCTTGTGGGATCTTAGTTCCCGGACCAGGGATTGAACCCGGGCCCTAGGCAGTGAGAGCGAGGAGTCCTAACCACTGGACCGCCAGGGAATTCCCTTCAGATAACTGATTTTGATCCTGACCCTGGTGAGGAACATAACCTTTCATCTGAGTACCACTTATGGACGAAGCATTCATTCATCTCTTCACTCATGGACAACATGTCTATGTGACAGGTTCTCCCCAGAATTTGACTCTCCTTCCTTGAGATCATCTGACCCCATTGGCAGACTCTGCCCCAAGCCAGGCTCTAGAACCTTCAGCGTCAAGTCACCTTTGCCATAAACCTCAAGTTTAACCCAATTCTGAAATGTGGGGGCTTCTGCTTTAACTTTGAGACTCAGACAGTACTTTGCATCCTAGATCCTGTAACTAAATCCTTTATCTCAAAAAAAAAAAGGAAGCAAGCCGTGGCTTGGCTTATTATTGCCAGTTGCCTTCCTAGGGACTACCTAGCCCTTGGACCTAATATCCCCAGCAGAGACCACTTGCTGACCCTTATCTGCAGCCCCTGCCTCCCTTCTGATTCTGCTTGCTCATCCGACGAACCCAGCTGACTGCCTTACAGAGCTAACACCCCTGATTTCTGCCCCTCCTCCACCACCAAACCCTCCCAACCTATTCCATGGCACTAGAGTAATCAAATATAACTGAGCCTGTTCTGAAATGAAAGTCCTAGTAATACATTTTGTTAATTATTAGGTTATTTTTTTCTATTTAGCAACCTTAATTAACTAAACTTTATATCATCTCATAGAATAAACATCATTAAATGTCAAGTATTTTCTACTGAAAAATAATTACTTCAGTTTCAGCATAACTTTTTTCAACAAAACTCAAATACTATCTTTGTTTCATGTAATTTAGCAACACTCAAAGCTTGTATAGCAAAGAGGTTTCCCCTCCTGTGCAGATTCTAGTCGAACAGTAGTGGCTGTCTAGGATGCCACTTTCAGAAGAGTTCTGAGGGCAGCTATGGGGTGGGAGGAGCCCGTGACCATTTAGTAATGTTTCCATGGCACAGAGGGATGGGCAGTGCAGAGGCCACATTTCTAACACTCCTGTGTTGGATGCGATGATGGAAGTTGTGGTCCTTTTCATGTACAGTGTGGATTTGGGTTAAAAAAATTTCCCTAGTGATATTAATCCAAACATTAGTTGCCTGAATTTCATGAGACCTCAAAAATACACTGAGATCACAGCACTTTATCACTTTTCTTCAAGAACAAGTAGAACTTGGAGGGGAATTCCCCAAGCCAAATCATAAAAAGAAGATGACTAGGGAGTGTCAATCCCAAATGTTCTCATATTTCCTATCAATTGAAAAAAATCTGGCTGTCATGCATTTCATACCCTGTGTATTCTCCTAAGAATCTCCTCTCCACTGTGGCCTCTGATCATGTACGAGACCATCCTAGCCAAGAGGAACCCTGCCAGAGAGGTATCTCAGGTACTTCTTCTATCCCCAGACTGAAGCTCCTTTAGATACAGCACCATAACTGCCATCTATATCCATTTGCCCGAATATGTTACTTATCCTCTATCAAGATTGGGTATACCTGATTTAAACTATAAAAACTCCCTAGGCACACATTTTTAGCTATTTAACCTTTAGTATATATATATATAGTGTGTGTGTGTGTGTGTGTGTGTATATATATATATATATATATATATGTATTATACCTATGAGTAAAATATAGGGTTGGCCAAAAAGTTCGTTCAGGTTTTTAACCAACCCAATACTAAGTTCTTTAAATGCAAATGGAATCAAAATGACTATTAACTGCCAAAGGAGGTCAGAGTTAGGGATCAACTATCATTAGAAATTTTTTTTACAAATTTTAATCATTTAATCATTCCCCACCAATAAAATTTAATTTTATACACATCAGAAAAAAGAGTAACCAAATGTTTCATCTAAGCTATGTCTTATCTTACAGTTCTCAAATGAAATTGGTTTCAACAGTTTAGGGGAAAAAGTTATATTTACATTCATTTTATTATTAATGTAAGTAAGCCCCCCAAAACTCCCAAGGATTTAAAGAGGCTAAATTAACTTATGAGTAAGTGAATATCAAACAAGTTAGAAAGTGATAAAGTGAAAGAAAGCTAAATTCAAGAATACTATATGATTTTTTAAATTTAAAACTAGTATAAGTGGTGGTCAAACACTAACTTTCCCTCACATTTTTTTTAACATCTTTATTGCAGTATAATTGCTTTACAATGGTGTGTTAGTTTCTGCTTTATAACAAAGTGAATCAGCTATACATATATCCCCATACCTCCTCCCTCTTGTGTCTTCCTCCCACCCTCTCTATCCCACCCCTCTAGGTGGTCACAAAGCACTGAGCTGATCTCCCTGTGCTATGCGGTTGCTTCCCACTAGCTATCTATTTTACGTTTGGTAGTATATATAAGTCCATGCCACTCTCTCACTTCGTCCCAGCTTACTCTTCCCCCTCTCTGTGTCCTCAAGTCCATTCTCTACGTCTGTGCCTTTATTCCTGTCCTGCCCCTAGGTTCTTCATAACCTTTTTTATTTTTTTTAAGATTCCATATATACGTGTTAGCATACGGTATTTGTTTTTCTCTTTCTGCCTTTCTTCACTCTGTATGAGAGACTCTAGGTCCATCCACCTCATTACAAATAATTCAATTACGTTTCTTTTTATGGCTGAGTAATATTCCATTGTATATATGTGCCACATCTTCTTTATCCATTCATCTGTCAGTGGACACTTAGGTTGCTTCCATGTCCTGGCTATTGTAAACAGAGCTGCAATGAACATTATGGTACATGACTCTTTTTGAATTATGGTTTTCTCAGGGCATATGCCCAGTAATGGAATTGCTGGGTCATATGGTAGTTCTATTTTCAGTTTTTTAAGGAACCTCTATACTCTTCTCCATAGTGGCTGTATCAATTTACATTCCCACCAACAGCGCAAGAAGGTTCCCTTTTTTCCACACCCTCTCCAGCATTTATTGTTTGTAGATTTTTTGATGATGGCCATTCTGACTGGTGTGAGGTGATACCTCATTGTAGTTTGATTTGCATTTCTCTAATGATTAGTGATGTAGAGCATCCTTTTATGTGTTTGTTGGCAATCTGTATATCTTCTTTGGAGAAATGTCTACTTAGGTCTTCTGCCCATTTTTGGATTGAGTTGTTTTTTTGATATTCAGCTGCATGAGCTGCTGGAAAATTCTGGAGATTAATCCTTTGTCAGTTGCTTCATTTGCAAATATTTTCTCCCATTCTGAGGGTTGTCTTTTCGTCTTGTTTATGGTTTCCTTTGCTGTGCAAAAGCTTTGAAGTTTCATTAGGTCCCATTTGTTTATTTTTGTTTTTATTTCCATTTCTCTAGGAGGTGGGTCAAAAACGATCTTGCTGTGACTTATGTCATAGAGTGTTTTGCCTATGTTTTCCTCTAAGAGTTTGATAGTGTCTGGCCTTACATTTAGGTCTTTAATCCATTTTGAGTTTATTTTTGTGTATGGTGTTAGGGAGTGTTCTAATTTCATTCTTTTACATGTAGCAGTCCAGTTTTCCCAGCACCACTTATTGAAGAGGCTGTCTTTTCTCCATTGTATATTCTTGCCTCCTTTATCAAAAATAAGGTGACCATATATGCATGGGTTTATCTCTGGGCTTTCTATCCTGTTCCACTGATCTATATTAGTTTTTCTGCCAGTACCATACTGTCTTGATTACTGTAGCTTTGTAGTATAGTCTGAAGTCAGGGAGTCTGATTACTCCAGCTCTGTTTTTCTTTCTCAAGATTATTTTGGCTATTCAGGGTCTTTTGTGTTTCCATACAAATTATGAAATTTTTTGTTCTAGTTCTGTGAAAAATCCCATTGGTAGTTTGATAGGGATTGCACTGAATCTGTAGATTGCTTTGGGTAGTAGAGTCATTTTCACAATGTTGATTCTTCCAATCCAAGAACATGGTATATCTCTCCATCTGTTTGTATCATCTTTAATTTCTTTCATCAGTGTCTTATAGTTTTCTGCATACAGGTCTTTCGTCTCTTTAAGTAGGTTTATTCCTAGGTATTTTATTCTTTTTGTTGCAATGGTAAATGGAAGTGCTTTCTTAATTTCACTTTCAGATTTTTCATCATTAGTGTATAGGAATGTAAGAGATTTCTGTGCATTAATTTTGTATCCTGATACTTTACCGGATTCATTGATTAGCTCTAGTAGTTTTCTGGTAGCATCTTTAGGATTCTCTATGTATAGTATCATGTCATCTGCAAACAGTTACAGCTTTACTTCTTCTTTTCCAATTTGGATTCCTTTTCTTTCTTTTTTTTCTCTGATTGCCTTGGCTAGGACTTCCAAAACTATGTTGAATAATAGTGGTGGGAGTGGGCAACCTTGTCTTTTTCCTGATCTTAGTGGAAATGGTTTCAGTTTTTCACCATTGAGAACAATGTTGGCTGTGGGTCTGTCATATATGGCCTTTATTATGTTGAGGTAAGTTCCCCCTATGCCTACTTTCTGGAGGGTTTTTATCATAAATGCATGTTGAATTTTGTCAAAAGCTTTTTCTGCATCTATTGAGATGATATGGTTTTTATCCTTCAGTGTGTTAATATAGTGTATCACGTTGATTTGCGTATACTGAAGAATCCTTGCATTCCTGGGATAAACCCCACTCGATCATGGCGTTATGATCCTTTTAATGTGCTGTTGGATTCTGTTTGCTAGTATTTTGTTGAGGATTTTTGCATCTATATTCATCAGTGATATTGGCCTGTAATTTTCTGTTTTTGTAGTATCTTTGTCTGGTTTTGGTATCAGGGTGATGGTAGTCTCGTAGAATGAGTTTGGGAGTGTTCCTCCCTCTGCTATATTTTGGAAGAGTTTGAGAAGGATGGTGTTAGCTCTTCTCTAAATGTTTGATAGAATTCGCCTGTGAAGCCATCTGGTCCTGGGCTTTTGTTTGTTGGAAGATTTTAATCACAGTCTCAATTTCAGTGCTTCTGATTGGTCTGTGTATATTTTTTTCTTCCTGGTTCAGTCTCAGAAGGTTGTGCTTTTCTAAGAATTTGTCCATTTCTTCCAGGTTGTCCATTTCATTGACATATAGGTGCTTGTAGTAATCTCTCATGATCCTTTGTATTTCTGCAATGTCAGTTGTTACTTTTACTTTTCTAATTCTACTGATTTGAGTCTTCTCCCTTTTTTTCTTGATGAGTCTGGCTAATGGTTTATCAATTTTGTTTATCTTCTCAAAGGGGGGTTCAGTATTGATGTGATTCGTAATATGCCGTAGCCCCCGAATTTTAGTAATGTGGCTGCAAGGACTATAGAGCCTGCGATGAGAGCTTCTACATGTGCTTTGGGTAATCAAATGTGGAGGCCATAGAGGAGTATTTTTACTACAAAGGTTATCATGCAGGTCAGTCATATAAAGACGTTGGATCAGAGTTGCATAGTGGTAAGGCTCAGTATTGAAATACGAGGAAATTCAGAGAGCCCGTGGTGTTTTGTATGTATACTAATGCCACTAGCAGTGGGAGTGATCCAACTAGTGTGTAGAATAAAAAAGTCCTGCAGTAAGGCGTTCTGTTTGGTTACCTCAGCAGGCGATGATAATAAGGGTAGGAACTAGTGTAGCTTCAAATATAATGTAAAATAGCATTAGTTCTGTGGTGGTAAATGTATGATTAAAAATGTTTGTAATATGATTAGTATTGTCAAGTATAATTATTTTCGGATTAGTGGTTCTTTGAGTAGGTGAGATTGACTGGCTATTAGTATTACGGGAAGGAGCCATATTGTTAGGACCAGTAATGGTGCGGATAGGGAGTCAGAGAAGAATACTAACGAGAAGTTAAAGCTACTGTCACTGAATTGGTTAAGAAGAAGTAGGCTTGGGCTTCCCAGGTGGCCCAGCGGTTGAAAATCTGCCTGCCAATGCAGGGGACACAGGTTCGAGCCCTGGTCCGGGAAGATCCCACATGCCACAGAGCAACTAAGCCCGTGCACCACAACTACTGAGCCTGCGCTCTAGAGCCTGTGAGCCACAACTACTGGAACCCATGTGCCACAAGTACTGAAGCCCACGCGCCTATAGCCCATGCTCTGCAACAAGAGAAGCCACCACAATGAGAAGCCCGTGCACCACAACAAAGAGTAGCCCCTGCTCGCCACAACTAGAGAAAGCCCACGCGCAGCAACGAAGACCCAACACAGCCATAAATAAATAAATAAATAAATAAATAAATAAATAAAGTTTTAAAAAAAGAAGTGGGCTTGTGAAACTAATTAGTAGGCTACGGGTTGTGGAGTTAATTCAGATGATGTTGCTTTTTGATAATCAAGTTAGGGGTATTAGTATGACTGTAGGAATAATAAATTTCAGCATTGGAGGAGGTTGAGGTTTTGTACATAATCAGTGCCATAGGTATTTGATACTACTACTAGCAAGGCTAACCCGAGTGCTGCTTCGCAGGCTGTGAACACCAGCAAGATGACTGGTATTATGCTGGCTAAAGTGTGAATTTAGGATTGCTAGGGTCGCCAGGATGAATAGTGATAATATTATGCCTTCTAGACATAGCAGTGAGGATATTAGGTGAGACTAATATATTAGTAATCCTATGAGGCATATAGTAAACACTATAATAATATTTATATGTACTAAAGACACTTGGTAATTATGGGTCTAATCATAATCTAATGAGTCAAAACCACTTGTTTTGTTTTAAACTAAATACCATATTCAGCCCACTCCAGTCCCTTTTGAGTTCACTTGCAGGCCAGGCTAATTGCCAATAATTAAAAGTAAAGCCATGGTGAGTACTGTTTTTAGGTTGTTTGTTTGGGTTGCTCAAGGGAGGGGCAGTAGGAGAGCAATTTCTAGGTCAAAAAGGAGGAATGTGATCGCTACTAGGAAAAATTTTATGGAAAAACGTAGGCAGGCGGATCCTATAGGGTCAAGTCCGCATTCGTAAGGGCTTGTTTTTTCTGCGTGTTTAGTTGAGGGAGTCAGAAGGCGATGAGTATGAGTAATGAGGCTAGTGTTGTATTTGTTAATAGGGTCAGTATTAAGTTTATTATTCTTTTTCAGGGTGTACCAAAACTAACTGATTGGAAGTCAGTTGCACTAATTAATACTAAAAGAATTATGAGCCTCATCAATAGATAGATACGAAAAGGAATAGTCATACAACATCTGCAAAATGTCAGTATCAAGCAGTAGCTTCAAAGCTGAAGTGATGGTTGGACGTGAAGTGAAATTTTAATTGGCACAGGAAACAAACAATAAGGAAGGTAGATCCAATGATTACATGCAGTCCGTGGAATCCTGTGGCTATGAAGAAAGTTGACCTGTAGACCCCATCTGAGGTCGTAAATGGGGCTTTGTAATACTCTGAGGCTTGTAGGAGTGTAAAATAGATACCAAGAGTAATTGTAATAAAGAGGGCTTAAAGAATATGCTTACGATTTCCTTCCATAAGGCTATGGTGGGCCCAAGTAATAGACACGCCAGAGGCCAATAGCATGGAAGTGTTGAGGAGTGGTACCTCTAAGGGGTTTAGAGGGCAAATGCCTGTTGGTGGCCAGCACCCGCCTAACTCAGGGGTAGGGGCGAGGCTTGAGTGATAGAAGGCTCAAAGAAGCTGGTAAAAAAAGGACTTCTGAGACAATAAATAAGATTATTCCATATCGAAGTCCCTTTTGGACAGTTGGTGTGTGGTGGTCTTGGAAAAGTGCTTTCTCGAATAACATCTCATCATCACTGATGTATTGTTAGAGTGTTAGTTAGTAGGCCTAGTATTAGTAGAATTATTGAGTTGAAGTGGAATCATATGATTAGGCCTGACGTTATGAGAAGGGCTGAAAGGGCTCCTGTAAGGGGTCAAGGACTAGGATTTACTATGTGGTACACATGGATCTGATGGGTCATTATGTGTTGTCATGAAGATATAAGCTTACTAAGAGGGTAAATACATAGCAACGGCGAATTCGAGGATAGTGAGTAGGGTGAGAATAATGAATGTAATGAGAGCTGTGAATGTGCTGATGCTTATTAGCACTAAGGTTGCTTCTCCAATTAGATGTATTAATATTTGACCTGCTGTAATAATGGCCGTTAATCGCACAGCTAGTGCTACCGGTTGGATAAACAGGCTGATAGTTTCGATAATTACTAGCATGGGGATGAGAGGGGCGGGTGTGCCTTGTGGTAGGAAGTGAGCTAACGATGCTTTTGTTTTGTTGCGGAAACCTATAACCACGGTACCGGCTCATAGGGGAATGAATGCCTATTCCCACATTCACTGAGAGCAGCATGGTGGGTGTAAATGAGTGGGGCAGTAGTCCAAGAAGGTTGGTTGACCCAATAAATAGAATGAGTGACATTAGTATTAGTGATCAAGTCTGTCCTTTATGATTATGGATGCTTATTATTTGTTTTGATGTAAGTTGGATTAGTCATTGTTGAAGGGAAATTATGCGATTGTTAACTAGTCGTTTTGATGTTGGAAATAAAATACCTGGGAACATAATAATTAAAATGACTATGGGGAGGCCCATTACTATCAGGGTTATGAAAGGGGCAAACAAATTTTTGTTCATTCTGTTTCTCAAGGGGTAGGTTGTTTTTGCACTTTAGTGAGTGTTGACTCTGGGTTGGGGTAGTAGATATGCTTTGAGACTTTTAGTTGAAATATAATAAATAGTGTTAGAAATATAGATGAAATGGTAATAAATCATGTTGATATATCTCATTATGGCATACCATTAAGGAGAATTTTAGCTCTTGGTCTTTAACTTAAAAGGTTAACGCTAATCTAGCCTCTTAATGAGAATATAACATAGATGCGATCATTTTTCAAAGTATTTTAGAGGCACTAACTCAAGGACAATTGGCATGAAGCTGTGGTTTGATCCACAAATCTCTGAACACTGTCTGTAATAAAAGCCCCGTTGTGTTGATATTAGGGTTGTTTGATTTAGGCGTCCTGGGATTGCATCTGTTTTTAGGCCCAAGGAAGGTACGGCTCATGAGTGTAATACGTCTTCGGAGGAGATTAGTATTCGGATTGTTATTTCTATGGGCAATACTACTCGGTTATCTACTTCTAGCAGTCGTAGTTCCCCTGGTTTTAGGTCTGATGTTGGGATTATATAGGAGTCAAAATTTAGGTCTTTGTAGTCAGTATATTTATAGCTTCAGTATCATTGATGACCTATAGTTTTTACAGTAAGAGACAGATTATTAATTTCATCTATTATGTAAAGGATTCAAAATGATGGTAGGGCAATTAAGATCAAGATAATGGCCAGTAAAATAATCCAGATAGTTTCTACTTCCTGTGCATCTATCGTGCTAGTATGTGCTAGCTTAGTTGTTAGTATTAGTGAAATAATATAAAGAACCAGGGAGCTAATTAAGAAGACAATTATTAGTGTGTGGTCATGAAAGTGTAGTAGCTCTTCCATGATGGGTGATGTTGCACCTTGAAAACCTAGTTGAAAGGGATATGCCATAGAGATATGCAAGATTTCCACCTGTGACTTAACTTTGACAAAGTTACATAAAATTTTACTAATATCTCATTCATGGAGAAAGACACAGCGGTTATGGTGTTGGCTTGAAACTGATAAAAGAGGGTTCGACTCCTTCCTTTCCTGACTACTTTAGATTGAAGTAGGTTGGCTCTTCAAATGTATTATATGGTGGAGGACATCCATTTAGTCACTCTAAATTTGTAGTAGTGAGTTCTACTGTTAGTACTTCTCGTTTGGATGCGAATGCTTCTCAGATAATGAAAATTATCAGGATGACTGCTGTTAATGAGATCAATGAGCCTATTGATGAGATAGTATTTCATGTTGTATAGGCATCTGGGTAGTCGGAGTATTGTCGAGGCGTACCAGATAGGCCTAAAAAATGTTATGGGAAGAAAGTTATGTTGACACCCACAAATATGATTACAAAGTGAACTTTTGCTCATGTTGAGTGTGTATCCTGAGAATAGTGGAAATCAGTGCACAAATCCTCCTATGATAGCGAAAACAGCTCCCACTGAGAGCACATAAGGAAAGTGTGCGACTACATAGTAGATAACATGAAGGACAATGTCTAATGATCAATTAGCTAGGACAATGCCTGTTAGTCTGCTGACTGTGAAAAGGAAAACGAAACCCAGGGCTCACATCATGGCCGGGGACCACTTAATATTATATCCGTGGAGTGTTGCCAGTCAGCTAAACACTTTCACCCTTGTGGGAATGGTGATAATTATAGTGGCTGATGTAAAATATGCTCGTGTGTCAACGTCTATACCCACTGAGACTATGTGGTAGGCTCATACAATGAACCCTAAGAATCCAATTGATATTATAGCTCAGACTATACCCATGTATCCGAAAGGTTCTTTTCTTCCCGAGTAATAGGTTACAATGTGTGAAATCATCCCAAATCCAGGCAGGATTAAAATATATACTTCAGAGTGTCCAAAGAATCAAAATAGGTGTTGATATAAGATTGGTCTCCTCCTCCCGCAGGGTTGAAAAAGGTTGTGTTCAGGTTTCGATCAGTTAGCAATATAGTGATTCCAGCTGCTAGTACAGGTAAGGAGAATAGAAGCAATACTGCTGTGATTAGTACTGATCATACGAATAATGGTGTTTGATACTGGGTTATAGCGGGCAGTTTTATATTGATGATAGTGGTGATAAAATTGATAGATCCGAGAATTGAGGATACACCAGCAAAGTATAGGGGAAAAATAGTAAGGTCAACTGAAGCTCCTGCATGTGCTAAGTTTCTGGCTAAGGATGGGTATACAGTTCAACCTGTACCCACACTGGCTTCAACTATTGATAATGCCAGTAGCAATAAGAAAGAAGGAGGGAGTAGTCAGAAACTCGTATTATTTATATGGGGAAAAGCTATATCGGGTGTTCCAATTATTAGGGGCACTAGCCAATTTCCAAATCCACCAATCATAATGGGTATGACTATGAAGAAACTTATTACAAATGCGTGAGCTGTTACAACTACGTTGTAAATTTGGTCGTCTCCGAGCAGAGTTCCGGGCTGACCTAGTTCAGTATGAATTAATAAGCTTAGGCCAGTGCCTACTATTCTGGCTCAAGCACCAAAGAGTAAGTATAAAGTACCAATATCTTTGTGGTTGGTTGAGAATAATCAGCGGTTTATGAACATAGGTAAAATGGCCGAGTAGGAATTAGACTGTAGATCTAAAGACAGAGGTTAAGTCCTCTTTTTGCCATGTCCCGTGGTGAACTGATCATTTTGAATTGCAAATTCAAAGAAGCAGCTTCAACCCTGCCAGGGCTTCTCCGGGCCTTTTTTTTTTCTCACGGCGGGAGAAGTAGATTGAAGCCAGTTGACTAGCGTATTTAGCTGTTAACTAAAAATTCGTGGGAGATGTATCCCTCCAATCTAGTGAGAATTTAGCTTAATTAAAGTGTTTGATTTGCATTCAATTGATGTAAGATATAGTCTTGCAATCCTTATTAGGCAGGAATTAAGTAAACTGTACTTGCTTAGGGCTCTGAAGGCCCTTGTTCTGATTTAACCTAAATTCCTATTCTAAGATTGACAGTATTGGTGTGAGAGGTAGAAGTATTGTAGATATTACGATTATGGTTGGTAAAAGGATTGTTTGTTTTGTAGAGTCAAATTGTCATTTTATCTTTAAGTTGTTTGTGGAAGGAAAGATGGTTAATGCTGTAGAGTATGTAAGTCGTATGTAGGAGTACAGGTTAAGTAGTGCTGTGGTGGCTATAAGTGTGGGTAAGATAATATTATTGGTTTTTGCTATTTCTTGAATAATCATTCATTTAGGCATAAATCCTGATAGTGGCGGGAGTCCTCCTATTGAGAGAAGGGTGGTCATGGTGAGGGTTGTGATGACAGGTGTTTTGTTTCATGTGTGTAATAGTGATACTGTGGTGGTGGCTGAGCTGTGAATAAATAGTATGAACATAGTGAGGGTTATTATGATATAAATTACTAGGTTTAGGATGGTTATAGTTGGGTTATATAGTAAGATGGCTGTCATTCATCCTATGTGGGCAATTGATGAGTAAGCTATGATTTTTCGGAGTTGTGTTTGCTTTAATCCTCCTCAACCTCTGACTAGAATAGGAAGTATAGACAGAGACAATATTAGGTTTAGATTAATTGATGGTGAGATTTGATAGAGGATTGATAGGGGTGCAAGTTTTTGTCATGTCAATAGAATTAGACCTGCTGTTAATGGGATGCCTTGTGTTACTTCGGGCACTCAAACATGAAAAGGGGACGATCCTAGTTTTATGGCTAGGGCTACTGTTATTACTGTTGATGCTGTTGGATTGAATAATTTTGTGATAGTCCACTGGCCGGACTATCACAGTTAATGATGACTGCTATTATAAGTAGTGTGGATGTCGTGGCTTGTTTTAGAAAATATTTAGTGGAGGCTTCTATGGCTCATGGGTTAAAGTATTTTATTAAAATAGGGATGATGGCTATTATGTTTATTTCAAATCCAATAGTCAGTGGGAGCTGGTTATTATGATTATAGTTCCTAAAATGACAGTTACTAGGATAATGACAGAGATGATGGGGTTTATTAGTACAGGAAGAATATAATCCAACATTTTCAGGGTATGGGTCCGATAGCTTGTTTAGCTGACCTTACTGTAGAATGTAGTGTAATATGGTAGCACGGAGAATTTTGAATTCTTAAGGGTAGGTTCAATTCCTATAATTCTAGAAACAAGAGGGCTTGAACTTCTATTATTTACTCTATCAAAGTAATTCTTTTGTCAGACATATTTATGTTTGTGGGGGAATGCTTGCCGTTATGAATGGTAGTGATACGTGTCATATGCATAGGGCTAGTGTTAGAGGCAGGAAGCTTTTTCAGAGTAGGTATATTAATTGGTCATATCGGAATCGAGGATAGAATGCTCGAATTCATAGGAAAGATACTGTTAGCAATAATGTTTTAACGGTGAAATTAATTGTGTATAGTTCTGGTGTATATGGGTTGTGGAATGCTCCTAGAAATAGGATTGTTGTGAACATGTTTATTATACTGATGTTGGCGTATTCTGCTAGGAAGAATATGGCAAAGGGGCCTGCTGCATATTCTACATTGAAGCTGGACACAAGTTCAGATTCTCCTTCTGTTAAATCAAAAGGGGCTCGGTTGGTTTCTGCAAGGATGGAAATAAATCATATTATGGCTAGTGATCATGATAGGAAGATTAGCCATAGTTGTTCCTGTGTTGTGGCTAGGGTTGATAGGGTAAAGGACCTGTTTATTAAGAGCACTGATAAGAGGATGATTGCCAGTGTTACTTCGTATGAGACTGTGCTACTGCTCGTAGGGTCCCAATTAGTGCATACTTTGAGTTGGAGGCCCATCCAGATCATAGGATAGAGTATATGGCTAGACTTGATATTGCTAGCATGAATAACACTCCTAGATTTGTTGATGAGGGGGTATGGCATGCGTAGGGTGATTCATATTGTTAGGGCTAGAGTTAAGGCTAAGATGGGTGTGATGATAAATATGGAGGTGGAGGATGTGACTGGTTGTAGGGGTTCTTTAGTGAATAGTTTGATTGCATCAGCAATAGGTTGGAGTAGGCCATGTGGTCCTACAATGTTTGGTCCTTTTCGGAGTTGTATGTAGCCTAGGATTTTTCGTTCTACTAATGTTAAGAATGCTACGGCTAGGAGAATAGGAATAATGAGCATTAGGATGTTGATTGTAAACATCTTGTTAGAGAGAGGATTTGAACCACTGGGCATAAAGATTTAAGTTTTATGCAATTACCGGGCTCTGCCACCCTAACTAAACACTGGTCTTGGGTGATTATTTTGTGTTTGCTTATTAAGTTGAGATTAGATCATTAATTGTTTTGAAGACACTTGTTTAAAGTGGGCCTTATTTCTCTTGTCCTTTCATACTGGGAGAAATGCATAATAGACAGAAACCGACCTGGATTACTCAGGTCTGAACTCATCATGTAGGACTATAATTGTTGAACAAACGAACTCTTAATAGCGGTGACACTATTGGGATGTCCTGATCCAACACCAAGGTCGTAAACCCTATTGTCGATATGGACTCTAGAATAGGATTGCGCTGTTATCCCTAGGGTAACTTGTTCCATTAATCTATTTTTTGAATCAATAAGTGATATTATGCTTTGGCTAGTGGGTCTAGGCTTTAACCACTCAGAGGTTTTTTTGTGCTCCAAGGTCACCCCAACCAAAATTGTCAACCCATGTGAAATTTCGTTATTCCTTGGTAGTTTAAGATTATGGTTTTTTGGGCTGATTAACTGAAGCTCCCTAGGGTCTTGTCTTATTTTGTCATCCCCCCCTCTTCACAGGGAGGTCAATTTCACTGATTAAAAGTAAGAGACAGTAAAACCCTCGTGTAGCCATTCACACAAGTCCTTATTTAGAGATCAGATGATTATGCTACCTTTGAATGGTCAGGATACCGCGGCCGTTTACAGCTGTTACTGGCAGGTGGTGCCTCTAATACTGGTTGATGCTGGAGGTGATGTTTTTGGTAAACAGGCGGGGTTTATAATCCATGAGTTCCTTTTACTTTTTTTAACCTTTCCTTGGGTGCACACCTGTGCTGGATTAACAGTGTATTTAATAAATAGTTTAGTGTTGCACTGTATTTATTTACTGTTAATTATCAGTATATTATTAGTTGCAAGGAGAAATACTTCTTGTTACTCATATTAACAGTGTTGCTTCTATAATTTTATAGATTGGTCCAGTAGTAAGACTAGGAGTTGATTTACTTAATATTGGAATTGAGATGGGTTAGTTGTTGAGCTTGAATGCTTTCTTAATTGGTGGCTGCTGTTAAGCCAACTATGGTGTTGCTTGTTTTTACTCTCTAGTTAAGGTTGTACCCATTTCTAAAAAGCTGTACCTTTTTAGACAAACGTTTAAAGATACGTTGAAGCTTATTATGGTTTTTAGTATTATTTAACATTGAACTGAAATTATTTTCCTGGACAACCAGCTATCACCAGGCTCATTAGGCTCGTCACCTCTACTTATAAATCCTCTCACTATTTTGCCACATAGATAAGTTTGTTCTAGTAACGGTTCATAAGTAGCTCATCTGGTTTCGGGTAGTTTAGCTTAAGTTCTCTTTGTTAAGTTGTTGCTAATTAAGTCATTATGCAAAAGGTACAAGGGATAAGCTTTGCTTTTTATTACTTTTAATGTTTCTTTCATCATTCCCTTACGGTACTTTCTCTATAGCGCCATCAACGTCTAAATTTCTATCACTTTAGATGTCCGGTGAATGTTTTATTTGACTAGTTAGTGTTAGTATGGTGGGAAGAGTGTGGGCTAGGCTTAGTTCAAGGCATACATTGGTTATGAAATCTTCTAGGTGTAAATTAGGTGCTTTATTTAAGCTATGCCTTGGTTTATCCAAGCACAATTTCCAGTATGCTTACCTTGTTACGACTTATCTCCTCTCATATAATTGATTAGCATATGTTAATAAACTGTGGCTTTGTCATAGCACTTGAGGAGGGTGACGGGCGGGCGGTGTGTGTGTGCTTCATGGCCTTATTTAATTAAGTGCTCTATTCTTAATTTACTACTAAATCCTCCTTTAGTTTTTAGGTTTCATAAAAACTTTCGTATAGATAAAGGGTATTCTTGGTGTATAAAACGTAGCCCATTTCTTCCCACCCCATAGGTTACACCTTGACCTAACGTTTTTATGTGTTATAGTTGGGCTTACTTTTGCTCCTTTTTAGGGTTTGCTGAAGATAGAGGTATATAGACTGGATTAGCAAGGGTTGGTGAGGTTTATCAGGGTTTATCAATCATAGAAAAGGCTCCTCTAGAGGGGTGTGAAGCACCGCCAAGTCCTTTGAGTTTTAAGCTGCTGCTAGTAGTACTCTGGCGAATACTCTAGTTCTTATGATTATCTGGGTTTAGGGCTAAGCACAGTGGGGTATCTAATCCCAGTTTGGGTCTTAGCTATCGTGTAATCAGGATATGTTAAAGTCACTTTCGTAGTTTATTTTTACTTTAATTATGGCTTTTTACAGCTTAATCAAGGTTTAATTTTATTTTGTATAATTCTTTAACACGCTTTACACCATAATTCTATTAATTCAGGTCAATCGTATGACCACGGTGGCTGGCATGAAATTTACCAACCCTTATTAATATGACTTAGTTGAACTTTTGTTTATGGCTTAATTCTTATCACTGCTGTCTCCCGTGAGGGTGTGGTTGAGCAAGGAGTTGTGAGCTGCTGGTACAGCATGCTTGATACCTGCTCCTTTTAATCTTAGTGATTTAGAAGGCATTCTCACCGGAGTGCGGATATTTGCATGTGTAATTCTATTAAAAACTAACAAAAAGGCTGGGACCAAACCTGTATGTTCATGGGGCTAGCGAGCCCATCTAGACATTTTCAGTGCCTTGCTTTAAGTGTTTAAGCTACATTAACTTGTTACATATAGGTGGTGTTTATATGGTTATGTTGTGTGGTTTGTGTCAGATTTAGTATTAAATTTTTGATAAAATGGCTGGCGAATCTAGGGGGATGTCTATATGGGTGATGAATATCTAAGTAGCTCATTGGTATGATGGAGGGGGGTTTGAGGTTGAGTATATACCTGGAACAAATGCTACATTTGTTCACCAAAAGACATGTTTAATAGTGTTCACAGCAGCATTATTCATAATATCCAATAACTGGATGTCCAAATGCAAGATCCCAAAACTCCAATGTCCATCTAGAGTAGAATGGATAAATTATGGTCTAGTCATACAATGGAATATGACACTAAAATGTGAATGAACAAACTACAACTATATACAACAATGTGGACCAATGTCACAAAGTTCAGAGAAAGAAGTCAGAAATAAGGTAGCCTAATACTGGTTGATTCTATATACTTAAGCTCAAATACAGGCTTAACATATGGCATTAGAAGTCATGATGGTGGTGACTCGGGGTGGTTGGTGACTAAAAAGGTGCACAGGCAGACCTTCTGGGATGGTAGTAATGTTCTGTTCCTTGATCTGTGTCCTGCTAATGTGAGTGTACTCACATTGTGAAAAGTCATCATTTATGATTTATGCACTTTTCTGTTAGTTACATTTTAATTAAAATTTGCTTTAAAAATGAAGACAAAATAGAGACATTTCCAGACTAACAAAAACAGTGAATTCAACAGCGGCAGACCTGCACTAAAGTAAATACTAAAGGGAGCTCTTCAGGCAGGAAGAAAATAATCCCAGAAGAAAGTATAGTAATGTAGGAACAAACAAACAGCACGGAAAGAGCAACTATTTGGAAAAATCCACATGAATATTAAACTGTACAAAAATATTATATTTAAAATCTATGATGAACTAAAATACATGTCAACAATAATAAAAAAGCAAAAGGAGATAAATGGAGTGACGGTGTTCTAAGATCTCTGCGTTGTCCAGAGAGTAATATAACTAGTAATTTATATGAAACTTTAATAAAAAGTCAATAATCTGGGATTTCTCTGGTGGTCCAGTGGTTGAGAATCCACCTTCCAATGCAGGGGGCGCACTTTTATTTCTTTCTTTTTTTTTTTTTTTGCGGTACACAGCCTCTCACTGTTGTGGCCTCTCCTGTTGCGGAGCACAGTCTCCGGACGTGCAGGCTTAGCAGCCATGGCTCACGGGCCCAGCCACTCCGCGGCATGTGGGATCTTCCCGGACCGGGGCATGAACCTGCATCCTCTGCATCAGCAGGCGGACTCTCAACCACTGTGCCACCAGGGAAGCCCCAGGGGGTGCACTTTGATCCCTGGTCAGGGATCTAAGATCCCACATGCCACGGGGCAACTAAGCCCGCACGCCACAACTAAAGAGCCTGCAGGCCGCAACTAAGACCCGACGCAGGCAAAAATAAATAACTAAATATATATATTTTTAAAGTCAATAATCCATGTTGTAAAGCAACTATGAAAAAGAACAGTAAAGGAATATACAATAAGCAAGCTAATGAAGGAAGAAATTTCAACAATTAAAAAATAATCAAAAAGAAGATAAGGAATAGAAAGTTAATACAGAACTGGTGGGACAAATGGAAAGAGTAAGATAATGTGCTTTTAAATTACTGATTTTAAAAATCAGTAATTACATTAAGTGTAAATAAAATAAATAATCCAATTTAAAAGTACATATTGCTATATTAGATAAAAAACAAATCCAAACGATATCCTCCTCGTAAAAGACACACCTTAAATGTAAAAATATAAAAAAACTGATAGTGAAATTATGAAAAGGAATACACCATGCAAACATTAGTCAAAGAAAGCTGATGTAACTTTACAAACGTAACTATAGCCACATTGACAAAAAGGTCAATCCACCAAGACGTTATCACAACTCTAAATTTGTATGCATCTAAAAATATAGTCTCAATATAAACAAAAATTGACAGAATAACCCATGGATCAAAGAAGAAACTACAATGGAAATCAGAAAGATACCTGAATTTAGTGATAATAAAAATGTGATGATATATCAAAACTTCTAGGAGAGTGACATCAGAAATATAGCAGAGTGAAAAACTTCTATTCATCAAAACACACCATTAGGGCTTCCCTGGTGGCGCAGTGGTTGAGAATCCACCTGCCAGTGCAGGGGACATGGGTTCGAGCCCTGGTCCGGAAAGATCCCACATGCCACAGAGCAGTTAAGCCCGTGCGCCACAACTACTGAGCCTGCGCTCTAGAGCCTGCAAGCCACAACTAATGAAGCCCACGCGCCTAGAGCCCGTGCACCGCAACGAAGAGTAGCGCCCACTCGCAACAAAGACCCAACGCAGCCAAAAATAAATAAATAAATTAATTAATTAAAAAAAAACCACACCATTAACAACGTGAAAAGGAAAGCCACAGAGTTGGAGAAGATAACTGCAATACACACAGCTGGCCAATGGTTCGTATCCAGAGTACACAAAAATCAGAACATGTAAAAATAAGGAGAGAGAAAAAACAACAGAAGTAGAGTTGCAGTTACCAGGGGCTGGGGAAGGGGAAAACCAGCAGTTACTGCTTAACGGTTACAGTTTCAGTTTGTGGTGGTGAAAAATTTTGGAAATATATAGTGGTGATGGTTGTACAACACTGTGAATGTAATTAATGCCATTAAATTAAACGGTTAAAATGGTAATTTTTATGTTATATATCTTATAAGAAAAAAACCTAATAGAAAAATGGTCAAAAGACCTGAACAGAAACTTCACAAAAGGCCAATAAACATATGAAAAGGCACTCAACCTGATTAGCCATCAGATAAACACAACTTAAAACCATTAGGAGATATGTACTATTCAAACAGCTAAACTTCTTATTTTTTAATAACATTTCCAAGTATTAGAGTGGATGTGGAGAAGCAGATACACTGCTAGTAAGAAAGGTAAACTGAAACCAGCACTTTGTAAAACTGCTTGGCAATATCTACTAAAACTCAAGAGACACACATGCAACAATCCAGCAAGTCTACTAGATATATACCTAACAGAAGTACATATATATATTCAGAAGTGTCCATAGCAATGTTATTTGAAATAACTAAAAACTTCAAACAATTCATACGTCCACCAACAGCAGAATGGGTAAATCAACTTTGGTTTTTTCATGCAGTTGAATACTGTATAGCAATAAAAACAAACTAAAGCAACATGCAACAACAAGTAATTTATCTCACAAACATGATGCTGAACAAAAGCAGCCAGACACAAAAAACACATAAAGATTCCACACATATAAAGTTCATAAGCAAGCAAGCCAGCCCAACGTATGGTGATAAACTAAGACACTGATTACATGTGGAAGGCTACTTGTAACATTTCTTTGTTCTTAATCAGGTTGGTATTTACGTGATTGTGTCATTAATGATTTGTGCACTTTTCTGTACGTATACTAAACTTCCAAAAAAGTTTTAAAAAGCCCAAGAAAATAAGTTTTGAGGAGGAAATGTCAAAAGAAATTAGATTTTTAGACAGAAGTGGTCAGTGATTTAATTACCTTCAAATAGATACAACATACACCAGAGTCTTTAAGAAATTCTGATTACCAGCCTGTCATCACTAAAACCAAAAAGAGCTGTTGAACTCTCATGCAACTAGATGAAAACTGCTCAAATTGCATAAAAATCCGGTATAACATTTTCTTAATGTATTTTCTTTGTATGATGAGGATAATGCAAGCAGCAAAACAAGGTATCTATTTAAAATTAATAGAATGCCAGTTAGATACTGCCCTGAGAACAGCAGTCTGGACCAGATAAACCAAATAACAAATTCAATGCCCGTGCAGGAAAAAAAAAATCTTGTCTTGTTAAACTACTACTCGAAAACTACTTGTTAAACTACTGCTCGAAAGTAACTACACAGAAGTTAGAATTAGGGAAAATACCACTACCTTTCCTAATAAATACGCATTACTATTTATATACATCAGTATTTTTCTGGTCCCCTAAAATAATCACAATCCCATATAACAGTCAAATACTTAGACAAGACCAAAAACCATTTCCTCAATGATAGATACTTAGTTTTCATCTCTTTTGTTTGTTTGGTTTAAAACATTTTACAAGCATTTTATCTACATGTTACACTTCAGAGCTAAAATGAAAATGCGTAGGAACTTCCCTGGTGGTCCAGAGGTTAAGGCTCTGCACTCCCAATGCAGGGGGCTTGGGTTCGATACCTGGGCAGGGAACTATATCCCACACACTGTAACTAAAGATCCCACGTGCTGCAACTAAGACCCAGCGCAGCCAAATAAATAAATATTAAAAAAAAAAAGTGTGATACCCATTAAAAAAAAGTTAAAAAAGAAAATGCACATTTACAAAATGGGGAACGATTTCAAATCTGGTTGATTGTCAACATTCTGCACAGTTCTGCTGCTATTTTAGGGACACCTCTAGCCCAGAGGTGCCGGAAGTACTTTCAAGAGGGAGGCCAGTGGTCACAAGATTTGTCCCAAACCAGTTTTTTTTTTTTTTAATTCTTTTTTTTTTTTTTTTTTGGCTGCGTTGGGTTTTCATTGCTGCGTGCGGGCTTTCTCTAGTTGCAGACAGCAGGAGCTACCGTGCATTGCAGTGAGCATGCTTCTCAGTGTGGTGGCTTCTCTTGTTGCAGAGCACAGTCTCTAGGCACGCAGGCTTCGGTAGTTGTGGCTCGCGGGCTCTAGAGCGCAGGCTCAGTAGTTGTGGCACACGGGCTTAGCTGCTCCGTGGCATGTGGGATCTTCCTAGACCAGGGCTCAAACCCGTGTCTCCTGCACTGGCAGGAGGATTCTCAACCACTGCACCCCAGGGAAGTGCCCAAACCAGTTCTTGAGCATCTATGCATCTCGGTCAATCCACACTTGACGCCAGGTCACATTTCACTGACCTCCCCTCAGCTCCAGTCCATCCAAGTTTATCCCCAATACAGGCTCCTCTGGCTTCAGTTCCCAGGTATATCTCCTTTCTGATAAACAGTTGGGCAGACTGCTCTCTCCAAGCCTCCCTACTCAACTTGGCTCTATGGTATTTAATAAACAACTGCTAAACAAAGGAATGAATAGAATATACAAGCAGACAGTGGTGGGCAAGCCAGTAAAAGCAAGATACCAGACAGAGATACTTCCCAAATCTAACGAAGTGTGAACAACAAAAACAACCAAAACTTTTACCATTTCAATTTTTCTTCTGTATTGAAAACAAAAGCAGGGCAGAAGCAAGAAGAACTACAGTCCTGCAGCCTGTGGAACAAAAACCACATTCACAGAAAGATAGACAAGATGAAAAGGCAGAGGGCTATGTACCAGATGAAGGAACAAGATAAAACCCCAGAAAAACAACTAAATGAAGTGCAGATAGGCAACCTTCCAGAAAAAGAATTCACAATAATGATAGTGAAGATGATCCAGGACCTCAGAAAAAGAATGGAGGCAAAGATGGAGAAGATGTAAGAAATGCTTAACAAAGACCTAGAAGAATTAAAGAACAAACAAACAGAGATGAACAATACAATAACTGAAATGAAAACTACACTAGAAGGAATCAATAGCAGAATAACTGAGGCAGAAGAACGGATAAGTGACCGGGAAGACAGAATGGTGGAATTCACTGCCATGGAACAGAATAAAGAAAAAAAGAATGAAAAGAAATGAAGACAGCCTAAGAGACCTCTGGGACAACATTAAACGCAACACGATTCGCATTATAGGGGTCCCAGAAGAAGAAGAGAGAGAGAAAGGACCAGAGAAAATATTTGAAGAGATTATAGTCGAAAACTTCCCTAACATGGGAAAGGAAATAGCCACTCAAGTCCAGGAAGCACAGCGAGTCCCATACAGGATAAACTCAAGGAGAAAAATGCCAAGACACACAGTAATCAAACTGGCAAAAATTAAAGACAAAGAAAAATTATTGAAAGCAGCAAGGGAAAAATGACAAATAACATACAAGGGAACTCCCATAAGGTTAACAGCTGATTTCTCAACAGAAACTCTACAAGCCAGAGGGGAGTGGCATGATATACTTAAAGTGATGAAAGGCAAGAACCTACAACCAAAATTACTCTACCCAGCAAGGATCTCATTCAGATTCGATGGAGAAATCAAAAGCTTTACAGACAAGCAAAAGCTAAGAGAATTCAGCACCACCAAACCAGCTCTCAACAAATGCTAAAGGAGCTTCTCTAAGCGGGAAACACAAGAGAAGAAAAGGACCTACAAAAACAAACCCAAAACAATTAAGAAAATGGTCACAGGAACATACATATCGATAATTACCTTAAACGTGAATGGATTAAATGCTCCAACCAAAAGACAGGCTTGCTGAATGGATAAAAAAACAAGATCCATATATATGCTGTCTACAAGAGACCCACTTCAGACCTAGGGACACATACAGACTGAAAGTGATAGGATGGAAAAAGATATTCCATGCTAATGGAAATAAAAAGAAAGCTGGAGTAGCTATACTCGAATCAGATAAAATAGACCTTAAAATAAGGAATGTTACAAGAGACAAGGAAGGACACTACAATCCAAGAAGAAGATATAAAAGTTATAAATATATATGGGGGCTTCCCTGGTGGCACAGTGGTTGGGAGTCTGCCTGCCGATGCGGGGGACGCGGGTTTGTGCCCCGGACCGGGTGTATCCCACATGCCGCAGAGCGGCTGGGCCCTGAGCCATGGCTGCTGGGCCTGCGCATCTGGGGCCTGTGCTCCGTAGTGGGAGGGGTCGCAGCAGTGGGAGGCCCACGTACCGCAAATAAATAAATAAATAAATATATATATATATATATACACACACACACACACACACACACACCCAACACAGGAGCACCTCAATACATAAGGCAACTGCTAACAGTTGTAAAAGAGGAAATCAACAGTAACACAATAATAGTGGGGGACTTTAACATCTCACTTACACCAATGGACAGATCATCCAAAATGAAAATAAATAAGGAAATAGAGGCTTTAAATGACACAATAGACCAAACAGATTTAATTGATATCTATAGGACATTCCATCCAAAAACAGCAGATTACACTTTCTTCTCAAGTGCACATGGAACATTCTCCAGGACAGATCACATCTTGGGTCACAAATCAAGTCTCAGTAAATTTAAGAAAATTGAAATCATATCAAGCATCTTTTCTGACCACAACACTTTGAGATTAGAAATGAATTACAGGGGAAAAAACGTAAAAAACACAAACACATGGAGGCTAAACAGTATGTTACTAAATAACCTAGAGATCACTGAAGAAATCAAAGAGGAAATCAAAAAATACCTAGAGACAAATGACAATGAAAACACGACGATCCAAAACCTATGGGATGCAGCAACAGCAGTTCTAAGAGGGAAGTTTATAGCTATACAAGCCTACCTCAAGAAACAAGAGAAGGGCTTCCCTGGTGGCGCAGTGGTTGAGAGTCCACATGCCGATGCAGGGGACGCAGGTTTGTGTCCAGGTCCGGGAAGATCCCACATGCCGCGGAGCGGCTGGGCCCGTGAGCCATGGCCGCTGAGCCTGTGCGTCCGGAGCTCCGCAACAGGAGAGGCCACAGCAGTGAGAGGCCCGTGTACCGCAAAACAAACAAACAAAAGAAACAAGAGAAATCTCAAGTAAACAATCTAACCTTACACCTACAGGAACTAGAGAAAGAAGAACAAAACCCAAAGTTAGCAGAAGGAAAGAAATCATAAAGATCAGAGCAGAAATAAATGAAACAGAAACAAAGAAAACGATAGCAAAGATCAATAAAACTAAAAGCTCGTACTTAGAGAAGATAAACTAAATTGATAAACCATTAGCCAGACTCATCAAGAAAAAGAGGGAGAGGACTCAAATCAATAAAATTAGATATGAAAAGGGAGAAGTTACAACAGACACCGCAGAAATACAAAGCATCCTAAGAGACTACTACAAGCAACTCTATGCCAATAAAATGGACAACCTGGAAGAAATGGACAAATTCTTAGAAAGGTATAACCTTCCAAGACTGAACCAGGAAGAAATAGAAAATATGAACAGACCTATCACAAGTAATGAAATTGAAACTGTGATTAAAAATTTTCCAACAAACAAAAGTCCAGGACCAGATGGCTTCACAGGTGAATTCCATCAAACATTTAGAGAAAAGCTAACACCCATCCTTCTCAAACTCTTCCAAAAAATTGCAGAGGAAGGAACACTCCCAAACTCATTCTATGAGGCCACCATCACCCTGATACCAAAACCAGACAAAGATACTACAAAAAGAGAAAATTACAGACCAATATCACTGATGAACATAGATGCAAAAATCCTCAACACAATACTAGCAAACAGAATCCAACAACAAATTAAAAGGATCATACACCATGATCAAGTGGGATTTATTCCAGGGATGCAAGGATTCTTCAATATACGCAAATCAATCAATGTAATACACCATATTAACAAACTGAAGAAGAAAAATCGTATGATCATCTCAAGAGATGCAAAAAAGCTTTTGACAAAATTCAACGCCCATTTATCATAAAAACTCTCCAGAAAGTGGGCATAGAGGGAACCTACCTCAACATAATAAAGGCCATATACGACAAACCCACAGCAAACATCATTCTCAATGGTGAAAAACTGAAAGCATTTCCTCTATGATCAGGAACAAGACAAGGATGTCCACTCTCACCACTATTATTCAACATAGTTTTGGAAGTCCTAGCCAAGGCAATCAGAGAAGAAAAGAAAAGAAAAGTAATACAAATTGGAAAAGAAGTAAAACTGTCACTGTTTGCAGATGACATGATACTACAGAGAATCCTAAAAATGCCACCAGAAAACTACTAGAGCTAATCAATGAATTTGGTAAAGTTGCAGGATACAACATTAATGCACAGAAATCTCTTGCATTCCTATACACTAATGATGAAAAATCTGAAAGAGAAATTATGGAAACACTCCCATTTACCACTGCAACAAAAAGAATAAAATACCTAGGAATAAACCTACCTAGGGAAACAAAAGACCTGTACGCAGAAAACTATAAGACACTGATGAGAAAAATAAAGATGATACAAACAGATGGAGATATATACCATGTTCTTGGATTGGAAGAATCAACATTGTGAAAATGACTATACTACCCAAAGCAATCTACAGATTCAGTGCAATCCCTATCAAATTACCAATGGCATTTTTTACGGAGCTACAACAAATCATCTCAAAATCCGTATGGAGACACAAAAGACCCCGAATAGCCAAAGCAGTCTTGAGGGAAAAAAAACGGAGCTGGAGGAATCAGACTCCCTGACTTCAGACTATACTACAAAGCTACAATAATCAAGACAATATAGTACTGACACAAAAACAGAAACATAGATCAATGGAACAAGGTAGAAAGCCCAGAGATAAACCCACACACCTATCGTCAACTAATCTATGACAAAGGAGGCAAAGATATACAATGGAGAAAAAACAGTCTCTTCAGTAAGTGGTGCTGGGAAAACTGGACTGCTACATGTAAAAGAATGAAATTAGAACACTCCCTAACACCATATACAAAAATAAACTCAAAATGGATTCGAGACCTAAATGTAAGACCAGACACTATAAAACTTTTAGAGGAAAACATAGGAAGAACACTCTTTGACATAAATCACAGCAAGATTTTTTTGATTCACCTCCTAGAGTAACGGAAATAAAAACAAAAATAAACAAATGGGACCTAATGAAAGTTCAAAGCTTTTGCACAGCAAAGGAAACCATAAACAAGACGAAAAGACAACCCTGAGAATGGGAGAAAATATTTGCAAATGAATCAACAAAGGATTCATCTCCAAAATATATAAACAGCTCATGCAGCTCAATATTAAAGAAATAAACAACCCAATCAGAAAATGGGCAGACCTAAACAGACATTTCTCCAAAGAAGACATACAGATGGCCAAGAAGCACATGAAAAGCTGCTCAACATCACTAATTATTAGAGAAATGCAAATCAAAACTACAATGAGGTATCACCTTACACCAGTTAGAATGGGCATCATCAGGAAATCTACAAACACAAATGCTGGAGAGGGTGTGGAGAAAAGGGAACCTTCTTGCACTGTTGGTGGGAATGTAAATTGATACAGCCACTATGGAGAACAGTATGGAGGTTCCTTAAAAAACTAAAAATAGAATTACCATATGATCCAGCAATCCCACTACTGGGCATATACCCAGAGAAAACCATAATTCAAAAAGACACATGCACCCCAATGTTCATTTCAGCACTATTTACAATAGCCAGGTCATGGAAGCAACCTAAATGCCCATCAACCGGCAAATGGATAAAGAAGTTGTGGTATATGTATACAATGGAATATTACTCGGCCATAAAAAGGAATGAAATTGAGTCATTTGTTGAAACGTGGATGGATCTAGAGACTGTCATAAGGACTGAAGTAAGTCAGAAAGAGAAAATCAAATATCGTATATTAATGCATGTATGTGGAACCTAGAAAAATGGTACAGATGAACTAGTTTGCAGGGCAGAAGTTGAGACACAGATGTAGAGAACAAACGTATGGACACTAAGCGGGGAAAGTCACAGTGGGGTGGGGATGGTGGTGTGCTGAATTGGGTGATTGGGATTGACATGTATACACTGATGTGTATAAAACTGATGACTAATAAGAAACTGCAATATAAAAAAAACAAAAAACCAACTAATATTAAACTTTCTTTGGGCTATTTGTAGGGAAATATGTTAATATAAATGTTTACATGAAATTTCATTACATGAAATTTCTAAAAATCTTGTATGTTCTGGTATAATGTTGTAAGTCATGACTCTAGTTATTACTTTATAATGTATATCTCAGACAAAAAAAAAAGAAAAAGAAAAAAAGAAACACCTTAGTAACAACAAGGACACCCATCCCTGAGCTCCTTGGAGATATACCTGATTCTAGGGCTGGGGCAGAAAATACACATGATAAGCCTTGAAGCATCTTGTAGTGCCAGAAAGTAAGGATGTGCTCAAAAACACAAAAGGATGGGGCACATCAAAGGGACATGGGAGGGCTTCCCTGGTGGTGCAGTGGTTGAGAGTCCGCCTGCCGATGCAGGGGACATGAGTTCGTGCCCCGGTCCGGGAAGATCCCACATGCTGCGGAGCGGCTGCGCCCGTGAGCCATGGCCGCTAAGCCTGTGCATCCAGAGCCTGTGCTCCGTAACGGGAAAGGCCACAACAGTGAGAGGCCCACGTACTGCCAAAAAAAAAAAAAAAAAAAAAAAAAAAGGGACATGGGAGCCAACCTGAAGGAGCTTCCAATGGCCACAGCTTGAACAATTTGAGCAACAAAAGAAATAACATGGTAACAGATAACGCGTAAAACATACGTGGATCCAGACTTAATAAATGATTGAATAAATAAGTAAATGGGGAGAAGAATCAAATCTTCCTTACAGAAGAATTCCAAAAAATACTGAGTAGATATTCACCACTCCAGGAGGAGGCCCCGTGAATGCAGACTGGACTCAGTAACTCCCTTCCAAAGAATAAGGTATAGAAAAGGGAAAAACAGTAAAACTCTTTACTGGAGAAACCTGGCAAACAAGGCTCACATCCCCAGTGGTGCTGTATGGATATCATGTGCCTCAATCCAGTGTGACGAGGGGAGCCCTTCCCCTTTCTGGTACTCTTCGCTCAAACGCATAACCCCAGCCTAGTCAAGAAAACAGCAGGAAAACCTAAATGCAAGGACATTCTGCAAAACCCCCAACCAGTACTCCTCAAGACTCTCAAGGTCATGGGAAACAAGGAAAGTCTGAGAAACTGCCACAGAGAGAAGAGACTAATGAGCCATGATGACTAAATGCAACCAGGTGTCCTGGGTGGGATTCTGGAACAGAAAAAGGACACTAATAGAAAAACTAGGGAACTCCAAGTGAAGTCTGAAGTTTAGTTAATAGTGATATGCCATTAGTTAGTTTTGACCAACGTACCCAGTAATATAAGATGTTAACATTAAGGGAAACAGGTGAGAGGCACACAGGAACCCTCTGCACTATTTTTGCAACTTTTCTTCAATCTAAAATTATCTCAAAATTTATTTAAAAAACATTAAATTTGGCAATTTAGCAACACGCAATATTTTCCTCACAGTTTTAAACAGGAATCTGGGAGACGGTAGTTTCTTTTTTTCCTACTTAGCCAACAGGAAGCAAATGGGAAATATAATACGACTCCAATATTATGAAAGTGGGATGGGAACTTGCCATTTAACAGAACCTACCAAGCAGGAAAGCGATTCCCACCTTACAAATAAAACAGGCAGAGTGTAACTCATCATCTCTTATCAACATATAGTCCTTGGTAAACCAATGATTTCTTTTCCTTCTAAAGTTGAGTCAAAACTCTTAGTAAGACAAATCGTTTCCCAAAAGAGTCCCAACTTACTTACGTATCAATATGTATATGTGACTGATATTTTTCCACCGTTTTCCTTTGCATAAGGCAGAAATACAGGTACAAAACCACAAATGCATTATTCCAAAATTTCTCCCAAAAATGTCTGTGGCCATTCTCACACAACCCAAATGGAAGTATGTTGGAGAGTAAACTGGAGTTAAAACTGACAGCAATCTTAACTGATTATAGCTAAAATATCTTAATCTTGCAAATGGTCATCTGGACACATGGTTAAAGCCCCTCCCCCCCAACCCAGGGCCCAGAAGGAGACTGTGTAAGGGAGCAGGTTCCAAATTGACCTGCATTAGCTTCACGGTAAACTGATCACTGTTTATGTTCTGTTTTCTCCTCTATAATGACTAAACTTGGACACTGCTTGCACGTAGTAGGGACTCAGTGCATGTTTTTAAAATTGAATTAAGCCTACATATCTGGACATATTGTTCACATGGAATAATTCTTACCTATTGCTGTTAACTGACAAGGTATTTCACCAACCCCTAATACTGTTATTCACCCCCAACCGCTACCCTGGACACACACACCTCAAGTATTCCTTTCATTTAATGATCAGAATGTAAACACTCAAGAAAAATATCAAGAGTGAACAAAAATTAATCGTTTTAAATATGTTTTCACTATTTCAACCTTCTCCGCAAATATTCTCTCTTTAAATTCAAAAAGGATATTATTCCGAGACCACTTCCCCACCAAACTGGCATGAACCCTGCTGAGAAGCCTCACGGATCACATCCTCTTTTCAAATCCCAAACAAAGCCCCAATGTTCCCTATACCAAGGGATGCCTTTATTAATATGCACGCAGTCCTTCATTGTTCCTCCCAGGAAAACCTATCACTACCCTTACAATGATTTTAAAACAAGATGTACTCATAATTTTGAAAGTGCTCTTTATACATCTAAAGCTAAAGGTACATCAAAAATTTTGAAACCAAATCTGAAACAAAGTTATTTTTGTCAGACGGGTATTTAAGGTCTACAAGGCTGCTAAGACCATGCAATGGTTCTAAGCTCTAGTACTACCATTAATAATTCTTTGTGGCATCCCAGAAAAAAACGAGTTATAATCTTGTGGAGATTGGAATATAACCTAAATTCCATCAATGATTACTTTCTAAAGAAAGTGTATACTAAAATGTGTCTAAAGACCAGTTAAGTGCCCTGGTTAAAAATAGCAGATTGTATATCAAGAGCCTGAGTGCCTTTGACTCATTAATTAATGGTGTGAATGAAAACTTCACCAACCTGTATGTAATAAACTTTTACCAAACAATAAGGTCTTTTTATGACTACAAGTTCATAAACATTGGGGAAAATAAAAATTTTAAGTAAGCCACCTAAGATAAATCATAAACCCTCTTGATTCTAATCAACAAATCACCCTCCCGTCATCACAGAAATACTTCATAAAATGTACTACCCATTTTAAGATCCTGATTCATAATTTAACCTCTTCCTCCTAAGGTATTCTCTAAAGAACTAGTTTTCCTTCTTTTTTAATTTCCTTCAGTCCTATATCACACTGCTTTCATGGCCATGTTAGTAAAATGACTTTGAGTTACATCTGAATGCTAAATAAAATTATTCATTCTTCATTGTTTTCTTCCAATATTGGTTTCATTTCCATGCCTCCCACATTTTTCTATTTCTCTTATATGTATTTCTAATTTTTTTAATTCAACCTGAATGTGAATACTCTGCACGTGTCGATACTATTAAAACAAGAATAAAATCAATTACTGATACATTCAATTCCAAAACAAGTCAATAATGAGTGTGAAGTGCTATTTCTTCCTATGGGACTAAATGGAGCGATACTGCTGATAGTGGTAAGAACCAACTATTCAACTCAACAGCAGAGAACAGTGGCCAGCTGAAAGATTCACACGCTTGAAGATTACAGCTGGGATCCATTTCCCCACACTAAACACAATCCACGGCACCACCCATCATTGGCTAGACCAATGGTTCTCAACAGGGGACAGGTGGCCATGTCTAAAGCGTTTACTCAGGGAAGGGGGGCAGGTGATTACCGGCATCTGGTGGGTAGAGACCAGGGATGCTGCTAAACATCCTACACAGGCACAGGACAGCCCCCACACAAAGAGTTATTCAGTCAAAAATGTCAGTGCATAGGCTGAGAATCCCTGACCTAGACATGTGTCCCAATTCTGAGTAAAAATTACAGAACAGCTGGACAGAGACACCGTGGTGCTGTGAAAGGACCGCAAGATCAGGAGACGGAGAGACCTAAAACTTACTGAGTACCTGCTACATACCAAGCCTTGCGTTAGGCACTTTACACATACCATCTCACTTAAACCTCTATCCCGTAGGGAAAAAGTGATCTATTCTCACTTTACAGATGAGAAGGTTGCACTCAGGGAGATTAAGGAACTTATTCAAGGTCACTCAGCTAGAAAGGGGAGGAATCATGATTCCAATTCAAACCAAGTTTGTTCCATTCCACAATACTACAAAGGCTAGAGGTTAAAAGACCTGGATTTGATTCAAAGAGTTACCAGTATGAATTCAAGCACATCACTTAACTTCCTAAACCTGCATTTAGAAAATAAGTCAATGGATAACACGTGAAAATACAAATGCTGTCGACTGCCACCATACAATCATGTTAAACATCTTACAATGAAAAACAAAGTGCTTCTTAGAATGGAGGTTCAAGATTACCATTTTTCCTTAAAAATAGAATTTATACAAGTGTGCAAAGTACCAAGTTATACAGAGTTTTTAAGAATCAGGGTAAATGTTCAGAAGACGTTGTGCCTTCCATAGCCACACAACAACTCTTAATACTAAGAAGAAATAAATTATCTAATATAAACACTATTTTAGTATGAACTTCCCAAATTTTTAATCAATCAGCCCCAAAATGCTCAAGACCATATCGGCAACTTTGGGCTCTCTCCACAAGTGGCAGCAAAGGTCACAAGCAGAACTAAGTAGGAAGAGCATGGATCACAAGTCCATTACTGCTGCTGCAGGAAACAACTCTGCCATTCTCTCCAGAAAGAGAGAATGTATTACATTGAAGTCAACACGTTATCATTCATATGACTGATGCAAAAAGTAATTCACTTCAACATAAGGTTATGATTTTTTTAAAAAATACCACCAGAATCCATTAGTCTTTGACAACTTAACTACTAGTAGATCCACAAACATAACTTGAACTCTGGGATTAAGTTCAAGGACAATGTAAATCCAGTTTGTTCCTTCTGGAAATCACCACTACCAATGCTACTTCTAAAAGGAGGTTGCATATAACCATTTTTCCCCTTGAAACACTGGATCTCAAGGCATGACTTTGCTGTATTTTATGAAAGTATCTTTTCATATCATATTAATACACTGTAAATAAATTATAATTGCAAGTATTTCCCACTAATATTGTCCAAGTTTAAAAGCAATAGACACATCAAATGAACTAAAAGACCTGTTTGAAATAATTTCAAAAGAATCGTAAAAAGACTGGCTTTAAATAAATTAAAATTCTAAAAGTCTGTTTACCTGACACCGAAAATAAATAATAAATGTTCTGTTGGAACTGAAAGAATTTATAACATACTCTTGACTGTTCTCTATTTTAATCAATTTAATAAGTCACTTTACTAATTCTGAAGTACATCTTTCACCTTAAGCATTTTGACACTTTCACCAACTTTTTAAGTAAGGGTGGATTTTCTTTTTTTAATGCTTTTAATAGATCTGTCTCTCAAAATGCTGAATTAGATAAAAACTGATTGGAGAAACCTATTATCAATCTTCTCTTCATCATCAATAGATATCTGGGTAAGCCGTAGCTATATGTTGATGGGAAGGTGATAATCTTGAAGAATTTACATTAGATAATGACCTAAGTAAAATCCATTTATCTGACATCCTGTCAACTTTTTACTTTACAAGCTTGTTTTTCATCACAACAAATATTAATGTACAGGGAAATCGTACTGTTTATCTTTATGTTAATTCAGCCTCTTCATTTCTCCCAAAATAGCAGCATTCTCCTCAGGGCTCAGATTTTTTTACATTCCCAACCGAGGGAATATCGTTGCCAGTCTTTGAAAAGTACCATCGGCTGACAGCTCCTTGCGAAAGCGCAGCCCTCCTACCAGCGCATCACACCCCCCCCTCCCCGACCAGGTCTTGGCGAACGCCTGCAGCGCCGAACACATCCCACCCGGGCTCGGCCGCGAGCAGCACGAGCGCGCAGAGCCGGCCTCCCGCGTCCGGGGACCGACCCCACTCCCCTTCTCCGGAGCCTCGGTGCCCCGACAGGCCGCGCACTGACACTCGGACCCCCGCCCCACTCCCGGCGCAGCCGCCCGCCCACGCTCCTGCCCACGCTCAGACCTAAGCGGGCCGCGCTCGGCCGCAGGCCCTGCCCGCTTCCCTGGCCTCCCGTGAGGGGTGGGGGGCCGCAGGGCGGAAGGGCCCGGGGCCTTGGCGAGGGTCCTCCAGTAGGAGACTGGGCGGAGAGGGAGCGGCGCTGGGGCGGAAGGGCCGGGGCCTGGGGGGCCATGTCCTCCTGGAGCCGGGGTGGGGGTCCTCCGTGGGCCGTGGGAGATGGGGGCCATGGGGCGGAAGGGCACGGGGCTAGGGGTCGCGGGGGTTGGGGGAAGGGCCCGCGGCGGGGTCCTTCTGTGGGAGAAGGGGGTCTCGGGGGGCGGCTCACCCGCGGCGGCGTCCGGCTCTCCCGCGTCGCCGGCGGCGGGCGCCAGGGTGACGGCGCCGTCCCTCCACACGCGGATCTGCGCGGCCGAGCGCACCCGGCGGCGGGGCTGGCGGCGGCCGGCGTCCGCGGCGCGCAGGGAGCCGCAGCACTGGTAGCACACAGCCCACGCCTGCTCCTCGTTGATGGGCTGATTGTAGAGCCGCAGGATTTCCTCCAGGCTCAGCGCGTGCTGCGGGCCCGCGGCCGCCCCGGGGTCCGGAGGCCCCTCGCCGCCCTCCGGGCCGGCCGGCTGAGCCATCCCGTGGGTTGCGCCGCGCTCCGGGCGCCGCGTCTCCTCAGCTGCCGAGCATATTCTCCGCGCACCGCCGCCGCCGCCTCATCCCCGGAACCCCGCCCAGCGGGCCGCGCGCGCCGCCGCGGGGACGGGGGTGGACGGGGCGGAGACCAGGCCGGGTACGGGCCTTAGGCCGGGCCGGAAAACCGGACAGGGGAAGGTCAGGAACGAGGCGCGATGCTGCGTACCCTACAAGACCTCAGCCAGCCGGTAGCAGCGCAATGGCGTCCGCGGACCCGCCCTCCGAGCCCCGCCCCAGGGGCGCGCCCCGCCCAGAACCCCGCCCCCACTTAGAACCCCGCCTCCATGGTCTGCCTGGGTCCTCCCCGCCCTCTGAGTCCCGCCTCTGTCCCGGGTTCTCCTGGCACACCGAGCCCCGCCCCCGGGTTGGCCCCGCCCCCAGGGGGGTCCGCCCCACCCCGCCCCGCACGTGCACCCACACCCGCGCGAACACCCGCGCCCAGGTCCAGTCTCCGCGCACTGGCCGACTTCGTAGTCCCCTGGCCTCGCCCCCCGCGTCCCCGTGCCCTGCCCTGCTCCGTCGAATACTGTCGCCATCAACGCACCGGACCGTTCGCTTGGATAACTTCCCTCTCCACTCCCAACTCCATCCTAAGCCCCATGAGGACAGGGTCTTTTCGGGTTTTGCTCACTGGCTTCTCCCAAGCGCACAGATCAGGGCCTGGGGTACAAGCTTGTTGCAAACAATCTGCAGACGTTCCCTCGGATTCGCTTGTGACGTTTGTACAACTCTTCACCAAGATGATGTTCCCAGTGACCACACGCCTCGTAGCCCAGTTAACCCAGTCTATTCATACCTCATAGAACCGATAGGACAGGGGCAAAACTGAACTGGGGCATTCAGCCATAGAATAAAAGAAGTCCTCCTAGGCCTGGGCCTCGCTGAACTCATTAAGTGCACAATAAAACACATAATTCTTAGATAAAACAATCGCTCATTGGCAAATAAGTTTAACTGGTAACATTCCACTCTGAGACTAGTCCAGTATGAGAACCTTAGAGTTGAAAGCATCAACCAAGTAAGAAATGGATCTATACTAAGTACCAATAAACCTTCTAAGGCAGTTTTATGTGCAGTATTAATATTGCACTCTCAACAACTGCATCTTGCCATAGAAATTACAACGGTCATTGTAATGCCTAAGACACCACAGTACATACAGCAGGAGCGGGGAGAAGAGAGGAAAGCAGAAGGATATAAGAGTAAGAAATTGAAAGACGGGAGGAAAAAGTTTCTCCCTAGGCACCCTATTATAATTTCATTACAAGAGATACAAAAAAACCCTTTAAAGTAACATCACTTAATTATGTGTTCATAATCCAATTTGTGAAAATGCATATGTGTGCCACATACCTGACGAGAAAAGGTCTAATGCCTTATATGATATAGATAGAATAGATAGATATAGATATACAAAACCTCTTGATTAAAAACATAGAAACAATTACTAAATTTTTCCAGTTTGCTTAGGCCCTGTGTGAATTTTGAAAATACAAACGGCTTTAAAATACTGACTTTTTTTGGCATCTTAGTGCCCCGACCAGGGATAGAACCCGAGCCCCCTGCAGTAGAAGAACGGAGTCTTAACCACAGGACCACCAGAGAAGTCCCTAAAATACTAGTTTGAACAATGTAGTAAAACAGCGGGTCTACTTTTATAGACAATAGCACCATCTTCTGGCCTTATGGGATATTGCTGCAGTGTTGCGCTTGGACAACAACAGCCAAAAATCACTAACATTTTTGTCCTTTCCTCACCCCTCAAAAGACAAGCAAATGATTTAATCAGCTGAGCAATCCATGAGCCAGACACCTGCTACCCCTGGCACAGGGCAGCAAGTAAATCTCAAGTAAAGATAACGATGACAGGAAGAAGAAAGGGAGTGGAAGTGAGGAAAAGAAGCCCAAATTTTATCTCAAATGTTATCTTTAAAACCAATTCACAACAGAAGGATGTTTTTCCCTTCGTAAGTGATAATTTTTTTAAATATGAATACATTTTAGTAAGAAAAATACTTTGGTACTGACTCACAGGAATATACAATATTACATACAACAAAACGGCTTTTGTTTTGTTTTTGCCAAACACAAATTCATGACTAATATACTGTGTTTAAAGTAAACTTCTTGCCTTTGTGAGCTTATATGGAATTAAGTTGAGGCAATATGACAAGTTAAATGTTTGATCCTTCTGTATACAGTAAAAATAAAAGGTAAATCCTTAAAAAATCCTATCTATCTTCCATTATATTGATAAATCTAGTCAATGTATACCCTGAACCCTTGATGCTTTTTTATACAAAGACAGTATAATTGTACTAATATTTATATGATTTTCAGAACCCTTTATAATTTTGATAAGCCTCACTGTCCACCACCACCACCACCCCCAGGACTCTTAGAAAGTGACTGCTGACAGCTCAAAGGCTCTCAGAGGCTGACACGATCTCTGCAGGTCCAAGCAACACTGTGGGATAACCCGGGACCTCCCCATTTTCTCATTTTCAACTCAAAATCGCAGATTCAAATACCTTTATGTACAGTATACTTTGTTCCAATTTCTGTCATTGATTTTGTTTTTGTATCCTGTGGCTTCACCACCCTTAAAAAATTGCTCTGTGTAGTTAAAATATCTGAACAACTCAAATTAACGTTTGAATGCTGTCTTCAAATTGCCGTGAGGTCTGTGAAAAGTGGTGGCCCGTGTTAACTCTGAATATGACTTTAGTTTTCGTTGATTTTATTGTTGTATTTATTTAAAAAACAGAACCCTTGAAATGTTGTCTTATATTTAATTATCATTTTTGCAGAATAAATGTACTTCATGCTTCACACTCTTGATGTGCCGGCTGAGCTGCTCCGAGTCTTTCGGGGAGCACACTGCCTGTGCAGCCCAAGCTTATCCCAGACACTCCCAGACAATTGCTCCTAAGAGGCACATTCACCTAGAAAAGTGCACCAAAAAGGAAAAAATAGAACAGCGTATTTTTTTCAGTGTTATAACCTAGATTTTTCACTGCCTACAATTATAATACCTTATAACTTTACAGTGATATTTTATACTTTCAAAGTGCTTTCTTCAGTTATACAACTTGAAGATCAGATATTATTTATCTCACAGATGACATCGTACAGATGACAAAATACAGGGCTGGTAATGAAAGATGTAGACTGGGATCCAGGCCTCCTGATCAGCCCAGCTCTTTCTGCTACACTAAAACGTCTCTCAACTAGCCCAGAACAATTTAAAAAGTCCTCACACTTCATCTCATCCTGTACCAAGCAGGAGTACAGTAAAAAGCAGATGCTTTAAAATTTGTACATACCAATATGATCGATTAAACTTCTGATAGTTTAAACACTTTAAATAAATGATGTGATGCCCCATCTCCCTTGATTGGTCCTTGTGAATTCATTAGCACTTAAGTTTCACCCCAGCAGTTATCTCCCCACAGTAGTACTCATCTTCAAAGCAATCTATATGACTTCATCCCCATCAAAGGGCTGTAAATGATCACTCCTCTAAGGAGGTGAATTCCATCAACAATCCTAAATGCAATTTGAAACTCATCTCTTGTAATCAGTTATCAGATTGAATATTAACCAAAATCTTTAAAATCTGTCATGAAAATTAGCATGTAACCTTATATGCAGAACTAGAAGTACATAGGCCAGATAAGAACACAACAGAATTGGTTTCCTCAAGTCTATAAACTTGTAAAGAATTAGCTTTTTTCTTATGGCAAGGATACATGTTTATTGGAAAACATTTAGTAAATATCCATTAATGCCCTTTTACTAAGTTATAACCTAAACCAGTGTTTTTCCACATTTTCATTCTGCATCATCTAATATGTAAGTTTACCTATCCTACCTTGATTAGATAAATTTATATACCTATTGATAAAAATTGAGGAAAAGTAGAGGAATGAGGTAAAACATATGAAGAGTAGCATATCGGTATGTCCATGGGGGACTCTGGAAAATCACAGGCCAAACAATAGTCATGTTTCAACTTCTTAATGTGATTCTCCTTTGAAACAATTATTTTAAAACCAACAAGGAAAGATGGTATTCTCATCCTGAACATAAGTAAAATTATTAGCTTCAATTAGTTAAGAAGATTTGATTTGGAAAAATCTCATAGATCTAAATTTTAAGCCAAGCCACTATTTTACTCTTAGAGAAATTTGAGTCTGCAGGAGATATGTGATTTACTTTAAATTACTGCTAGTCGCCGAAAGTAATTCAAATATACTTCCTATAACATAAGCTTTCCAGATGCTCTTTTTTAGCCATATTGCCTAGTTCTCATTGGATTTCAAAAGTTAGGATAAGCAGTAGTTTACTTCTTAATTCCAATGGGAAATAGAAAATAACATAAGGCACAAATATATCATAGAAAAATGTTGATGTTTAACAATAATCGCTTGAAAATATAGATTCTCAATAAAACTTTTAAGAGACCAGAGTTTTGGGTTGTTTAAGGTAAAGAGACAATCCATTTTCAGGCCAAACTCATACCTTATTGATGAGACAAAGCTAAACTATTTTTTTCAAACCTCTGTTAATTTCTTTTTATCTTTATACCAAAAAAAGAAAATGAAAAATGGCCCTTTCTTTTTGCTCAAAAAACCTTGTCTTTTTCCCCTAACGTACACAGGTAGAAGTCTAGAGCTGCTCTCACATATAGAATTCTACTCTGACCCTGTGAAAGGCTCATTTCTCTTCCAAAGTCAACATGTAACCAACACACATGTGGCTCACCTTCTAATTAAATAAGCAATGAATTAAGCACCTTCTAGTTAACCTCTAAGGCTTGCCTTGGTAATTTTTGTGGAAGGTTATAGGTACGGCTGTACTCATATTTATTCACTCACTGTTCTGTGAACCTGAATTCCTGTGGCCTCTTGATCCTTTCTCAAGAGTCATTCATGGAGCACATCTTTCTCCTATTTGTTATGCATGCTCATTCCTCTCAAGAATTGAAAGTTGTAACCCTTGCTCCTACTTTCTGCCTAGTCATCATAATCCTTCTAAAGAGAAGAAAATCATTGACATTGAAATTAATAAAGACATGACTCCCAGATTTCAACCTGAAGCTCTACAATATTTTAAACAAACTTCCTCACTATTCTTTTAATGGTATTATTATTCCCTTGCAAGATTTGGTAAGTAATGGTCATTCTTCAACTGTAATACTTTCATAATGCCACTGACATTTTCAGTTTTAACTAAATTATATACATTTTTTTTCTTTTTAGCAGAAGCAAATTTTAATTTTACTTATGTTACAGGATTATAAATATTGGGCCAACTTTCCTCATCCACAGCAGGGCACCGAAGTAACCACCCAGATAATGTAGGCCAACTATTCACAACTTTTATTCTGATTTAACACAAAAGATAGAAGGGATTCATTTATATAACAATCCTACAAGCATATCTAGGGATATTTGAAATTCTCAGCCACCTACCTATTTATACTTCCACTGATTTCTCTCCACTCAAGAAAGCATGTCATTATGCAAGACAATGAACATGACAAAACTAAACACCTAACAGCATAGGCTTAGCACCTTAAGTTTGCCTTAATTATTCTACAGTAAATTAACACATTAATATTTAAATGAAATTCTTTCAAAGCACCTAAAAATGTGTAAAATAACTAAGAAGAACTTATAAAGTAATAGAAGTGTATTAAAAGAGATTACCCACAACTCCAGGCAGGTCCCCTCTCATAATCTCATTTTACAAACAGGCAAATGAGGCCTGGCCCAGAAAGATCAGCCTGCTGCAGTCCTGTCGTTATCAACTCAGATATAAGACCGCAGCTGGCCATCAACTTTTACCTGTACAGACCACAACACGAAAACTAGCATTTTTCAGTGATTAAGTAAAGTACCAACTGATTGGAATCTCTATTATACATATTTTAGAACAATAATATAACATGTGAAGACATTCAATATCTCAAAAAGACTTTAATTAATTCTGAATAAGTCTTTGAAAAAGAACCTAATATTGCCAGGGAAAATTAAAAATAAGTAACTGGGCTTCCCTGGTGGTGCAGTGGTTGAGAGTCCGCCTGCCGATGCAGGGGACACGGGTTCGTGCCCCGGTCCGGGAGGATCCCACGTGCTGCGGAGTGGCTGGGCCCGTGAGCCATGGCCGCTGAGCCTGCACGTCCGGAGCCTGTGCTCCACAATGGGAGAGGCCACAGAAGTGAGAGGCCCGCGTACCGCAAAAAAAAAAAAAGAAGTAAAAAGAAGTAACTACTGAATTAATTTCATCTACCATATTTAAAACAACCTCTACTTGTAATATACAAGCTATTTAACCAATTCTTACAATCAGGTTTATTAAAAACTGAAGGTTCCAATTTAACATGTTTTACCTAATCCAAAGACACTAGTTTTAGTAATATAATGCCAGAAAAAAGTAATCAAGTTTGATTTGAAACATTATTTACAACTTTAGTTTAAAAAATTAAAAATTCCATATATTTAACAATCCAGTCAAAAGGCAGAGTGTAAAAAAAAAACAAGATTCTACTATATGCCATCCATGGGAGATACACTTTATGTTGAAAGATACAGATTACTTGAAAGTTAAAGGATGGAAGAAGATACAATCATGCAGACAGCAACCATAAGAAAGCAAAACAGAGTTTAAAACAAAAATATTATTATACATAAATAAAAATATTATTAGAGATAAAGGGATATATGCGTATAACAATTATAAATATATATAACAGAGCACCAAAATACATGAAGCAAAAACTGACAGGAATGGAGACTTCCCTCGTGGTCCAGTGGTTAGGGCTCTGCACTTTCACTGCTGTGAGCCTGGGTTCAATTCCTGGTCAGGAAACTAAGATCCTGTAAGTGGCATGGAATGGCAAAAAAGAAAAAACCTGACAGGAATGAAGGGAGAAATAGGCAATTCAACAATAACTGTTGTTGACTTCAATATTCCACTTTCATTAGTGATTGAACAACTAGGTTAGAACCACTAATGGACAGATCAGCAAGGAAATATTTGAACAACACTATGCCCAGCAGGCATCTAGAGAACACTCCACCCAACAACAGAATATACATTTTTCTCAAGTGCACATGTGAACATTCTCCAGGATAAGCAGTATATTATAAAACAAACCTCAATAAATGTAAAAGGATAGAAATAATACAGAGTATGTTCCCCAACCACAATAAAATGAAATTAGAAATTAATGTAGCAGGGGAAAAAATTGGGTAACTCACAAATACATGGAAATCAACACATTCCTAAATAGCCAATGGGTTAAAGAAGAAATCAAATGGGAAATCAGAAAATACTTTGAGATGGAGGAAAATGAAGAACAACATACCAAAACTTATGGGATGCACCTAAAACAGTGCTTAGAGGAAAATTTATAGCTGTAAATGACTATATTAAGAACAATCTCAAATCAATAACCTGTGTACCTTACACTAGAAAAAGAAGAGCAACTAAACCTAAAGCAAGAAGGACACAAATAACAAAGATCAGGGTGGAAATTAATGAAATAGGGAATAGAAAAACAAAGAAAAATCAATAAAACCAAAACCCAATTCTTTGAAAAGATCAACAAAATTGACAAACCCTTAGCTAGACTGACCAAGAAAAAAAAAAGGGAGAGAGAGCAGACTCCAATTACTAGAATAAGAAATGAAAGAGAGGACATTACCATTGACCTTATAGGAATAAAAAGGTATAAAGGAATACTATGAACAATTGTATTATACATCAAAATTAGATAACTTAGACGAAATGGACAAATTCCTATAGAGACACAAACTACCAAAACTGCCTTAAGAAAAAAAATAGACAATCTGGATAGACCTATAACACCTGAAGAGATTGACTTAGTAATCAAAAAACTACACAACGTAACACCCAGGCCCAGATGGCTTCCAAATTCTACCAGTTAAAGTGAGAAATGACAAAAATTTTTCACAAACTCTTCCCCAAAAATAGAAGCAGCGGGCGGGGGGCGGGGAACACTTCCAACTCATTTTGTGAGACCAGTTACTCTGATACCAAAATCAAAGACATCACAAGGAAAGTAAACTACAAACCAGTATCGCTTATGAATATGGACACAAAAATCCTCAACAAAATAGTACTAGCGAACTGAACATAGCAACATATAAAAAGAATTATACACCTTGACCAAGTACAATTTGTCCCAGAAATTCACGGTTGGTTTAACATTTGGTAATTAATTCATGTAATATGCCATATCAATAGAATAAGAAACAAAAATCACATAATCGTCTTAATAGACACAGAAAGAGAATTTGACAAAACCCAGTACCCTTTTGTGATTAAAAATTTTTTAAAGGAGGAGTAAAATGGAACTCCCTCAACCTAATAAAGGGCATCAATGAAAAAACCAGTTAACATCACAGTTAATGGTGAAAGACTAGATGATTTCCCCTGAGATCATGAATAAGACAAGGATGTCCGCTTTCATCACTTCTATTCAACATTGTGCTTGGGGGTACCAGCCAGGGTAATTAGGCAAATAAGTGAATGAATAAGTAAATACATCCAGATCAGAAAAGAAGTAAAACTATCTCTCCTTGCAGATAACTTGATTGTGTATAAAGAAAATCCTAAGGAATCCATCAAAAGAAAAAAACTATTAGAACTAATAAGTGAGTTCAGCAAGGTTGCAGGATACATTAATATACAGAAATCAATTGTATTTCTGTACACCTTCAATGAACAATGCAAAAATAAAATTAAGGGAAAAAATCCATTTACAATAGCATCAAAAATAATAAAAGGAATAAATTTAACAAAAAAAAGTACAAAACTTACACTCTGAACACTACATTGTTGAAGGAAATTAAAGATTTAAAATAAATGTGAAAACAACCCAAGCTCATGAATCATAAGGTTTAGCATTATTAAGATGGTGATACTACCCAAAGCAAGACACAAATTCAAGGCAACCTAGAATCCTGCCTGCCTTTTTGTAGAAATTGACAAGCTGATTCTAAAATTCATATGAAATTGCAAAGGACCCAGAATAGCCAAAACAATCTTGAAAAAGGACAAAGTTGGAAGACTCTCACACTTCCCAATTTCAAAACTTACAACAAAGTAGTGATAATCAAAATGTATGGTACCAGCACAACAGAAGAGACCAGGACAACAGGAACATGCATTTGTAATTATAACTGAAGTTGTGCTCTAGATGCAGAATATGCTATAAACTATATGTTAAGGTTCTTCGAAATTGGATGGCTTCTAGTTCATGTGTTTGGTTATTTTGTTAAGATTTTACATACGCTTTGGCTAGTCTCAAATGATTTCTTAACTACCAACTGCTGGAAAGCAATGCTACTTTCATTGATATAACAGGTAGGTGCATGTTAAAAAACAGATCTAACTCCTATACTTATCTACTTAAGTAGAAAGTAAAAAATTGTTATCTGAGTTAAAAAAAATTATGAAACTGCAAATTGTAGTCTAACCTAAGCTATTTTCTTGTTTAGTAGAGCATGAAACCAGAAGTTTGAATTAGTTTAAGCAATTCATGGTTCATAACTAATGTCTTCCAATGGTGAGATATCTGGCACAGGATACTACTTTATGAGATATATTATTTTCAGATATAAGCCTTCAGTTCATTTGGCTCAACTCTTATCTCTGTTAAAAAGTAGAAAAATGGGTTTCAAATGTGTGTACCTTCCAGAACTGCCAGGTTATAGATGCTTTTGCAGATCATAGCTAAACATGTATACCTCAATACTAGAAAATATCTTAAAGGCACCTGGAGTGTTCAGTTAGTTGAAACTGAATTTAGTTAAGTTTTATTCAACAAGTTCATGCTTGACTAATGAAGCTTCTAGGTTTCTGATATTCTATGAAATAAATATACCTATTATATATTACATATGTAGAGAGAACTATGTTAGTGTACATATTGTCAAAAAGAACACATTAGGGACTTCCCTGGTGGTGCAGTGGTTAAGATTCTGCGCTCCCAATGCAGGGGGCCGGGGCCTGGGTTCAATCCCTGGCCAGGGAACTAGATCCCACATGCATACATACCATAACTAAGAGTTCGCATGCCACAACTAAGGAGCCTGCCTGCTGCAACTAAGGTGCCAGCGAGTTGCAACTAAAGGAGCCCACCTCCTGCAACTTAAGACCCAGCACGGGACAAAGTGAGAGAGTGGCATGGACTTATATATACTACCAAATATAAAATAGATAGCTAGTGGGAAGCAGCCGCATAGCACAGGGAGATCAGCTCGGTGCTTTGTGACCAACTAGAGGGGTAGGATAGGGAGGGTGGGAGGAAGACACAAGAGGGAGGAGATATGGGGATATATGTATAGCTGATTCACTTTGTTATAAAGCAGAAACTAACACACCACTGTAAAGCAATTATACTCCAATAAAGATATTAAAAAAAAAACAACCCAGCACAACCAAATAAATATATAAATATTTTTTTAAAAAGAACACAATATAAGCATTATATTTTAAAAAGTTTACAATTTTAATAGAAAAACAATTTTTATGACAGAGCTAAATATACAAGGTAAATTTAATTTTTAAAAAGAAAAATTAGTAAGAAGAATAGCAGAATTCTAGTGATAAAAGGACTGAAATAATATTTGGAAATAAACCATCTTTAAAGGAAAATATTAATTCATGCCAGACTCTATTAAAGTGCATAAAAAGGAAATTTATTTTAGAATTTACACCAAAGGCGCATTACAAGTACCTGTGTTACTCTGGCACAATAAGGTAGAAAGCCCAGCCTCAAAGATAACACGGCCTTGATCTCATATATTATACAGTCTGCCTCTTAGTACGTGCCTCATAAAGAGTTTGTTCCAGAAGTTGAAAACTACAAGCCAATTTCTCTGTCAATAGCTTTGTGAGTAATTCCAGCAACAGAGTAAAAGTCTAACTCATATCTCTCTAATCCTCTAAAGTCATGTCAATCTCTCAAGAAACTCCTGATTGTTTTCAATAAAAATTGATACAGGAGAGATATTTTCAGATTTTTTAAATAAGTGAAATCATAAATAGTTATCATATGTAAAAATAAAACAAAAAGTAAATTTTAGGATATCTTTAATTTTTAAAACATTAAATCATCTTATTTGTGATGGTGAATTAAAGTGATGAAAAGAATAACTTGCACAGCCAACAGTACACAGTCACTTTCCTAAGAAGCCCGGCGGGAGAAGGAACTGAACCGAGAGCTGTGCAGAGAGGCTGACGGACCTGCAAAGTAATCCGTCAGGCAGCTTCTTACAGTCAAACTGCTACAGCCTCTTTCTTCAACGCTCACTGTGCTCAATTTAAAATCAAACATCGGCATGGAGGCGCTCACAGAGGCTTATTTTTCAGTGGCCTCACACACAATTCTGATTTAGATTTATCACATATACATCGATGTTTTTACCACAAAGGGAAAAAGAAAGAAAGAAAGAAAAACTGTGGTTTCAGAAGACGGACTCCATGAGAGGCTAGTAATGAATCCTCTGACCACAGAAAATCAGCCAGCAACAGACTGCCAATATTAATTACAGAAAACAATTTCTCAACATCATAACAAAAGGGTATGATAAATTTTTTCTAAAATACCCAATTCACTTTTATAATGAATCAAACTAACAAATATTTATAAATTATTTGTGTACTTTCAAGTGCAGTTTGTTTTGTTACTAATATTTATGCTTTTCTGGTACTAGTTTTTTCCCTGCTCCTGCATCCATATCTTCCCATAACTCTCTGGAAAGCCACAAATATCCCTATGGTTATGGGTAAACCACAAAAGTGGTAAACTCATCAAAATGTATTTTCATCTATGTAATAAATAAATCTGTTGTGAAGTTAAAGTCTCCTAACTTATATAAAATAATCCCATTAATCTATGAAAAATAATAATCATATTAATTTTACTATGGCTCAAACCCTTAGACAAATAACGTTCTGATTACCTGCTAATGTAAAGAAAACTGAGTAAATTTTATATTCATATTTAAACTACTGACTACCTATAAACAAAGTAGCATTTATTAAAATAGGATACACACTTAATTTATACTAACTTCCACTCAGATTTATATAAGTTTTTCATCCTTAATTTTTAAATACACACATCATGATTTTTTTCAAACATTATTAGTCAGGTATATACAAAAGTGAAATATGACATCCAAGCCAGACTGTGATTTTTAAAATAATGAACCTCTAAACAGCTAGTAATGTATCAATACAACGTGTAAAATTCCAATAAAATACAGGTATATTCTTATAGAAATGTTAGTTAGTCCTATAGTACTGAGCGATATTTACAAGCAAACATGATCCAAACAGCACATGCAGATTCAGGGTAAGTAAACACTCGGACACGAACTGCCAGTCGCACCTGGTCTCCACGGCAACAGATTATTTCTTCACAGAAAGGAGACCTACAGAAGAAAGAAAATGTATTCAATTAAGAAATGAATTTAGGTTTTACTTTCTTATTCCCAAGAAAGTCAGTATTTAAAATGATTTTTAGGGATAGGGAGGGTGGGAGGGAGACGCAAGAGGGAGGAGATACGGGGATATATGTATACGTATAGCTGATTCACCCTGTTATACAGCAGAAACTAACACACCATTGTAAAGCAATTATACTCCAATAAAGATGTTAAAAAAAAAGATTTTTAAAAATCCTGTCTCTGGGGCTTCCCTGGTGGCGCAGTGGCTGAGAGTCCGCCTGCCGATGCAGGGGACGTGGGTTCGTGCCCTGGTCCGGGAAGATCCCACATGCCGTGGAGCGGGTGGGCCCGTGAGCCATGGCCGCTGAGCCTGCGTGTCCGGAGCCTGTGCTCCGCAACGGGAGAGGCCACAACAGTGAGAGGCCCGTGTACCACCAAAAAAAAAAAAAAAAAAAAAAAAAAAAAAAAAAAAAAAAAAAAAAATCCTGTCTCTGCTACCAATGGCTCTATAATTTTGGTAAAACTATTCAAATTATAAACTATTTCCTCATAGTCTATAAATTTTTAAAGTGACGCTATATAAGATCAGTGATCCTCAACTAGATTGCACCAAAACCATTGGGAAAATTATCCCGAACTCTCTAGAGCTACATTCTGGTCCTAATGAATCACAACCTGTGGCAGAAGGATGTATCATAAGAGCTGCCTGTGTGACTCTGAACTCATTCCTAAATGAGAACCATACTGATGGCTGAGATTAAGTCAGAAACATCTATGTTACAATCCACCTACCGAAGACATGTGGCAAAGGCGCGCCGCGCATTTCTATACACAAAGTGTATCGGGAACCCTTTAAATGTGTGACCATCAGGTACAGCCCTCCTGATGGCGTCCTGAAATTCTTCATTGCCCGCAGATATACTGGTTGTACGCTCAAATTCATAAGATGCCAGAGCGGGTGATAAGAGATAGGAAAGCTGGTCTTCCCAAACAGTAGTGAGGCCAAGATCCTACAGCAATCGAAAGGGAAATTGATTATTTTATTGATTTTAATAATTGATTATTTTACTGTATGCCAAGAGATTTTTAAAACCTGTCATAATTTTCTTAGCTTCCTATTATTATAAGGATACACAGAAGTAAAAATTATAAAAGGAACCTCAGGTATCAGGTTTTACTTCTTAGAGAAACAACAAAAATCGGCCAATGCAATGTTAGTGAAGGCTCCAAATCCTGTACTTCCTTAATATCCACAAGACCATAAGGAATCATCCTACCGCGGAAGACAGAGTGTCACTGAATTCTGAGGTCACATTTTTTTTTTTTTTTTTTTTTTTTTTGCGGTACGCGGGCCTCTCACTGCTGTGGCCTCTCCCGTTGCGGAGCACAGGCTCCAGACACGCAGGCTCAGTGGCCATGGCTCACGGGCCCAGCCGCTCCACGGCATGTGGGATCTTCCCGGACCGGGGCACGAACCCATGTCTCCTGCATTGGCAGGTGGACTCTCAACCACTGAGCCACCAGGGAAGCCCCCTGAGGTCACATTTCATTTAACTTTAAAGAGTTTAGCAAGGTTGAATCTGCTTAATTTGATTGCTCCCACCATAAATTCAACTGTAGTATGGGAAAAAAGTCAACAAACAATTGCATATATAATTAAGCTCAAATATTTACCAAGCATTTATTCTGTAAAAGGTACCGAAGAGCACAGGCTTTAGGCCCTCAGGGAACTTAAAACATGTTGAAGGCAATTCTAATGTCATTTATAATATCAAATGAACTATTGCTATCTAGACACGTGATTTTTTTTTAATGTTACAAACAAACTCAAAATTCTAAATATTTTGATTATCATAACAGATCTAATTTCACATTCAGTTACAACTGGTTTCAAGTGATTCCAAGGTCTATGATCACCTATACTTTTCCTCCGAATCCCACTTGCTGGTTTACAGACACCATTAACTTAGCTAGTGATCATCAATGGCATCCAGCTCAGTTTTGTTTTCTTTTTCTATACAAAGTAACTCTTACAATGTAATAAAATATCGGTTTCATTTGTGAACAGGAGCTAAGAAAACTAAAAGGCAATACAAGCAATGGAGGGCACAAGTCAGGGGCTTTGGCTTCCAGCAGTGCAGTGAGCTGGGGCCCTGACCCACTTATTGCTGCAAACACACTACAGATGCCACATTAAATACTTCCCAAAACATATTCCTAAATGCTTTGAGGAGTTGGCAAGTAGGTAAGATTTTAGAGGCCAAAGCTAAGAGTAATTGGGAGCCCAGAGAACATGCTTGATAATCAGCTTGCCTTTGATGGTCTCAAGGAACATGAGTATCAGGGCTCACCCAAGGTGGGGAGTCTACTAGGGAATCCCAAAAGGTGAATTAGAAATCAATCTTCTGTAGAAGTTTTGGACTCTAGTCTTTTGTTGGTTATATGTGTGGCAAATAACTTTTCCCACTCCAAGGCTGCTTTTTCACTCTCTTAATGATTTCTTTTGACGAACATAAGTTCTTAAAATAAGTTCTTAAAACATACTAATCTTTTCCTTTATGATTAGTTCTTTTTATGTTTCCTTTAAGGCCCTTTACAAAAGAAATCTAAATGACTAATAAGAAACTTGATCTCATCAGCAATCAGGGAAATGCAAATTAAAGACACAACGAGGATACCATCTTACATCTACCTACTTTAATGTAATAGAAAAACAAAACAAACTAAACAAACCTGGAAAAAAATGAATATGAAAAAAATTAACCCAATATTTTCAATGGGGAATGATGTAAGTACTTTAAAAAGAGGAAATCCAAATTCACAAAAGTCTGAACAAGTCCACCGTTCTTCATTTCTAGAAGGAAGCAATAAATTCTCGAAGTATTGGTGAGTTTAGAAATTTTTGAATCTCAGAACTTTATTCTCATGATTTTCAAAACTACAAGCTTCATAAAGGAAGGGATTGAATTTGCTTTGTTTAGGGCTAGAATATTGATTGGCACTATTTTACATGCCCCCCAAATTATTAAATACATAAACAAATGAAAAAACTGCAGGAAAGCACAAACATCAGTGTTAATTACCTTCCTGTGTTCCGACACGAGTAGCCTGAGCTGCATTTCAATTTCATTGCTTGTTACCGAAGCATCGATCGTGGACGCACACAGCGGAGGGAAGGGAGGGAGGGACGTGGTGGCCCCTGGAGCACAAACGGATTTAATTGCTTCCTCACTCATGGGTTTCCATTTGGACTCATCATTCAAATCAAATACACAGCTTTCTACTGAGTCAGAGGGCTGACAGTTTCCCAGGAACATCTGATGATTGAAAACACAACCGATTGTTCTATACGGGTACAACGGTTTGGGCTGTTCAGCAGCTGAAGGCTCATCAGGACTCGTAGGTTTGTGGAGGTACCTAAAAAAGGTTAATCATAATTTTATATAATAAGAACTTAAAAAATAAGACAACAGCAGCTTATTGAGGAAAAAAATTATTCTAACACTTAAGGTCATAACTATTTCCCAAGAGTACAGTTTAATACTTGTTTTTCTTTCTTCTATTTCCACAATTTGATTACTCTATGTTAACTGTATGGCACATCTTATGATATAGAACCAATTTTATTCCTTTAACACAAGAACATATTCTGTGTATAGCATTAAGATCAAAAACATTTATCATATAACAAAATAATTTAGTTACACATTTTTAGGTACAACTAATTAAAATGATTATCAACCAAGGAAAAAGAAAACCCAGGAAAATGAGAAGAGGGCCCAGGGCTGTGCCTTCAGGAACTCTCACATTTGAAGATAAAATGAAGGAAAACAGAGAACAGCCAAAGAGGAATAATGAAAACTGAAACACAGTGCTACGAGAGAAGCTAAGGAAGAGAATGTTCCAGGAAGGAGGGAACATTTCGCTCTTTCAAAATCTGATGACACTGAAAAAAAGTACAGTGGATTTACCAACACAGAGTTGGTAACCACATCAAATTTTCAAAAGAAATGATTTACAACTTGTATTTATTTTTAGGCTTAGGGACGATCATCAGGAAAAACATATGCCAGGACATCCCTGGTGGTCCAGTGGTTAAGACTCCACACTTCCACTGCAGGGGGCGCGGTTTAATCCCTTCTCGGGGAACTAAGATCCCGCATGCCACGTGGCACGCACGGCCAAAAAGAAAAGAAAAGAAGAAACATAAGCCAATTACACAAAATTAAAAATAAACATAATTCATTTTTTATTAATATCATGTTGGTAAAGAACATTTTAGGTGTAGAAATTTTCTTAGAGTTTAGTTCCTAGCTATCTTACTTGAAGTAATTTTTTACATAACCAAAATTATCAATACGTGTCTTTGAGTATCATCAATACAAACAAAGAACCTATAGTTTACAACATTTACACCCTCATGTTAATATCCTTATAAACTTAGTTGACAAACCTGTGTCCTGTTAAACTCTCCCAAAAAGTGATGGTTCCATCAGTCCCACACGTCATAACCCACGCGTGGGACACTCCCTTGGCCTTTGTCCCGACACAGACAAAGGCTTCCAGCCCATATCCGAGAAGGAGGCTGCACAGGAGGTTGGCATGGTCTTCACAGTCTCCCTGGAAATGAAAGGAAGTAAAATTAACTATTTACTCCTTCATATTGTTTCCTCTTTAAATACAAAATTGCAAATAAAAAGTATTATTAAATTTTCACTTTTAATCATTAGTCCAGTGTTAAGCTAAAACAATGAGGGAAAAAAAGAACATACAAATTTTAAAAGCACCTATTTTACAAAGTCAGTGCCTACAAATCTGATAGTCATAATATGTACACTCTAAGATTCCAAAGTTTATAAAAAACTCATACAACATAGAAGGAAAGCAGTAAGAATTTAAAGATAAATAGCTAAAGGGCATGAACACACAAGCTGACAAATCATATAGTAGGAAATGAAAATAAACAGGAAAATACTCAAACTTAAATTAAAACAATGAATTAAAGTATCTATACATGATCGTTTTAAGGAAATACATACATAGAAAAAAATGATTGGATAAAAGAACAACAGAACACCAACAATAGCTACAATTAGCGTAGATTATATATATATAGTTTCCCCTTCTCTTGTCTAAACTCTCTTTGATAATGTTATATTACTTTCACAATTTTAAAAAATTATGAAAAAACAAAAATAATAGAAAATATCTGATATTTTCTGTGAAAAAAGTATTAAAATTAATTAAACAGTAAGGCTATAATTATATGAAGATATTTAAGTGTAGGACTACAGGTAATATACAAAAGCAAAAATAACTATTGAGGTCAGTGTTAGAATGAGGGATGATTTCTTTCCCCCCAAATTTTGCATTAGTGGCTCTACACTGCTGTCTTTTAATTAACAATAATAAAACAAATAGCACCTTATAATTGTTAAATTGACTTTTGAAAAATATAATATCCAACCTTTTAGACCCAGTTATTTCTATACATGAGATTTTGTATTAGAAAAAAATTTCAAAAGAAAAATAACAATATAACCAAAGACATTCAATGCAAAAATTCATTCGCAGTGATATCAAAAAAATTGGAAGCAAGCCTAACTTAGCCAAAAGAAACAGTTCCTATGATGGCAAAACAGACCCTATGACAACAAAACTGTTAAGTAGATTTTGTATATCAACTCATGAAAACTTTATTCAGCCATTAAAAGATGGAGATCATAATGACTGTAGCAACACATAGGAAAATGTTCAAAACATAATGCTAATTTATAAAAGCAGGGCACAAAATTTTATTTATATCAATTATAATTATGGAAAAATCATATATACACAGGAGAGAAACATAAAAATATAAAATAGATGAAAAATAGAATTATGGGTGAAATTTCACCTTTACTGTTGTAAAGCTATTGTTTGTGCAAGAAAAATATTTTAAATAATTTTCAAACTTCTAAGTCAAGCTGTGCTATCTCTTCAAATAAACTCAGGTAAAGAAAATAAAACAGAGAATCAAAGGGGGTGATTATTTGTTTTACAAAAGAATTATTTAGATAATAATTTAAAATATGTACCATTCCTACTATATTTGAAAAGTTTAAATCCATACATACAACTTCTGGGAACTACAACTTGGGAATAAATCAAAATAATTTTTTTGATAAGTAATGTTTAACTATTTTCAATTGTCTTTAAAAAGCTTTCCAATTGACAAATCAATCTTTAATCTAAATGGTTTCTTCCAATGTATAAGCTTTGCCTTGTGAATACCCATATGTACTATTTACACAACTTCAGACTAAAAATTATTTCAAAACAATAATACATTAAAGAAATTTATTTTTTCTGTTGTGTTTCAACAGAGTTGTAATGCTAAAGATAGTCTTGTTTTCATAATATCATCAAAATTTTAGAACACAGAAAATTAGAAAATATACCATAATATATAAAACTAGTTTACTGAAATCATTTACGTTCAACATCAATATATATACACAAATTCTTAAATATATACTTATATTTGGAACTAAATACCGTGCAATCCAACATTTTTTTTTCCATATTCAATTTGTAACTGCCATTTTCTCTTTAAAAAAAAAAAAGTACCGGGCTTCCCTGGTGGCGCAGTGGTTGAGAGTCCGCCTGCCGATGCAGGGGACACGAGTTCGTGCCCCGGTCCGGGAAGATCCCACATGCCGCGGAGCGGCTGGGCCCGTGAGCCATGGCCGCTGAGCCTGCGCGTCTGGAGCCTGTGCTCCGCAATGGGAGAGGCCCGCGTACCGCAAAATAAAAAAAAAATAAAGTACCATCTAAGCAAATTTTAACCCATAAATAGTACTAAAAGACCATGGTTCTGGTCTTGGTGCTATATCTAATTCACTGTTTACCTCTCCACCTTGGTTTCTGACACTATAGTGCTTGTAGGTCCCTACACCTCACAAAAATCACATTATGTTAAATAAGAAATTACTTGAGAAAATAAAGATGTGAAGTTTTTTTTTTGTTTTTTTGTTTTTTTGCAGTACGCGGGCCTCTCACCGCTGTGGCCTCTCCCGTTGCGGAGCACAGGCTCCGGACACGCAGGCTCAGCGGCCATGGCTCATGGGCCCAGCCGCTCCGCGGCATGTGGGATCCTCCCGGACCAGGGCACAAACCCATGTCCTCTGCATCGGCAGGCGGACTCTCAACCACTGCACCACCAGGGAATCCCGTGAAGTTTTTTTTTTTAATGTACTGACATTTAAATGTTAAGGAAAATGATGAAAACAAGATCGTGACTTGTTCAAATTGACAATACGTACTTTTTTCCGAAGTTAATTCTTTTACAAATATACCATAAACTCACAATAACTATGATGTACTGGTTTTTAGTTCTATTATGTGTGTAGGATACCTTGTTTCTACAGAGAAAGGCCAGCAGAGTGCACCACTGTTCCTGTTTACCTCCTCCTCCGATAACAGGGGCTCTTTCATAACCAAGGACATTAACAAATCTTGCTGCTTGCCTTGGAGTATCCAGAAGCCTCCCAGCTCGAAGTGGTTTAACATAAGAACAGACTGGTCTATTTATCCCATTTTCATCCTGGAGGAGAAGGGGAAAACATTATCTGTAATGACAGGTTAATCATTCCCAATTTTAACACTTTTTCTTAGAATACATTAATAAGAGGAAGTAATTCTGGACACCACTTCTTGAGTGCTCACCTGACATGCAGCACTAGGCTACTGAGTGTTGTGCCTGCAATTTTTCTTTTAATCCTCATAACATCTCTTATTATTTTCATTTCATCAATAAAGAAACTGAAGCTACATGCAGAGCAACTAAGCCCATGTGCCACAACTACTGAGCCCTCGTGCCACAACTACTGAGCCCTCATGCCACAACTACTTAAGCCCACACACCTAGAGCCCATGCTCTGCAACTAGAGAAGCCACCACAATGAGAAGCCCACACACTGCAACGAAGAATAGCCTCCGCTCGCTGCAACTAGAGAAAGCTGGCGCACAGCAACGAAGACCCGACGCAGCCAAAAATAAATAAATACAATAATAAATAAATAAAGTTAAAGAAACTGAAGCTACAGCTATTACACAACAGAGCCAGGATTCAAACACTGAGCCATGTGACTCCAAAGCCTGTGACAGTAAGAACTTAAACCATCGTACGACCCAGCAATCCGACTCCTGGATGTACATCCAAAGCTACTGAAATCAGCATCTCAAAGAGATACCTACACACCCATCCCAGGTCACTGCAGCATTATTCATAACGGCCAAGTTATGGAAACACCTAAGTGTCCATCAAGGGGTGAATGGATAAAGAAGGTGTGGTGTGTATGTATACACAACAGGACATTATTCAGTTCTTCCCTGTGCCATTTCTCTGATCCACTTCCTCCCTCCCTCCCTGTGCAGGTCCCCCCTCTGGTCCGGGATTCACAGGGCAGTGAATAACCGCACCCTAGACTATATAGACAGCAGGGAGCCAGTTATACCTCAACTGGTTTCTCTTCACCCTTGTCCTGACGTCACCTGCCCAGTCATTCAACGTATAGACAACGCTATTGGAAAGTCAGAAGCCACTTCCCGCATTTCCACCACCAGTCAACTAGGTTTCCCATTCTCAAGCTCCTCACCTAGAAACTGAACCATTTTTAGTCTGTTCTAAAATCTAGGGAATGTAGGTTAAAGCTAGACAAATGTATAGGATCTGAGAAATACTACCCAAAATACACTATACTCCTATGAAAGCACCTACTCGAGGCTGAATACATATAAAATATTTGAATGGTTCCTCAGAAGCTGTAAAAAAAAAAAAAGGATGTGATCATTTATCTTATGTTGGTTCATTAATAACAGAAAATGGACTTAGGATACAGAAAAAGTAGCGGCAGAGGGACTTCCCTGGTGGTCCAGCATTTAAGACTCTGCGCTCCCAATGCAGAGGGCCCAGGTTCGATCCCTGGTTAGGGAACTAGATCCCACATGCTGCAACTAAAGATCCCGCGTGCCCAACTAAGACCTGGCACAGCCAAATAAAAATAAATAAATATTTTTAAATTATAATAAAAATAAACAACAGAGGCAGAGATACATAACTAAATTGCTGTAAAATATTGCTGATCACCAGCTTAGAGATATGGGTTAAATAAAATTATTACATGCAATATTGTTTGCCTTAAAAAAGTACTCTAACAAAAAAATACATGCCTACACTCCCAATTCTGCACATGAAAGTTGAATTTATATATAAATTGCAAAGTGTCCCAGTACTTAATAATTTAGTACAAAGTATCTATCAAGGACACACTCCAAGTTAAACAAAATGAGTTTTCATCTAATTTAAATCAAATATATTCAAAAAAGGTTTAGAAAAACAATTGAAAAAGAAAACCAAAATAAAACAAAGATTGTGTTATGTCACTCACCTACTTACTACTGTAAGAGAGTACTACAAATTCAGCATTCTATTTTATAAATAAACTTTCATTTGTCTGGAATAAATACATTTTACAAATTCAAGTTAAATGAAATTTACATTTACAACAGTAAATCTCAAATACAGGTGTGAAGCTTTTCTCATACAACTTACAAACCTGTGCAAAAATCTTAACCAGCCGTGAATTGTGTGAGGGTCGAATTTGCAAATATTCTCTCCACCACTGCTTAGCATACACAAGAAATAAACGCTCTTTCTCTGCAGTTTTCTGACGTTCCAAAGCAAGCTTGAAATTTAAAAAATATATATCAATTTATATTCATTCTGCTTAATTAATTACTTCAAATATGTAACAAATCTCTGCATTTCCTCCATCGTTACCAGTACCCTAATCGAAGACACCACCATCGCTTGTCTGTAAGGGCCTCCTAACTGGTCTCCCTGTTCTCACACTTCCCAGGACAATCCAGTCTCCATACAGTAGTCAGAGCCACCATTTTTTTTTTTTTTTTGAGGTATGCGGGCCTCTCACTGTTGTGGCCTCTCCCGCTGCGGAGCACAGGCTCCGGACGTGCAGGCTCAGCGGCCATGGCTCACAGGCCCAGCTTCTCCACGGCATGTGGGATCCTCCCTGACCGGGGCACGAACCCATGTCCCCTGCATCGGCAGGCGGACTCTCAACCACTGCGCCACCAGGGAAGCCCCAGAGCCACCATTTTTGACCCCAGACAAAAATTTTTAAATAATGATTCATACTGTCCTTCTCTTGCTTAAAACTAACAAATGATAATTTTCTAAAAAGAGAACACTTTCTACAATTAACAGGTAAATATACTACTATGAAAACACACACACAAAGAAGAGAAATTCAGGATTATTTACCTGTGTGTTCACTACTTCCTGAGATAATGTTTGATTGAGTGGTGGGTACATCTCAAGTTTTATATTTAAAATTCCCACAGAAACTTTTGATTCTGTGCCTGTAAATGTAAATAAATGTAACTTCAGAAGTTTTAATACTATATATATTTAGTCAATCAAAGTTCAACCAAAATAATTTAAGAATTTTTGTACTTTACCACTTACATGAAATAAAGATAATATTTAATGTCATCTTTAATATTCATATTAAAAATGAACCAAATCAAATTAGTTTTTATTTTGTTCAAAGGCCTTTATCTAGTTATAAGGAGATTACCTATTTTCTTAGCTTCCAAATCACATTTTAAAGGACTTTCCAGACCTAAAGAATTTATGATTCTTGATTTTTATCTTCATTAAAAACAAAGTCAAAGCAACTGGGTTTTTTTTCTTCTTCTTTTTTTTAGTATCAATAATGTATATGTGTCAATCCCAGTCTCCCAATTCTTCCCACCCCCCCCCTTGGTATCCATACATTTGTTCTCAACATCTGTGTCTCTATTTCTGCTTTGCAAATAAGATCATCTGTACCATTTTTCTAGATTCTGCATATATGCATTATTACACGGTATTTGTTTTCCTCTTTCTGGCTTACTTCACTCTGTATGACACTCCCTAGGTCCATCCACGTCTCTACAAACGACCCAATTTCATTCCTTTTCATGGCTGAGTACAAAGCAATTGTTAACACCTCATTCTCAGAAAATATTTATACATTTTGTCACATACAGTAAATTTCCATTTATCCCTTCCCATTTTTCACATTACATGTGCATACAAATTTTTAATCCATGCCTGTATCTAAAGAATTAGAAAACAAATATACTTCATACCAGAACTATTTAATATTTCTTTGATGAATCAGAAATTTCCAGGTCATTCTATGACTATTGTGTTAGGTCTATATTTGAAAACAAATAATAGGTATCTCTTTTGAGAATAAATATCCTGGGACTTCCCTGGTGGTCCAGTGGTTAAGACTCTGCACTCCTAATGCAAGGGCCCCGGGTTCAATCCCTGCTCAGGGAACTAGATCCCGCACGCTGCAACTAAGACCCAGCGCAGCCAAATAAATAAATAGATATATATATTTTTAAATCTCCTACATAGAGCTTTCGCCCTACTATTTACTTATGGAAAAACGTATTCTGGGTTCTAACTTATCAAAATCTAAATTACTAAAGCTCTATTGTCCACTGGCCAAGTTTAACTCTGTAACCAAATTTCAATACCACAAGTATTGGGTCGGCCAAAAGGTTCGTCCAGGTTTTTCCATAAGATCTTTTTGATCAACCCAGTAATTGCATAATATGTAGTGTTTAAAACAGTGCAGGTTTTATTTTGTTTTTCATTCCACTAGCAAATATGTATTACGTATCAGGTAGCATGCAAGAGTCCAGGAAAACAATGGTGACAAGACAGGTACCATCTCCGTTCTCAAACAATACTACAATTGATACTGACATTGAGCAAATTAGCCCTTCTTTGAGCCCCTTTCCCACCTGTAAAAGGTTAGAAGAATACCTACTCCATGTTCTGCAAGAACCGCTGGTACAGGAAGGCCCTGGCACTGATGGGATGTGCAGTACTCTGGGCTGTGCTAGGATGGAGGTTGTCACGTATGGGTGAGTGCGTTCGTGTGTGTGTGAAGAATCTTAACTTTCTTTATAGCAAATAAATTTGGAGGAAAAAAACCGTCAGGATTTCTTTATGCATCTCACAGAAAAAAAATTTTTTTCCTTTAGACAAGGCCAGAGTGACTGTGAAGTTCTGTAACTGTAATTATAGAACTGTAATTACAGAACCACTGTAATTCCAATGAAACTCTTTTTACATGTTTCCCCCTTGGCTTACAAAGGCATTTTTAAAATGTAAAATGTATTTACAAACCAACTGTGGCTATAAAAAGGTAACAGTGATATTAATCATCATACCTACACCCATAAGTTCCACAGTAAGATTGGTCACTCCATTTTCTGAGCCCAAAACCGATCGCCATTCAAGAAAATAGGATGCTACTAAAGTGGTCTCGGCAAATATGTCTGTTTTGATTAGCACCATATGAACTGGGTCACTTATTGATAACATTGTTGTTGAATCAGCCATTCTAGTTCCATCACCTAGTAACATAAACAAAAAAATTACACCACATTACATATCCAGTTAGACCAATGTAAAAGAATACATTCATTGAAAAGGATACTAATAATAAACAAATAAAATCAAACAGAGCAAGTTGGCAATGCCTCAGGAAGCATGCTACACAGACTGGGAATAAAAGTACAGTCCTATTTGTATCACTAACTTTTGAGAGGACTGGGGGAACTGTGACAAGTTACTTAGTTACTTAATGCATATTGGTGTTTTCTGACCTCTAAGAGGTAAGTCTGCTCTTCAAAAGTACATAAATAATATATGCTACCACAATAAAAGGCCTTCAAATATGTCAACATTCCCCTTTAATATTTCCCTTTAATAAAGGTACCATTATACCATTATTCCCCTTTAATAAAGGTATTTTAGGAATAAAATACCTTTATCCCAAAGCCTCTAGAAACAACCACTGTATTACCTACACAAAACTGAAATATCCAGCACCTTGGAGCTAGCAATTTAAGCCATTAACTGCCTTATTAAGGTAACATTTTTCACCGGGTAAAAAGTAACAAAATTTTAGTAGTGCATTAGCCATCTCAGTAATCTAAAATTCTGAACGTATAATTATAAAACTGTTAAGTTTACAAATATGTTATAAAGATTTTGATACTGACAACTAAAATATGTAAGATACCTTTACAGAAAGAAACAATGTAAAATAATTACAGTAATCAAGCATCATAATTTTAAAGTCATAAAAATGAGTAATAGATTCACATCTAAACTTTGATTGTAAAAGTTATGTGACATCATAAATCTAGCCATCTTTCATAAATGAGAAGGATCCTGTCTCATTCTCTACCTAACAAGCATTTAAATTTTTATTACTAAAGAACCAACCATTAAAACAGTCAAAAAATAATATTCAGGGAAAACTAATTTGCAAAAAATAAAGCAAGAAGGTAGGTGTAAGTAGTTTAAGTAGAAAAAAGCAGCGAGGGAAAAAAAATAAAACAAAAGACTGGGAGATTCATCCATTATAAATCTCTCCTTAAGCAGAAGTTGTTTATTGCAGAAGTTGTACTGCAATAAAACCTAACAAAGATTTACAAAATTAAATGGCAATTTATTATTGCTCCTTACCTAAATTTTCTCTGTGTACTTCAAGTAAAAAGCCATCATGAAAATCTGGTTCACAGGCACATGGAACAGGTTTAGAACGAAAACGTTGGTTTCGAAAATGTAAACATAAAGTAAAAGTTGAACAAGCTTGTCCTGGTAAAGGCTCAGGTTCTTGCAGATGTTCCAAGAAAGCTTTTCCACCCAAAACCTGAAGGTAAAGATACCTCCGTGTTGGATCAATATTAGCTGTAAAGTGTAGCAATATATATGAGGAAACTGCCAATTAACTTAAGCAATGTGATCAAGACAATAGGAAATAATAACTTGACAGAAATAAAACCAAAGACTAAATAAAGAGTAACATATTTACTAGATACCAGGCCCCTGTGTACCCCGCGAAGAAAAGATACCCAATACGATATCTTTTTCTGAATTTACACTCTGGCTACTTTCTCCCAGCTAGAAAGGAGTCAGAGCCAAGGTTTAGGATACCTTTATTTTTTAGTTGATTATCAAACATTCCTTCACCTCCACAAAGCAATTCAGTCAATTACCAACTCAGCTAGTATACTTGTTAGATAATTACATTGCCATTAAAAAAGCAAGGCTGTACAATTTATAAGATATATTAATAAAATATGAGAAACAGGTGGTCCTGTTTTTGCTTCCACCCAGCTATACATTAAATCTTCTGATATACTTCATGCAAAATAGAATCTAAGTTTTTTGGATGATTAATCACAAAAATATAAGTATCTCATTCTGGAAAAAAAAAATCGAAATGTTTTCTATCAAATACCAAACAGTACAGCCCATCAATATGCAGTACTATCCACAACTAAATTAATGTTAAAAAGAAATATACATACTTTTTTTTAACAACGTTGATTGTCTGTCAGTAAAGCCAACAGGTTGTTTTGGAGAGGAAGGGAGTTCTTGATCAACATTATCCTAGAATGGCAGAAAAAAATCAAAACAAATTAGAAAACAAAAATTATAGTTAAGCAAGGAAATGCCAATAATGGGACTAAGAACTGAACCAAAAGTAGATAGGATAAAATCCCCTCAAAATGTCCTTACTTTCCTAGCATAGTTAAAATAATGAAAAGCCTGCCAAAACAGTAATGCAACTGGTCACTCCTAAAGTCTAACACGAAGGAATTAATGTTCAAGCCATGTCCACAGAATGCTAAAACAAATTCTTAACACTTTACAAAAGGTTAAATTTTCTCCAAACCTCATATAACATCCGGCTTGTGATTCCACCAGGACCAGAACTGATTTTAATAAGGAAGTGACACATTCACACAGCAGAAGCTGTTACTAGGTCAATTTTTATAACAAATGAGTTTATAAACCTCAAAAACCAAAAAAGGATGCTGTACTAAAACACTTATTCCCTGGTGTATTATGAAGTCCATCCAATTTTCACAATATATTACCTAGGTATTGAGGTCACAGTCTCTCATTATTGCCTCAGTTTCAAAAGAAGACCTACTTACTAATTTGTGTACTGAGAGGCTATCACCTCACTACTGACCTATTTGTATGAAAAGATTTGAAGGTTCTTATGCAGACAATTATTTTCTTAAAGAAACTGATAATTTGTTCATCTTAGAAAACACAGTGCCAAAAGAATGTGTTTATTTTAAAAATAAGCTTAATCTAGAAAAATTATAGAATATTAGTAAAAAAGAATTAGGTTGGAGTGAACTAATTTGACTAATATATATACTTAAAGTTACAGACCTAGAAAATAACAAGAGAAAACTCTCACTACAAAGGGAATAATCAGGTCCATAACTCCAATTTCACTGAGGCATAATCCTACCTGCTCCATTCAAGAGTAGAGTAGCTCATACTTGAGACAAGGATATTACTAGACAAAATGGTCTTATTTAAAAAGTAGTTTTACTAAAAGGAGAGGCCCCAAATATGGACCCTACGAGCAGCAGTAAGCATGAGAATATACTTAGACTCTCAAATTTTTTCCTCTAAAAGATTACTCACAGTAACAAAATTAAGTTCTTTCATCACATCATCAATGATTCCCCGGCGTCTAAGGGCTTTGATCAAATCTTCCGTTGATAACTGTTGTTGATCAGGTGCCAGTTCTTCCCGTATGGTCTCAGCAAGGATTTCTCTTATCCTGCCATGGACATCCATCTATGCAGAAAACTCGCATTACGGCTTACAACGTTACAAATCAGTCAAAGATTGCCAACTAGCTAACCTCTTTCTAAAATACTGACCCGCCCCCCCAAAAATAATCATAATGAGAGTGTAGACTAAATTCAGAAAGACCTCTAAAGTAACAATAAATGTGAAACTGTCACCGAAATTCACTGAGAATAAAGATAACGTTTTTAAAAGGAAAAACACGTTTAAAGATGAATTTTTTAGTACGAATTCTAAAAATAAGCTCTACTGCTTATCTATTACCTTTGCTAGCATTTCCCCACAAATAACACTCAACCGAAACCAATTTTTTGAGAGTAGAGACCTGCAGGAGACGATCAAAGGCTAAGTGTCAGCTTTCAACTTTTTAGATGTGACCGTGAGTTAACTGACTGACCCTTTATGAATCTGGGGGACACAATGCCGTGTCAAGACCACGGCGGGGCTGAAAGACGCCGACACTCGGCACAGGCACGCGGCGGGCGGGAGGCGGCTGCTGCGGGGCCCCAGCTGAGCCCCAAGGACCGGCAACACTTCCACTCCAGAGCACCGGCAGCCCCTCCGCCGCCACCTCCCCGGTGAAGCGACGGCCTGCTGCCCCACAGCTGTGCTCGACGCGACTCCGCAGAGCTTGCCTCCCGCCCCAGCCCGGCCCCCGCCGCCCGCCCCGCCTCGCCTTGCTCAGCTGCTGGTGGATGAGCTGCTTCAGCTCGGACGCCTTCTCCGGAGGCAGCGACATGCTGGGCTCCCCTTCGGGCTCCCCGGCCGCCGCAGCGTCTCCGCGGCGGAGCGAGAGCCCGCGACCGCTCGACTCGCGCGCTCCCGGGCCGCCGCGTCTGGCCGGCGGGGAAACCTGGCGGCGCCAACTGCAGTTTCCAAACGGCGGCCGGGCTGCCCCCGCGCCGCCTGTCAGTCATCTCGGCCAGCGCCCCCCGGTCGGCCCCGCCCGCCGCCTCCGCGCGGTGCCCGCCGGCTCCCTGCGGCGCCGCCCCTGCCACCGCGCCTCCACGCAGGCCCTGTCGCACGCCGCCTCGGCAGGCGGTGGCACGGGCACCTCAGGACCCCGTGCCATAGGCCTCGAAGAACCCCGCGCCGAAGGTCTCGTAGGACCCCGCGCACCGCCTGTCCGCATTTCCGGCCGCAGGCTTTTCCCGCTGTAGCAGCCGTCTAGACCATGTTTGTCCCCTGTGGGGACTCTGTCCCCGACCTCGCGGGGTGCACGCTCCTGATGGTGAGTCCGGCCCCGAGGGAGGGGGCGGAGTGGGGGTCCGAGCGGCGGTCCCCGAACGCGCGCGGGTCTACGGCCCCGAGTCCTAGTGGCTGAGAGTGGAACGTGCTGGGGAGTGACCTGTGCTTGGCTAGTGTCGTGCGGGCCACTCGCTTTACATTTCATCCTGGAAAACCTTTTCTCAGTTAGTTCGGGAGTCAGGTTCAAGCTAGCGAATCGTTGTCATTAGCCAGGAAACTACAGACGGGTTGCTAAAGACTTTGGCTCACTCAGTGAGCGTTCTGTGGTGTCAAAATGTGACAAAAAAGACTAGATTCCTCAAGGATTTTGCAGTTTAGTTGGAAACACATGTATATAAATAAGGTTAGAACGTTGAAAAAGGTACAGAAAGGCCCTAGGATTTATTGGGAGGGGGAGGGACACAAGGACCTCTTAAGAAAAGCTTCATATTTGGAATTAAAAAAACAAACAAAAACTTATAGATACAGAGAATGGATTGGTGCTTGCCAGCAGGGGTGGATAAAATGGGAGAAGGGGGTCAAAAGTACAAATCTCTAGTCAAAAATAAGTCCCGGGATGTAACTCAAAGCATGATGACTATAGTTAATACTGTATTGTACATTTGAAAGTTGTTAACATGAGTAGATCTTAAAAAGTTCTCATCACAAGAAAAAAAGGTTTTTCTGACTGTGTGGCATTGGTTACTAACTAGACCTGTTGAGGTGATCATATTGCAGTATGTACAGATGTCGAATCACAATGTTGTACAACTGAAATTAATATAATGTTATATGTCAATTATATTTCAGTTTTTAAAAAGGATGATGGTAATAGAAAAGTTACTTTTTGATAATTTTCATCATAATAGTGCACACAAGAAATATTAATGGGGACTTCCCTGGTGGTCCAGTGGTTAGGACTTCACCCTTCCACTGCAGGGGGCACGGGTTTGATCCCTGGTCCAGGAACTAAGATCTCGCATGCTGCGTGGCCAAAAAAGAAATAAAATGTCAATAAATGCTTAAATTAGCATGTGATAGTGTACTGAGAAAGGAAATTAGACTTCATTTCAAAGTATCTCCCTGAAAAATATTTATTAATCACAAAAAACAAGAAGTGTTTTTGCAGGAGATACCTGGCAAAAAAAAAAGAAAAAGAAAAATGTCATAGAGAAAGTAATGTTCAAAAGATACTAGGGGTACCCTTGACAGTGGAGTGGTGAAGAGGGAAGCCATGTTAGGTTGAAGAAATGGAAGATTCATTCCATTGGGGTATTTAGTAAGTGTTCAATCAGTAGTCTGAAAGGTGGAGCTAATGAAGGGGTCAGAATCCAGCTGTGATTCACCTGAGCGTAAGCATGCAGTACCAGTGCTGTGATTGTTGTCTTCTGACTAAACTTTTTAAAGTGCTGCTAATTTGGTTGACTTAATGAATATATTATTTTACTGTTTCAGCCAGCAGTATCTGTTGGAAATGTTGGCCAGCTTGCAATAGATCTGATTATTTCTACACTGAATATGTATAAGATTGGTTACTTCTATACTGATTGTCTTGTGCCGATGGTTGGAAACAATCCATATGCAACTGCAGAAGAAAATTCAACAGAACTCAGTATAAATGCTGAAGGTGTGTTATATTCTCCTACAAGGTAGAGTTGTTTTAAATCAGAACCAGACCCTCCCAGTATGTCCTGCAGCACCTGGCACCGGCTCTGTGCAGAGTTCAGGACACTGTGTTCTCCTCTCCTGCATACACCCTGGTTTAGTCCCTAGCCTTTCCTAAATGGCAGCTCCCTTGAGAGATGTGGTTGTATTTGTATCCTTGGATGGAATTTGAGATACCTATTTGTTTAACGTGGGGTTTTTCCCCTTTTATCCTCAGTTTTATTTTCTCTCCTTACTGGCATGGGTAAGCATCACTAATATCAGGGAGAGAGAATTCCACTGGGCTCAGTCCCGTATGTTTAATATACGCTACCTCACACAGTCCTCTGCCATCCTGTCACGTTGTAGAATCCGTCGTAACACTGACGAGGCTCAGAGAGGCCGAGTTTCCTAACACTGCAGTAGGTGTGGGCTCTTCCCACGCCGTACGTCTCCACAGTTCCTTGTTGGACTGTCAAGCTGGGTTAGTTGGGGCACACAGTTTACAGCCCCCAACCACTGTGTTCATGATGAGACTGCCCCTCGGGAGGAGAGGAAAACAAAGGGGCTTCCAGTTACTTCGCGTGATGGGCAGCTGCTGCCTTGGCCTCTCAGTCTTCAGTTTAGAAGCCAAAGGTGACAGGAGCATGAAAGACCGTAGGTGGACCGAGAAACAAGTGAGGAAGCATTTTGGGTTTTGTCAGTCTTACTAACCATGTCATTAGCTTGCAATAATGAAATACACTTTAGAAAGATGGTTTTATTAACACTAGATAATTTCAAATATTGCCTTGAAGGACAAAGGACTATAAATGGTAGAACTAGAATTTTTATATTTAGACTAATGATAACAACTGTCATTTGTTGAGTATCTCCTCTGAGCTGAACACTGTGCATTTACATGTGTTAATTCACTTAATGCTCACAACTACTCCATGGGTGGTTTTATAGATCAGGGAACCAGTGCACAGGGAATCATGGTCCCATGATTAATCGAGGCAGCCTGACCCAGAGACCTGCCTCCCCGTCACCTGCTAATGCACCTTCGCTCCAGCAGAAGACCCACTGGCTTTTTCCTCTGACACAAACTGGCAGCAGGTCCATTGGAGACAGTTCTTTAATCCACTTTTTTATTTTTTAAGATGAGGTGTCTTTTTGAAATAAATTATAGACATCACAACATTCCACCCCCAAATATGTAAGTATGCACCTCTTATAGTACATTTTCTTACATAGCTAAAACACCATTGCATTTAACAAAATTAGCAATATCTTCCTATACCCTATCCAGAGAGGCCCAGTTTACCCAAAACTGTCCTTTAAAGTTAGTTTGTCCAGACCAGGCCATAGTACTTCTGATTATCGTGCCTTTGAAATCTCTTACCCTGCATAATCTCTTTTCCTTCTTTGCAAAACTGATTTATTGAAGGAAAAAACTGGGCACATTGTCCTATAGAATGTCCCACCTTCTACGTTTGTCTGATTGCTTCCTGTGGTGTCATTTGCCACGTTCCTCTAGTTTCTGTACTTCTGAAACTGGAGTTAGGAATAAAGGCTTGATTATTTAAAAGCTAAATATTTTTAGCCAGAATATGTGAAAGGCGATGTTACATCACCTGACAAGAAAAAGGATCTGGAAAACAGGGTCTTAACAACAAAAAAAGACCTTCGTGATATACTGGTGGAGAACACAAGTGTTGCTGTTGTAGAAAGTGGTACATCTTATATTTTAAAGCTCAGCCTGCCCTTTTCCCTAATTCCTAGACCTGCTCTAGCCTCCTTTGCCCCACACATACCTGGTGGTCAGCAGACTCGCTGATGGAGTACAGCCGTGGCCACCCCACGTGCACCAGTCCAATGAGACAACCCCGAAAAGACCTGTATAACAGGAGAGACGTGATCCACCAAAGGCTGTGCCCAAGTCTAGGGTTATTTGTAATCTTTTTACAGTAACTGAAAGCTTACCCCTTGGCACAGTGGCCTAATCACGTGTCCTCAGGCACTCTGTATTTTGTCCTTGGGTCATTTTGGAGCATCTCATTCTTGGAGGTGAAGTTGGGCAGGACCTCTTAAGCGTCAGTAAAGTAGGCCCCTTGTAGAATCTGATGAAAATTGTGGATCCTTTTTGCAGAAAAAATTCACACACGTCGACTCACAAAAATTTTTGCATGTTATTTCAGGTCTTTCAAAAACTCCTAAAGAACACATGTACCTATTGCAGGTATTTTATTGCCCAGCTAACATTTGCTGCATTTTATTCTTCCTTGTTCTAATCCCAATGACTGTTGCTGTTCTCTAGAGAAAAGAGGAAAGAATATCAGAAACCAAAAACGATCTTAAGAATGATGTCATTTGTCATAATGCTAGAAATTTCCAGGGGAATACTTCTCTGGATTTACAGTCAAAGAAGAGAAATAATTTTTGATAATTTTCTTACAGTTAACTTTTCAGCACTGAATGTATTCTGTAGAATAAAGCTCACAGGTGAATTCTGAGGTATTAAAGTGTTTTGTTTTAACTAAATGATATAGTGCATATGTTCTATATTTTAACTATCGAAAACATTTAGATACAGAAGTTCTCCTAGTTCAGCTTTTTATCATTATAACTTCACTTGTATGACTCCTTCAATTTAACTATCATTTGGTTTCATTTTCTTGGACTTGCAGTGTATGCATCGCCTTCAAAGAAACTAGTGGCTCTTCAGTTAAGATCCATTTTTATTAAGGTTAGTATGTTATTTTTGCCTTCTTAAGTTTATTAAAATGCAATATAATGAGAAAATACTGAGTCATTATCATTAAGACTCAAAAATCATTTCTTTGTTTATGTTTATACACTTAAGCAAGGTCTGATTCTATAGAGAAATACTCATAAAATTTCAGAGTTGTTAGTATTGTTTCATGAATATATTGAAAGGAATTGGGACATATAGCTTGGGTCTTATATATTCCTGATTCAGGTAGCATTGGTGAAAAACTTTAAGCATATAAATATTACAGGTTTATTCTATTTGAGTTACATTTCAAACCAGTGGCATCTACATAAAAATTATATATATATATGAAAATATTTTCTGAATCCAACTTCTTTCGTCTTCCGCTGCCACCACTCCAGTCCAGCCACCCCCTCCCTCATGCCCTGATTCTGCTCCTGCACCACCCGCCCCGCAGACAGCTCTACCCGTGATCCTTTAAATCTTAATCAAAGCACGTCACTTCTGCCTTCCAAACCCGCCAGTAGCTTCCCATCTCAAAGCGAGTTCACAGCCCTCACCACGGCCCGACAGGCCCTACATCTCTGATGTGGCAGCCACTAGACACATGTAGCTGTTTAAATTTTGACTCATTCATTAAAAGTAAGTAAAATTAAAAATTCAGTTCCTCTGTCCCAGTAGCCACATTGCAAGTTCTCCACAGCCATGCGTGGCGAGCAGCTGCCATAAAGAGCATTTGGTTACCATGGAGCATCTGCGGGGCAGCTCTGTCCCTGGCCCCACGTCCAGCTGTCCTGCATGCCTGTCCCCTGCTCCCGCTCTTGATTGCCCTGCTCCAGCCACACTGGCCACCCTGTGCTGTTCAAACACATTAAGCTCATCCTGTCTCAGTCCTCACAGTAGTTTCTCTGCCTGGACCACTTCTCCACTGGACACCTGAATGGCTCACTTCCTTTAGTCTTTGCTTAGCTGTCCCTCATCAGAAAGACCTCCCCCCAGCATCCTTTCTCTTATCTTATCCTGAGCTAGTTTTCTTCACGACTCCTCACTTCCCACCTGATAGAATGGAAGTTCCTTGAGAAAAGTGACAAGGTGTCATTCACTCCTGTATCCTCGGCTTCTAGACAGAGCCTTGGTGTAGAGTGGATTGAGGTACCACCTGTTCAGGGGGGCAGAAAGGTCTCCCCTTCCCGGGGGCCCCTCCACACACACCCACAGTCACCATGTTGTAGGAGCGGGATCTCACGGGTGCACTTCACGTCTGGCCTCCTTTACTCCACATTCTGTCTGCTAGGTGCTTCCACATTGTTGCAGGTAGAGGTAGTTACTTCCTTCTCACCTCTGTGCATGAATCTGTTGTGTAAATAAACCATGATTGACCCATACTGTTGATGGAGCATTTGATTTTTTTCCAGTTTGAGGCTATCATGAATGGAGCTATGGTTATTTTAATATTTATTACTCTTTCCTTAGTTAACAATATCACACAAAAAGTTTGGCAGTGAGAGTTGCTAGCAGTTTTACATTGTGCCACGTGGCTTTTTTGTTCTCTTCCTAATATCTGTAAGTTCGAGAAGTAAGATGGACAATTCAGACACTTCTAAACGAATTTTTAAAAATTAATTAATTAATTTATTTATTTATTGGCTGTGTTGGGTCTTCGTTGCTGCATGTGGGCTTTCTCTAGTTGTGGCGGGCAGGGGCTACTCTTGGTTGCAGTGCACAGGCTTTGGGCGGGGGCTGCTCGGCTTCTCATTGCAGTGGCTTCTCTTGTTGCAGGGCGCGGGCTCTAGGCGCACAGGCTTTGGTAGTTGCGGCACACAGGCTCAGTAGTTGTGGCTTGCGGGCTCTAGAACACAGGCTCAGTAGTTGTGGCGCACGGGCTTAGTTGCTCCACAGCATGTGGGATCTTCCCGGACCAGGGCTTGAACCCATGTCCCCTGCATTGGCAGGCAGATTCTTAACCACTGCGCCACCAGGGAAGTCCCTGAAATTGTTGATAGATGTAAATAAAGAGTGATTTCAAAGTAGCAAACATTTTTTGAGCATAGATTCTTTGCACCAGTAATACTCTAAATACTTCAAGCATGTTGCTCTACTCAGTCCTCACAACAATCCTAGGAGGCAGATGCTAATTATCTTAATTTTACAAGTGAGAAATCGGAAACACAGAAGCTCAGGCAGCTTGCTCAAGCCGTGTGGTTCATGGGTGGAGCCAGCATTCTAGACCCGGCAGCCTGTCTCTGGAGCTGGCCTCTCTTAACCACGACACAAACTGCCCTTCTGTTTTTAAAAGGTAGCCATTTCTTACCTGCATTTTATATTTTATTGAATAATTATTTTATTAACAGTCTCTGAAAAGAGTTTCCATAAAATGGGTTTTCCCCCCAAATTTTATGACCCAGATCAGTCATCTGTTCACATCTTGCCACACCTGCTTGATTCTCTTTGCACAAGTACACGCAGTTTCCTCCTGCCAAACAGTCCAAAAGGAGGCTGCTGACATCATGCTGCTCACTCCATACAAGAAGGAGACTCTCCTTCACACACAACCTCACAACCACAACACTGCCACACACCTAGAAAGTCAGCATTTAGTGAATTATTAAGTACTAGCATTCGGCATATTCAAATTCCCCAGTTGTTCCCCAAATATCCTTCAATTCTGGATCCAGGCAAGGTTTGTGTGTTGCCTTAGGCTGTTATATCTTTTCAGTTGGGGTTCAGTGTAGAGCTGCCCTCCTCCTTCTGTGATTCACAATATTGACTCCTCTGAGGGACCCAGGCCAGATGTTCAGCCTTCTGGATTCACCTGTTTCTTTCTGATCAGATTTAGGGTAGAAATTTCTGGCAAGACGTCTCATAGATAACCGCGTGGTGGTTTTTGAGTAACAATAGATCACTGAAGTACAGAACTGGGAAACTGAAATCTAGATTCCTCACACTTAGCTTATCTCTAGTTGTAAAGATAAAATAAACAGTCATTGTGGGGTGCCTTCAAGATGGTGGAGGAGTAAGACGTGGTGATCACCTTCCTCCCCACAAATACATCAAAACTACATCACTACATCTACATGTGGAACAACTCCTACAGAACACCTACTGAATGCTGGCAGAAGACCTCAGACTTCCCAAAAGGCAAGAAACTCCCCATGTACCTGGGTAGGGCAAAAGAAAAAAGGAAAAACAGAGAGAAAAGAATAGGGACGGGACCTGCACCTCCGGGAGGGAGCTGTGAAGGAGGAAAAGTTTCCACACACTGGGAAGCCCCTTCACTGGCGGAGACGGGGGGTGGCTGGGGGGAAGCTTTGGAGCCACAGAGGAGAGCGCAGCAAGAGGGGTGCAGAGGGCAAAGTGGAGAGATTCCCGCACTGAGCATCGGTGCCGACCAGCACTCACCAGCCCGAGAGGCTTGTCTGCTCACCTGACGGGTTGGGGGCTGGGAGCTGAGGCTCGGGCGTCAGAGGTCAGATCCCAGGGAGAGGACTGGGGTTGGCTGCGTGAAGACAGCCTGAAGGGGGTTAATGTGCCACAGCTAACAGGGAGGGAGTCCAGGGAAAACTCTGGACCTGCCTAAAATGCAAGAGACCATTGTTTTGGGATGCACAAGGAGAGGGGATTCAGAGCACCACCTAAACAACCTCCAGAGACGGGTGTGAGCTGCGTCTATCAGTGTGGTCCCCAGAGACAGGCATGAGATGCTAAGGCTGCTGCTGCAGCCACCAAGAAGCCTGTGTGTAAGCCCAGGTCACTATCCACACCTCCCCTCCCAGGAGCCTGTGCGACCCACCACTGCCAGAGTCCTTTGATCCAGGGACAGCTTCCCCGGGAGAACACATGGCACGCCTCAGGCTGTTACAACGTCACGCCAGCCTCTGCCACCACAGGCTCGCCCCACATTATGTACCCCTCCCTCCCCCCAGCTTGAGTGAGCCAGAGCCCCCTAAGCAGCCACTTCTTTAACCCTGTCCTATTTGGGTGGGGAAGAGATGCCCTCACACAACCTACACGCAGAAGCAGGGCCAAATCCAAAGCTGAACCCCAGGAGCTGTGTGAACAAAGAAGAGAAAGGGAAATCTCTCCCAGCAGCCTCAGGAGCGGTGGATTAAATCTCCACAATCAACTTGATGTACCTTGCATCTCTGGAATACCTGAATAGACAATGAATCATCCCAAAATTGAAGCAGTGGACTTTGGTAGCAACTGTAGACTTGCAGTTTGCTTTCTGCATCTAATTTGTTTCTGGTTTTATGTTTATCTTAGTTTAGTATTTAGAGCTTATTATCATTGGTAGATTTATTTATTGATTTGGTTGCTCTCTTTTTTTATTTTTATATATATATATATTTTTTTTTCCTTTTTCTCTTTTTGTGAGTGTGTATGTGTATGCTTCTTTGTGTGATTTTGTCTATATAGCTTTGCTTTTGCCATTTGTCCTAGGGTTCTGACAGCGTTTTTTGGTTTTGGGGGTTTTTTTTTAGTATAGTTTTTAGCGCTTGTTATCATTGGTGGATTTGTGTTTTGGTTTGGTTGCTCATGAGAGATTACTAAAAGCACCTATATGCCAATAAAAGGGACAACCTGGAAGAAATGGACAAATTCTTAGAAAAGCACAACCTTTCGAGACTGAACCAGGAAGAAATAGAAAATATAAACAGACCAATTACAAGCACTGAAATTGAAACTGTCATTAAAAATCTTCCAACAAACAAAAGCCCAGGACCAGATGGCTTCACAGGCGAATTCTATCAAACATTTAGAGAAGAGCTAACACCTATCCTTCGCAAACTCTTAGAAAATATAGCAGAAAGAGGAACACTCCCAAACTCATTCTACGAGGCCACCATCACCCTGATACCAAAACCAGACAAAGATGCCACAAAAAAAGAAAGCTACAGGCCAATATCACTGATGAACATAGATGCAAAAGTCCTGAACAAAATACTAGCTAACAGAATCCAACAGCACATTAAAAGGATCATACACCATGATCAAGTGGGGTTTATCCCAGGAATGCAAGGATTCTTCAGTATACACAAATCAATCAATGTGATAAACCATGTTAACAATTTGAAGGAGAAAAACCATATAATCATCTCATTAGATGCAGAAACGGTTTCGACAAAATTCAACACCCGTTTATGATAAAAACCCTCCAGAAAGTAGGCATAGAGGGAACTTACCTCAACATAATAAAGGCCATATATGACAAACCCACAGCCAACATCATTCTCAGTGGTGAAAAACTGAAACCATTTCCACTAAGATCAGGAACAAGGCAAGGTTGCCCACTCTCACCACTATTATTCAACATAGTTTTGGAAATTTTAGCCACAGCAATCAGAGAAGAAAAAGAAAAAGAAGGAATCCAAATCGGAAAAGAAGTAAAACTGTCACTGTTCGCAGATGACATACTATACATAGAGAATCCTAAAGATGCTACAAGAAAACTACTAGAGCCAATCAATGAATTTGGTAAAGTAGCAGGATACAAAATTAATGCACAGAAATCTCTTGCATTCCTATACACTAATGATGAAAAATCTGAAAGAGAAATTAAGGAAACACTCCCATTTACCATTGCAACAAAAAGAATAAAATACCTAGGAATAAACCTACCTGAGGAGACAAAACACCTGTATGCAGAAAACTATAAGACACTGATGAAAGAAATTAAAGATGATACAGACATATGGAGAGATATACCATGTTCTTGGATTGGAAGAATCAACATTGTGAAAATGACTCTACTACCCAAAGCAATCTACAGATTCAGTGCAATCCCTATCAAACTACCAATGGCATTTTTCACAGAACTAGAACAAAAAATTTCAGTTTGTATGGAAACACAAAAGACCCTGAATAGCCAAAGCAGTCTTGAGAAGGAAAAATGGAGCTGGAGGAATCAGTCTCCCTGACTTCAGACTATACTAGAAAGCTACAGTAATCAAGACAGTATGGTACTGGCACAAAAACAGAAATATAGATCAACAGAACAGGATAGAGAGCCCAGAGATAAACCCATCCACCTATGGTCACCTTATCTTTGATAAAGGAGGCAAGAATATACAGTGAACAGCCTCTTCAGTAAGTGGTGCTGGGAAAACTGGACAGCTACATGTAAAAGAATGAAATTAGCACAGTCCCTAACACCATACACAAAAGTAAACTCAAAATGGATTAAAGACCTAAATGTAAGGCCAGACACTATAAAACTCTTAGAGGAAAACATAGGCAGAGGAAAACATAGGCAGAACACTCCATGACATAATAAATCACAACAGATCTTTTTGACCCACCTCCTGGAGAAATGGAAATAAAAACAAAAATAAACAAATGGGACTAATGAAAGTTAAAAGCTTTTGCACAGCAAAGGAAACCATAAGATGAAAAGACAAACCTCAGAATGGGAGAAAATATTTGCAAAGGAAGCAACTGACAAAGCATTAATCTCCAAAATATACAAGCAGCTCATGCAGCTCAATAGCAAAAAAAAAAAAAATCCAATCCAAAAATGGGCAGAAGACCGAAATAGACATTTCTCCAAAGAAGATATACAGATTGCCAACAAACACATGAAAGGATGCTCAACATTACTAATCATTAGAGAAATGCAAATCAAACTACAATGAGGTATCACCTCACACCAGTCAGAATAGCCATCATCAAAAAATCTACAAACAACAAGTGCTGGAGAGGGTGTGAAGAAAAGGGAACCCTCTTGCATTGTTGGTGGGAATGTAAATTGATACAGCTGCTATGGATAACAGTATGGAGGTTCCTTAAAAAACTAAAAAGGACTTCCCTGGTGGCGCAGTGGTTGAGAGTTCGTCTGCTGATGCAGGGGACACGGGTTCGTGCCCCGGTCCAGGAAGATCCCACATGCCGCAGAGCGGCTGGGCCCATGAGCCATGGCCGCTGAGCCTGCGCTTCCGGAGCCTGTGCTCTGCAATGGGAGAGGCCATAACAGTGAGAGGCCCGCATACCGCAAAAAAAAAAAAAAAAAAACTAAAAATAGAACTAGGATATGACCCAGCAATCCCACTATATATATACATATATATATATATATATATATATATATATATATATGTATATATACACCCTGAGAAAACCATAATTCAAAAGAGTCATGCGCCACAATGTTCTATGCAGCTCTATTTTCAATACCCAGGACTTGGAAGCAACCTAAGTGTCCATCGACAGTTGAATGGATAAAGAAGAAGATGTGGCACATATATACAATGGAATATTACTCAGCCATAAAAAGAAACAAAATTGAGTCATTTGTAGTGAGGTGGATGGACCTAGAGTCTGTCATACAGAGTGGAGTAAGTCAGAAAGAGAAAAACAAATACCGTATGCTAACACATATGTATAGAATCTAAAAATACAAAAAAAAATGGTCACAAAGAACCTAGGGGCAAGACGGGAATAAAGACAAAGACCTACTTGAGAATGGACTTGAGGATACGGGGAGGGTGAAGAGTAAGCTGGGACAAAGTGAGAGAGTTGTGTGGACATATATACACTACCAAATGGAAAGTAGATAGCTAGTGGGAAGCAGCCGCATAGCACGGGGAGATCAGCTCGGTGCTTTGTGACCACCCTGAGGGGTGGGATAGGGAGGGTGGGAGGGAGACGCAAGAGGTAGGAGATATGGGGATATATGTATATGTATAACTGATTCACTTTGTTATAAAGCAGAAACTAACGCACCATTGTAAAGCAATTCTACTCCAATAAAGATGTTAAAAAATAAAAATAAAAAAATAGTCATTGCTCCTCATCTTTCACCTTCAGTCTAAGGATGGTAAGTAGATGTAAAAATAATTATAATTTTAGTATATATAAACTATATATCATCACATAACGTGGGTGAAATACTATATAGACTACTCTTATTGTAACTCTAGGATCTAACTTTTCTGTTTTTGTTTTATTCTTTGAATGGTATACAAAGTATAAATCAAAGTCATTCTGTGAGAAACTGCTTTTCTGGGTGAAAAGCAGCAACTGTGCCAAAGTTGTTGTTCTTTCAAGCAGCCACTCGTATCACCGTAATGACTTCCAGCTCCGCAGGTATGTCTGTGTCTTTGGAAAAGTATTTTGCTATGATTTATACAGTTATTAGGATGATTTCTCTATTAAAAGGTTAAAATAAAATTTTAAAGCCATGCATATCCTTTCCTGTCCTCCCTGCAATTTAGAAAGAAGGAGGTAAAGAACATGAGCTAGGAGGAGTAGAGGTGGGGGGCCCTTGACATTCCCAGGGCTGCGGCACTGGGATCCTAGGATAAAGGTGGGAATGGTTCTGGGGCTGTGCTCTGTTGTGTGGTATCACGTGCCTGGCAGCGCCACAAACCTCAGCTGATGAAGGGAAAGAAGAAAGGGTACCTGATGTTTATTGGTTGATCGTTTTTCAAAGACTGGATTGATGTTTCTATTTATTTCCATATATTCAACCATTTGTATTTGCAGAAATACAGTTGCCTTTAAGTATAGCTCCCAGGCATGTCAGATTGAATTCTTAGGTAGAAGACAAAGTATCCAAGACTTAGAAATCTAAACTAGTTTATTGCATTATCATTTCTTCACCTGTAAAATTCTGACGAAATTATTAGCCAAGAGTAACCTTTCAAGACTAGACTTAGTTTCTGGGATTCTCACAGTGGGCCTGGTGGGAGCGTGGCTGTGGACATCTTCACGCTGGCCTGGCCTTGGGTTAAGTTTTCCTGTCTCTCCGCTCTCCCCTAAATTTGTAAATAGCAAGTCAGAGCAATAGTTTTACATGTTGCTCTTCCATAGATTGCTGAAACACGTGTTTTGCTTTGTGCAGCAGAATATATGGAGAACAAGATAATTTTTGCTAAAAGAACTGTTAATTGTCTTAATGTACGTATTTGTGAGTTTTTAGTTAATTATATGATTGTTTCCAGTACTCCCTTCAGGTACCTACTTACACCTTCCACGAAAAAAAGTGTTCAGAATAAAATACAGAGCCTTAACTGGGAAGAAATGGAAAAAAGCCCATGCATTCCTGAAATAGACGATTCTGAGTTTTGTGTCCGTATTCCTGGAGGAGGTATCACAAAAACACTCTATGACGAAGGGTGAGCTTACCTGTATATTTGCTGCGCATCTTATCTGAAAATGAAAGTAAGATAACTGGGATAGTGTTTGGAGTACTTACTGGAACTCTGAAAATGTCTTCATTAAATAGGTACCATGTTACATTCAGGGGAAAGATTGAAATGTGGTTATAGAATTGGTTCCTGAAAAGCCATATTTAATGCTTTAGTATGTGTGTCATGTTAGGGGTCCTGATACATATTCTGTGCAACCTCTGCAGTCAGTCCTCTTTGCAGTGGTGGTGGTGGTGAGGTGTACATAACATTAAATTAACCATTTTTAAGTGTACAGTTAAGTGACATTCAGTACATTCATTGTTGTGTACCCATCACCACCATCCACTTTCAGAACTTTGTCATCGTTCTAAACAGAAGATCTGTACTCATTAAATAACTCCTGTTTTATACCTGAAAATCTATGCTCTTATTAAAACCATCATTTCCTTCAACTTTTCTTTTTTTCGTAGTCTATCTTCCATTCGTGTTTTCACTTCTTTCCCTGTCTAGCTTATGCCCTTTAGTATATTATTTCACCTCTTTTCTTACCACAGCCTAGAAGCCCTGGCCACCTGGTTATTCTCCACACCTGCCCTGCAAACCACCAGCTTTGAATCATTCTCTCGCTCCATTCAGGCCACATCACCCGTGGCCTGCACTTCTGTCAGACCATAGACTGCGGGGCTTAAACAACAGAAATGTATTTGCTCACAGCTCTGGAGGCTGGAGGTCAGGGTGCTGGCCTGGTCGGGTTCTGGGGAGGGCCCTCTTCCTGGCCTGCAGACGGCCACCTCTGGCTGTGTCCTCATGCAGCAGAGAGAGAGCTCCTTCTCTCCTTGTAAGGCCATGGTCCCATCGGATTAGGGCCCCCTCCTGTGACCTTTCACTGAATTACCTCCTAAACCTCCTGCCTCCAGATACAGTCGCCTGTGGGTGAGGCTTCCACTTGTAGACCCTGGAGGGACACAGTCCAGGCAATAGCAGCTGCTGTCAGGGTCTCTTGATCGATCGCCTACTGCCTCATTCTGACCTGCCCTGACCACCTCAGCAGCAATGCTGGAATTAACTTTCTAAAATGCAAAACTGATCACAAGACTCCCTGAGTAAAAATCCATCAGCAGTTTTACTTGCCTTTTGCGGAATCTGGTTCATCCTCCGCAATGTGCCATCCAGAGCCCTCCAGGCCCCTCTGGCCTGGCCCCCTGGGTGCGCTCTGCACAGATGCTGGCCTCCTGGCCCTCACAGTGTCCCCAGAGCTGTCGCATTCTTCCTTGCTTTTTTTCCCTCTCCTTTTCTCCTCGTCTCCTTTGCAACAACCTGCCCAGTTTGCCAGAGTCCTACGTCGCTTCCTGTTTGTCCTTGCTGGTCTCGCCCTTCTCCGCAGGGGGAGGGGGATTCTGCTGTCTTCGCACTCCCCCCGCACTCTGCCCCTTCAAACTGACTTCTTGCTTCTTTGCAAGTCAGTCTCCTAGCTTTGCTTCTGACCGTGTCAGAGTAGCTGATAGCAGACTTGCCCTCCTGCCATAAACAATGGGAAACTGGACAACATTAATGAAACAGCTGTTCATCAGACATTGGACACCATGCAGCACACAGCTGTGAAGCCTGGGAGAAAGCAGTAGAGTCCTGCTATTGCCCCAGCTTCCTGCAGGACTGCAGCATGGGGTGGGGGGACCCAGGCAGAGTGCAGCCGTCTTGCTAAGTCGAGGGGACTGGAAACCAGAGTTGGGGTGGCTGACACAGCTGGAGAGTATGAGGCAGAGAACCAGAGGGACACAGCTGCTGGGGGAAGAGCCCTGGGGCCTGCCTGAACCCTCCTCAACCCTGAGCTCACAAGTATAGGGTGAAACCGTGAGGGCAGAGAACAACCTCTGGGCAGCTGTTAACTTTGCCCACAAAGTTAGCAACACTAGACAAAATACTATGAAAGACATGTTCCTCATAGAACATTTTGAAAATGTAGAATAGTCAAAAGAAACAATATTTTAAATACTCACTTCTGTCACCCAGAAGAAACTACCACTACTAATTTCTTGGTCTGTTTTCTGTTTTGAATTAAATTCTGTTTTGAATTAAACATTTTGAATTAAATGTTTGTATCTGCAAGATACTGCAACTCTACCATCTGTAGCTTTAAAATTCATGCTATTTACAGATATTTCTCACAAAATTGATGTTCTTTTAATTTTCCAGCACAAATCTTGGTGTGGGGCAGGAACATTCATGTGCCCAGGGTGGGTGTTACATGGCTCCTAGTTTTGTCCCTACAAATAGAAGGTACATAAGTGATCTTGTGATGTGACATCTCCTTGCCTAAAACCTGGCAGATTATCTCAGCTATAAAAACAGGCACACTGGAACCATCATCTTGTATCAGTAGAAGAATATCTAATTATTCTTTTTAATTGTTGTAGCTGTTCTAAAGAAATCCCAATGGTGATTCTGCTGAAATTCGTTTCGGAAGGAGACAATATCCCAGATGCGTTAGGTCTTGTTGAATATCTTAATGAATGGCTTCAGATAATCAAACCATGTGTAAGTTTCACTAAAGCTTAAGTCTCTGATTTCTCTGGTTATGTATTCATCAACTTGCATTTTTACATACTATATAAATAGACCAAGTAAGTGAAAGTTTATGTTAAATTTAGACGTCTTTATATAAAATTTAAGTTAGCTGAACTTTTCAAAAGAAGACAGCTAAGCAACCTGTTGTCTGCAGTTGTTTCATTAAGGCTGATTTTCAAAAAAAAAAGGAAAATCTTAAATACTTCGTTGTATTCATTCTTAGTGTTGCATTAATTATACCAGGTAGCTTTTTATAAGGATAAACAAGTCCTCTTTGGAATTCAGGTTTTTCTTTTACTTTTAAGCAAAAGGTATAGCTTTGTGAGCAGTATTTTAGCTATCAATATGCATTATAATTAAAATACTTTTCTCTATTATGAAATAAGAGCATGACACCTGGGGAAATCAGTTAGCCTTTAGGCATAACAAAAGTAACCTAAGCCTACTTTACAAGGTAGGTGACTGTCTTTTTAATTCATGCTTTTTTGAAGAACAAATTGATACAAATCACACAGCATTGATTTTTTTTTTTAACCACTGTTTCTTTTGAATTTGATTTTGCTCCATGGACTCTATTTATAGCCTTTCTGGTTAGTATCTTTATGGCTTGGAAATTGAGGAAATTTATCTTCAGCTGATACAAAGACACAGAAATGTATTACTTTGTTTTTTCCTTACAATAAATCACAGCTAGAAGTGTCAAAACCAAAAGGAACAACAACAACAAAGGGAGAGTTTTATAATACGTGTTAAAAAGAGATTTAGTGATAAAGTTGAAGGATTACATATTTTGTTCTTCAATTGCAGTGTGATGACCCCTCAGCGTCTGCCTTGCCATGGAAAATGCCGAGTTCCTGGAGGTTACTCTTTGGCAGTGGTCTTCCCCCTGCACTTTTCTGATCCGTTTTCAGTTTTATACCTTATGTCCCAAGACACTTATTACCAACACAACTGTTAAACAACTATATAAAAAGAATGTATTAGGAAATCTTTACTTTTCACAGAAAAATCGCAAAGAAAAATGGATTAACAAAAGGTTGTTTTTGCCATGCTTTTCATCATATACAACAGATGTAAATTTTGTGCAATAAAGTGTTTCCTAAGTAATTTTATCTGAATGTATTTTTTTTTAAACTCAGACTTCTATATTAGTTTCCTATGTCTGCTGTAACAAATTACCAGAAACTTAGTGGCTTAAGACAAAATAAATCTATTATCTTAGAATTCTGGAAGTCAGAATTCCAGAATAGGTCTCACTGGGCTAAGTCAAGGTGCTGGCAGGGCTGCGTTTTCTCTGGAGGGTCTTGGAAGAATCCGTTTCCTACCCCTTTCCAGCTTCTAGAAGCTGCAGCATTCATTGGTTCACGGCTCCTTCCTCCATCCAGAATAATTTCCCGATCTCAAAAGAGTTTGAGTATAAGAGAAAAGGTTTTCATTTTTGAGTGCCTACTACATACCAGTCACTTTTTACCTGCTATTTTGTTGTGTTACGTCTGTGCCTTGGCTTTCTCATCTGTAAAACGAGGGCTTATAATATTAAGGGGTACACCCTACTCCATAGCACTCAGTAAATGATTTATTTCTGATAAATTATTCTGGGTTCTATAGCCTGATGTGTTTCCCTTTGGGAAACTATTGTCGGGTCGGGATGTCAGCCAGATGATGGGATAGGAAGTCCTAGCCCTTGACCCAACAGAGACACCACTTACAAATCAAAATACCTTTATGGGAAGCAGAAACCAGTTAAAGAGTTCCAGTTCCCCAGGCAAGTCCAGAGTTGAGAACAGCTGCACTGAAAACAGAAGAGCGGTTTCACTTTACCCCCAACTGTCCCTCCCTCAAGCCAACAGCTCAGCATGTTGGGAGAAAGTCACCAGCTCGAGGCTTCTGGGCGAATGGAGGGGTAGGGAAGAGGGGACTGCATCCAACGGGTTGGCTTTTTGCAGGGCCGCTGGAGTGGCTGGTTTCTGCCTCGACTGACTTGGAGCCCTGATGAAACTGGCAGAGTTTAGATGCAGGGGGGCCACTGAAAGCAAAGGTGGGGTTGGGGGGTGGCAGGAGTGGTGTGCTGCAGCCCCAGAGAGCCTGCAGTGCCACAGACAGGCCAGTAACATCTCTACACAGTCCAAAGGCACCCAATTGGAGCGAAAGAGAAGAATAAAGTGTGGGTCCAACAGTCCAGCTTCTCAGAGGGCTGTTGAGGGACCAGTATCTGTCTCACCTGACTCAGGATGCTGATGGGGAGACAGCATACTTTGGATGCCTGGGGACTGCTGAGGACAAAGGGGAGAGTGGCACCTTGCTGCTGCAGCACCAGAGAACAAGCCTTGGACACCACAGGGAGCAAGAGATGACAAGCACCTGAAAAAGAAACCTGCAATTCGAACTGGGAAATTACATGCACAAGCCCAGAGAAATTACGTCCTCCAAAAAGGATTTCTGAGGCCCCCAGACTCCCCAGCTAGCCCAACTGGTGAAGGTCTTCCCTGTAAGAAGACTGAGAGAGGTGGCTGTTTTATCAAATACATAAAACTCAACAACAACCACAAAATCATGAGGCACAAGAATAAACAGAAACATAGCTCAATCAAAAGAACAAAAGAAACCAATCTCCAGAAACCAATCCCAAGGACACAGAAATCTATGAATTATATGACAAAGAATTCAAATTAATTGTCTTAAAGAAGCACAGTGATCTAAAAGAGCACAGACAACCAAGTGGATTAAGAACAATGCACGAACAAAATGAGAATATCAACAAAGAGAAACTATTTTTTAAAAGAACCATACAAAAATTCTGGAGCTGAAGAATATAATAACTAAATTGAAATATTCACTAGAGGGGTTCAACAGCAGACTTGATCAGGCAGAAGAAAGAATCAGCAATTCTGATGATTGAAATTAACCAAGTCAGAGGTATAAAAAAAAAGTGATGAAAAATGGACAAAGCCTAAGGGACCTATAAAACAGCATAAAATGGACCAATATGTATTATGAGAGTCCAAGAAGGAGCAAAGAGAGACAAAGCATATTTAAAAAAATAATAATAGGGACTTCCCTGTTGGTCCAGTGATTAAGACTGTGCTTCCAATGCAGGGGGAATGGGTTTGATCCCTGGTCAGGGAACTAAGATCCCACATGCCAGGTGGCACTGCAAAAAAAAAAAAAGGCTTTTCTAATCTGAGAAAGGAAATGGATTTGAGAAGCTCAAAAGACTCCAAATAGGATGAACCTAAACAGCCCCCACCTAAGACACCTTTTAATCAAAAAACTGTCAAAAATCAAAGACAGACAGAATCTTGAAAGTAGCAAGAGAAAAGCAACTCATCACAAGTGAGTTCCCGTAAGATAATAAGCAGATATCTCAGCAGAAAACTTAGAGGCCGGAAGGGAGTGGGATGATATATTGAAAATGCTGAAAGGAAAAAAAATGTGCCAGTCAAGGATATTATCCTGAGGCTTCCCTGGTGGCGCAGTGGTTAAGAATCCACCTGCCAATGCAGGGAACACGGGTTCAAGCCCTGGTTCAGGAAGATCCCACATGCCTTGGAGCAACTAAGCCCATGCACTACAACTACTGAGCCTGCGTGCCACAACTGCTAAAGCCCGTGTGCCTAGAGCCTGTGCTCTGCAACAAGAGAAGCCACTGCAATGAGAAGCCTGTGCACTGCAACAAAGAGGAGCTCCCGCTCACTGCAACTAGAGAAAGCCCACGCACAGCAACGAAGACCCAACGCAACCAAAAATAAATAAAATAAATAAATTTTAAAAACTTAAAAAAAAAAAAAGGATGCTATCCAGCAAAACTGTCCTTCACAAATTAAGAAATAAAGACTTTCCCTGGTGAACAAAACCTGAGGGAGTTCATCACCACTAGATGTGACTTACAGGAAGTGCTAAAGCAAGTCCTGCAAGTTGAAACAAAAAGATGTTAGACAGCAACGTGAAAGCATATAAAGATATAAAGCGCTCTGGTAAAATTAAATAGACAAATACAGACTCTAGTAATGGTGTAAAGGTGGTGTGTAAAGCACTTTTAATTCTGGTATAGAATTTAAAAGATAAAAGCATAAAAATGACTATAAAACTGTTAATGGATAAATAATATATAAAGATGTAAACAAAGTGAAGGTGGAGAGATATAAAAGAATGGAGTTTTTGTAGATTCAAGTTGTTATCAAAATAGAATAGATTGTTACAAGATCTTATGTAAGCCTCACAGTAACCACAAAGTAAATATCTATAGAAGATATACAAAAGAAAATGAGGAAAAAATTAAAGCATGTCAACACACACAAAAAAATCAATGAAACACAAAGAAAGGCAGCAAGAGGAAAAGAGGGACCAAAAAAAAAAAGCCTAACAAAATAACAAAGTGCCAATAGTAAGTGCTATCATCTGAATGTTCCCATCCCCCAAAAGTCATATGTTGAAATCCTCATCCCCAAAGTAATGGTATCAGGAGGTAGGGCCTGTGGGAAGTGGTTAGGTCATGAAGATGGAGCCCTCATGAATGGGATTACTGCTCTCATAAAAGAGCCTACAGAGAGCAAGCTTGCCCTTTCCCACCACATGAGGGCACAGCAAGAAGGCACCATCTATGAGGAAGCAGGTGCTCATCAGACATCAAATCTGCCAACACCATGATCTTGGACTTCCCAGCTTATAGAACTGTGAGAAATAAATTGTTGTTTATAAGCCACTTTGTTTATGGTATTGCATAGTAGTTCAAACAGACTAAAACAGTAAGTCCTTCACTATCAGTAATTAATTGTAAATGTATTAAATTCCCCAAACAAAAGACATAGAGTGGCTGAATGGACTAAAAAAAATGCAATTATATACAGTCTACAAGAGACTCACCTTACATATAAAGACACACACAGGCTGAAAATGAAAGGATAGGAAAGGATTCCACATAAATAATAACCAGAAGAGAGCAGGGGTGGCTATACTAATATCAGACAAAACAGACTTTAAGTCAAAAACTCTCACTAGAGAAAAAGAAGGACATTTTACAAGATAAAAGTGTCAATACACAAGGATAATATAACAATTATTAATATATATGCTCCCAACATCAGAGCACCCAAATATACAAAGCAAACACTGACAAAATTGAAGAGAGAAATAGACAATAACACAATAATAGTAGGAGTTATCAATACTCCATTTTCAATAATGGATAGAACAACCAGATAGAAGACCAGTAAGGAAACAGAGGACTTGAAAAACACTATAGATTGATTGTACCTAACAGACACATGCAGAATACTCCACGCAACAGCAGCAGAATACATGCTCTTCTCAAGTACACATGGAATATTCTCCAGGATATATCACGTTAGGCCAAAAAAAAAAGTCTTAACAAATTCAAGAACATTGAAATCATACCAAGTATCTTTTCTGACTAATATAGGATGAAACTATAAATCAGTTGCTGTAAAAAAAAAAAAAAAAACTGGAAAATTAACAAATAAGTGGAAATTAAACAACATATTTTTGAACAATGAATGGGTCAAAGAACAACTGACAAGTGAAACTAGGAAATATCTTCAGACAAATGAAAATGAAAGCACAACATATGCAAACTTATGGGATGCAGTACTAAGAAAGAAGTTTATAATAGTAAACACCTACATTAAAATAGAAGAAATTTCTCAAATCAACAATCTCACATTATACCTCAGGGAAGTAGAACAACTTTAACCCAAAGTTAGCAGAAAGAAGAAAACAACAAATATTAGAGAAGAAATAAAATAAAGAATAGGGAGGGGCTTCCCTGATGGTGCAGTGGTTGAGAATCCGCCTGCCAATGCAGGGGACATGGGTTCAAGCCCTAGTCCGGGAAGATCCCACATGCCGTGGAGAAACTAAGCCCGTGCACCACAACTACTGAGCCTGAGCTCTAGAGCCCGCGAGCCACAACTACTGAAGCCCGCATGCCACAACTACTGAAGCTTGCATGCCTAGAGCCTGTGCTTCTCAACAAGAGAAGCCATCGTAATGAGAAGCCTGCACAGTGCAACAAGAAGTAGCTCCTGCTCACTGCAACTAGAGAAAGCTGCATGCAGCAATGAAGACCCAATGCAGCCAATAAATAAATAAAATATATTTTAAAAAAATAAAGAATAGGGAATTCCCTGGTGGTCCAGTGGTTAGGACTCTACAGTTTCACTGCCAAGGGCCCAGTTCACTCCCTGCTTGGGGAACTAAGATCCTGCAAGCTGTGTGGTGTGGTCAAATAAATAAATAAATAACTTTAAAGATAAAATAAAATAAAGAATAGAAAAAAGTCAATGAAAGAGTTGGTTTTTTGAAAAGACAAACAAAATTGACAAAACTTTAGCTAGACTAAGAAGAAAAGAGAAGAAGACTCAAATAACTAAAATCACAAATGAAAAAGAGACTACAGCTGATGCCACAGGAATGAAACAGATTATAAGAAACTATGATGAACAATTATATGCCAACAAATTGGATAATCTAGAAGAAATGAATAAATTCCTAGAAACATACAAGCTAGTAAGACTGAACCATGAAGAAATAGAAAATTTGAAAAGCCTATTTCAAAAGAAGGTTGAATCAATCAGTTATCAAAAACCACCCAACAAAGAAAAGCTCAGGGACTTCCCTGGTGGCGCAGTGGTTGAGGGTCTGCCTGCCAATGCAGGGGACGCAGGTTTGTGCCCTGGTCTGGGAGCATCTGCGGCTGGGCCCGTGAGCCATGGCCGCTGAGCCTGCGCGTCCGGAGCCTGTGCTCTGCAACGGGAGAGGCCACAGCAGTGAGAGGCCCACGTACCGCAAAAAAAAAAAAAAAAAAAAAAAAAAGAATCCGCCTGCCAGTGCAGGGGACATGGGTTCAAACCCTGGTCTGGGAAGATCCCACATGTCGCAGAGCAACTAAGTCTGAGCACCGCAGCTACTGAGCCCGTGTGCTACAACTACTGAAGTCCATGTGCTTAGAGCCCATGCTCTGCGACAAGAGAAGCCACTGCAATGAGAAGCTCGTGAACCGCAATGAAAAGTAGCCCCCGCTTGCTGCAACTAGAGAAAGACTGTGTGCAGCAACGAAGACTCAATGCAGCCAAAAATAAAAAGAAATTAAAAAAAGAAAAAAGAAAAGCCTAGGACCTGACTGCTTCATTGGAGCATTCTACCAAATATTTAAGGAAAAATTAATACCAATCCTTCTCAAATTCTTCCCAAAACTTGAAGAGGAGAAAACACTTCCTAACACATTTTATGAATCCAGCATTACTCTGATACCAAGCCAAAGATACAAAGAAAAAAACAACAACAAAAACAACTATAAACCAATATCCCTGATGAATATAGATGCAAAAGTCCTCAACAAAATACTAGCACTTTAAAAAGATTATACACCATGAAAAAGTGGGATTTATCCCTGGAATGCAAGGATAGTTCAACTTAAGAAAATCTATACATGTTAATACAACACATTAACAAAAAATACAAAAATCACATGATCACCTCAATTGATGCAGGAAAAGGTCTCGACAAAATTCAACACCCTTTCATGATAAAAAACACTCAAGAAACTAGGAACATAAGGAAACTACCTAAATGAAGGTAATTTCATAATGAAGGTCATATATGAAAATCTCACAGCTAACATCATACCCAACAGGGGGAAAAAAAGCTTTTCCTCCACAATTAGGAACGAGGCAAGGATGCCCACTATTGCCACTTCTATTCAACATAGTCCTGAAAGTTCTAACCAGGGAAATTGGGCAACAGAAAATAATGGTATCCAAACTGGGAAGAAGAAGTAAAATTATCTGTTAGCAGATGACATGGTCTTATATGTAGAAATCCCACGTGTGTGAACACGTGTCCTTCTGTGTGAGCATGCCCACATACGCTTATGTAGAGTGTAAAGGTAAGGTGACACACTCAGTTTTGAGCATTCAGGCATGTCTGGTTCTGTGCTGAATGACCCGTTTTCACAAGCAGGTCCGGCACGTGGAGTGGCCATCCCATCCGCACTGGCGTTATTTGGTTGAAAAGCATGGGTGGCTCCCGGACGGGAGCCAGTGCTGAGGCGTCTCCCCACCCTGTTCATCCACCCGGGGGGATTCCCACTCCCTTCAGTGTAAAATGAGGCCACCCAGCATCACTGTGCCAGCACATCCCAACCAGACCATCTTCTCCTCCATCTTCTCCTCTATCACGGCCTTCTTAGAAGTCAGATGAATTTCAATAGAGAGAAATTCATTCTTATGTTTCAATATTTCACTTCTCAGTAATTGGTATTTTTGGTGTTGAGACAAGTTTGAAAATAGTAATAGTCAGTAAATATTTAGTGAGCACCTACTATGTGCCAGGCACGGTTCCAGCACTGCAGACCCCTGCCCTCTTGGGAGTTAACATGGATGAACAGGCCATGAACAGGAAGCACTGTAAAAACGTATCGCGTACTGTATGTGGAAAGGCAGGGGCACGACAGGAAAGGAAGATTGGCCCGGGGTGCAGTCAGGGCCAGCGCAGTTTTTAACGTCCCTGTCTTACTCTCACACTAAACATCTCTGGTACCTCCCTAAGTGTGTCACCCAAGCCTCTGTCCTCTCCCGGCCCACATCCCGCCTCAACCAGGCCGTCTGTGCACATGCAGGCCTGGACCCTCACTGGCTTCCCCGCCTCCCAGGCCCCAAGCCAGGCTCCAACTCCGTCTGACTCGCGGACGGTGTGCCCACCTCTCAGGGGTGGCCCGCTTCCCAAAGGCTTTGGGGACCGTCTTGTGGTCCTCTGAACTCCCTGGTGTTTGCCAACCACTGCCCATATTGAGGCCCTGGACCACGGGCCTCCCTGAGTTGCTGCTGAACCACATCAGTCCTGGAGGGTGAGCATCACCTCAGGATTTAACTCAGCTGCTTTATGGGTACATGATAGGCCCCAGAAAAACCCCTGCTGTTGAATAAGTGAAGTACAAACCACTAAGGAGAGACATGCACACAACTTCTAGATGGTACCAGACCTCCTCCCTGCTCTTAGAGGAGTGAAAGGAAGGATGGAGGCGGTTCTGTCAACCTCTCTGCCAAACACTGGTTTTCAATCTTTGAGCAATTGTTTATAAAACTGATTTGACATAAGACATCATATTTTCAAGCCACTTATATTTTCTATTACTCTCCGGAACTGTTCTGTGAAAGATTTTTGGTTGCTTGCTTATAAAACTCTAAATTATGGCCTGCCTGGTTGGTAAGCAGTCAGAATCCCATTCAATCAACTCTCTGCTGTTGATGTCAAGTCCAGCAGATTCTGTGTACTGTGCCCAGCCATAGCCAATGCCATACAATAACTCTGAACGTGGTCACCACAATTCACATCCCGAGAAGCCCTTTTTCAAGAGGCGGGAAATGTCAGCAGGCATTTGAGAACATTTCTTCCAGGAATTGCTTTTCGGTGACTGTGTCCATGAAGGACACAGAGGACAGACTCTGCAAAAGGCCGCAGGTGTCTGGCAGAGTCCACATCTGCTCTGGGGCCCCTGGACTGGCACAAGGAAAACGCAGCCCTAGCCCTAAGGTTTTATTGACAGCACCTGCTGGAAACTGCCCTGAACTTGAACACAAGCCAAATATAATTAAAGCACAAATTGGTGAGGTTTTAAAAAAAGGTTAAAACCGATCATTTGGAAGCTCCTAGGAGCCAAGTGGACAAAGAATGTTGTCAAAGGCCGAAGTCCACAGAGAGGTCCAGCCTCAGCCCAAACACCGTAAACTCAGGCGAAATGGGGCAAGTGAAACCCTTGAGACTTGGTTAGTAGGACTTACGCACACCGTAGCCTCGTAGGCTCTGTCTCCACCGCTGGTCTGTCCTCCTTCTTCTTCCCTGGACTCCTCATCTTCTTCACCTTCTGACCCTGACCTGCTGTCACTTATTCCAGGGGAGTTTGGAGATGGGCTTGGGGTAAACATGAAGCCTGGCTCTGGCGAGTCAGGGGAGGCCTCACGCCAACGGCCTCACTCTTCACACCTCCTGGAGTCTGAGCCCCTGGAGCCCAGGACAGACCCCCTGTGCGTCCAGGCTGCACCGACCCACCTCCCTCTCCGCTTTGGGTCTTTCTTCCCCTCCCCAGGCCGCAGGCCACCGTCTCTCTTCCTGAGTTCCTCCCTGGGCGCCCTCTTCTCCCCGCCAAGGTGGGGAGTCTGCGGGGGGAGCGGGTAGGAGAGCCCATCCCCGGGCGGGTGCGCCTGGACGCAAAGAGCCATCAATCACCAATGAAGAGGAACAACTGAAAATTCTTAGCCTGTGAAGCTTCACCTTAAGAGTGAAGCCCCAATCCACCCTCGCTCTGGTGTTTGGCCCAACACAAGGGACACCTGGTGTGAAACTAGCCAGGCCGACAGGTTCCCTAGCGGGTGGCTGCCAGGTTGTGCCCACCCACCTCGAGCTCCAGGACGCCGGAAAGCAGTCAAATAGAAACCCTCAGGCAAACACAGGGGAGGGGTCTTTAACTCGCCAGCGAGTACGACCAACCAAGGGATTTCTAGAGAATGATTGACACTGATAGGGTTTACTGTATTTTAACTTTGGCATGTGAGTATAGCAGAGTGGAGTGTAAGCGTAATGACAGAGAGCTCAAAATGGCTTAAGAGAATAAAAGAAAATTTTGAGTCAGTAACAGGAAGGCAATCTACACATTTAATGACGTCAGCTGGACTCCGTCCCGCTCCATTTTTTTTTCCTTTTTAACCAAACCGCCTTCATTTCTTAACTGCTTTCTGCTGTGTTGGACTCTTGGCGCCCCCCACCCTTTCCAGTGGGGGTGGGGCATCCCAGCAAGCCCAGGCCAACACCCGCCAGGCCTCAAGTCCAGTGGAAATGCTCCCCTTCTCCACGGGGCCTAATAAAGCCCGGAAACGGGAGCCACACCCTGAACTAATGACTGTGTGTGGGGTTGGTCAGGTAACGCACTTGAGAGATGGGACTTGGCCCCATCAACCCCGCCAAGTACATATGCGAGGGCTGTGCTGTGTAGGACATTTTCTATATTTTTTCAGAATTGTATAATGAAGTATTTAGCAGCACATATATGATGTACGTAATTTATTTCACAATGTTTTACTAAAAACAGATAAAGCAAATATGGAAAAAATAATCCTTATATCTAGCTAGTTGATGGGTATATATTTATACTATTCTCTCTACTTTTCTCTGTAGTACGTAAATATTTCTTTTCGTTTCTTTTCTTTTTTTGTGAGGGTGCTGTGCCGTGAAGCTTGTGGGATCTTAGTTCCCTGACCAGGGATTGAACCTGGGCCCTCAGCAGTAAAAGCACTGAGTCCTAACAACTGGACCTCCAGGGAATTCCCTTAACTATTGCATAAGTTAAAAAAATAAATGCCCACACAATTATTTTCAAGTAAGTATTTTCAAAAATGATTTTTTAAATAAAATCATAACATTTCTACATGAAATTCTGCTAGAACTATAAGGTATCAGTTTTTCCTTTTTTTAATATATTTATTTATTTATTTTTGGCTGTGTTGGGTCTTTGTTGCTGTACGCAGGCTTTCTCCAGTTGTGGCGAGCGGGGGCTACTCTTTGTTGCGGCGCCTGGGCTTCTCATTGCGGTGGCTTCTCTTGTTGCGGAGCACGGGCTCTAGGTGCGCGGACTTCAGTAGTTGTGGCGCACGGGCTCAGTAGTTGGGGCTCACGGGCTCTAGAGCGCAGGCTCAGTAGTTGTGGTGCACGGGCTTAGTTCCTCCGCGGCATGTGGGATCTTCCTGGACCAGGGATCAAACCCGTGTTCCCTGCATTGGCAGGTGGATTCTTAACCACTGCGCCACCAGGGAAGCCCTCTTATACAGTTTTATCAAAACTTTAAAAATTAAAAACCAGACATTATGCATTCATTTCTTAGAGCTGTGAAAACAAATTATCATAAACTGGATGGCCTAAGATCACAGACATTTTGTCTCTCACAGTTCTGGGGGCAGAAGTTGGAAACCCAGTTGTCCACAAGGCCGTGCTCTCTGAAGGCTCTGGGGAGTATGTTTCCCTGCCTCTTCCAGCCTGCGGTGGTGGCTGGCCACCCTCAGTGATCCTTGGTTTGTAGACTGGTCACTTCAGTGCCTGTGTCCATCTTCACATGGCTTCCCCTGTGTCTCTTCTCCTCTTTTCATAACAACACCAGTCTTGTTGGATTAGGGCCCACTTACTCCAGGGTGACTTCATTTTTGCTTAACTCATTACACCTGCAGTGACTCTATTTCTAATTAGGGGTCTGGGAGGGACATGAATTTGGGGGGACACTAATCAACCTCAAGAGGTTTATACATTTGCCTGTGGACCTGTTTGGCCAGATTGTGCCAGGGGGTCATTCCTAGCTGTGTTTAGAGTTCCTGAAGGGCAAAGTTGTCCCCAGAAGTACTGAAATAAGGTGCAAACCAATGGCTCAGTGTAGGACCAGAGATGCAGGTTCCAGTTTGCATCAGGTGTAGCTGAAGGTAATCTCTGAATACACTTCTTTCCCTCTTCATATCGGTGTTCTAAGACAAGAAAGCTTAGAGGTTTTATAGTTTTTAAAATACAAAGTATTTTGGTTTCAGAATTTATTTGCTTAGCTACTTCGGAAGGAGTTAATGTCATGTCATCCCCGGGACTAGGTAAGACAGAGCAGATTACACAGTGCACAAATATTTGGTTTTAGGACTGGGAAAAATGGTCCATTTGAGAAACTGAATATGAAACTGTTTGCTCTCAAGTACACAAATATCCTCTGTGAAATATGACTGCATGGCCACAATTATTAAAATATTATTTCCCTGGATTTTGAGTTTGTCACTGAGTTTCTTGGTTATTTATTTTATATCAGATTTATAAGGTCCAGGAATTTTATTTAATGCAAAGGATTATCTCTGGTTTCATTTAGGTGAACCAAAATGGAATGATAATATGCACACACAACCAGGAGGGTATATAGCTGTCAGCAGATGTCCCCACCTCCCTGCAACTCACTCTCCCAACTGGCTCTTCTCCATGGAACCACGGCTAATCCTGTGATGTCTTTCCCTTCAGACCTTTAACATGAATATTGAAACTACTTATATGTTTCTGTAAGTGAATGTGTGTAGTTGTTTATTTATACATAAGTTGAATTAGATCACATGTATTTTGGATTTTGAGACAACTTGTTATTTTTCTTAACTAAGCTATCCACCGTGGACACACTGACACATCCCGTGTCAGTATATGGTGTTCCATTCTGCATCAATAACCATTTATTTAGTCCACGCCCCTCTCGATGGACATTTAAGTGTCTCCAATTTTGGAAAGCCTCATTTTTACAGGGAGTTTTCAGCTGACAGTACCCTTTTGTTAGCAATAGCTTTGGTTCAGCTCTTTAAAGGAATCTGGGGAAATAAAACACGTTGGGATGCAGCAACAAAGGACAGTTTCTCCATCATCAGTTTTATTGTTGCCACTAACATTAACCAAATATTAAAGAGTGAAAAGCAAAGAGGACTTCTGGTTTCCAGCCCAGCATGGAAGGTGCCTTGGAAGTGGTTACTGTCCTAACAAGTAAAAGTTGAACAAACTGAAAAATTAACAACTCTTCTTAGATGCAGTGGGGTCACAGGGAAAACGGCTGCCCCCCCCAAATTAGAGAGACGGCCAGGCAGATACAGAGAATCATAACTTATCGGGGCAAAAACCCATGAGCAAAAGTTCCCGGAGCAGGAAAACCTGAAGTGTGACCGACAAATTGCTGGAGGCTCGGTGTGGACAGGCCTGAAAGTGAAAAAGCCCAGGGGCCCCAGTCGGGGTAGGGGGGCCATATATTTGTGAGTTTTATCTCCAGGAGCTCTACCAGTGAATATCAGAGAAAAAAATATCAGAGCAAAAAAATCCTCATGTTTCTGACAGGGGGAGGGGAAAACAAGCATTCTGAAGTTCACCAGAGCGTTCTGTTCTTAACAAGGTCTGTCCTCAGGAGGAACTATTTCCCCAGAGCCTAATGTGCTGGGGTTTTATCAGAGCCTACACTCTAGGCTCCTGTCTTTCCCGAGGCCATGGAGGTGGGGCACGAGGGGGGCAGGGAATGAGAATGAGAATCACGTGTGAAGGACACAGTCCCGTCTAAGACCAAGACTTAATCACAGGACTGCAGAACGCTTCCCTATCCCCTCATCTTACTGCCACATCACTAAAGGCCTATTTATACCAGTTCATTTTACCCAGTACATCATATCCTGCTACACAGAAAAAATTAGAAGGCATACCGAAGGCAAAACACACAATTTGAAGAGATGGGGCCAGCTTTAGAATCAGACATGGCAGGAGTGTTGAAATTTTTAGACCAAGAACTTAAGACAACTATGATTAATATAAAGGCTCTAAGGGATAAAGTATACAGCATCCAAGAACAGAGGGGCAATGTAATGGAGATGGAAATCCTTAGAAAGAATCAAAAAGGAATGCTAGAGCTCAGAAACACTGACAGAAACAAAGGATGCCTTGGATGGGCTTGTTAGTAGACCGGAAACAGCTGAGGAAAGAATCTCTGAGATTGAGGCTATGTCCATAGAAACTTCCAAAACTGAAAAGTAAAGAGAAAAAAGAATGAAAAAAAAAAAAAAAAAGAATAGAAAGTCCAAGGATTGGGAGAAATAAGTGAAGGGGGTTAAGAGGTACAAATTTCCAGGAAGTTGCCTGGTGGTCTAGTGGTTAGGTTTCTGGGCTCTCACTGCTGAGGGCCTGGGTTCAATCCCTGGTCGGAGAACTGAGGTCCCCCCAAGCCATGCGGTGCAGCCAAAAAAAAAAATCGTATGGAGGGAAAAGAGGTACAAACTTCCAGTTATAAAATAAATAAGTCACAGGGATGTAATGTATAGCACAGGGAATACAGTCAATAATATTACAATAATGCTGTATGGCGACTGATGGTTTTTAGACTTACCATTTCGATAAATTTGTAACGTATATAAATGTCAAATCACTATGAAACTAATATAATATTGTATGTCAACTACACTTCAGTGAAAAAAAAGTTTTTTCAAGAAAATCCAAGAAATGTGAGACAACTACAAAAGGTATAATATATGCATAGTGGGAATACCAGAAAGTGAAGAAAGAGAAAAAAGGAAAAGAAGAAATATTTGAAGCAATAATGATTACAAATTTCCCCCAAATTAATATCAGACAGGGGGATATCTGACAGGGGGAGGGGAAAACAACCATTCTGAAGTTCACCAGAGCGTTCCAAACCACAGGTCCAGGAAGCTCAGAGAACACAAAGTATGGGAAATGCCAAAAAACTACACCTGGGCATATCATTTTCAAACTACAAAAAATCAATGATAAATAAAAAGTTTTAAAAGAAGTCAGGAGGAAAAGTATTTTATCTATAAAAGAGGAAAGATAAAAATTACATCCAGGGCTTCCCTGATGGCAGTGGTTAAGAATCTGCCTGCCAATGCAGGAGACACAGGTTCGAGCCCTGGTCCGGGAAGATCCCACATGCCGTGGAGGAACTACTAAGCCCCTGTGCCACAACTACTGAGCCTGCACTCTAGAGCCTGCAAGCCACAACTACTGAGCCCACGTGCCACAACTACTGAAGCCCATGCTCCTACACCCTGTGCTCTGCAACAAGAGAAGCCACCACAATGAGGAGCCCGCGCACCGCAATGAAGAGTAGCCCCTGCTCACCGCAACTAGAGAAAAGCCTGCGCGCAGCAACAAAGACCCAACACAGCCAAAAATAAATAAATTTATATTAAAAAAATTACATCCAAATTCTCAAAAAGCATGCAAGAAAAGCGTTGAATAAAATATTTAAAGTGTTGAGAGAAAAAACACCAATTTAGAATTCTGTTTCCTGTTAAACTATTCTTCAAAAGTGAAGAAGAGGACTCTGGGAAGATGGTAGAACAGGGAGCACCAGGAATCTGTCTCCCCACCCAGACAGCGCTGCACTGGCAGAACCTGCCTGATGTAACTAGTCTGGAACTTGAGTCCATTGAAGGCTTCCAACTTCACCCCACACCCCCAGTTCCCCTGCCCAGAAGTGGCCATGCTTTTTGAGTTTTCCTTTTTGGTGAATCCACCAAAGACACAATCCGCTATCAGATATTAACTGAAGTTCCCTCAGATCCTCCTGCAAGTTACACAGTGACCCTGACGACCCCTTGGGTCAGACACATCCAGTGCTCTGAGAGGAAGGGAACAAGGAAGACCCAAGCTTACTGTGAGACTTAAAAGCCAGGTTTCCGAGACCCACAGCATCATCGCGAAAGCAAACATTTTTTGCTAGTAATGGTTGGGTTGTTTTTATTAAAAAAAAAAAAATTGAGTAATAACATACAGATAGTAAAGTGCACAAATCTTAAATTTACAGCTTGATTTTTACTTATTTATTTATTTAAATTTATTTATTATATTTATTTTTGGCTGTGTTGGGTCTTTGTTGCTGTGCTGTGCATGGGCTTTTCTCTAGTTGTGGTGAGTGGGGGCTACTCTTCATTGCGGTGCGTGGGCTTCTCATTGCGGTGGCTTCTCTTGTTGTGGAGCACAGGCTCTAAGTGCGCAGGCCTCAGCAGTTGTGGCACTCAGGCTCAGTAGTTGTGGCTCACGGGCTTATCTGCTCCACGGCATGTGGGATCTCCCCAGACTAGGGCTCGAACCCGTGTCCCCTGCATTGGCAGGCAGATTCTCAACCACTGTGCCACCAGGGAAGCCCCTACAGCTTGATTTTTAAATATGTGAAAACCCATGGAACCCATCCCCAGACATCCAGAAAGGAGTCAGGCTTTTGAGAAAAAAAATGGCATTTTTGAATTCCAAAAGGCTAAGAACCCAAAGGAATTAAAGCACAGAGTTTATACATTAAAATGTCTTCAAAAAGAGATAAAATGTTATTACCTAGGAGAAAAAAAATTGTTTCTCAGAAGATATCCTGCTTCCCACTGAGGCCAAGAATGGGGTTGGTAGGTTCATATGTTGAAGCCCTAACCTCCAACATGACTGTTTGAGGAGACAGGGCTTTTCGGGAGGCACTTAGGTTAAATGAGGTCACTAGGGTGGCCCTGGTCTGATAGGGCTGGTTATGTGTTTTGGGGAGGAAGACCACAGAGGAAAAGTGCCCTTCTCATCATATGGTGCTAAGAGTATATACTATCAACACGACTTATCTCTGCTGACTTTGACCTTGATCATCTGGCTGAAGGCCTAATGCATTTTTTATTGCGGTATAAGCAACACATCCTTTAGGTAACAGTAATGTTGATATTAGTGAATATTTAAGAGCTGGCAACTGCGCTAAGCATTTTAGATTCCTTTACGCCTCTCAACAACCCTGAAGTACAGATACTATTATTCCCACTTCACAGACGAATAATTAGGGAGAACATTCCCACAACACACACACACACATAATTGTGCTAAAAATACATAAAATTTACCATTTTCATCTGCACAATTGTGACATTAAGCACATTCACATTGTTATGCAGCCACTACCACCACCATCTCCAGAACTTTCCAACTTCCCAATATTATACATTTCTTACCCTTGTTGAGCATCACCAGTCTTTTGGTCTTTCAAAGGTTCAAACGTCTCCAGTTTATCAGGCCCACCTTGAACATTCCTGTGGGTGGAGAGTAGCTCATGTTGGTGCTTCCAACTTGACTTCATCTTTACCTTTTTTTTTGTAGCTTTACTGAGCTATAACTGACAAATAAAATTGTAAGATATTTAGGGCTTCCCTGGTGGCGCAGTGGTTGAGAGTCTGCCTGCTGATGCAGGGGACACGGGTTCATGCCCCGGTCCAGGAAGATCCCACATGCCGCGGAGCGGCTGGGCCCGTGAGCCATGGCTGCTGAGCCTGCGCGTCCAGAGCCTGTGCTCCGCAACGGGAGAGGCCACAACAGTGAGAGGCCCGCGTACCGCAAAAAAAAAAAAAAAAAAAAAAAAAGTAAGATATTTAAAGTGTATGCCGTGATTATCTGATGCATGTCTATGTTGAGATCTTTACTTCTTTTGCTCTGAAACGCGAGCATGCTGGACTTGGTGGCATCATGGACGTCAGCCACGCATGCTGTGCTCGGCTGCCTGCTGTGATATGGCACCACCACCGCTCCCCTCTGAAGCCGAGAACACATTTCCCAGGACCTTCATCCCTGGGTAGTTCCGGTTTAGAGGCGGCAAAGGAGAGAAACACGCACCGAATTTTGTTGTCTCAGCTTCCTTCCTGTGCACCAGACCCTCAGAAGCACTGGGATGTGGGAGTGAGGGGTCCCTCAACTACCCCGTGTCTCAGGCCACACACTGTCCTGGCTCCATCCGGGAGGAGTCAGCTCACTCCTTGGTTTCCCAATTCTCTGTCCCAAGTCTGATCCCAGTGGAGGGGTTTTCACATCCATCCTATTTTAGAGTAGCTGCAGCATTTCAGGTGGGCTAAGAATTGTCAGGAAGAGACCAATCCAAAGACTCACAGGTTACATTAAATTCCTGATTCAACTAAGATAAACTTTTATCAAAAGTAGGTGATCACAAAGGACAGTGGCAGATACAGCTTATTTCAGAGGAGCTTCCCTTGGCCTCCAGAAACCTCGGAGTGATGTGCCCCTGACTGTCAGAGACCACCGGGTAGGGTCTCACCAGATCTGGAAACTTTGATCCTTGCTTTGATGCTGCCCTTTCCAAACGGGCTCACATCAGCATTCGGAAAGAACACAGGCTAGCAATCTACGCACTGCGCTTTAACCCAACACCTTCAAACACTGGACTCTTCGTATCTTGAGCCAAACTTCTTGTAAGGCCACATCCTTATCCAAGTAGAGCAGCAGAGTGAGGACCCAGAGCTCCTGAACGATGTCTCTGCTTCTGCTTTCCCAAAGCCCGTTTCTTCACATCTAACCCGGTACCTTTTCACTTCCACCACAGTGCTTACCACTAGTTTTAACAGCATGTGTATTTGCTTATTTACATGTGTGCTGTTTGACTTTCCCACAAGACTGCAGCAGACCACAACCACGTTCCCCTCGTCACTGAATATGCAATGCCTAGTACAGCGCCTAGCACGTGTTCAATAAACATTCATCCAACAAATGAATGAACAAGGAATATTCCACTAATTCCAAATGTTTTGGCACAGTTGCAACTTGTGTGCCCATTAAGGAAGACAGGGCGTCACACCTAAAGCACAAGCAACAAAATAAAAAATAAACAAGTGGGACATCAAACTAAAAAACTTCTGCACAGCAAAAAAAGCCATCAACAAAGTAAAAAGACAACCTACTGAATGGGAGGAAATATTTGCAAACCATATGTCTGATAAGGGGTTAATATCCAAAAATATATAGAGAATTTATACAACAGCAAAATACCAAATAACCCAGTTAAAAAGATGGGCAAAGAACCTGTACAGACATTTTTCCAAAGAAGACATACAGATGGCCAAGAGGTACATGAAAAGATGCTCAATATTGCTAGTCATTAGGGAAATGCAAATCAAAACCACGAGATATCACCTCACACCTGTCAGAATGGCTATTATCCAAAGGACAAGAAATAACATGTTGACAAGGAGGTGGAGAAAAGGGGACACTTGTGCACTGTTGGTGGGAATGTAAGTTGGTGTAGCTACTATGGAAAACAGCACAGAGGTTCCTCAAAAAATTAAAAGTAGAACTACCATATGACCCAGCAATTCCACTTCTGGGTATTTATTTGAAGAAAATGAAAACTCTTAATTCAAAAAGATATCTGCATCCCCATGTTTACAATAGCCAAGATACAAAAATAACCTAAGTGTTATCAATTGATAAATGGATAATGAAAATGTGCTATGCATACAATGGAATATTATTCACCCCCAAAAATGAACAAAATCTTGCCATTTGCAACAATATGGATGGATAGTGAGAGCATGATGCTGAGTGAAATAAATCAAAGAAAAAGAACATATACTGTGTGATTTCGCAAATATGTGGAATCTAAAATATCAAAACTCCAAACTCAGAGAAAGAGAGATTAGATTTGTAGATACCGGGGTGGGTGGGTGGGTGCAGTGGGGCAGGGGAGGGACTGGAGGAAGGTTGTCAAAAGGTGCAGACATCCAGTTCCAGTAAGTCCTAGGGATGTGATGTGATGTACAGCACAGTGACTGCAGCAAACACCGCCGTATGATACGCAGGAATGTTAAGACAGCAGATCCCAAGAGTTCTCATCACAAGGACGAATCTCCTTTTTTTATTGTATCTGTGTAAGATGATGGATGTTAACCATACTTACTGTGCTAATCATTTCACAATATGGTTGACCCTTGAACAACACAGGGCTTATTGGTGCCCACCCTCCAAGTAGCAGAAAATCCTTGTATAACTTAGTTGGCCCTCTGTATCCACGGTTCCACATCCATGGATTCAACCAACCGTGTCATGTAGGACTGTAGTATTTACTACTGAAAAAATTCTGTGCCTAAGTGCACCTGCACGGTTCAAGGGTCAACCGTATCAGAAAATCAAACCATCATGTTGTACAACTTATACAGTGATGTATGTCAATTATTTCTCAATAAAACTGGGGAAAAAGAAATATATAAATGGACACACAGCAGCCAAAAAGATGAAATGGTGCAAACAGCATGCTGGGGGCTTTGGGGTTTAAAATGGAGGCAAATTTTTCTAAGGTGGCATCAGAGAATTTTAAGGAGGGTAAAACCAGATCTTTACTTTAAATCACTTGTGAGGCAGAGTGGAATGGCAGGAAAGCCTGCTGCCATCCCCCCCACATGCAATGAAGGTGTAAGCTAAAGCGAGGCAGTGGGAGAGATTTGGTGAGCTGACTGGATGTGGAGCCTAAGTGGAGGAACTGAGAATGAACTTCAGGTTTCTGGCACATGCTACCGAATAACCAGGTAAACACGGGAGGAAGATGAGATGGGGATGAGAGAGACCACACTCAGGTTTGGAGCTGAAGGAATTAATGCAATGACCATTCATGGATCTAGATGTATGGCTACAACTCAGCGGTGATGTCTGGCCTGGAGTCGAAGAAGTTGCATGTAGTCAGCACAGAGGTTTTAGATAAAGACTTGGGCAAAGATGAGATCCTCCAATGCTGAAATCAAAGGCCCAAAGACGAGACCTTGGGAATTCCAATATACGAGTCAGGCAGGAGAGAAACAGAGTGAAAAGGCAACCTACTGAATGGGAGAAAATATGTGTAAGCCATGTATCTGATATTAGTCTCCAAATATATAAGGAACTCCTACAACTCAACAGCAAAAAAACTAACCCAGTTAAAGAGTAAAGGACTTACTTAAATAGATACTTCTCCAAAGAGTACATACAGATGGCCAACAGGTATATGAAAAAATGTTCAACACCACTAATCATCAGGGAAATGCAAATGAATACCACAATGAGATATCACCTTATAACAGTAAGGATGCTATTACCAAAAAAAACAAAAGACAACAAGTGATGGGGAGGATAAGGTGAAATTGGAGCCCTCATGTACTGTTGGTGGCAGTGCAAAATGGTACAGCTGCTGTGGAAAACAGTATGGAAGTTCCTCAAGAAATTAAAAATACAACCACCACATGATCCAGCAATCCAACTTCTGGGTATCTATCCAAAAGAACTGAAGTCAGGATCTTAAAGACATATTAGCACTCCCAGGTTCACTACAGCACTATTCACAATAGTCAATATGTGGAAACAACCTAAAGGTCCATTGACAGAGGAATGGATTAAAAAGTGTAGTATATACAGACAATGGAATACTGCTCAGCCTTAAAAAACACGCATGAGCCTTGAGAACGTTACGCTAAGTGAAACAAGCTAGTCAGTCACAGAAAGCCAAACACTGGATATTCCTCTACATAAAAGTATCTAAAAGAGTCTAATTCGTAGAGTCAAAGACTGGAATGGTGGTTGCCAGGGGCTGGTGGGAGGGGGAGTGGGTAGATACTAATCAACAGGCATAAAGTTTCGGTTAAGATGAGAACAGTCTAATGTCTGCTGGACAGCACTGTAGCTACAGTCAACAGTACCATAAACGTGTCGTATACTTAAAAAGTTAAGAGGGTAGGTCTCGTGTGGTATTCTTGCCACAATAAAAAATAAAATTAAAATTAAAAAAAAAGAAAAGAGGAAGAGGAGGAGTCAGGCAGGACTGAGAAAACCCAGAGAGAAGTCTTACTTGAGTCTACGGAGAAGCTTCAAAGGAGTTCATTCTGCTGTCGAGAAGTCATTCGAGGGAAGAATTGAAGAGTGTCAACTGCATTTGGTACAGCATGAGCTAAGACAACCTTTACGGGCCATTTTTGGAGTGATGCAAGAGAAAGCCATAATCTTCGGGGACAGTATCGGGAAGTCAGGAAATAGAGGTAACTGAGTGCAGAGAACGCTTTCAAGAAGCTTTGTCGACACACTGGAGGATTATCTTGCTGTACTTTGTGGTACAACAAACTTTCCATGCATGCTTTAGGAAAGATTTAATAGGGATTAATAACGTTTGCTTACTCCTAAAATAGACTAAAACCCCATGGACAACAAGGCAAAAAGGAAAAGGGGAGTCATTAAATTTGTTAAAGATGATATAGATTATTCAATGAACGGTGTTACAAAACTTTCACAGTTGTCAAAACAAAAACAACAGTGAGTTGTCACACATTACGGTGATGCTACATGACGTAGACGTGAGTGTCTCTGGATGAGTATCACCAGGACTGAGGACTGAGTGGATTCAGAGCCCAAACCAAGCACATGGTCGGGAAATTAGACAGTCAAGAGGCCAAATGCCGCCGCAGGAAGGAACCTTTGGTCTCTTTACAACAGGCGGTGTTTGGGGAAAGCACAACCTCCAAGGACAGAGTAACACTGTGATTTAAAAACTGCACTGAGGGGGCTTCCCTGGTTGCGCAGTGGTTGAGAGTCCGCCTGCCGATGCAGGGGACACGGGTTCATGCCCTGGTCTGGGAAGATCCCACATGCCGCGGAGCTGGCCGCTGAGCCTGCGCGTCCGGAGCCTGTGCTCCGCAACGGGTGAGGCCACAACAGTGAGAGGCCCGTGTACCACTAAAAAAAAAAAAAAAACCGCACTGAATTGCTGTCCTTATCTAAAATTGATTTAATACCATTATCCATATTAATATTTTTCCAGGTAACAAAAGGGATATTATAACTTTTCTTTTGTTGCATTCACCTAACCTATATTGATAGGGTAACTAAATAAACATCTTAAAAAACCAAGGGGCCAATGTTTTGAATCAATTTCAATTTAAATGTCAGTTGCTAGTTATAAAAACTTGAGAGCAAACCCTTAGGAAAACATTCATTATTTGAAGCAGAGCTGTCCTAAGATAATGCACACAAACCAACACAGTCTATTTAAGAAAAATATTTAATGCTGCCAAAAAGTATAAAAATACAGTAGGAATGGCAGTACAATACAAAGTAGTCTTTCCTAATTTATTTCTTTTACATCTCTCTACATTTCACACACGCATTAAAAAACTTAACAATGCATCAAATGAAAGGGCTCTGCAAAGTCTTCTGCTGGTGGTGCTCTTCATTCCCTGGATGTAAGGTTTACTTTGTAAACAGACAAATGTGAGGCAATCTACAGGCTTATCAAGCCTCACTTAGTTTCCGGAGTGGGCTCCAGGTCTTGCTTTGCACATCAATGGTTCAAAATTTATAGCTGCAGAATATTCTCAAGTCATGAATATTTAGGTGTCTGTCAATCTTGGCCTAAAATATAAAATAAGAAGTCATCTATTCAATTCATATTTACCAAACACACAGACATACACAGATACACACAAACATAAAAGGACTAACAATGAACTAAAAAGGCAACCAAAAAACATTCCAACACATCACACTCAATCACACTGAGTGCTTTGCTGTTACCTTGGTAAAACTGCTTATGTGCTTGATTTTCAAACAGAATTGGTGGTGTGAGGTAGACTCATGTTAAAGCACCGTAACTCTCACTCTTTTACAAGAATTAACAACTATGAATTTTTTTAGGTCATCCTGTATTACTCAAGAAATGACCTCCATGTGAGCTATACTGACAGACAGACAGTTAAAAAAAAAAAGTACCCACAACAGTTTAGCAAGATTTTATGGTATGTGCTAGACTTACCAATACTTTGGAATTCAATGCAAAAGTCTAATCCAATTTGGACCTCCACTGTATCATACTGCTAAAAATATTATGAATGTAATGTATGAACATAAAGTTGGCTTATATCCTTAACTCACGGACTGTTAGCAGCATGCTTTTTGTCCTGAAGGGTAATACTAATGATCACAGAAATACAGAACTGAAGTGACATGATTTAAGTATTAAAAGAAAACACAGACATAAAATAATTGATAGATTTATTGTACTTTAATGCCAAAAAGTAAAGATAAATGAGAGTTTAAACAAGTGATAGAGAGATGAAATAACAACTAATTTAAGGGCAGGTGAGTTTTTAATGTTATTTCACAATATTTGCAAATAGTTGAACTTCTGAGGTGGTAACTGGTATTTCCCCTCAACTTCCCTTGCTCTGACAAAAAAAAAACCCCCAGATCTAAATACTTGTCATTATTGTGCCTCCACGTGTATAAATAGGAGATATAAACCACACCCACACATTTATCCAAAACATTTAGTCAAAACCCCCAATACTACGAGTTGGCTTCTTCCTGACTCCTGGCTCCTTGGTGTCTCATTTCCAGCACTGACAGAGAAATGTCCAGACACCAAGGAAGCATTCTTGTTAGGTGCCTGTGGTCACAGAAACTGCCACAGGTGCTTCTTGCAGGGACCTGAGAAGCCTGAACCAAAGTGGCTGATGTGAGGAAAGGAGCTTCTGACTGACCCTGAGTGCTGCAAAATATGCATGTGTTTCCCACACCTTCAGAAGTCCCCTTGTTAAAACCAAGGAACTGATCCAGTCAGAGTGAATGAAATAATGGTTTGGTTTAGAGAGTGCTCTGATGTTCCAGTATTACTCTGGCTCAGTGGTAGTTCAAACTGTTCCACAAAATTTTTTGGAGGGGAAAACTTTGATTTGTTTCACTTAAAAAATAAAAAGAGGGTTATTTTGGATTTTAATGGGTAACAGTAGCTGTCTAATGCTTTTCCATTTAAATATTCCATAAAAACAGGTTGCGTGTGACATAATGGGAAAGCGCGAGGCCTGGAGTTACTGGGATTCTACAGACTGGAGTTCAAATCTCAGCTCTGTCATGATCTAGATGTACAACCTTGGGCAAGTTACTTATTCTTTGACTCAGTTTTCTCGTCTGAAAATTGGGTAACAGGATGCACCTTGGAGAGGTGTATCTACTGACTGGCAGAACCGGCAGGTGTTGCCTCCCCAGCAGTGTGTTAAAGACACACTCAGCAAGGATGAACTACCCCTTAGAACAACTAAAAGGTCTTGACAGGGGCTGGCTCCACACCGAAGTAGTTCCTGCCACCGGACACTCATCCTTGCTTTACTGAAAAGAGTCCCACACACTTCTCTGCGGTGAGCAAGGCACTCACTGCCTTACAGACAACATCAATTTACCCAGTGGGAAAATCCCGAATTCACCAAACTCAAAATAACTTCAGGTTTTTTATAGTAGTAATTTGAAATATCAACATCATCATATGTCTAAAAAATCTATGCCAAATTAGAGCAACAATAAAGAATTGATGCTTTTCTTTAAAAAATGGTCTCCATAAAGAAAAAAATTCCCATTCCATTCTCCTTATAGCTCCCCCAATATACCATGTGATGGAAAACCAGACAATAGTATTAAAGTAGACTCTGCAAGTAATATCCTCCCTAAATCCTAAAATTCCCGTATTCCACTCTAAATTATAAAACCCAAACAGAAAGAGTACCAATGATTGGATTTTTCATTCTGCCACTGGACTGCACAGAGACGGTCATGGCGTTTGAGAATTCTCGTTGTCAGGTTGTTACTGATAAAGACAATCACTCGACCCAACTAAAAGCCCCTCGGGCTGAGTCACTGCTTAGCCGGGGCAGTACTCTGCAACATGACATCACTCATCCACATTCAGCAGAACAAGAGGACACCTGGCATTTCTAACTTATCTGCTGTTGTAGGGGCTGTGGGTGCTGCTGTCCCAGAAACAGTGCTTTGAAGACAGATACAAGGAAAGATGGAATCAAATCCAAACCAATGAACTAGGGAAAAGATGAAAGACACAGGTCAACTCCAGAATAAATCATCCAGGGGACGACCAAGACCTGTATTTTAAGTCAAAAGAACTTAATTTTATTATGTGAAAAAATACTGAATTTCTGTTTTTCAAAACTTTATTTATAAGATGACTACCATCTAGATAAGTCAACGCCAAACAAGGGTTTCCTGAAGTAAGAGAGACTTGAATAGCTGTGATGTAGAAATGGGAGCCCAGAACACGCCATCCCTGCCAGGCACTCAGCTCCAGCAGGGGATGGACATGGGAGTCCTAACCTCAGCCACCCCGCCCTTGTCCACGCTTTCTACCCCACTAACAAACCCACAGGGACCTGCTGGAACCAGAAATAAGTCAGTGCTGACGGAAGGTGTGATTCTTAGAATCTTGCCTGGGAGAAACGGATGATAGACATAATGGCATTAGGCTTACAATATACTGCATTTTAAAAGTCTCTGTAAGACTCGTGTCTGAAAGTAAAAATCAAGGCAGACTAGATTTTAAAATGTGTACAATAACCAGGCAGTCACTCTGGAAATGTACTCACTAAAAGAGAGTATACAACGGTCAATAAAATATTTCTAACATAATCAGGTTCTAGCCTGTGTCTGTTCACACAGAATCTAGTCAGAGATATTTTTCTAAGAGGGGAACGACTTTCAGAAGTTAAATCTTTCTTTGAGAAATTTAATTCTAAAATACACTCTACATGAGAGTCAACAAGAGAGAAGGTAGAAAGGTCAAGTCTCAGGCTGACTCTGGCTCAGCAACACCACCACCTGCTGCATGGGCTTGTTGTGAGGTCACCAGGAGAACACGTGGGAAGCCCCAGCACAATGCCCGGCACCACGGAAATGACCTCTAAGTGGGAACAACCATCAGTGTCAAGGACGCTGAAAGCAAAGACGGAATTGATACGAAGCTGGAGGACTGCTCCACGCCAGAAACTACTTTTTAAACCAGGATGTATTTTTTTTATTCAAACCATCAATTCTAGTTTATTTGAAACAAAGGGGACACACACAAGTGTACATAAAATTAACTTAAGGTCACAATTCCTTCCTCTGATGCACCTGTTATTTTAAAAAAAAAATCAACTTTTTAACTTCCTTTCTCTTTTTTTTTTCATTCCTTGGTAGAAATACTAATACATAATGAAATGGACCAAAAATATAGAAGAGGATAAGGACTGAGCAAATATATAAAACATCTAAACATGGAAGTGGTCTGTACATTACCAAAGTTCTCTATGCACTTTTACAACATTTTTATGCTACATATGGATAAACTAAATATGGAGAACTGTATTTGTAGATATTCTACACATGCAAGCATAGATAAAAATCAGTAGTAGGATGGCATAAAATGCTTGGCTGCACGTGGAAATGAGTACGGAGCCCATTGGTACAGCCAGAAAAGACGGTGCTGAATCAGGGGTGCTGTCCGTTTATCGGCAGGAGCACATACAAACACAAATGAACTAGGTATTAATCCAGATAGTCTTTCTTAAAAATAATAAAGCTTCTGGCTTTTTTATTAAGAAAATACCAGCACCTCATCGAAGTCAAACCGTACAACTGATTTTCAGCATCTGTTCTAATTAGAAAACATCACGAAGACCTACAGACACAAGTTCTGGGAAGATGCACACCCACCGTGGTTGCCGACTCCTCTGCTGTTCCCTGAGGGCAGGACCCCGCCTGGCCTGCCCCTCTGACTAGATGCCTTCTTTAATAAAGGTCAGGCACGTGGCCACGCATTTTCAGTAATTAGTATAGGGCACCCACCAAAAACACAATCCCTGGTAAAAATTAACATGCTCTCCTCAGGGATGTGCTTGGAAGAGGAAAGATGACTAACGTTTGCAGCAGCAGAAGTTTATCAACAAGTGTCTGCTACACCGGACACTTAAAAATCACCGGATGTGATTTTAAAAATATATTATGGCAAAAAAAAAAAAAATAATAAAATACATTATGGCAAACATCTCCAGAAGGACGGGAAGCAAAGAGCAAAGCTGAAGCACTGAGCCCCACGAAGCACGTCCACCCTGCCCGGGGACAAGGGTATCATTATCAGCTTGTGTTTCCCATAAAGTCTTTGCCTTTTATTGAAAGCAAGGCGACCCACGGTTGGAACTGAATAGGTCTACCTGTATTTGACTTGCAGAGTAATATACTGTATTTTAGCAAAGATAAACCACAGCAAATTGGAAAGAAAGATTTTAAACCAATAACGACCTAAAATGTAAGGGTCATGGTGCCTGAACACAGGGGTGATGCAGGCAGACACAGCAACATCCTTCTTACCTCCTTCCATATAAAGGTTACAGGACACAGTGGTGCTGAGCAGGGCGTGGGCACATGTGACACAAACTGTCCTCTACACACAGCACCACCTGTGTCCTGCTCTCATACTCTCAGCATAACTCAACCCACTTGAGAAGGCTATTCGAACCAATTAAAAAGTCTATCTATACCGAAGGTTTTCAAACTGTTGTTTAAATGATCACTGCCCGCTGAAAATAATTAAACCTCGTGCAGCAATAGTACCTAGTATGTAAAGTGGATAAAGCAGAGACAGCCTACTTTATCTGCTGGAAGTAAAGGTTGGCAGCTTGGGGTCCTTCCTACCACCTCCTGGTGACCCCTTAGAAATCCAACAAGCAAAGTTTGAAAACCACTGAAATAATGTGATTTCATTATTTCAGCAGATAAATTTATAACAACTATTTAAAGTTTAAGTAAAACAAGTTAAACACTGAAAGGAATGTTACAATCTGAAGAAAGCTAGCACTCAAATGAGCAGTTAGATCCATTAAACAATATGCTCTAAAAATACCCATTAAGAAGTTAAAGGGACAGTGTAGGTTTGAACATCATTATACTATTTATTGAAATAGAAGAACTTAAAAAAGTTTTTACTGCAAAACTTCAGTCTAATAAACTGAAATCATGGATGATAAAATGCTGCTTGTTATTTTTATTTCCTAAATTATGGTTTACCCCAATTATAAATTAGGGTAATTACATTGAAATTTTCCTGAAAAATAAACAGTATTAATAATGGGCTTTACAGAAACCAGTTTCTTTACAAAGTCTTGACCAACTGTTACCTGACTACGCCAGTAAGGAGAATTTTCCTTCAAAGATATTTTTAGAGAAAATTTTTGTTTCTTTTTCTTTTTAAAATTGGGAAAACTGTAAAACATAAAAGAAATGCAAATATATAGTAAAAATTGCTTATTCAGAGTTCTACCTGCTCATATCAAACTTTTCTTTAGGAAAATGTATCCAGTACAATTGAATCAACATACACTTTATTATTTTTTTGTGGTAACAGATTTTTTTTCAAATTGAGCTTTTAAAAAGTACATTTAACTACAAAAGTAAGATTAAATAGGTACTTATAAAATATATTTACCCTGCAATGGTTAAGAATATAAAATGTTGATGCCCATGTGAACAAGTACATTTATACATTACACACATTACTTAAAGGTCATTTTCTTTCCAGTAATAATGTCCATAAAACCACAATATTTATTGCTTATATCAAGTGCAGGTTAAAATCCAGACAGCCTCCAAAAACGAATCCTCATGATAAAGGACTTCTCAGTCTGGTCAGGTGAAACACTTAACATGTATGAATACAGTTGAAAATGTACCAGTTCTTAAGAAGCATTCAAGTCTTTATTTTAGGGAGCGGGTACAGTGTGGGCAGCGCCTTGGGGGTGCTGAGGTGACTGCACACCCCAATTCTCTGTGGGTGTCTAGTCAACTGCACCGTCTGGTGTCTGAGGAGTTTGCTAACAGATGAACCCCTGTGATTCACGTAACACTGTCAGCTACCAGTGCTGAAGCTTGCGGGGCAAAATTATTTATAGGGCATTTTGTTGAAAAAACAGTGTCCAGCCAACAAAAGCGCCAACCAAAATGACGGACACAAACCCCATCTTAGTGAGAATAGGTTGCCAATATAACCACCTTTTCCTTTTTCGTTCGGTCTCGTTCAGCCTCTGCTTCATCTGCTGCACCTTCTGAGCTGTGCTGGCTTTCCTGTCCTCCCGAAGGCGCTTCCGCAGAGCACTGTCAACAAACAAGAGCACATCAGCAGGGCTGGGCTCAACCACGCAGGCAGAGCACAGCCCCCCCGCCCCCCGCCCACTCCACCCCACTTCTCAACTCATTCAGACTCTGGAACAAAAAGGGGAAAAGCTTCAATACTCTAAATGGTCCAGAGATGCACTCAGGTAATTCAATGACAATTGCTCGTACACTTTTATGTAAATGAATATTTTTAGTAGGACCTGAAAAGAAGCATGGTATCAGTATTTTTTCTTTCTTTGCTAGCCAGCCAGCAGGAGAGGGAAGACAGAGGGTCCCCAGGCATCTGATCCCCTTTGGAGCTCATATTTGATTTTTCACAAAGGCCCCTATACTCAACATTTCCTTGAATATTCTGCTGTGCGAGTGCCTACTGCTGTCTGCCCATCCCTTTTCTAGCTCCCATTTTCCTATTCAATACAGAATTTTTGTTCCAAAGGAAGCTCTTTGACTCTGGGACCATGGTCCCGGAACAACACAAAGAATGGCTGAAGGCAACATGAAAACTACTATTTTTTTCCCTTGAAAAAAATCTCACAAGCCTAAGATGGCGGCCACCATGAAGAAGACAGCAGCAGAAGATGTCAATGTTACTTTTGCAAATCAACAAAAGACATACAGATTTGCATGGAATACAAGCAGAATCACAGAGCTGAAGGAAGAAACAGAAGTAAAAAAGAAACAACTCCCAAACTTAGAAGATGCTTGTTAGGACATCATGCTTGCAGACGAGGACCGCTTAATGACACCTCATCAGACTGGTGATGTTTTCATTAGCCATTCTCAAGAAGAAACATGAGAAATGCTAGAAGAAGCAAAGAAAAACTTGCAAGAAGAAACTGACGCCTTACCATCCAGAGTGGAATCAATTCAGTGGGTGCTAGCAGATTTGAGAGTTCAGTTATATGAAAAATTGGGGAGCAACACAAACCCTGAAGCTGATGAAAGCTAAACATTTTATAACACCAAATGATATGGAAAGCAAAACTTTAAAATTTTTTTCACTTATTTAATGGAAACTTGCCTATTTTCACATCTTGCTTATTTATGTTTTTAAAAGAAGACCGTATTCATCTATGTATTTTGCATAACAATTATATAAAGTGTAGGGGTTTTATGTCATGTTATTAAAATCAGTTAATAAAAAAAAAAATCTCACAAAATCCATCTCCTCTTTTCACTTACTGCTTATATTACAGCAAAAGCCTAACCAGTTTCCATGCCTTCAGAGTAAATACACCCCAGTAATTATTCTGAAGCACAGCTCTGATGGTATGGCTTGATTAAAAATCTTGAATGCCTTTTCAGCATTTACTACATTAAGAGGCAGCTTTTTTCCTGGCCCAAATGTTTAACCTATATCTAATAGTGAAAAACAATCAGAGCAATCCAGATTGTGAGGCATCCTAAAAGGCAACTCATCTATAAGCTGCAATGTCCAGCAACGGGGGAAAACTAAAGGTGGTGGACAGTCCCAGGTTAAAGGAGACTAAAGAACCACATCAACCAAATACAATGCATGATCCTGGATCAGATCTTGAATTATTTTTTTAAATAGTTATAGACTGGGATCATAAAAATGTTCCAAAATTACATTATGGCGATGGCCACAAAACTCTGTACATATACTCAATCCAGTAAACTGTACGCTCTAAATTTTGTGAACTCTATGGTATATAAATTATATCTCAGTACAGTTATTTTCTGTAAAGCTTTAAGGTGGATTTTTTTTTTATAATTAGAGAACTCTGAATATGGACTACATATCAGATTATTTTATCAACGTTAAATTACGTGGGAATATTGGCACCTTCAGACATCGCTAGTGGGAAGGTGAAGTGATGCAGCCGCTTGGAAAACTGGCCAAAAAATGCTCAACACGGAGTGGCCACGTGTGGCCCAGCAATCCCACTCCTAGTTACACACCCAAGAGACAAGAGCACGTGTTCTCCCGCCATGTACAACCTCGTTCTTGCCCAAATGTTTTTCTTTTTTGCTGTTCTCCAAGTTTGTTTCCTTCTAAACTAAGAAACCTCTTCTCTCTGGTTCTCTCACCCTCTAGAGCCCTTCTATTCTCATCCTACGGCATTTCATTTATAGTAAATAATTTATGTTGCTCGTCTGGGTTCTCGTTTTGTCCCTTAAGCGTATTAGCAACCTGGGGACTATATTTTGCTCATATCCATATGCTTTGCAGTCTTCCTAATGTCTTTTTCACTTTAACTTATCACACACACAGGTATCTCTGGCTGTGTGAACTCTACCTGAATACTTCCTACAATGACTTGCAAAAATTATTACTCAGAATTCACTCTCTAGACTGAAAATTCACTATAACAAGTATGTGTGTACCTTCCAATAAAACAAATTACACTGTAGTCAAGATCAGGCAAAACATATATAAAATATATAAAAGGATACAGAGCTCCCAGTATTATTTCCTGACTTAAAACTAGTAAATCTAACGTAGAAGAAGAAACAACTTTATGCTTTAACTTGTAGTCTAAACCACTGAAGCCACACACAAGGAGTAGCACTGCTAAGTCATAATAAACTCTTCAATATGATATATAGCAACTTACTATGTACTGTAATACGCTACCTTTTATAAAATTTCAGGCAATTTTTATATTGGGGAAATACAGAACTGAAGCTATAATGTATAGGAGACCTTAACGATTTTCACAGCACATCCCAAGATCCCACTGTAACAAATATGACTACAGCATAAAATTTTCCACAAGAAAAAGCATATCTGACAAAAAGAAAAGAAAAAAAGTCTTTCAGAGATATTGAAGAGAGGGAGTAAAAGAGCTCATTCACTTTTCTGAGAGACTCACACCTCAGGACACCAGCTTCGTAATGTGTGAGATATTTGGAGCCTGAGAAACGTAATTTTTCAAATTTAAAAACTTGAAGAGTTTACACATTCATATGGATTCAAAACTCAAAAAGTATAGGGCATTTTATGTGATTTTTTTTGAAAAATATTTTTTTCTTCCAATAACAGAATTAAGTTGAAATATTCACTTAATTATTTCATAATGGTATTAAAGGCATATTATCAATTACATTGTAACAGTAGCGTGAACACTATATAACTGTACAAATGGCAGGTATTCATACTCTGTTTTCTGCATCATACTACACATTTTAGCATCTAATTATACTAACTCTTACACTCAATAAGTGTTGTGTTAAACCATTTTCCAACAGGTTTCCGTCTTTAAGTATTAGCTTCTTTGAGATCAATGATGTCATTACATACTACTTAAATGCCCTTAAGTAATAAATAAATAGTTACATTAATTCAATACACTAAGGGTCTATATATTAATTCCCATCCACAGAACTTATTAGAAGTCTCTCTTTTCAAGCATTGTTATTGCAGTAACCTTACCTCTCGCTGTTTTCCTCCAGAGTATCTTGCATTTTAGAGGACAGTCCTGTATACCTGTCACTTGTCAGTTTTTCTTCTTCTAGGCCTATCCTGTTTCCGTTGCATTTTTCAGTCATTATTTTGGTTGGTGAATGATCAAAAACAGGACATACATCTTCCTTAGAAAGTTCTTTCCACCGTTTCTAAGTAGGGAAATGAGAAACAAATGCAAACACTAAAGTTTTGACTTTTCTTAAATAAAATTTATGAAACTGAAATTCTATATTTAACTTAAGAAAACCCTGTGATGCTAACATATGAATGAAAAAGAAAAACGTGTTTTGTCATACCACTTCTAGCTACGTCTATTTTAAGTTGAATATTTAATAATAATAAAGCATTTTTAATAAATCTATCTATCTTAGTTGCGTTGGGTCTTCATTGCTGCACGTGGGCTTTCTCTAGTTGCGGTGAGTGGGGGCTACTCTTCGTTGTGGTGCATGGGCTTCTCAACGCAGTGGTTTCTCTTGTTGTGGAGCACAGGCTCTAGGCACACGGGTTTCAGTAGTTGTGGCACGTGGGCTCAGAAGTTGTGACTCGTGGGCTCTAGAGCACAGGCTCAGTAGTTGTGGCACACGGGCTTAGCTGCTCTGCGGCATGTGGGATCCTCCCGGACCAGGGCTTGAACCCGTGTCCCCTGCATTAGCAGGAGGATTCTGAACCACTGCGCCACCAGGGAAGTCCCAATAATAAAGCATTTAATATTGATGCACATCAGTATGTAGTTGAATACAATAATCTTAATAAAATGTAGTGACTTTGACCTCACCAAAATATTGGTCTTAGTAAGAAGATCTTCGCCAAAGTCAGACTGTGCCGTCTCCTAACCCAGAGGCATGTGCCTCTGGAAAAGTGACCAAGATGGCCCTTGAACGTGACCCAGTGTGCCCTGCTCATTGCCACTGTCCAGTTTAGCAGAGAATCAATGGTGAGACCTCCCAGCAGGTTCCTGCAGTGCCAGAGGCCTTCAAGTTGACTGTCCCCACCAGGTACACCAGCAGCCCAGGCAGTTGGCTGGACACTGGGTTGGGAAGACTCCTCAGCACGCCTGGACTTCAGATCAGGCAGGATTCAGACCAAGATGAAGAGACAGCCTATCTTCCTCCAATGAAACAGGACTGTCACCTGCCTTGGGACTTGTTGTGACTAATGAGATGACAAGCTAACGAGTAGCAGAGTCGGAATTTGAACCCCTCACAAGGCTCTGTATCTCGGAAATAATCATCAGTGTCAGACACCAGATAGTTTAAGTATCCGACAAAAATGTTAACTGTCTCCAGAATGCATGCTGGTCAATTCTTCATTGAGATCTAGTTACAGCAACTTGGCCTTATACTTGGACAAAACTCAACAATGTCAATAAACAAGATGATGCCTAAAACCAAGTCTTACTGGACCACTTCCCAGAATATGCAACAAATCCAGAATCTGTCAACAAGAAGAGTCAGCAGGAGGGTGGGGGAGAAAGAGAGATTTAATGCTAGTGAATTTTAAAAAGAAAAAACAAAAGGCAATGTCATTTTGCCAGGTCTCTGGGCAGCAAACTCACTCAACTTTGCCTCCCCTGTGACACACCCGGCAAGCAGGCTCCAGGCTCACCTGCCTCGGCGGTGCTGCCGGTGCTGCCGACTGCGAGGCCGGGGACCCAGCACTGCCCCCGGCTCCCATTTGGAGCAGACGGGGCTGCTCACCTCCCCCGACTGCACACTCAGCTGAACCGCACTCACAGACCAATGCCCCCACACCATCCGCAACCCCACCCCCATTTCTCACTGAAGAAAGCCCCTCGAAGGAGCTGTAAGGTGATGTATTTAAACTCGAAACCCACTGTAATTTGTTAAAAGTATATATTTACTTATAACTTTATTAGTTGTGTATTATATGTGATTATCATCACAAACACAGTTACTGGTTTCAGATAACAGTCACTTTATTTTTTATTTTTTTTTTGTGGTACGCAGGCCTCTCACTGTTGTGCCTCTCCTGTTGCGGAGCACAGGCTCCAGACGTGCAGGCTCAGCGGCCATGGCTCATGGGCCCAGCCACTCCGCAGCATGTGGGATCTTCCCGGACCGGGGCACGAACCCGTGTCCCCTGTATCATCGGCAGGCGGACTCTCAACCACTGCGCCACCAGGGAAGCCCAACAGTCACTTTAGATGTGAATATTAACAGCTCTTCTTTGTCCTGGCAGGTTCTAAATCATTTTAAATCCACATATGCCAGAAATCTTCACAGGAAAACTAACATGAAACTGTAGCCAATAATGAAAACACCACTTGTATCCCGTAAATCTAGATTAAGACTGAAGGTGAAGACAGAGGCCCCCTTTAGGAAAAAGAACCAGAGATGAAGCTTACACAGCATGGGTGCTTCTGGAAAGATGGCATCCCTCACCCCACTGCCATCAACTCACACTCGAAAAGCTTCCTTCTTTCTTCTTACAAATATTAATTTTCCCCCAAAATCAGAGGCAAAGGGGAGGAGGCAGATGTATGGAGAGAAAGACAGGTCCATAAACTGCCTATCACATCCTTGTATGTCCTATGAGACACTTTTTGGGACATGGGACAGAGTCATGCAGTTTGGGGTATCCACATTAACAAAGTAACTCTAGATCTTTGTAACAATAAAGTTTTATGATTTAAGATTTCAGGGAAATTTATTTCTCTGAGACTTCTGGTCTAAGCTAAGGTTCTAGTATAGCACTGTCCAATGAAATGTAATGCGAGCCACATATATAACTTTAAAAATGTCTAACAGCCACGTTTTAAAAAAAGATGAATTTTGACAAGATGTTTTATTTAATTCAACATTTAAAAATATTGTTATTTGAACATATAATCAACATTTTTTAAATTATTGAGATATTTTATACTTTTTCTCCCTATATTTGTACATCTTATACTTTAAGCAGAACTTGATTCAGACTGGCTACATCTCAACACTCAACAGAACACGTGGCTCCAGCATTAGACAGCAGGGTTCCAGAAGGAGAAAATATCTACATAAAATAAACAAGCCCATATGCATAAATACGCAGTCCTGGAAGAATACACACAGGCCTCAATGGTTACATATTTGGGGGGTGAGTTAGCGAGGACTTCTACTTTGTAAATGATATACTTTCACATTCTCTGAATTCTTTTATACTCAATATGTACTAATCAATTATCTAAAATTTTAAAAATTTCACAGCACCATATAAATTATTAGAGCCTTGCTAAGATCATTTCTGTGGAAACTGAGCCCTCCGAAAGGGTAACAGGCTTTCTGATCCTGAGCACTTGAAAAATACAGACATTTCCAACATCCCATCTGGACGGAGGCAGAGGACGCCTGGGTCTGTCTGAATGAGGGATAAAGGTGCTGAGTCAGAGATCTGATGGCCACACCGCACCAGATAAACTGGGGGAGAAAAAGTTCTTCCGAGCCACAAACTGCACTGTCACAACAATAGGGACCACACAAAAGCCCGTCCATAAAACTCACCTCTGTGGGGAAAACGATCTGCACAGGAAGCACATATATATTCTAAAACTAAAGGAACAAAACTTGAAAAAACATTAAGGTGGAGCAAGGGATAGTATCCAAAGGACAGCACACATTCCATAGAGTTAGTCTGTAAGAACAGCCAGGAAATTAGCAAGGAAGCAACAGAAGTGTGTGGGGAAAACCTCTGCATGTAAACTGGCAGACACAAGCCGAGATTAAAGAGAGACCTGTTCCTAATCCTGAACATCTGAGGTAACGTCGGAAGAGGGTCTCGTGCTTCATGGGCTTAATCTTCACATACCAAGCACTTCACAGACTGACGTTTCTCTTCATTAAAAATTATTCTTTAGAGGGCTTCCTTGGTGGCGCAGTGGTTAAAAATCCACCTGCCAATGCAGGGGACACGGGTTCAAGCCCTGGTCTGGGAAGATCCCACATGCCACGGAGCAACTAAGCCCGTGAGCCACAACTACTGAACCTACGTGCCACAACTACTGAAGCCCGTGCGCCTAGAGCCCGTGCTCTGCAACAGAGAAGCCACCGCAATGAAAAGCCCAAAGAAGAGTAGCCCCGGCTTGCCGCAACTAGAGAAAGCCCAGGCGCAGCAACGAAGACCCAACGCAGCCAAAAATAAATAAATAAATAATCTAATTAATTAAAAAAATTATTCTATAATGCTAAAGATTTGGGGGGGAACCTTTTAAATAAAACTTAAAATTTTTATTGATAAATACAATAGATTGTCTTGAATAGTTAAAATAACACCAATGATCAGAACAAAAAAGTCAGCTGATAAATAAAATTTCTTAAGAATATTTAAATGTCTGTGTAATCCATACAACACTTAACTACTTATATCTCATTCCATCTTGACAGATGGTGTGATCTCAGTTATAAAGGAGAGCTTATTCAGAATATTCCTGCTTTGGCTAGTAATCACAGAAGCTGAAGAGGAAGCAAATGGTTCATGTAAGAGAAAAATAAAGAATTCCACCTGCTTATGTCCAATTCCATATGATCAGTTCAGACAAGAAACGGGTGTCTGTTGTTACTTCTGTTTCTATTTCACATGTTACGTTAGTACATAAACACAGATTTCTGATAATCAGTCTTTTAACTTAGCTTTTACAAATGTGGAATAAAAATACCTTCATGAGAATACAGCCACCAACCAGAGAAAAATAACATTCTCCTGAAATTTCATTACGTTTGCTGCAAGTACTCAAGTTGCTTGCTCATTGTTATAAAAGATGAAATACCTATGATATAAACTAAGTGTTCTTGTATAACTCCAGATCAGGTTTTTAATGGGGCAAAAGTAGCTAAATATTCTGGTTATTTTAATGATGAAATGCTTAAACCCTCCTTTACAAGGAACCTTACTTTCTTTAATGAAATTGTGTCCCCACTCGGGCTTCTGAGTAACAGGCAGGATTTAACATGAGGCTGAGGTACACAGGAGGAGGGGGGCATACATTTTACAACCTTAGGGGCCAGCTGGATTCACCACATTAATGTAAACATGCTTTTTTGGAAGGAAGGGAGAAGACACATGCATAAACAGAGTGCAGCTATGTGATGCAAATCGTATTTGATACACAGTTTACCTGTATACTTGAATCTCCCTTTATAAACTTTGCTCCTTCTATTATAGTCATGTATGAAAATCTGAGTTGATCTGGTGTCTGAATCAGCCCCATTCGGTATTTTCTCATATTCAGTAACAGTTGTTTAATATTAATATTGTCTCCTTTTTCCATCTGCAAGAAAGGTAAACATTGTTCAAGCCTTTTGTTGTTAGGAGTCCAGGAAAGAGAAGCAGTACAGGAAAACCGCTAAGAGCAAGTTAGGACAGGTTGCCCGTCTGCCCCATCCAGGCAGCAGAGGGAGGACTCCTGGCCCTTCAGCTAACTCACAGCTGGCTCCAACCAACAGGAATCTCATTCACTCTGGCTAGTGGTTGGTCGAAGGGAGGATTTATGGCCCATTCTGGCTTAATGTAAGGATAAATACATCGAGATTAGTGCCTTTCTTTTTTAAGAACGTCTTGGCAGGAGTAAATCTTTTCGTTCGGCGCCTTCACGTCTGTGTGTGGCAGCCACTTGAGGGTGCTGGAGCAGAAAGGCAGAAACGGCCAGACCCACAAGGACACTGTGGGGCCACTGCACCAGCTGGGGCTGGATCCACACACCCCCACCCCAACCAGAAAAGAGAACAGCTGTTGAAGTTAAATTTGGCAGGGAACAGGGAAACACACGATCCAGTTTTAGTATTTACCATTAACAGAACAGATGCTTAGAGTTCTTAAACACGTCAAAGTTAACATAACAAGCCGCTTTTGACTGAAGTATAGGATATTAGGCAGAGTGGTAACACAGTAGACGTGCTAAGATACCCTCCCATCAACCTAAAGGGAGGAAAGGCACAGGCCGGTACCCAGGCTGGGGCTGGGAAGGCTGGTGGAGAAAGAACACAGCCCTCAGGCACAACAGGAACCTCAGGGAATGATATTAAAACCCACACTCACCGAGGGCTTAGAAAGTGTTCTAAATGCACTCATCCACTTAATTCTTATGACAGTCCTGGGAGGAGAATACTCTCACTCTCTGCAGTTTGTAAATAAGGAAACTAAGGCAAGAAAGAATTCAATATTATCTACCAACTGATGTTTGAAAAATAAGAAGGGCGGGGGAGAGGACCCATCATTTAGGTAACAAAAGCTACCAGGAAAAGTCTCCTTCGAGAGCTCTAGAATTATCTTGGATGCAGCCCCACCAGTCACAGCAAGAGGCAGCTGAAAAGATGTGAATGAGAGTTTTTGGTTTTTCTAAAAGAAGGCAGAAGTTCAAGTTTGAAAAACACAGTTCTGGGATCCTGACAGTCGAGCTTACTTCTGCCAGTGGAAACAATAAAAAGGTACAGAAGACTGAAATGAGGTCACTTACCAGAACAAGACAAGTGTCCACCAGAGAAAAGGTGCCTGACCGCCCGATGCCGGCACTACAGTGGATCACCGCAGGCCCGTGTTCAGGATTCAAAGAGCCAGACTCTCGCACTTTAAATAAGAAATTGAGAAATGAAGCTGGTGATTCAGGGACTCCGAAATCTGGCCAGGTAGTATAATGAAAGTGAGATATTGTTCTGGTTTCACCACTCTAAAAAGTGAAAATCAAGGGGGGAAATGTTAGTTCTGAGTTTTTTCTTTTAACAGTCTACTGCAGAAAGATGTGTTTTGTGTAATGTACCATGATTTTTCATTTGGTTTTTGATAATCACATACACAAGTATGGGAAGATTTTCTTTAGGAGAATTTGGAATATATTAATAATAACTAACACTTCTGTAACACTTATTATTTTATAAGCATGTTTTAGGCTTTTTATGTATTAACTCAACCCATACAACAATCCTATTAAAACCTATTTTCCAGATGAGAAAACTGAGGCGAAGGGTTAAGTAATGCACCCAAGGTCACACATCAGAAAATGGCAGAGGCAGGATTAGAGCAGCACTTGGGTTCCCAACCACTGACCTGCACCATACATGTTGCCAGGATTTTCTTTAATTCATACATCATGATGAGTGGATTCTATTCTATTTTTTAAAATCTCTACCAGTTTAATTTTACATTCTTTAATGGTTTCTTTTTTAAGAATTTCAAAGTTTTAAAAAATATAATGTTCCCCATTATATGAGTTATCTTTTAGATTCTGCTATCCAGGCACAGAGGAACAACTCAAGAATTAATTTAAAGAAACAATCTTTACATTTTTAACTGAAATTGCTCTCCTAATTGCTGCTTTTCCCCATGGTAACAATTTCCAATCCTAGAACTGCTGACACGGCTTTGCTGATGTGCGAACATGATTTACCAACATGCTAAGTGTTTCCTGTCTCGTAAAGCCTGCCTGGCACTCACCACCACTTCCTGGACATTCTCAACGACCTTTATTTCTGACTAACTCATTATGAAAACGTTCCTTGGCTTTTGCCAAAGGCCCTCTGCCCCCAGGAGCACTTCTCTGCCTTCTGCTCTTCATTCACAGAGGGAGCGGCAACCGCTAACACATCTTTGCACAATGTTTCAGCTTTAATTACAGGACTATTTTGGAAGAAGGAGCCACAGAAGCAGCATAAAAAACCCTGATTTTTTTAACGGTTACTTTTACAGCATCTACCTTTCAATACAAATTTACAAAATTAAACTTAGCTTTCTTTTTTTAAAAAACAATATTTCCCTTTTTTCAGTACAGATTAAGACTCCTAAGTCCCAGACTCAGTTATATGAGGTACAGCACTGATAAAATACAGTGCAGAAGTTAAAAAAAATTTTTAATTATACGCATTTAGTGACTAATTTTTCTTGACATCCAGCTTTCATAATTCCAAGTACACTGTGATCCATAGGTTCTCAGTACACTGAAGGCACTAGAAGATTTCTTATTACTAATTAAAATGCTCATTGCGATTATTAAAATTCAAAACATTTCCTTTTAAATTCCAAATTAATTATGCTAAGTGAAAGCAACAGACTCTAAAGGCTGTATACTGTACGATTCCATTTACATGACAGCATGGAAAAGACAAAATTATAGGAATTGAAACCAGCCCAGTGGTAGCCAGGAGCTGAGAGTGGGGCCGGGCTGACTGTACACAGGCAGCATGAGGAACGTGCGCATGCGCATGCATGCGTGTGTGTATCTAGGGGATGGTGACAGAACTGTTCTTTATCTTGACTGGGCAGGTGGTGACACGAATGCACTGTCAAAACTCAGACCTATACATCAAAAAGATTGTATCTTACTGTATGTAAAAACAGCGTTTAAAACATTCCAAATTAAGGAGGCTAAACTGTAGCTTCCTTCTAGAAAACCGTAAATGGCAGCCATCTGATACCCACACAGGACTGGGGTCCTAAGTCCTTTCCTCCAACAGCCCAGGCACACGGTTAACTCAACCGCATCTTCCTTTAAATGGGGCCTCAGATTCCAGTGGGTGTCTTTAACCCTCTCCCCCGACAGCAGCCCTGCTGCAGTCCTCAGCCACCACGCTGTGCTGACCATGCACAGAGGCCCAGCCCTGGTCCACATGGGCCTCAGCCAGGTCCAGGTGGACCTGCTGGAGGTCCCAGGCCTAGGAGGGGTGGTGCCAGGGCCCTGCTCCCAGGGAAGTGTTCCCTAGGGTGTGGCCTATACAGTGTAGGTTCAACTATGCATCACCTCCTGGCCCAAAACCTACAGTTACCCCACAATCCTGGGCAACTACTTGCTTTTTCTTTGCTTATATGGTTTTGGCTCAAGACTAGTGGCCTCTTTATTTCTTTCAAATTCAGGTCACACTGTCTGGGATGCTCAAAGCCAGTTTCCAGAAATGCTCACCACTGTATAATACAGTCTTTCTCATGAATAGATTTTTGAAAATCCATCTTTTTCTTCCGTGTAGGACCAGACTAAATAACTTCTTAGAGGTTAATTTTGTATTAATTCACTCCTACTGAAACAAGATTCAAAAAACTTAGCTCACAAAAATCACATAATTCCCAAAGGGCCACAGAAGTAATAAGATCCATATGTTTACTACTCTGGTATAAAAAGAAGTTTATATGGGGCTTCCCTGGTGGCGCAGTGGTTGAGAGTTCATCTGCTGATGCAGGGGACACGGGTTCATGCCCCGGTCCGGGAAGATCCCACGTGCCGCGGAGCGGCTAGGCCCATGAGCCATGGCCGCTGAGCCTGCGCGTCCGGAGTCTGTGCTCCACAGCGGGAGAGGCCCGCGTACCGCAAGAAAAAAAAAAGTTTATATGAAGGATTGGATACCTTTTCCCTCTTTTTCATGCTGGAAAAAAAACGAGAATGGGGGGAAAGGGTTCCAAAGCATACAGAGCTAAAACAAAATTCATCTTTATTCCGAACAGTCTCTACATTTAGATTCTACAGTTTCTGACAAACTCCTAGTTTCAAACAGCAGACTCACCCTTCCCTCCTGCTCGGTCACCAAGCCCCTCAGTCCTGCTGTGACAACCAGTCAGCTCCGTCCCTTCTCACTGCCACCCCTCACACCCCACTCCAGCCGGTCTGCACACACCTGCCCAGTTTTCTCCATAAGGCACTACATCATGGACACCACCCTCTGCACAAAGATGTCAGCAGTTCACCATTCTTCTTAGGGCAAAATCTCATTTACATTTATTTGAAGAATTTTAAATGTAACGTCTTTGAATCAGATGACAAGCTCATGGTCCATGGAGGCCAGGAAGCTAAACTATGAGCTGAGTAGGTACAAGAGCTGAGAGCCTGGGGGTAATTTAAGTGTGCGCTGTCTAGAGCCATTCAAATGCAAGTTAACTATAATTGTTATCAATATGAGTAAGACTATAAATGTTCTAATTATTACTTAAAAATCTATACAGCTCTACAGCCCTAGGCCCAATTTTCACACTTTAGGCACAGAAAGAAGGTAGCAAGATTGTTTCCAAGAATTTCACAAGCCCCAGTTCCATCACCTGTAAATGGGGTTTAAGAAAGTACTGATCTCACAAGGCTGCTGTGAAGGGTAAACAAGGCAACACCTGCACATGGTGGCATGTGAAGAGATGCGGTGATCTCTGACACAATGACACACTCGCTGCTGCCTTTACCGCGGCCCCTGATCCGCTCCCATCAACTGTAACCTCTCCACATTTCCAACCTCCTCACCTGTGTTTCCGCTCCACCTGGAGAGAAGCAAGCTTGTCGACCCCGCCTCCCTTGAGGTCACTGCCCTAGTTCAGTCCCTCACCAGCTCCTGCAGGATCCCGTACTGGCCGTGTTAAATACGTGGTCACCATAACTCACTCTGGAAGATGACCGGAACTCCCAGGTGGGGAGGGGAGGAGAGCACCAGGGCAGGGGGCAAGGGGCTTGGGTTCTAAGCAGGGGGCAGGGCAACGCCCAAGGCATGGTCGCGAGAGGCAAGCCGCGGGCCGGCCGGGGACTCCTGTACTGGCCACGGGAGGGCTTCCCAGACCCCGGTGGAAGGACCAAGCCGTGTTTCAGGACAAGCACTCAGGTGTGGGGTGGTGAACAGGGTACTTGGTGCAAATGCAGAGGGGGTACAAGGGCAACAGGTAAGGACCCTGCCCATGGGGAGCTGAAAACCTTGTTATGATGTCAAAATGTACACATGCGCAAGTGCTGCACAAGCTGGGAAATGGTAAAATTTAAATTATGAAGAGAAGCGTAAGAAGATCCTAGCTGTTAGGAGTGAATGCACCACAGGTACATTAAGTGACTGAAGTGAGAAATGGGCACAAGCTGGACAGAAGAGTGCACAGGACATAAACAGACAGGAGAGGAGGACACCCGGGTGGCATCTAACCCTGCTCTGGGCAAATCTAGAGGCAGAGAAACAGAACTCAGCATGAAAACAGCCTTCCTGGAACTTGATACACATAAAGCTGGTCGAGGACACAACTGAAAATGGTGAAGGCCAACTAAACAGAAAAGCCCAAAAGACAAGTTCTCCAGATGACCTGGGATTTTAAAAGCCCCTCAAAACTATCTTCATAGCTTAAGCCACAAGGCCCCTTTTAAAAGCAGACATGGAATCTCTTCACGTGGGGCCAGAAGTTCAAACTCTGAGCTCTCATCACGACGCTGGAAAGGGCAGCTGGTGCTTTACTGCCCACCAGACATGAAGTCTCTATGGAGCAGGGCCTGACAGGAGGCAGCTCTGGCCCCAGATCTGTTAAAAGGCACAGCCAGACTCCTTTAGAAGCAACCTGGTCCTCTGAAACTCAGGAACCTCCACCCAGACCTGCAGGTGAGGCCGGCTGTCCCTCCCCTACTTCATCATCAACTTCTCTCCTGCAGCGCGTCCTCCGCTGCCCTGGCTCCTGCAGCCCTTCCCAACTCCAAGGGAGCCGCTGACAACAGGAGACCCCACACTGAGTCTGAGGCACTGTCAGAGCATTAATTCACTCGATCATCGTAACAACCCTACAAGGCAGGTGTGTCATCATCCTCGTTTTGCAGATGAGAAAACGGAGGCACAGAGGTTAAATAATGGGACCAGTCACACAGCCAGGAGTGGTAGAGCTCGGATTTAAACTCAGGCCACATGGTTCCTGAGTCTAAATACTTAACCAAATGCAATTCTGTCTCTCCTACTGAAACGCTACTTTATTCTTCTAACACAACCAAATGCAATTCTGTCTTTCCTACTGAAACATTACTTTATTCTTCTAACACTCCTAGCTTTTACTAAAGATTGTAAAATAGAACATAAACTGTTGCTATTTAATTATGGTGTACTCTGAACCCAGGGCAGTAAGAAATCACACAATTGCCAGCAATTAAAACGTAGGGGTTGGCCTGCTCCCAGGGCGGCCTCAACTTCAGAAACTTTAGAACCAAGGATCTTCCTTTACAACAATCAGCATCTTTTTCAAAAGACTTGGTCCCATCTCATTAGAAGTTAGGAGATCTGGATTTGAGTTCTGGTTTTTCACTTATTAACTGAGTAATCTATTTATGGAAAAAAATCCATTAACCTCATGGATTTTCAGGTTATTTTTTTTTAAGTATGAAAACCAGGGATATTAAGAATATTTACTCTGTCCACATTTTAGGAAGACTGTAGGACAAATGATACATATGTGAAAATACTTTGCAAAGTGATAAAGAAAATACAAAAGTTATTCTATCTTATTATTTGAGGTGTAATCAATGCTCAGGACAGAGAAAAACACCTATGCCCACCTCCTTCTAAATCAATTTTAATGCCACAAGCAGAGGAGGTACCTGGGATCAGTAAACACCATGAGAAGATGATTCCAAGACCCATGAGAACTTTATGGAAACGCAGCTCTGTTTCTGGGAATTAGCACTGGACAACCCAGGACCAAGTAGTAGCTGATGTATTTCAATGCAGCTTAAGATACATGCAAATGTATGTATGTTTGTATGTATGTTTGGAATCACTGGTGCAAAATAAATACAGTGAGGAGATTCATAAAGAAGCCTCCTCCCTGGATGACCTAAGAGATCCCATAATAAGCTTAGCTATGAAAGTCATGGAAGCTGGACCTGGCCCGAAGCACTCGGCACACATCTGTACTTATAGTACATAATAAAAAACAGAGAGGTGTTTCAGGAGATCAACCATAAAAGGTACTTCTGCATATCTAAAAAGTGTATATATCTCCCTTTGCTACAAAGCTTTTTTTTTTTTGGTTAATGATCACACGTTAATCACTCAATTCACTTAATAGTTAACTAAAACAGTATCTCACTTTAGACTAGATACATTCCCGAAGCCATTTTTGGGCAAACATTTTCCTATTTTGTAGTTTTTCTAGTTTCTGAGAGCATCTCAGAATCACTCTTATTTCATATTTTCTAGTTATTCTAATTACGAACCAAAGAAGGCAAAGAGGTAAGTGGGAAGAGGGAAGAAGTATCTCAATCTTCAGCCTGACAACAGCAGGCTCACAACCCACCCTGTACCTGTATCTCAACCAAGTACCAGGAACGAGTCTTATATTTCTGGAAAAAAATCCAAGTAAATGTTCTTGAGACCATATGGTAAATTTACTTCACCATTTTCACCAGTTCAATAAAGACAAATTTCCGTGTGACTAATCCCTTGAATTAACAACACTCTCAACAGTAGTAAGTATCAGAGCTGGCGTTTACAGGGTACCTGGTCTGTGTTAGTGCCTCTGCACACACACCCTCACCCGACCCCACAACGGCCCTGAGAGGGAGGCACCACCATCTCCATCCCACAGATGAGGACAGACTTCAGGAGGTCTGGGAGCAGATACACTAAGTAGCAGAGCTGGATGTGAATCCAGGTTGGCCTGATTCTAAAGCCCTCTCTCTTAATCCCCGACTAATTTTAGTAAGTTATTCTGAATCCTCAAATATTTACCTGAACTTTAAAATTCTTAGTTTCTAAGGTTTCTTGAGAGTCCTCAGAGAGCTACCACATACAGGAACAAAATCTATAAGGAAAAGGTTATGGCTGTACACTATTATAGGTTATTATTGAAATGAATGGACTGCCGCAAACTTCGTATCTAAGAACAAGGAATAATCCTTAAAATCATCATATAAAGCCCCATAGTTTGGGCATGAAAAGTCTTACATTGGTGTTTCCTAACTGCAGCAGATGGACTGTATAATAGGACTTCACGTCTTCCGACAGGAACTTCACACTGAAGCCTGTTTCCTTAAACAGCATCTCTCGGTCATCCTTTGTCGGCCAGTACTGTGCACATTTAACCTAAATTTAAGAATTTAGGTTAATGCATATGACTTTTTTTAGTTTATAGACATAATGAAACCATAAAAAGCTGGAAAGGAAAACAAACCACACACACGCTATATATTTTTCAAGTACCCAAATCTAAGAACAGTCACACTACGTTTGATGTTTAATGTATTTTAATAAGATTGACATCTTACAAAAGCAGGTTTGTAAAATGTTCCTCTAACTTATACACTAAAAAAAAACCCATAAACAGATATCATGTTCATAAAATGAAAATCAATTAGTCATTTCTAAAGCAGGGTAATGTATATTTTATCATCATACTGGCATTCACACTATTTTTCTATAAATATCAAACTCTTACAAGAATCTTATCTTCAAACAGTATTGAAAAGGCTTTATTTTACAAGTATTTTCCATAAATACCCGTTAATCTGCTACTAAATACTACTACATATCTAGAAATAACATTACATACCTATTTACTAAAATTAAGTCGGGGAAAGAATTAGAAGATAAGCTCCCTTTACCTAGAGTTGTTACCTTTTGGCAGAACTATTGACATGGAATTTGTATTTGTGACAATAAAAACATCTTCCCAAAAGCCAAATTATGAGGCCAGCAGGCTGAGGTAAGGTGAGCTAGAGTCATTTCATTAGGAAAAAACACCAGAAAAACATCCTTGTAAAATATGGCCATTTCTCCTTTTCGAAATCACAAATAGCTACAAATAACAAACAATAAAAATGCTTCCAAAACAAATGAATACTATGAGCTGACACTTCAAAAGGTCAGCTTAAAGACATTTAAAAAATGGCACAAGAAGTGAAAGAGCATAAATTTGAACAACTCAGAAATGAGGTGACAGAAAAGAAAAAAGATTCAGAAATAACAGAACACATTTCATCAACAAAGACTAATTAATTAAACTAGGGAAAAGAGACGTGACTAAACACAACAGATGATGCCTTAAGAGAAAAAGGAGGACATTTTTAAAATAAAAAAAGAAATGAAGAGAGAGACAAATAGGATTAGAGAAAATGTGACAACCATAAAAAATAAGCAAGAAAATCTAACACATGTATAATAGGAGGACCCAAGAAAAGAACACCAAAGCAAGCAAGGGAACAGAATAAATGTCAACAAGTATAATTCAATAAATTTTTCTTTAAAGAAAGAAAAAATGTCTGAAATCACATACTGAAAAAGCACTCTATGCCCCTGGACAAACTGACCCAGAATGACCAACACAGAAATATTTTGGTAAAATTATTGGGATTTGAAGGAAAAAAATCCTTTGGGTAACATAGGTAAAAAGAAGAAGTGATTAATAAAGGAAATAAAGATGTCCATTTGACTTTGACAGTAATTTGTAATGCCAGAAGAAAATGGAGTAATACATTTAAGTTGTTCAAAGAAAAGCAAATATGAGCCAAAGATTTTATATTCTGCCAAACTGACTGTTAAGCACTGAGCCAGCAGATGAACTGTCATTGGCACGTAAGACATCAGGGACTATGGTGCCCATGCGTCCTTCCTCAGGATCCTCTGGAGTATAACCTACAGACAAAATGACTGGAGAGACACCTCAACATATACAGACTTACACAAAAGGGGCATAAGGGACAGAGTATAATGTGCTATAAACTCTGACAATGTACATAAAGTACAACTTTAAAAAAAACAGAATGGGAAAAACAAAACATTTTAAACTTTTTTTCAGTAGTTATTTTGGTGATGGAGTTGATTTTATTATTATGACTATTTTCTGTGTGCAATATCAGACAAAGTAAAAGAGTCACTATAAGATATTTGATATCACTAGTGTCTTTGAGAACCAGAATTCATGGTATGGAAAACACTGTAACAGATATAAAGGATAGAAAGGCTTGGGCCAACCCCTATAGGCCTAAATTTGAATCAGAAATATCAGTATGAACACTAGCGCTGTGTTATCTTAACACAGAAACATATTTTTCCTTAGCTCTGTTCACTGAAAAGACCAACCCAGTGGCAACAAACATCCCTATTTTTGTTGTGACCCTGAAATACCACTGACCACTGAAAGAAATTAAGGCCCCTTAAAGAAATGGCTGATTCTTACACAAGAGTTTAAGATGAGCCTGCAATAATGGAGTCATTCCAGACAGCAAGTAGCTATGAAGACTCTTGGGTCTGTGTAAAAGAACTCAGGGCCCAACTTGAAGAGCTTCCTGCTGGCCAGTGAAGGAGCAATCTGACTACAAATAAGGATAATAACTGCCATGGAGTGAAATGAATCAAAGATGTTTGAATCCGTGACTTCACAGTACCTGATGCCCTCCCGCCCTGCCCCCACACCAAGAAAACCTAAGTGGTCACATGTTGAGGACACTAGGGAATCAACTTCTTTTGAAAACTGCTTTTCCTATTTAAAAGTGGCCAAGGGGCTTCCCCGGTGGCACAGTGGCTGGGAGTCTGCCTGCCAACACAGGGGATGCGGGTTCGAGCCCTGGTTCGGGAGGATCCCACATGCCGTGGAGCAACTAGGCCTGTGCGCCACAGCTGCTGAGCCTGCGCTCTGGAGCCTGTGAGCTACAACTACTGAGCCTGCGTGCCACAACTGCTGAAGCCCGCGTGCCTGGAGCCCGTGCTCTGCAACGGGAGAAGCCACTGCAGTGAGAATCCTGCACACCGCAAAGAAGCATAGCCCCCGCTCGCTGCAACTAAAGCCTGTGAACAGCAATGAAGACCCAACGCATCCATAAATAAATAAATTAATTAATTAATTAATTAAAAAAATAATAAATAAAAGTGGCCAAGTAACAAGAGTGGGAGGTTGTGTTTTTTTTTTAATAGAAGTATTCCAACAAGAGATCCTGGAATATCACTATTTTATATCCCCTAATTAAGGAGCTAAACACCGACCAGCAACAGCTGCCACCATCATTACGCTGACAAACATGCCCCCACCCACAAGGTGACCTTCCCCCAGACAATTAAATCTGACTCTAGATCCAACCACCGTAAATATGATTTCTGGTGGAAGTCATTTTTTTTTTTTTTTTTTTTTTTTGCAGTATGTGGGCCTCTCACTGTTGCGGCCTCTCCCACTGCGGAGCACAGGCTCCGGACGCGCAGGCTCAGCGGCCATGGCTCATGGGCCTAGCCGCTCCACGGCATGTGGGATCTTCCCGGACCGGGGCACGAACCCATGTCCCCTGCATTGGCAGGCGGACTCTCAACCACTGCGCCACCAGGGAAGCCCTGTCTTATCTTTTTATTATACTAATTATACTGCAGAATGAGGGATGACATTTATAATCCTCTAGTTGGCAACGCTGCTTTAAATGTCCCAACTGATAGAGCCCCCATCACTTGAAGCACGAAAACCAGTGTAAACGACTACGCTGACATTGCTGGATACTCTGGTATGTTAACGCCACTTCAGATCTGAAACAGACTAGAAAAACCTTCACCACCATTGAAAACTGGCAACTATTAATTTAGAAAAAAGGAAGAGGGATTTCCCTGGTGGTGCAGTGGATAGGAATCCGCCTGCCAATGCAGGGGACACGGGTTCGATCCCTGGTCTGGGAAGATCCTGCATGCTGCGGAGTAACTAGGCCCATGTGCCACAACTACTGAGCCTGTGTTCTAGAGCCCATGTGCCACAACTACTGAGCCCATGTGCCACAACTACTGAGCTCGCAGGGCTAGAGCCCATGCTCCACAACAAGAGAAGCCCCCACTCGACTAGAGAGAGCTCGTGCGCAGCAACGAAGACTCAATGCAGCCAAAAATAAATAAAATTAAATCTTTTTTTTTTTTTTTTAAAAAAGGAAGAATCAGGAACCTGAAAAGCAGAGTAGTCTAAGACCTCAGGGCTGAAAGAGACCTGACAGACAATACTTTCCAATTTGCATGTTTGACAGAAGAGGACCCTAAAGCCACAGAAGCTGAAAGACTTACCCAACGTCACACCACTAATTAGCACTGGGTTTAGACTGCACTTCAAATGTCAATGAATTTATACATTTCCATACTTACTGCCTTGTGACCTAAGAGCCAATGGTAATTTATAAAGGTTTTAGAAACCTGTCACTTTAATCTTTCATAAAATTTCCAGGATTTTGATAATAATAAATTGTAAAGATTGTGATAAAGCCTACAGATTCCAAAGATCTAAATACCACTACTAGCCAATACTGGCTCCATTATACTTATATTTTGGAGGGTAGTGGTCCGCAATTGTTATTTAAATATTTAAGGTAAAAAAGGAAAAGGATACATTAGCTCTTCTGGTCAGAATCACCCTGACCACTAGCCTTTAGCAATTAAAGGCCAAAACTAATGAATGAATATCCCAAAAGAAATAAGAAAATATTTATAAGTTAACAATTACAGGCAGTACACTAAGTTGTAAATATCAAGTATTACTCACCGATTCTTTCTCCACAATTCGGTTTAGCATGACAACTGCTTTGGTCTTTTGCTGCCAAACCATGAGCCAGAAATGACAACCTGTATTAGGAAGTGGACCCTGTAAGAACAGAGAAGGAAAAGTGGGTAAGAGAAAGGGGACAGAGTAAGGCTCCGAGGAAACTCCTTCAGGGAAGCTTCTCGTCTGAGAACAGTGTATCGGATCATAAAGAGTAAATCGAGACTTTAAATCCACTTGAACTAAAAACAGGTCTGTGCTAGTTAGGATTACTGATTATCAACGATCAAAACTGACTTTTATTTACTTAGGCAGAAAAGAAAAATTTTCAGGCTCTCAGGTGACTTTCAGAGTTGAGGGCTGGAGAACCAGGCTTGGGTAGGAACAAACGTCAAGACAAGATTTTGTCCAAAGAGGAGTGGGCTTGGGACAGTACTCCCAACCTGTCACTAACATCACCTGTTTTGCTGGTACTGCCATCCTAAGGTGGCTGTAGTACTCATGCACAACCTGTAAGCAAACCAGGGTCAAAATCGCAGGCGCCAAGTTCTACGGGTTGTATTCTAGCTGTAAAGGAGGCAGGCAAAGGCGATTTCTGTCCCCTCCAGTCTCTGCCGCAGAAAGAGAGGCCCTGCCTTCCATGATGAGGGCAGCCCTGCAAAGGAGGAAGTCTGTGCCAGCACTGGCCTGCAACCAACCCAAGTTAGTTACAAAGAGAATTCCAGAAAAAGCGGAAATTTCAAAGCACCTGAACCACTATGAAACTGTTAATCTACAAAACCAGAGAATGTGTAACCTCAAGAGCAGAGTTAAAAGGGGTAACGGTGCATATCACAATACTGCCATGGGGAAAAAAAATCAAATCATATTATGAATTTCCAATTACCTTCACATTTTGATTAATGGGTAGCACAGGGCAGAATAAAGGGCAAACAAGAGATGAGAAGGCCATGCCCAAACTTTAACTATTTTAAGTGAGTAAAGATTAACATGAACAAGGTTTGACTGTACCTCCAATAACTCAACAAGCATTCACCTCGCAGGACACTGGGAGGCCAGGTCTGACTAGAGCTTCAGCTCCACATGGAAAATAAGGCAATTCAAGTGGTGCTACACTGAAAGCAGCTTTAGGGCAGTTGTATCCCTGGTGTGTAGTGGGTGTTGGGTAAATATTATTTGAACTAATAAACTCTAAGCTCTAAGTTATACAAATGCTAGAAAGGGATTGGGAATCCTGAGGAGCTGCACCCTCAGGTTTGAGGGACTGTTCCCCTCCTTTGGTGCATGTTATCCAATGCTTGAGTTACTTCCAAAACCAAACAGTGTGAAGGTAAAAACAGCAATGAGAAGAACCCCAGTAAAATGAATGCTGTTTCTTTTGTCTAAAAAAATGGACAGATCAGTTCACCAACGAAGTTGCTCCTTAGTGTGTTCACGCACATGCACGCGTGCGCGCACAGACACACACATACACACAGACACACACACACACACACACGCACATTCTGTTAGTGGTTCTGAAATGGGAGAGGGTTTCTCAGCCCTTCCACTTACCAGCAATACTACCTATTTTTCTTGTGCAAAATGGAGATCTATACCAAGGGACTGATATATACGTTTTTAGTTTTCATAAAACTCAGAGGGAAAAGATGACAAAAATAATAAGCAACAAAGGAAAACGAGAACAACTGCAGTTTTAATAAACACTTAGCATCTCTGGTTTTCTCTATCTTTTGAAATATTTTCTGTGCGTGTTCTCTGTTCCAACGTACTAGATACAAAGGCAAAAGCAGTCTCAGATGTCAAAGAGCTTACGACAGAGGCAAGGAACGGAAACACATCAAGCACCACAACAGTAAGGGGTAAACCATCAGGTCTGCAGGAGTAGGAAGGATACTGGCGCAGAGCCTTAAAAATGAGGAGGGCACTGACATGGGGGAAGGAAGGGTAGGGAATCAGGATCCATTCCCAGCATAAGGCAAGGCATGTGCAAGTTTAGGAGACATCTGGGAAAAGACAGTTAGATTGCTGAGGGCAACATGGAGGTACATGGTAGGAAACTGCACCTGCAGGACGGGAGGGTCTCGAATCCAAGAAATAGTCACCGAACTCTTCTTTAAGGAGTAAAGGGATACGACCAGATCCGTAAGTCACAAAAAGTAATTCTGGTGGAATTGTTAAAGATGGATTAGGGAGGACGGACTGGTGACAAGGAAATAAGTTAAGAAGCTACCACTTTGGTGCAGATAAAATTCAAGAGAGCTCTGAAGAAGGGCAGGACAGCAGAACAAAGGAAAGCAGAACAAAGGACACATGAGGAGGACAGCTTTAACCCATATGAGAAAAATAGGAAGGCGGCTGGCATGGTTTAAAAAAAAAGAAAGAGTTTGACATAGAAAATGCAGAATTTGTGACATCAATTGGTCACGTGGGTAAAAACACCCATATGGATGTTGAAAAATATAAGGCAGGGGGTGGAGGCAGGGGTGGGACTCTGTCAGGACACAAAGAAGCTCTCCAACATGGACAGGAGGTTTAAATGAGATCACTAGGGTATGAGTCAGGCATTTTCTTTTACGTGATGAGATTTATAATGTTTTATAAAAGGGTTATTACTATCTTACTACTACCAATAAAAAGCAGTAACAAATGCCACAATAAATACTCCATGGACTACTCACCATAGTACCAGGCACTATATGAGTTTTTATCAGCATTGTTCTATAGATAATAGAGATATATATCAATAATATAGGTACACAATTGACTCTTGACGGGTTTGAACTGCGGGGGTCCACATATAGGCAGATTTTTTTCAATAAATATACAGTTGGCCCTCTTATCCATGGGTTCCGCATCTGCAGAATCAACCAACCTCAGATGGCAAACTTAATACATGATCCGTGATTGGTGGAATCTGTATATGTGGAATCCCAAGGACAGAGAAGGACAACTATGCACTTGAGCACCCATGGGTTGTGGCATCTGCAGAGGATCCTGGAGGCAAACCCCCCACAGATACCAAGGGACGACAGTACAGGCTTGGGGAATAAGTAATGTGTCCAAGGTCACACAGTAGTTTCAAGGCAGCAGATCTGAATAATTAAGAGCAGAACCATGCAGTCTATGGAGACCGTGTAGCTTCACATCCTGGCCTCATCCCACTTGTTGCATGGCCTTGGTAAAGTTATTTGAAGTTCCTTTGTCTTTTTAGGTGATTCCTCGTGTTAACATAAGGATAACAATAGTATTTACCACAGAGGGTTATCCTGAGGCTTAAATTATACAAAACATAAAATATAGAACAGTGTTAAAAACTGCTAGTTGTTACTATTTACAACAGCCAAGACATGGAAGACATCTAAGTGACCATCTACAGATGAACGGATAAAGATGTGGTACATATATACAATGGAATACTGCTCAGCCATAAAAAATAATGAAATAATTCCATTTGCAGCAACATGGATGGACCTAGAGATTATCATTCTAAGTAATTCAGACAAAGACAAATACTATATGATATCACTTACATGTGGAATCTAAAATATGATACAAAAGAAATTATTAAAACAGAAACAGACTCACAGACAGAAAACATACTTACGGTTACCAAAGGGGAAAGGGGAGAAGGGATAAATTAGGAGTTTGGGATTCACAAATACACACTACCATCTATAAAATAACAGGATTTACTGTGTAGCTCAGGGAACTATATTCAGTAACTTGTAATAACCTACAACAGCAAAGAGTCTGAAAAAGAAGAGATATAGATGTATGTGTGTGTATATAACTGAATCACTTTTTGTACACCTGAAACTAACACAGTACGGTAAATCAACTATAGTTCAATAAAATAATAAATAAAAGATTGCTAGGTCGGGGACTTCCCTGGTGGCACAGTAATTAAGAATCCGCCTGCCAATGAAGGGAACACGGGTTCGAGCCCTGGTCTGGGAAGATCCCACATGCCATGAAGCAACTAAGCTCGTGCGCCACAACTACTGAGCCTGCGCTCTAGAGCCCGTGAGCCACAACTACTGAGCCCATGTGCCAAAACTACTGAAGCCCGCATGCCTAGAGCCCATGCTCAACAACAAGAGAAGCCACCACAATGAGAAGCCTGCGCACTGCAACAAAGAGTAGCCCCCGCTCCCTGCAACTAGAGAAAGCCCACGTGCAGCAACAAAGACCCAACACAGCCAAAAATAAATATATATATATAAATTAATTAATTAAAAAAAGATTGCTAGCTGCTAGCTGTTAATTTTACTTCCCACTAGGATGTGAAGTTCATAATGGCACTTTTTTTTTTTTTTCTTTTTTGCAGTACGCAGGCCTCTCACTCTTGTGGCTTCTCCCATTGCGGAGCACAGGCTCCGGACGTGCAGGCTCAGTGGCCATGGCTCACGGGCCCAGCTGCTCCACAGCATGTGGGATCTTCCTGGACCGGGACACGAACCCACATCCCCTGCATCGGCAGGCGGACTCTCAACCACTGCGCCACCAGGGAAGCCCCCATAATGGCAGTTTTATGAATGGCTGTTTTATTCAAACGATGCTGCCACAAAGTAGGTACTCAAAGCTTTGCTGGATGAATGAACATCCAACGAAGCAGCCAGACTGGGATTCAAATACAGATACCATGAATCCAGAGTTTACCCTCTTTCTTAAGATACAAAGGTTCAAAATGTGGTCCCAGGGAGTTGAAGTGATGAGTGTAGACTGGATGGAGGAAAAAACCTAAGTCAGAATCTTGAGAAACAACTGCATTTTTAGAGACTAAAGATGAGAAAGAGGAATGGATAAAAAAAGACTTGAAAAAAAGAGAGAAAGAAAGGGTGTGAAGGAATCTAGGTTAATTATTCTTTTCTGTTTTTTTATCATTATGGCTTTTCCAAATAGAAAGTAAATGTTTTTAACTCTAAAAATGAGTTTATTAAAAACATGAATGCACATAATACTTCAAATATTACAGAAAATAGGAAATTAAAGTCTCTCTTTTTTCCTAATTTCCAGAAATAATCAGTAAGAAGAGCACATGTATAATTTATTTAGCCAGCCCCTTGCAGACTGCTTCAATTCTACTATTTCTGGCCCTATGCTATTAAAATGAAGTTGTAACAAACATCCTCACATGTATCTTTCTGTCTTTACGTATTAGACCCCTGAGTATTATAAACTTTTAAATCTCTGCTGATCTGACAGGAGAAAAGTGGTAACCGATTGCTGGTTTAAATTTATATTCCCTAATTACTAGAAAAGTTGAGCATCTCTTCATATGTATATTGTCTATCTTTATTTCTTTTCTTTGAACTGTGAATTTATGTTCTTTGCCAGTTTTTTTCATGGACTGTTTCTCTTTTTCTTTTTGATTTACAGGAGCTGCTTTACTTCAAGTAAAAAAGAGTGATTAGGGCTTCCCTGGTGGCGCAGTGGTTGAGAGTCCGCCTGCCGATGCAGGGGACACGGGTTTGTGCACTGGTCCGGGAGGATCCCACATGCCGCGGAGCGGCTGGGCCTGTGAGCCATGGCCGCTGAGCCTGCGCGTCTGGAGCCTGTGCTCCGCAACGGGAGAGGCCACAACAGTGAGAGGCCCACGTACCGCAAAAAAAAAAAAAAAAAAGAGTAATTAATTCTTGTTTCCTGTGAATTAGAAATAGTCTAACAGTTCATAGTTACATTAATTTGAATATCTTCTTACCATTTTCAATGGTTTTCACTTTCAGTAACAGGTTATTCTGATCTGAAATGGGTTCTTTAAAAATCTCAAACATTATAAATATACAGCTTATCTTTTTTAAAATTTAAGTATAGCTGATTTACAATACTGTGTTAGTTACAGGTGTACAGCAAAGTGATTCAGTTACATACATATATTTTTTCAGATTATGCTCCATTATAGGTGACAGCAAGATACTGAATAATACAGCTTATCTTTTGAATATTTAAAATTCATTAACTGAGGGAAATGAGAGCACTGTTAATTAAATCTATTATTAGATAAACAAAAGGTAGCTGGTGTGGATAAACCAAAATCATTTCTGCTATCTCAGAGTGGAAGAAAAGTGCTCCTGGAACATGGGTGTGGCCGGTGTGCTGAGACGCAATCGGGCAGGAGGCCAAAGGGGCAGCAGGCTCTTGGGCCGCCCTGTTGGTTGTCTGGGCACCTGGCTCACACCCTCACCTGCCCTGACATCCAAGGGCTGTCCACACTCTGAAAATACACGCCAGGGCGGGGCAGAGAAGAGCTTTCAAAGGGCCTCTCGTTCTGATTCAAGTGATGTAAAGAGAAGCAGAAAGTAACAAAGCATCAACAAACCAAGGCTTTGTACCAAATATTCAATATAAAGCAAGGAGGACAACTGGCCAGAAGAGAACCGGCCTAGCCAAATTTCATGAACAACTTTCTTTCAGAGAACGTGTAACATTGAAGATTACTTTTATCTGAAATATACACAGCTGCAAAACATTATAACACCATTCATTACATAACAACAGAAAAAACTGAAATAGCGTTTCATCTCCAAAAGAAGTCAGGACACACTTTTTGCTGGTGTTTTAAAGAAGGCCAATCACAAGAATGGCGGTCAGGCATCGGCTGCACATCACACCACTTGCCTGTGTTAAGATGTAACTCCTCTGCGCCTCTTCTATGTCAACTAAGCTGGCATTAATATAATCATTTTCAGCATTTTGCAGTTTAACACGACTGTGATCATCTGAAACAGAGCATGACAAATCATACCGTCATTTCAAACTTGCATTTCTTTTTTATTTTAATATTAATTTTCTGGATATTTATAAAATGATAGAAGAGACAAAGAAAAATAAATTGGCACCCCAGTAGAGTCAAATCCCAAATTACTCCCCTTTTTACTATTTTTTAAAAAGATTATTATTTTTGGCTGCATCAGGTCTTAGTTGCGGCACGCGGGATCTTTGTTGAGGCATGCAGAATCTTTCATTGCAGTGCACGGGCTTCTCTCTAGTTGTGGCACGCAGGCTCCAGGGTACATGGGCTCTGTAGTTTGCGGCACACAGGCTCTCTAGTTGACGCACGCGAGCTCAGTAGTTGTGGTACATGGGCTTAGTTGCCCCGCAGCATGTAGGATCTTAGTTGCTTGACCAGGGATCGAACCTGCGTGCCCTGCATTGTAAAGCGGATTCTTTACCACTGGACCCCCAGGGAAGTCCCCCAAATTACTCCCTTTTTTAAAAGAAAGTACAAAGATGAAATCCTTTTGTTTGTTACTGTGTGTTAGAAGGAAGTGCTTCTGTTAGTGGTAGTTTAGCTGTTGTTTAACTAAAAAAATTGACCAAAGAGTAAAACATAGTAAAAGAAATAAAGCACCTATTTTCCTAAAAGTAAAAGGATGGTTAAGCTTCTTGATGCCTAAGAACTAATAAGTCTACCTACAAAAAACAATGGCCTTGGGCTTCCCTGGCGGTGCAGTGGTTGAGAGTCCGCCTGATGATGCACAGGACGTGGGTTCGTGCCCCAGTCCAGGAAGATCCCACATGCCGCAGAGCGGCTAGGCCCATGAGCCATGGCCGCTGAGCCTGCGCGTCCAGAGCCTGTGCTCCGCAATGGGAGAGGCCACAACAGTGAGAGGCCAGCGTATCGCAAAAAAAAAAACAACAATGGCCTCAAATAAATAAGACCAGATCCCCACAGTAACTACATTTCATTTTCTTCATTCAACAGATGTGCATTCAACTATATATAAATAATTTTTAGCACTTAATTATATAATTAGATCAAGTGCTAAACTATATTTAACACACTTGGAATATTCCAATTCTTTAAAAGACAACTAAAGATACTTCATTACTTAGATTGTGTTATAACATTTTAGATATACTAGTTTTTTAAAGTGAAAATCTCACAGATTTAGAATTGATGCTAATTTAAATACATGGAGCACAAAACTTTACCTATATCATTTTGGAGGGAAGGGAAGAGAAGACACTGCGAGAGGAAGCACACGTATAATAACAGAACTAGTGTTAACTCAGAATTCTAAATATATGACAGGCAGAGGCATATGACTGAATTATAACCTACATGCATGTTTGATGTCTAACTAGAGAAAACGTTCTATTGTAAACTGCTCCCCTCAAGGCAATACCAAACAACCATTCTCTCCCCCACTTTTAAAGTAAAAAAACTGTTCACATTACCTCCATGTGAAAGAAAATGTTAAATGGCTTTAGTTCCACACATCAATTTATGTGAGATGTTTCTGCTGGATTGAACCCAAGACCTCTGTAAATATTACACGTCATGTGCAAACAGGAAAAGCGAAGGTCTTGTTATAGTAAATCACTTATACTAGTGTTCTCGGAAAGATGATGTCAACAGTCACTTTTTTTTTTAACAGTCATTTTTTTTTAACAGTTTGATCACTCTTTAACTGTTATGTGAGAGAGTAAAAAAGTCAGCTACATAATTAACAAAATAAAGACCATACACCTCCTAGATAACACTTATCAGAAGAATAATGCATGCTTTCAGAATGCTACACAATCCCTAAAATTCAAGTTCCGCCAAAATATAATACTAAAGGAACGTATTTCCTCATGCTGTAATCACAGAAAGAACAGAAACCCCGGAGACTAATCATATCTATCTCACAAGTGAAAAAAGCTATTTGGCAAAAGAAGCAAGAATCCATAGGCACTGGGAAGGTTCCCCTACAGGGCGCTGGGAATTCAGTTATCCGGCAAGTCATCCAGACCCTTCCATAAGCCTGGAGAAAGACCTCAGGGGTGTTTTAAGGGTATCTGACACCCTGCCTTCAGGACTTTGAACTGGGTTCACTGTTATTTTCTCTCCAGTGTTAACATCTATACCTGGTGTCACTCCAGCTCATTAAAAACATGAATCACACACCCCCAGACCCGTTCCCTGGAGCCTGAGTGCTGACCAGTAGGGGAGCAGGGTGTTACCTGAAAGGCACCCCCCAAAAGGAAGGTAATCCTTGGGAAAAGTCTATCTATTTAGAACTGGCTACAAGTGTTGGCTGAACCTATGTTTTCTCCTCAGGACTGATATTTTTAAACTTTCAGCTACATCTAACATCATTTTAATTCTTCTGTTCCATTAAGAAGATTAATAAAAAATGCAAAGCATGTAACTTTTTGATTCAGAAGAGAATCTGTGTAGAGTAAAAAACGTAAGAGTTTCTTGTGTTAAATAAAACATATCACTTTAACACTATCTACCAAGTTAAGTATAAACATTTCAGGAAGTGAAACTATCAAAGCCTTTTTATGAGTAATTGTGACTTAATGATTTATATTCTCTGGCAATGATAACAAAGAGAGACAAAGCCTCTTTTCCCACGAAGAACCACTTACTGTCTGGTCTGAAATATCTGTGAGGGTGACATGGGTCCCCTTAACACTTGAGGTCAAGTGTCTCCTCTCCCTGCCCGTCACGACTGGTCAGCCCCAAACCTGTGAACGGTTCACTCCAAACCAAACTTCCGACTTCTGAGTTAGAAAAAAACCCAGGAAGTTACAAGCTTTCTCCTCTCCCCAAAGCAGTTGATCCTGCCTAAGAATCTCTGAAAATGAGACTACCAGATCAGAGTCCCACAACATCGGGGCCATCAGCACTTTATCATCATTCTAAGTGTATGGTTATCCCCCTCTTCCTTATCTTTTAAAGGATGCAGCAAAGGGAGAAAATGAAGATGATTCAAACTGCATTGCAGGAGAGGCCAAAAAAGCAGCCAAACCACACCTCACAGGAAATCTGATTTCTCAACATCTAATAACACCACCAGCAGGACGATCAAGAATGCATACTTTTCTCCACAGTGGCATCATCGGGGTGAGGGAAGAAATGCACACCCCATGGACTGTGGCAATGAGCTGGATTAGGCAAACTTCCAACCATGAGTCCCCGCACCTCCCACCCGCAAACAGCCTGTTTTCTGAGAAATGGCTTCATCTGTCAAGAAATGACTGGCTCTAGCTGTGGCCTGAGCTGACAACACAGATTCGCTTCCTCTTTCAATACTGTCACAATGAGCTTTTTTCCCCCATCCCACCCCCCCAGCCCCCCAGTTTCACGTTTTTTCATTATTGTAAAGACATCTCCTTATGGAAAGTCTCCCAGGTCAAACAGGAAGGGCTCACATTTATGCCAAGGCAGAGATCAAGAACAATGAACAGAAACTGGGCAGAAGACTGACTATCAGCACAGCTTTAACAGACTTCCTGCTTCAGGCTCCATTCTCAATGGGGGACAGTAAGCGTTCGGCACTGATTTCCACACCATGTGGCGTTTCCCAGCCAAGAATGTAAGCATCTGACAGATGTGTCAACTCTCTTTAATTCTACAAGTAGATACTGGAGGCACAAATAACACGAATTTTCTCTCATAAATCAAGCAATGAGCCAAAAGCAAAGCTAGGGCTAAACCCCCGTCAGCATTGGCGTGGCCATGTCAGTGGAGAAGAAACAAGCCATCGTGCAGAGGGTCAGCATCTCAGCTGTCTCCTCAGCAAAGTAAAACCATATGAGCTGAACGGTTCCTTTTCTGACGACATAACCAACCACAACGGCTGTGCAGGACTTTTCACTCCTGGGACGTGTCAGGTGCTCGCTGATCTCCATCCTCACCCCTCATACCCTGAGTCGTGTTGTGCACGTTTTGCTGACACTCGGGCCAGTCAAGTCATCAGCCTCGATCACACCCTAGAGAAGCAGCAGCAGAGGCCCAGAGACGCCCCAGATCCTCCCCAGCATCGCCGCCCACTCTGCTCTTTGCCTCAGGGATGACTTCCGCCTCCATCTCTTCACACACACCTCACCTCTTGAAGGCCTGGCCCAGGACTTCCCTTCTCTGATGGAAGCCCCCCTCCTGCACATCCCGCCCACCAGACGATGTGCTCTTTAAACTGACCACCTTCCACACTTGGTCAACACATACATGCCAGGAGCCAGGCAACCAGGACAGAGAGATAAGACATTATTTGTTTCAAGCTTTTTAAAAGAAAAAAAATCCTATCGGGAAATAAGTCCTAGTGCCGTACCGTGCTGCGCTGAGTATGGTGGGAGCAGGCCAGGGTAAGAGGAGGGGAGGGGGCTTCCAGCAGGAGGAGCAGCAGGAAGAGGAGCACAGGGGCTGCTGAGAAGGACCAGGAGGAGGAGAGGCCCTGGCAACTCCGCACGAGCACCTGAGCTTCGAGGAAAGAACGAGCAGCGGACAGAGGACGGGCTGGAACGAGGAGGACGGCCTGACACTCAGGCAGTCCCATCCATCCGGGCCCGTGGCACAGCCGCATGGACCGGCCACCAACAATGCTGTGTGGAGCGCACAAGTGGGCTCAGCCTCCTCCAAACGAGGGGCCAGCTGCCTGCACATGTCCACCTCTCTGAATCCATCATGATTCCAAGTTCCTAAACTTGACAGGACAGTGTTAACTGGTTAAATTCTGCCTCCACACATCCCCAAACTGAAAAGGGCACCTTGAACCCACCCCAGAGTCTCTGAGATGGAAAGACTGGGAGGCGTCCTTACAAAACGGGTAAAAGTCACCACTGTCGCTTGAACACGGACACATTTCCTCTTCGACAACATCTATAAAACAAGACATGGGACTTCCCTGGTGGCGCAGTGGTTAAGAATCTGCCTGCCAATGCAGGGGACACAGGTTCGAGCCCTGGTCCGGAAAGATCCCACATGCCGTGGAGCAACTAAGCCGGTGCACCACAACTACTGAGCCTGTGCACTAGAGCCCGCGAGCCACAACTACTGAGCCCGCGAGCCACAACTACTGAGCCCGTGCTCTAGAGCCCACGAGCCACAACTACTGAAGGCCGTGCACCTAGAGCCTGTGCTCTGCAATAAGAGAAGCCACCACAATGAGAAGCCCATGCACCACAATAAAGAGTAGCCCCTGCTCGCCGCCAACTAGAGAAAGCCCACTTGCAGCAATGAAGACCCAATGCAGCCAAAAATAAATTAATTAATTAATTAATTAAAAAACAAGACACACCACGCTTTGGTCTCACACAATCAGTGAGCAGCTCACCACTTTCCTTGAAGCTCAGATCTCTCCTTCTAGGAGAAAGGAAGGGAGAGGGGGTTGGGGGACGAATGGTATTTCCCTTTCATCCACAAACCCAGGCCCCTGGAACCCATCCACACTCCTGGGGAGCTTACCTTCTCGCAAGGGAGACAGCAATAAGCAAAATAATTAAGTATTTTTATCACGTTATACAGTAATAAACCCTATGGGAAAAAAGAGCAGAGTAAAGGGCAGCTGTGCTGGGAAGGGGGGCAGGTTGCAATTCTAAACAGGTGGTCAGGTTGGGCCTCACTGTGACAGTGACACTGAAGCAAAGACTTAGAGGAGGTCAGCCACATGTATATTTGGGTCAAGAGTGTGCCACACACAGAGAAGAGTGAAGGCTTTGTGATGGGTACGTGCCTCACGTCTGGGGATGGCGACTGCGGCACAAGCCCCGTGAACAAAGGAAAGAGAAGCGCCTGAAACTTAGGTTCAGAGTTGAGAGATCCTGTACTGATTCATTAGTCTAAACTCCTAAATCCAACTATCAGAGAATAGAGGCTTCTACTTCCGTTTTCTCGTAGCACCTACCAGCACGGTGTCATAACAATTTAGGCTAGCAAGTGGTCAAGAATTGTTTATACAATGAATTCCAGAAAATGTTCATATTCAAACTGTTAAGCTGTGGTAGAATTTTTTTAGAATGACATATCACTATTAAAACACTCTAAATGTCAACAGGAGATGAAACTACAACTGACTTGAGGAGTAAAGTAATTCAGCAAAAAACAAGAGCTCAGAAAGCTTCAGGACTTTTTAGTAGGGGCAACTGGAATCATGTGGCCAGATGAGAGAGAACAGTGAGGGAGGCGAAGGGGCGTGGGCGTGGCCCTGGGGTCTGCTCTGGCTCCATTGGTCCCCATGGCCGAAGAAGCCGCTGTGACCTGCACGGAGCAGGGCAGCCCCCGGAGGTGCGGGCCCAGGACCCGAAACCCAGCACTGATCTCCTGGGCCTCTTTCTCATCCGTTAAGAGGAAACAGCCAGACTACACTCGTCCTTCACCACTATTTCTACTGACTGACCCTCATTTATACCCTAAACGTGTCAAGTACAGAACTCCTCAAAAAGTCCTATTTTATCTTAAAAATTTACAGAAACTTAAAAATTCTACTTTGCTATGTATCTGTATTTTAATATATCAACCACTCCTTCCCCCAATGCCCGTTCTGAGTACAATGGATGGTCCTGGAGGATGTGCCCGGCTTCCTCACTGACTTAAGGGCTCTCCCTGCAGCCCCGGCGCAGCTCCAACACCAGAGCTGTCCACATGACGCGGTGGCTACAGGTGGGGCCTGCCGTGACGAGGCTCCAGCCCGCCCAGCGCCCAGGCCTCAGCCATCGGCATGGCCAGGGACCCTGACAAGTTCACTGCATCCCACCCCCGCCTCGCACAGTGCCCTACCCAGGACCCGATTCAGGAAGGCTGTGAAATCCAGAAACCTGGAAAAACACTGGAATAACCCTCAGACCTGATCCCCGTCTCTTCTTTTGCAGGCATCACTCGTGTGGAGCGGTTTTATCGCGTGTGCAAACTCATGCACCCACCACCACAAGCTCCTCTGTGCCCCCTTCAGAGTCTCTCTTCCCCGGCCCCGTCCTGACCCAGTGATCTGCCCTCTCCCGTAACGGCGGCACCATTCCCAGAACGCTGTATAAATGGAATCACGCAGGAGGTAACCTTGAGACTGGACTCTGCTCAGTGGGAGTCCTCTGGGGCCCACCCAAGCTGCTGCAGGGCACGGGGAGCTTCCCACAGCAGGAACAAAAGAATCACGGTGTGTTGACCACTTACCCACTGATGGACACTTGGGTCGTTTCCAATTTGGAGCTCTTACAAACAAAGCTGCTCTGAACACCCATGTTCACATTTCTGTGTGGACATAAGATCACAATTCTCGGAGATAAATGTCCAGTAGTGCAGCGGCTGCGTCATATAAGGTAATCAAGAAGCTGCCACACCATGTTCCAGAGCAGCCGCACCATCCACCGTCCTCTGTTCTCCCCGCTGTGTAGGAGATCCAGCTTCTCCACATCCTTGGAGTCTGCAGCCCTGTCATTTCAACTCCTCTAGTATATGTGTCACAATCACTCACCACCATGGTTTTAATTTGCTTTTCCCTAATGGTTAGTGATGTTTTTCGTGTGCTTATGTGCCATCTACGTTCATCATCTTCTGCCCATTTCTGAACTGGACTGTTGTGGATTTTTACTGCTGTATTTTCAAAGTTCTGTATATATTCTAGATATGAGTTCTTTGTGGTTTATAAATATTTTCTCCCACTCTGTCCTCGTCTCTCCATCCTACTAACGGGGTCTTTCACAAAGCAAAAGTTTTAAATTTTGGTTTAGTCCAATTTGTTGATATTTTTTCTTTTATGGATTGTGCTTTTGATATCATGTTAAGAACTCTTCACCAAAAACTAAAAACGGAGATAGAACCAAAGGTCAAAATCCTAACAGTTAATGAGAAAACTTTTAAGTAAAAGAGCTGTCTACACAATGGATTTTGAGAATAAGTGCATTTAGTCTTTATTTTTTAATGACTTTTTAAAAATTAATTAATTAATTAATCAGTTTATTTATTTACGGCTGCGTTGGGTCTTCATTGCTATGCAAGGACCTTCTCTAGTTGTGGTGAGTGGAGGCTATTCTTCCTTGCAATGCATGGGCTTCTCATTGCAGTGGCTTCTCTTGTTGCGGAGCATGGGCTCTAGGCACACGGGCTCCAGGAGTTGTGGCACTCAGGCTCCAGTAGTCGTGGCACACGGGCTCAGTAGTTGTGGCGCATGAACTCAGCTGCTCTGTGGCATGTGGGATCTTCCTGAACCAGGGCTCGAACCCATGTCCCCTGCACTGGCAGGCACCAGGGAAGTCCCACTCTTTATTTTTAAACTTTAGATGTGATGAGGAAGAATGTTAGCAAATATTTACAGAACAGTTACCATAACATTTAAGTTATATCTATACTTATTCTGATTACTATTATACAATAGTTTTTATCTAAGTGTGCTTAGCAAGAAAGATGACAAACACATTCTTGTCATGTATAAAAATCTGTTTTCATAAATTGAAAGTCTATTGTCTTGTAATTCTGAGACTATCAAAATGTTTATTAATTACTTGTCTGTGAATTTTCTGGATTATCTATGAAGAAAAAAACCATATAATTCATAACTGTAGTGGTTTTGAAACATGCCCACAGTTCTTTGTGACAACTCTCCCCTCTTGAACCCGGATGACGTGGTACCTCGCCCTAATGAACAGAATGTGGTGCAGGTGATGTGTGACTTCAAAGGAGAGGTGACACAGGCAGTGCAGCTCCCGGCTAGACTCCAAGGATGCTCACTCCTGCAACTCAGGGGCTACCGGTGAGGAAGTCCAGGTCACATGGAGATGCCTGTGCAGGTGTTGCAGCTGACGGTTTACCACTGGGTGAGGGTCCAGGCGACCCAGCCCGGCCACCACCTGAGCTATGCTGCCTGGGAGATGGTGAGCAAGACCCGCCTGCGTCCAGTCAGCCTCCCGATTCCAGACGTGGCGAGTGACTGTTAGGGTCTGAGGGGGTTAGTTAGACAGCAGCAGTTTCCAATCCTTATGCCTTCGTTTCTTATTCTTCTCTTACTGTAGTGTCTGGGACCCAAAGTACAATGTCAAGTGGAAGTGGTACTTGTGGGCACCCTTGCCTTCTCCTCGAGTTTTAAGAATGTTTGTAACACATTATCATTAAGAGTGATGTGACTGTAGGTGTCCTCTCATGTTAGTTACAGAAGTTTCCTTCTGTTTCTAGTTTAATACGTTATTTGTTTTTAATCAGGAGCAAGAACTGACTTTAAATAATCTTTTTGCATCTATCGAGATATTCATATGGCTTTTTCTCCTTTGCCTTGTTACTAAGGTTAATTACATTTATAAGACTGTCTAATTCTAAGCCACCCTTACATTGCTAAAATAAACTTAATACAGACACTACTGTATTCAGTTTTCTAACCTTTCTTTAGGATTTTTACATCTACATTCATGACGTAGATACGCCTGTAACTTTTATTCCTCTCACTAAACTTTTCTGGTTTGGACATCCAAATTATCTAATAGCCTCACAAAAGGAATTGAGGAGTATTCTCTTTTTCTGTTCTCGGGAAGAGTTTTTATTATTATTAAGACACGCCTGTTGGGACTTCCCTGATGGTGCAGTGGTTAAGAATCCGCCTGCCAGTGCAGGGGACACGGGTTCGAGCCCTGGTCCAGGAAGATCCCACATACTGCGGAGCAACTAAGCCCGTGGACCACAACTACTGAAGCCTGCGCGCCTAAGAGCCTGTGCTCTGCAACAAGGGAAGCCACTGCAATGAGAAGCCCGCGCACCGCAATGGAGAGCAGCCCCCGCTTGCCGCAACGCAACTTACAGAAAGTGCCGCGCAGCAACAAAGACCCAACGCAGTCAAAAATAAATAAAATAAATAAATAAATTTATTTTAAAAAGACACACCTGTTAAAGCATCTAGTCCCAGTGTTTTCTTAGTGGAAACATTTTTTTAATTAATTTAATTTATTTAGCTGTCACAGGTCTACTTAGACTCTACTTCTCCTTTAATCTGTGTTGGTAAATTCTATTTTTCCAAGAGTCTGTTCCATTTCTTCTAACTGATCACATTTATTGCCATAATTGTTTGCAGTACTCTAGCTTTTTAATTCCTTTTACATCTGTATTGATGTTTCCCTTTTTTCTCCTAATGCTGTTTATATGCACCTGTCTCTGTCTTTCTGGGGTTTCTGTTTTGTTTTTAAATATTTACTGTATGTATGTATGTATGTATGTGTTTGTTTATTTATTTATTTAGCTGCGCTGGGTCTTAGTTGTGGCATGCAGGATCTTTGTTGTGGAATGTGGGATTTTTTTAGTTGAGGCATGTGGAATCTTTTTAGTTGAGGCATGCGGGATCTAGTTTTCTGACCAGGGATTGAACCCGGGCCACCTGCATTGGGAGCATGGAGTCTTAGCCACTGGACCACCAGGGAAGTCCCTGTCTCTCTGGTTTCTATGTTTGTTTTATTTTTCTTGCCCAATCATGCCAGTTTATTAGTCTTATCAAGGAACTAATAATTTGGTTTTGTTTGGTCCTTTGATTTCTATTCTTCTTTTATTTTTGTATTATTTCCTTTCTGCTTTTTTTGGGGGAGGCGGTTTTATTCTGTTACTTTTACTCTAAATTGGGTTAGACACTTAGCACTTTAATTTTCAGCCTTTTGTTTTAATACAAACATTTAAGACAGCATATTTTTTTGCAGTACTCTTTTTGCTGCTTTATGCAAGTTCTGATAAGTAGAATTTTACCTATTGTTCACTTTTAAGTTTCCATTATGATTTCTTCTTAACCCATGAATCATTTAGAAATCTTTAAATCTCCAAATTTATAGGAATTTTTATCTTTTTATTAATAATCTATAATTTAATTGCATTACGGTCAAAGAACATGGCCTGTAAGACAGTAATTCTTAAACTGTTTTAAGAGTTACTTCCACAGCCAATTACAAATATTCCATGTAAGTCCTAGAAGAATGTGAATTCTCTAATTGTTGGAGAATAGGTTCTATATATAACGTCTTATATATTTTTCTTATTAAATAAAGCTTAACTGTGTGGTCCAAATCTTCTACTTCTTTACTAATATTTTGCCTTAAGAAGTCTGTGAACAGGCTTCCCTGGTGGCCCAGTGGTTAAGAAACCGCCTGCCAATGTAGGGGACTCAGGTTCAAGCCCTGGTCCAGGAAGATCCCACATGCCGCGGAGAAACTAAGCCCGTGCGCCCCAACTACTGAACCTGCGCTCTAGAGTCCGCGAGTCACAACTACTGAGCCCACGCACCACAACTACTGAAGCCTGCGCGCCTAGAGCCTGTGCTCCGCAACAAGAGAAGCCACCGCATTAAGAAGCCTGCACACTGCAACGAAGAGCAGCCCCCGCTCGCCGCATCTAGAGAAAGCCCACGCGCAGCAACGAAGACACAACACAGCCAAAAATAAAAATAAATTAACCAAATAAATGAAAAAAAGTCTGTGAATATAGAATTGTCAATTTATTTCTGTAATTCTATTCATTTTTGCCTTATATACCTTGAGACTATTTTATTAGGTGAATACAAATGTCACAGCTGATACTGCCATGTGTATTCAGAGTAGCTCTGCCATTTGCTGAAATCTTTTTTTAGGAGGTGGGGAGCACAGAAAGCCTGGATGTCTTCCTTACTTCCTCCCCACCTAGCAATTTATTTAAAAAGTGTGTTTATTGAGAATCTTCTTGTTTTGTGGCAGTAAGAAACTATGGACTATCTAACCTGCCACATTACTGGAATCAGAAGTCCATGTGTTACTTTAAACACTGATGGATGAACCTTGAGGGCATTATGCTATGTGAAAGAAGCCAATCACAAAAGAAACACTATATGATTCCATTTCTATGAGGCACCCGAAGTGATCAGACTCTGAGAAAGAGGAAGTAGAATGGTGACTGCCAGGGGCTAGGGGAGGGGGTAGGGTTTCAGTCACACAAGATGACAAGAGCTGTCATACAACAATTGTGCATACAGCCAACAACACCGTGATGGACACCTAAAAACTGTTAAAAGGGTAAATTTATGGTATGTGTTTTTACCACAAAAACAAAACAAAAAACTACTCTTTCACCTCCTTTTAGATCAAATAGTAAACTGGGATTTCTACGTGCAAAGCAAATATAGTAAGGAATATTTCAAACTCTGGCAGCTGTCTCTAACAGTACAAATACAATTCTCAAAGTGATGACTACAACCTTTCTTTTCTCAACCAACCACCTTCTGGCCAATCTCTTCTACAATTACCTCATGGTTAAGTGAGACAAATAAGGCATCTTTTCAGTCATGGCAATTATACAAAGACCGTAGACTTCTTAAAATTCTTTCTATTTCAAAATACCCCTCTTTGGGACCTGCCTGGCAATTATACAAAGACTGTAGACTTGTTAAAATTCTTTCTATTTCAAAATACCCCTCTTTGGGACCTGCCTGGCTATCCAGAGAGTTAAGACTCTTGAGCTCCCAATGCAGGGGGCCTGGGTTCAATCCCTTGTCAGGAAACTAGATCCTGCATGCATGCCACAGCTCAGAAGCCCACACACCACAACGAAGATCCTGTGAGCAGCAACTAAGACCCGGCACAGCCAAAATAAATAAATAAATAAATATTAGAGGAAAAAAAACACCCCACAAAATACCCCTCTTTGAATATGTACCTCATATTCATACCTTCAAATGTAGTTTCAAGCTGGGCATATAAGAATCACGTAAGGAGTTTGTTTAAAAATATATTTCCAGACTTGATGAATCAAAATCTAGAAAGATCTGTGATTCTGAATTAAAAACAAACAAACGAAAAACAATTCCTTTTGATTGCTTGCAAACATGTCATTGTCTGCTTTGCACTCAGTATTATCTATGTTTATTTCCTGTATGGATGTTTAGAAATTCTTTATATGAAAAATAACTGCTGGTTTAAAAGACTATTTTAATAAAGTAAAAAAAAAAAAAATTATCTTAAAAGCCGCCCCTAACTCCTTAAGCAGAGCTGAGTGCCTCTTCTCGGCTCCACCAGCACTGTGCCATCTCCTGACACACAAAGCACAGCAGGCACGTACACACACACACACACCCCGCCCCACACTGCACGTATGTTGTTGGCAGGCAGGGCGTGTGGACTCACAGTCCTCTCAGGCACAGCACAATGGCGGACATGCAGCTGGTTTTCAATACACGTTTTCTGAACCAAGCCAACAACTGTACAGGACTCTGTATGGAAATGATCTAACGACTCTCAATCAAGAAAGGTATACCAGCATCACCTCAGGAACTTTGAAAAAATACCTATTCCCAGGTTCACCTGGATTTAGTGGAAGTCACCAGCTCCATGACCTCCTCTCCTGTATGAGGATAACACCCCGGGAAGTGGTTGTTTAGATGGTATTTGGGGGAAGAGGACTTTGAGTGAAGTCGGTCAAAGAGAGAGGAAGCCTATTCCAAACGGGAATGACATTCGAAAACTGTTAAAAACAGGGCATGTTGGTGCCAAGTGTGTCACCAAAACAAACAATTTGTAGGAAAATGGCTACAAAAGGCCTTGTGTGGTAACGCTAAAGCACTTTAACTTTTCATAAAACTGAGGAGCATGACTGAAGACAGGAGTGGAGGACAGACTTGCATCACACAAAGATTGCTCTGGATACCGTGTGGGGTTCGGACTGAGGTGGGAACAGAATAGAGACCAGTTAAGAGGCTGCTGTAATAACCCAGGCCTGAACCAAGCCAGTATGAACAGAGAACAGATTTGAAATATACTGTGGAAATGGAATTATAATTACTTAGTCACCAACCAGATGTGGGAGCTGAATGAGGGAAGAGAGGTCTGAGTTTCTAGCTGCAGCAAGTGTGCGGCTAGTGGTAGCCCTTATGAACATGGGGATAAAGCAGAAAGAACAGATTAGGGCTGGGACTGAGGGACTGTGGGGAAGGAATTCTGAGCCTGAGGTGGCTACAGCACATCAAGACAGAGAAGTGCGTAAGTGGGTCTGTAGCCGAGAATAGAGACGTAGGCTGCAGATGAGATCTGGGGTCAGAAGCAGAGAGATGGCAACTGAACTCACAGAAAATGAGGCCATTCACACAAGTAGAAGAGGGGGAGACACAGGCAGAGACAGAGCCCTGAAGACAAAGGCAACTGAGGAAGAGAAGTTCTGAAAAGGCGTGATCAGCCAGAGAAGTAACAGCAAAATCAAGAAAAATATGGACTTAGGGAAGGAAGGCATGGTTGACAATGTCGGAAGTCACAGAGGGCTAAGAAAAAACACCGATGGAAAGTCCCTCATTGCATTAGAAAACTAGAAAGCGCACAGTACTTTAGAATAAAAGTTTCAGTGGGGAGGCTGGGGTAGAACCACGGCTGAAGAACGCGTGGGTGATGAGAGTGGAGAGAGACAGGGTGGTGCACGCTTCTAAGATTCTGTGTGTGTGTGTGTGTGTGTGTGTGTGTGTGTGTGTGTGTGTGTGTGTGTATGTGTGTGTGTGTGTGTGCGCGCGTGCACATGCCTGTGTCTGTGTAGGTGACAAAGCGATAGCTGGAGTGCGATATGGGGGTTGAGGTCGGAAGAGATTGGAGCACATCTGAATAATAAGGGAAGAGAGTTATTAGAAAGAGGTTGAAGCTATGAAGAAGAGAGGTGATAGTGGAGCGTGAGGCCCATGAGGAAGCACCTGGCATCAAACACAAATGCAGCACACCAGCAGCCCTAAAGAGGATGCCTACGCTCACCCACTGAAACCAAACATGCGAATCCTCTGAGCAGTAAGGCAGCCTAATTCAATATCTGAAGGTGGGATCGATCAGAACAAAAATAAAATCACTTGATGAACACATTTTTAAAGCCCTGGTGTTATAACTGTTCACAAAACCCTATGTGTGTGTGTGTGTGTGTGTGTGTGTGTGTGTGTGCACGCGCACGCGCGCGCGCGCACGCACGTGCACATACATGCACACGCACAGCAGAATCTAAGTCCAACCACAGGGAACTGTTACATAAAGATTGACCTGCCCAAAGCCACTGTGGAAGCCACTAAAAGACTGTTCAGGACAGGAAACGTCTACAACATGCAACCACACGGGAGAAAAGCTGCAGGTCAGTGCGTGCAGGATTCCAGCTGAATTTAAAAGAATGTACATACACATTTACACAGACAAATACCAAAAGAATATAAACCCAATAGTATTTGCTTGTTTTTAAATGATGAGAGTTTTTTCTTTACACATTTCTATGTTTTAAAACTTTTAAAACTTTTCAAGTAGTAGTGAATACACACTACTTTTGTAATTCGGGGGAAAAGAATTACACCAATAAATATTTTAAGTAATACTTATAAAAGCTATGGAATAATATGAAAAGAAGTAGATATATATGACTACACATATATGATTACAATTATTTTGAAAAGAGAAAAATCATGTGTAAGAAAAAAGGCTGGTAAGAAATACATCAATTAATGTGTTGGAGGAGGAAATAATTATGGGCAATTTTCCTTCCTTCTACTATTTTATGCCTTGAAAATTTTCTTTAAAGAACATATATTACATTAGTATGAAAAAAAAATCACCATACTTACCAACCCCGACCCCAACCTTTTCCACCATGTCCCGCCTCCTACGACACACACACCCACACCCCCCACAAGTACTTACATGGGCTTACATCTCTGTATCTGTTTCGATTTCTGTTTTCTGGAAACTTGGCCACTCTATGAGGATAGTCATGGGACTCACTGCGAATTTCCTTAAAATAACAAAAATATATTTTAATATTTCTCTTAAATTTTATATAGCAAAACAGATACTTTCCCAGCCAGTATAAAATAACTTTCGGGCTTCCCTGTTGGCGCAGTGGTTGAGAGTCCACCTGCTGATGCAGGGGACACAGGTTCGTGCCCTGGTCCGGGAGGATCCCGCATGCCGCGGAGTTGCTGGGGCTGTGAGCCATGGCCACCGAGCCTGCGCATCCGGAGCCTGTGCTCCGCAGCGGAGAGGCCACAGCAGTGAGAGGCCCGGTACCGCAAAAATAAATAAATAAATAAATAAATGAATGAATGAATAACTTTCACTGAGCACTTAGTATAGGTCAAGTACTATGCAAAGCACATCATCGACGTGACCTCATTCAATTCTCATAACACCAGTGGGAAAGATTATCTTCCCCATTTTGTATGTCAGGGGTGACAGGCTTTCAGGAGTTAAATGATCTACCAAAGGTCCCACAGCTAGTGAGTGTGAGACCCCAGGACTGAACCAAGGTCCTTCAAGCAGAAGGCTCTGCTCTCATACACGTTCACTGCCCTGCCATGTTCAACACCTACAGCAACGTTAACAGTTCATGTGACAACTGATGCAAAGGAGGAAGCTAAGGTTACCACATCATACTCAAATTTCCAACTAAACTCTCTGAATATTATCTACCTATATTTCAGAGCTTCTATCTTAAAATTTTAATCTATTTCTTTATCTTCATGCCATGTAACTGTTACTTTATTCTGAGCCCCGGTATTCTCAAATTTTATTTCTAGAGCTACAAATGCTCATTTTAGGACCCTTATGGTTCTTGGTATTCCACTACAGAAGAACTTCTGTGCCAGTATGCCTGCACTAGGCACTCAGCTACTTGCTGTATCCATCATGACCAGCTTTTTCTCCCAAATGGAACATTATTCTAAGAATTCAGATAAAAACAGAAACAGGGGCTTCCCTGGTGGCGCAGTGGTTGAGAGTCTGCCTGCCGATGCAGGGGACACGGGTTCGTGCCCCGGTCCGGGAGGATCCCACATGTGGAGCGGCTGGGCCGCTGAGCCTGCGCGTCCGGAGCCTGTGCTCCGCAATGGGAGAGGCCACAACAGTGAGAGGCCTGCATAACGCAAAAACAAAAACAAAAACATAAACACACCAAAAAAAAGAGTATGCATTAACAGCATACCCCATATGCATACCCCATATGCATACCCCATATGCATTAACAGCATACCCATACCCCAAAGAGTATGCATTAACAGCAAAAATTAATTTGGGCTTTTGCTCACACTACCATGTCTGGAGAAACAGTATTTTAAAAGTTAGGCACCAAGACTTCCCTGGTGGTGCAGTGGTTAAGAATCCATCTGCCAATGCAGGGGACACAGGTTCAAGCCCTGGGTCCAGGAAGATCCCACATGCCGCAGAGCAATGAAACCTGTGTGCCACAACTACTGAGCCTGCGCTCTAGAGCCCGTGAGCCACAACTACTGAGCCCACGTGCTACAACTACTGAAGCCTGCGTGCCTAGAGCCCGTGCTCCGCAACAAGAGAAGCCACCGCAATGAGAAGCCCGCGCACTGCAATGAAGAGTAGCCCCTGCTCGCTGCAACTAGAGAAAGCCCGTGCACAGCAACAAAGAGCCAACTCAGCCAAAAATAAAATAAAATAAATAAATAAACCCATTAAAAAAAAAGTTAGGCACCAGGTAATTTTATAAATTAAGCATAAATAAGTTATTCAGGTAATTTTCCTACCGTCCTGCCTGCCACCACCCAACAGCCCTAGGACAGGTAACTTTCTAGCTCATATTTTTACCCAATGGGCCTTCCAATACCCAAGAGTAGGGAACAGAGACCACCTCTCGGCGCAAGAAATCACAGCCTCTTTGTGCAAAGAGCATGGGGGTTCAACATATGTTGGTGCAGTCCTTTTGGAAAATGCAATCTGCCACACACACAGGAACAGAAACACACACATACACATGTTACAATTGTTGCTACTGACTTTTTTTTTTTTTTTTGCGTTACGCAGGCCTCTCACTGTTGTGGCCTCTCCCGTTGCGGAGCACAGGCTCCTGACGTGCAGGCTCAGCGGCCATGGCTCACAGTCCCAGCCGCTCCGCGGCACGTGGGATCTTCCCGGACCGGGGCACGAACCCGCGTCCCCTGCATTGGCAGGCGGACTCTCAACCACTGCGCCACCAGGGAAGCCCGCTACTGACTTTTTAATGCTACTCTCACACCCAGCAATCTTGCTAAGCTCTCTAACATTTGGTAGCTGGTTCTGAATCTCTCGATACCAGCAAACAGTGATAATTCTGTCTCCCTTATACTTCGTATTTCTCATTCATACCTCTTATTTCTTTTTCTTATCTAATTGCATTGGCTAGGACCTCTTATTCAATGTCAAATAGAAATATTTTTTCCCTGATTTTGAAAGAACTGCTTCTAAGGTTTAACCACTAAGTGTAATATTTGCTTTAGGTTTCTGGTGGATACCCTTTTCAGGTTAAGAAGGTTCCCCTCAGTAACTTCTAGTTTACTAAATGTTTCTTTCATCATGAGTGGGTGTTGAATTTTACTCAATGTTTACCCTGCATTCATGGATATTTAACTTTTCTCCTTTAATCTGGTAATGTATTGAATTACAATAATAGATTTTCATTTAGATATGCATTTAAGGTTCCTCCATGTCTTTTCACGGCTTGATAGCTCATTTCTTTTTAGTGCTGAATGATATTCTATTGTTTGGGTGTACCACCATTATTTTAAGATGTATGTATCTACATTTTTAAGTTGAATTGACCTCTAATTTTCTTGTCCCATACAATTTATTCAGTTTTAGTATCAAAGCTCTACTAGCCTCATACAATAAGTTGGACAGAAATATTACCTTTTAGCTTCAAATACTTTTCCATGAAAGCATATCATAACAAATTACTGTGACTGGATGAAAAAATAAATAAAGCTTCATTTCCACTGATTAATTATAGAAGTTTTTAAGTGTCAAATAATAAGTTTTATAGGTAAAGTCAAACACATTCAGGTCTTGGCTTTTATCTGTATAATCTCAAACACTTCAGAGTCGAAACACTACAGAGTTCAAGTAATTTTATATTCCAAGTTAATAATTGATATAAAAGAAAAACATTAATTTAAAACAATACTAAAACATGCATGTTGAGAGATCTTCTGCATCAAATGCAGAGAAAATAATTGACAAGAATAAGAAATTCTAAGAACATCAGGCAGGTGAGGAGAGTGAAGAAGTGCTCCAACACTTTGCTGCAGAGCGCATACTGCTGTAATGTTTCTGTGAGAACAATTTGATAAGGTTATAAGTTTGAGCCACCAATTTTGCCTCCAGGAATTTATATCGCATACAGCCATATACCTGTGTGTACCAGGATGTTCACTGTACGTAACAGTGGAAAACTGGCAGCAACCTCAGTGCCCTGCAGGAGTAAAGCAGAGGTGAGGGGAAGCTAGGGGGACAGGAGGGAACCAGGAAAGGGACACAAGTGCTGCAAACACTTGTGTGGGCTGGTCTCAAGGACACACTGTGAAAAAGGTATGAAAGACGTTGAGTAGCTCCCAACTCCATCCACTCAAACATAACTATGCCTGAGAACACAATGAATAATTCTAGAAGGAGTCAAAATACTAGTAACTTGTGGGGCAGAAGACTGGGGGACTGAACATCTAGGGGAGGGTAGAAATTTATATAACTAAAAATTTGCTTTAATTATAAAATATTTCAAACAAAAAAAATAGATAATAGGACACCCCATGTTCCCACCAGTGAGATTAAACATGTTACCACTTTTGCCATATTTGTTTCAAATTTCTTCTCTTAGAAAAGGTATAAAGTACATCAGACACAGCTTTTCTCTACCCTGCTCCTCTCTGCTTTCCAAAGTAACCTTCTGTCATTCTAACTGCTTTTTATTGGAAACCTTTTGTGCCATTTAAATTTTAAACCATACATTCACATATTCTTTAGTTTATATACTACTTAAAAATAAACTAGCTAAAATAGTAATAAATACTAGTGTAATATCAGTCTTAATGCTAATAAGTAGTTTTAAAATCACATCAAAAAGTTGTTGCAACACACAGATTGTGAGAAAACAGTTGCAAATCATATATCTGATAAGGGATTAATATCTAGAATATACTTTTTTAAAAAACTCCTACAACTAAAATATAAAACAATTTTTAAAAGGGCATTAAACAAGCCCTTCTTCAGTACTCCTGTTATGCTTATACACCCATTTTCCACAGTTAAGTCCAACTGTTGGTTGCTGTTTCCAATTTTTAGCCTAAAAAACATTTTTTTTAATGTACAATATAACTAATCATTACTGATATTGCAGAAAAAGAATAGGGCAGGGCCCCAAGTATTGGGGTAGGGAAAAGATCTTAATTTACAACACCATAAAACAGATACATTTTCTGTTACTTTTTTTTAAAAGAGAGAATTCTTACAGAGTTCATTTTCTCAAATTTCTAATGTTATCATTATTATTTGTTCTCCTTTACCTTTCTTTAATTTCAGTGCATTTAGGAAGAACCCCAGTACTTTAGAAAGTGGCTCCAGAGCTACGTACTAGTTGCCTATTCCAACATCGATTCTTTCTTACTAAAGGTTTCTGAATGTATTTTCTGACTTACAAAGAGCCCAACTAAGAGCCTGTATTTCCCAGCCTCTTGTACAACTAAGAACAGTCATGGGACACAGTTCTGGCCAATCAATGGGAATAAGCAGAAATCACTAGGTTGGGATGCAGGAGAGCTTTGATCAAAAGGGCTGGCTCAGTTGAATACAGGCTCTGATGTGGGGGGCGAGGGGTGGGAAAGGGCAGGAGCTGTCTGGTGACCCCAAGGTAAAAGCACATCCTGAGGAAGGCCAAGCAGAAATAGAGTAGACTGGGTCATCTATGACTTGATGGAGCCACAGTAACAGCTCTGGACTCCTATCTCCAGAATTCTCATCACATGAGAAATGGAAGTCCCTGTTTGTTGTTGCCTGATTTTCTTTCCAAGCAGCTAAATGCAGGTCTCTAATACACACAGTAGAGCCAAATCTCAACAATAACTAGATCTGACACTGATGAGGCATTTTCAGGACCACCCAAGACACAAAAATAAACAATTTTATAAGCACTTTATGTGAGCAATAAAATACAAGGTGTTTCTCAAAATGGGGATGGGAAAGGCAAGCGTTGAACTATTCCCTAGGTCTATCATATTCGGCAAAATAAGGCTCTACTGATGTTCTGATGCTGAAATGTTCCCCTCCTATAGCAGAGAGAACCCATAAACACTGGCCCTAAATACACAAAGGATGTCTCTGTTAGCAGTAAAACCTGTCAACCTCAGCAATGCTGACATTTGGGCTAGATAACTAACATTGTTGCGGGCCCTCTTGTGCCTGGCAGGATGTTTAACAGCAGCGCCAGGTCTCTACTTGTTAGATTGGCAGTAGCACCCCCTCTCCCAGATGTGACCACCAAAATTCTCTTCTGACATGTCCCCGGACAGCAAAATCTACCACCAATACACCCCACCAACACCCAGCTGAGAACCACTGTTCTAATCTAGTGCCCACTCCCACCTTTAATTAAAGCTAAATTTAAATGGGGAAGATCTTTGTTTTAAAAAATAATTTAACCAAAATAAAAATTTTAATCCTATTGATTTTTATATGATTTTTGCTCAAAAAAGCTAGGAATAATTGACTCACTAGTTATTTCTTTCTTAGTGGCAATGATCCAAAACGTAGCTAACTCATGCACAAGTGTCTTTCATGGAGTTATTTATGACACTGAAAGGCTAGAAATAACCTAAATGTTCAATGTCAGGGAAAAGACTGGTTGTACAAATCATGGTGCATCCAAATGAATACTGTACAGTCATTTAAATGAAAGGCACTCATGCCAGTGGTCGCATAAACTCATACAGTCTCCTGGAATGGTAATATATGACATAAACAAAGGCATTAACAAACCAATAAATGGAACTGAGCTGCTATTTGGGAGAATAATTCATTCAGCTCCTCAGCTGTATTTGAAATTTACATACATGTATGAGGTGACTATATTATGATTGCCCAACACCTCCTTTTCCTAAGGATCTGGAAAGGAACTCATGCAAATCTGACTTGTTCTTCCCTAAAGATAACTTCTCTTGCTTTTTCTTTACCCTGAATACTTAGAAAACTCATCAGAACGCATCCTGGTTTTTATGCTATTCAAATATATTCCTGGTGGAGACTCTGACCTTGAGACTCAAGGTGTTCCTCAGCTCAGAGATGTTCTTCCACTATTACTTCAGTTATTGCTTCATCTGCCTCTGCTCTCTCTTCCAGGAACTCCGATCACAGATTTGAGACCTTCCTGCGTTTTTTGTTTTTTTTTTTGTGGTACGCGGGCCTCTCACTGTTGTGGCCTCTCCCGTTGTGGAGCACAGCCTCCGGATGCGCAGGCTCAGCGGCCACAGCTCACGGGCCTAGCCGCTCTGCGGCATGTGGGACCTTCCCGGACCGGGGCACGAACCCATGTCCCCTGCATCGCCAGGCGGACTCTCAACCACTGCGCCACCAGGGAAGCCCCCTTCCTGTGTTTTAAATGCTCTCTTACTATTCATTTAAAGTACCTTTTTCCTAACTTCTGCAAGGTTTTTTCCCAAGCTAACTTGGTATTGTGCACTATCTATTCTGATAGTGAGTCCTGAATTTTTTAACAGTCACATTCTATAACTTCAAGAACTCTTTCCTGTTCTCAGCTTATTTTATTTTTACAATCTGCACTTGTCATATTGGGAATCTGAATTCCACTTTTCTCTCTTTTTTTATACTATTTGGCATACTCTAAATGATACAGTCTCATTTTCTTCAAGTGCTGAGTTTTTCATATGTCTAGCATTTGTTTGTTCATCTTTACAGAAAGGATCAGCCCTTACCCAAGGTTTTGTGGACGCTCATACTGTTTACTATCAAAATCCTCTGAGTCTCAAATATGTGGGTGGGACCCTTCTCTAGTGTCAAATAATAATGTGGATTTTTTCTTATTACTGTGTTTTGGGCATTTCAGTGATCAATAAGAACAACAAAAAAGCTTCTACTGCATGGAATTAAAGACCTAGAAAATTATATCTTTTTCTCATTTTCTATTACTTTTCTTGCTGCCAATTTTTACTACTATTTGCACAATTGTCTCTGACAATTTTCTCTTTAAAATCAGACCTCAGAATTTTCCTTGGAACTATCAAGGAGCCAGTCTAATAAGTGGCATAAGAAAAACATGCTCACATTTAAAGTAAACACAGGAAGAGAATTTATTTTTGCCTGAGGGCATAACAGTGCATGAACAGACCTGAAGGATGAGCAAGCAGATGTCAGGTCAACAAGCTGGGAAAGATGGGTCCAAGCAGAAAAAGAGCTGTGCAAAGCCAGAAAGATGTGAATGTATGTAACAAATGAATGAAAGAATGATTAACTGATGTCTTGCAAGAAGTATATAAGCAACACAAGACTTGTGGTACATGAGAGACGGAAATGCAAGACATGAGGATGAACAGGTGGAGAGAAATCAGATTATGCAGGCATTTGTTCATGCTTCACTCACCCAATACACATACAGGGATTCTGCAAATTATGAAGATGGTGTTGCAAATGGAGGGGCAGGGGGAAGGAAAGATGGATTATTCTACAAACAGTATTCTACAAGCAGTTATTTAGGAAAAAAAATTAACTGATCAGGAACAAGACAAGGATTCCCACTTTCACCACTTCTATTCAACATAGTACTGGAAGTTCTACCTGAGCAATCAGGCCAAAAAAACCCAGTAGGCATCCAAGTTGGAAAGAAAGTTGTTAAACTATTTCTATTTACAAATGAAGTGATCTCATGTGTAGAAAATCCTAAAGAATCCACAAAACGACTGTTACAGCTAATAAACAAATTCAGCAAAGTTGCAAAACACAAAATCAACACACAAAAATCAGTTGTGTTTCTATACACTAGCAATGAGCAATTCAAAAAAAAAATGAGATTAAGAAAGCAATCCCATTTACAATAGAATCAAGAATACTTAAAAATAAACTTAACCAAAAAGGTGAAAGACTTGTACTCTAAAAGCTATAAAACGTGGCTGAAAGAAATTAAAGACAACCTAAATAAATAGAAAGGTATCTCATGTTCGTGGATTGGAAGACTTAATATTAAGATGACAGAGCTACCCAAAGTGTTATACTGATTCAATGTAATCCCTATCAAAATTCCAATGACAATTTTACAGTAATGGAAAAACTCATCCCAAAATTCATATGAAAAGTCAAGGGACCCTGAAAAGCCAAACAATATTGAAAAAGAATAACAAAGTTGGAGGAATCACACTTCCTGATTACAAAACTTACAGAGCTAGAGTAATCAAACGCATATGGTATGGCATAAAGATAGACACAGATCGATGGAATACAACAGAGTTCAGAAATAAACCCTCAGAGGGACTTCCCTGGTGGTGCAGTGGTTGAGACTCCATGCTACCAATACAGGGGGCCCAGGTTCGATCCCTGGTCAGGAAACCAGATCCCACATGCGTGCTGCAACCAAGAGTTCGCATGCCACAACACAGGAACCGGCGAGCCACAATTAAAGAGCCTACGAGCTACAACTAAGGAACCCGCCTGCCACAACTAAGACCAGGTGCAACCAAATAAATAAATAAATATTTTTTAAAAAAATAAAGAAAGAAACCCTCAGATCTATGGTCAACTGATTTTCAACAAGGGGCCAAGACCATCCAATGTGGAAAGGACAGTCTTTTCAACAAATGGTGTTGGGAAAACGAGACATCCACATGCAAAATAATGAAGTTGCACTATTACAATACACCTTACACAAAAATTAACTAAAAATGGATCAAAGACCTAAATGTAAGAGCTAAAACTATAAGAAACTCTTAGAAGAAAACATAGGGATTGAAAATCTTCATGATCTTGAATTTGGCAATGGTTTCTTAAATTATGATACCAAAAGCACAGGCAACAAAAGAAAAATAGATAAATTGGACTTCATCCAAATTAAAGACTTACATGCATAAAATGACACTATCTAAAGAGTGAAAAGAAAACTCACAGATTGGGAGAAAATATTTATATACCGTGTATCTGACAAGATATTAATAACCAGGATATCTAAAGAACTGCTACAATTCAACAACAAAAGGACAATTAAAAAATAGGCAAAGACACTTGGGACTTCCCTGGTGGTCCAGTGGTTAAGATTCCATGCTCCCAGTGCAGGGGGCCTGGATTCAATCCCTGGTCAGAATCCGCATGCCACAACTAAGAGCCCGCATGTTGCAACTAAGACCCGGTACAGCCAAAGAAATAAATATTTTTTAAAAAAAGATAGGCAAAGACACTTATTAGAATGGCCAAAATCTAAAACACTGACAACATCAAATGATAACAAGGATGTAGAGCAACAGTAACTCTCATTCTCTGCTGGTGGAAATACAAAATGGTTCAGCCATTCTGGAAGACAGTTTGGTGCTTTCTTACAAAACTGCACATACAATCCAGCAATCATGCTCCTTGGTGTTTACCCAAAGGAGCTGAAGACTTATGTCCACATAAAAATCTACACATGGATGTTTATATCAGCTTTATTCATAATTGCCAAAACTTGGAAGCAACAAATGTGTCCTTCAAGGGTTGAATGGATACATAAATTGTGACACATCCAGACAATGGAATATTAATCAGTGTGAAAAAGAAATGAGCTATCAAGCCATGAAAAGACATGGAAGAACTTTAAATGCATATTACTAAGTTAAAGAAGCCAGTCTGAAAAGGCTACATACTGTATGACTCCAACTATATAACATTCTGGAAAAAAAAAAACTACTGAAACAGTAAAAGATCAGTGGTTGTCAGGGGTTGGAGGGATGACAAGGTGGAGCATAGAGGATTTGTAAAAATACTCTGTATTATGCCATAGTGATGGATACATATCATATAATACATCAGTCCAAACCCACTGAATATACAACACCAAGAGTGAAACTTAATGTAAACTACGGATTTTGGTGATTATTATCTGTCAGTGTAGGTTCATGGGTTGAAACAAATGTGTCACTCTGGTGTGGGGTCAGGGGGTATATAAGAAATCTGCCTCTCAATTGTGCTGTGAATGTGAAACCACTCTAGAAAAGTAAAGTCTTAATTAAACACAAACCAAAAAAAGGCAAAGGACTTGAATAGTTATTTCTCCAAAGATTCAGAAATGGTCAATAGCACATGAAAAAGATGCTCAACATTCTTAGTCATTAGGGAAATGCAAATCTAAACCACAGTGACATACCTACTACGCAGGACCATAATTTTTTTTTTTTTTTTTTTCCCAGTACGTGGGCCTCTCACTGTTGTGGCCTCTCCCGTTGCGGAGCACAGGCTCCAGATGCGCAAGCTCAGCAGCCGTGGCTCACGGGCCCAGCTGCTCCGCGGCATGTGGGATCTTCCTGGACCGGGGCACGAACCCGTGTTCCCTGCATCGGCAGCCGGACTCTCAACCACTGCGCCACCAGGGAAGCCCGACCATAATTTTAAAAATGGTAAATAACAAGTGTTAGAATGTGAGAAAAGCAGAAACCTCAAACACTGCTGGCGGTAATGTAAAATGTTGCAGCCACTGTGGAAAACAGTTTAGCAGTTCCTCCAATGCTAAACACAGAACTACCATATTATCCAGCAATTCCACTTCTAGGTCCAAACCAAAAGAATTAAAACCAGGGACTCCAATGAACACTTGCACAGCAATGTTCATAGCAGTATTATTCACAATAGCCAAAAGGTGGAAACAATCCAAACGTTCATTACCAGAGAAAAAAAATATGGCATACCCATACAAAAAAAAATATTAGTCAGCCATAAAAAAGGAATAAGGTTGTTACAGACGACAACATGGTTCAACGTTAAAAACATTATGTTAGGTGAAATTATCCAGACACAAAGGAACAAATATTGTATGTTTCCACTTGTATGAGGTACCTAGAAGAGGCAAATTCATAGAGCTAGAAAGTAAAGCACAGGTTACCAGGGGCTGGGGGAGGAGGGAATAGGGAGTTATTGCTTAATGGGTACAGAGTTTCTATTTGGGGTGCTGAAGGGGTTTGGGAAATGGTGGTGATGGTTGCACAACACTGTAAATGGAATAAATGACACTGCAGAGAGGGCAGACAGCAGAAGCAGGAAGAACTACAATTCTGCAGCCTGTGGAATGAAAACCACATTCACAGAAAGAAAGACAAAAGGAAAAGGTAGAAAACTATGTACCAGATGAAGGAACAAGATAAAACCCCAGAAAAACAACTAAATGAAGTGGAGATGGGCAACCTTCCAGAAAAAGAATTCAGAATAATGATAGTGAAGATGATACAGGACCTCAGAAAAACAATACAGGCAAAGATCAAGAAAATGCAAGAAATGTTTAACAAAGACCTAGAAGAATTAAAGAACAAACACCTATAAGACTTAAATAACAAACAAAAAGAGATGAACAATACAATAACTGAAATGAAAAATACACCAGAAGGAATCAATAGCAGAATAATTGAGGCAGAAGAACAGGTAAGTGACCTGGAAGACAGAATGGTGGAATTCACTGCTGTGGAACAAAGAAAAAAGAATGAAAAGAAATGCAGACAGCCTAGGACAACATTAAACACACCAACATTTGCATTATAGGGCGTCCCAGAAGGAGAAGAGAGACAGAAAGAACCCAAGGAAATAGTTGAAGAGATTATAGTCAAAAACTTCCTTAACATGGGAAAGGAAATAGACACCCAAGTCCAGGAAGTACAGAGAGTCCCAGGCAGGATAAACCTAGCGAGAAACACACTGAGACACACAGTAATCAAATTGACAACAATTAAAGACAAAGAAAAAAATTTTAAAGCAACAAGGGATAAATGACAAATAACATACAAGGGAACTCCCATAAGGTTAACAGCTGATTTCTCAGCAGAAACTCTACATGCCAGAAGGAAGTTGCATGATATACTGAAAGTGATGAAAGGGAAGAACCTACAACCAAGATTACTCTACCCGGCAAGTACCTCATTCAGAATCGATTGAGAAATCAAAAGCTTTACAGACAAGCAGAAGCTAAGAGAATTCAGCACCACCAAACCAGCTCTACAACAAATGCTAAAGGAACTTCTATAAGTGGGAAACACAGATAAGAAAAGGACCTACAAAAACAAACCCAAAACAATTAAGAAAATGGTAATAGAAACATACATATTGATAATTACCTTCAATGTGAATGGATTAAAATGCTCCAACCAAAAGACACAGGCTTGCTGAATGGAAACAAAAACAAGACCCATATATATGCTGTCTACAAGAGACCCACTTCAGACCTAGGGACACATACAGACTGAAAGTGAGGGGATAGAAAAAGATATTCCATGCAAGTGGAAATCAAAAGAAAGCTGGAGTACCAATACTCATATCAGATAAAACAGACTTTACAGAATGTTACAAGAAACAAGAAAGGACACTACGTAATGATCAAGGGATCAATCCAAGAAGAGATAACAATTATAAATATATATGCACCCAACACAGAAGCACCCCAATACATAAAGCAAATGCTAACAGCTATAAAAGAAGAAATTGACAGTAACATAATAACAGAGGGGGACTTCAACACCTCACTTACACCAATGGACAGATCATCCAAAATGAAAATTAATAAGGAAACAAAACCTTTAAATGACACCATAGACCAGAGAGATTTAATTGATATTTATAGGACGTTCCATCCGAAAACAGCAGATTACACTTTCTTCTCAAGTGCACACGGAAGCTATTCTCCTGGATCTATTCTCCAGGATAGATCACAACTTGGGTCACAAATCAAGCCTCGGTAAATTTAAGAAAATTGAAATCATATAGAGCATCTTTTCCGAACACAGCGCTATGAGATTACAAATCAATTACAAGTAAAAAAATGTAAAAAACACAAACACATGGAAGCTAAACAATACATTACTAAGTAACCAAGAGATCACTGAAGTCAAAGAGGAAATCAAAGAATACCTAGAGACAAATGACAACGAAAACACAACAATCCAAAACCTATGGGATGCAGCAAAAGCAGTTCTAAGAAGGAAGTTTATAGCAATACAAGCCTACCTCAAGAAACAAGAAAAATCTCAAATAAACAATGTAAACTTACACCTAAAGAAACTAGAGAAAGAAGAACAAGCAAAACCCAAAGTTAGTAAAGGAAAGAAATCATAAAGATCAGAGTAGAAATAAATGAAATAGAAGCAAAGAAAACAATAGCAAAGATCAATAAAACTAAAAGCTGGTTCTTCGAGAAGATAAACAAAATTGATAAACCTTTAGCCAGACTCATCAAGAAAAAGAGGGAGAAGACTCAAATCAATAAAATTAGAAATGAAAAAGAAGTTCCAACGGACACTGCAGAAATACAAAGCATAAGAGACTGCTACAAGCAACTCTACACCAACAAAATGGACAACCTGGAAGAAATGGACAAATTCTTAGAAAGGTATAACCTTCAAAGACTGAACCAGGAAGAAATAGAAAATATGAACTGACCTATCACAAATAATGAAATTGAAACTGCGATTAAAAATCTTCCAACAAACAAAAGTCCAGTACCAGGTGGCTTCACAGGTGAATTCTATCAAACATTTAGAGAAGAGCTAACACCCGTTCTTCTCAATTCTTCCAAAAAATTGCAGAGGAAGGAACACTCCCAAACTCATTCTATGAGGCCACCATCACCCTGATACCAAAACCAGACAAAGATACTACAAAAAAAAGAAAATTACAGACCAATATCACTGATGAACATAGATGCAAAACTCGTCAACAAAATACTAGCCATCAAAATCCAACAACACATTAAAAGGATCATACACCATGATCAAGTGGGATTCATCCCAGGGATGCAAGGATTCTTCAATATGCAAATCAATCAATGTGATACACCATATTAACAAATTGAAGAATAAGAACCATATGATCATCTCAAAAGATGCAGAAAAAGCTTTTGACAAAATTCAACACCCGTTTGTGATAAAAACTCTCCAGAAAATGGGCATAGAGGGAACCAACCTCAACATAATAAAGGCCATATACGACAAACCCAAAGCAAACATCATTCTCAATGGTGAAAAACCGAAAGCATTTCCTCTAAGATCAGGAACAAGACGAGGATGTCCACTCTCGCCATTATTATTCAACATAGTTTTGGAAGTCCTAGCCACTGCAATCAGAGCAGAAAAAGAAATAAAAGGGATACAAATTGGAAAAAAAGTAACAGTCACTGTTTGCAGATGACATACTATACATAGATAACCCTAAAGATGCCAATAGAAAACTGCTAGACCTAATCAATGAATTTGGTAAAGTTGCAAGATACAAAATTAATTCACAGAAATCTCTTGCATTCCTATACACTAAAAACGAAAGACCAGAAAGAGAAATTAAGGAAACAATCCCATTCACCATTGCAACAAAAAGAATAAAATACCTAGGAATAAACCTACCTAAGGAGGTAAAAGACCTGTACTCAGAAAGCTATAAGACACTGATGAAAGAAATCAAAGATGACACAAACAGATGGGAGAGATATACCATATTCTTGGATTGACTTGAAAATGACTATACTATCCAGAGCAGTCTACAGATTCAACACAATCCCTATCAAATTACCAATGTCATCTTCTACAGAACGAGAACAAAAAGTCTTAAAATTTGTATGGGGACACAAAAGATCCCAAATAGCCAAAGCAGTCTTCAGGGGAAAAAAAGGAGCTGGAGGAATCAGACTCCCTGACTTCAGACAATACTACAAAGCTACAGTAATCAAGACAATATGGTACTGGGACAAAAACAGAAATATAGAACAATGGAACAGGATAGAAAGCCCAGAGAGAAACCCACGCACCTATGGTCAACCAATCTATGACAAAGGATGCAAGGATATACAATGGAGAAAACATAGTGTCTTCAATAAGTGGTGCTGGGAAAACTGGACAGCTACATGTAAAAGAATGAAATTAGAACACTACCTAACTCTATACAGAAAAACAAACGCAAAAGGGATTAAAGACCTAAGTGTAAGACTGGACACTATAAAACTCTCAGAGGAAAACATAGGAAGAACACTCTTTGACATAAATCACAGCAAGATGTTTTTTGACCCACCTCCTAGAGTAATGAAAATAAAAACAAAAATAAACAAATGAAACCTTAAGAAATTTAAAAGCTTTTGCACAGCAAAGGAAACTATCAACAAGACAAAAAGACAACCCTCAGAATGGGAGAAAATATGTGCAAATGAATCAATGGACAAAGGATTAATCTCCAAAATATATAAATAGCTCATGCAGTTCAATATGAAAAAAACAAACAACCCAATCAAAAATTGGACAGAAGACCTAAACAGACATCTCACCAAAGACATATAGATGGCCAAGAGGCACATGAAAAGCTGCTCAACATCTCTAATTATTAGAGAAATGCAAATCAAAACTACAATGAGGTATCACCTCACACCAGTTAGAATGGACATCATCAGAAAATATCATAAAACTGTTGAAAAATACCGGAGAAAATTTTTTGTAATCATAGAGAAGCTCTCTCTGAGCCATGGCACAAAAAGTTAGAAAAAGTTGATAAATCTGACTTCATAAATATTTAAAATTTCTACATGAAAAACCATCATAAACGAGGTCAAAAGATAATCCATAAATTGAAAAAGTATTTAAATATATGACAAACACTTAACTTCCTTAATATGTAAAGAGCTCTTACATATCAGAAAGAGAAAGGAAATACAAATGACTTTTAAAAATAAAAACTGTTAAACTTCATTCACAATAAGAGAACTGCAAAATATAACAAGAATAAGACCATTTTCCACCTATCAGACAAAGATTAAAAAACTAGGTAAAGGTGTAGGGAAACAGGCACTTTCTTATACTATTTATTGATGGACATGTACAACTTCTTTGGAAGGTTATTCACTGCAGCATTGCTTACCATAGCTAAAGACTAGAAACAACCCACATGTCCATTATAGATGAGTGCTTAAATAATGAATACCATTCAACTGTTAAAATGAACACATGAGATCTAAAAGGAAGGATTTTCAAAATATAAGTGAAAAAAGCAAGGTGCAATACAGTATGCTGTTTGTTTCACAGGGTTTGGATAAAGAGAGAGGGAGTGAGAAGGGAGAGAGGAGAGTGATCACCTACAGGGAAGGAATGAGGGAGCATGGGGGCAGTGACTTACTTTTCCACTACACACCCTTCTGTACTGTTCTCATTTTTGCCATGTTCATGTAATCCTAACCAAATTACTTATTTGTGTATTAAACCACAAGCTCTGGGAGTTCTCTGGTGGTGCAGTGGTTAAGAATCCGCCTGCCAATGCTGGGAACACAGGTTCGAGCCCTGGTCCGGGAAGATCCTACATGCCGCGGAGCAACTAAGCCCGTGCACCACAACTATTAAGCCTGCGCTCTAGAGCCCGTGAGCCACAACTACTGAGCCACCGGAACGAAGAGTGGCCCTCGCTCGCCACAACTAGAGGGGGCCCGCACGCAGCAACAAAGACCCAACGCAGCCAAAAATAAATAAATAAATTTATTTTTAAAAAAAACGAATAAAATAGCATATCTTGACTAAACTCTTACTTTGTATCACGCAAATGCTATGTAACTCATTTGTAGGTGGCTACAAATGAGAAAACAGAGATTCAACTTTTCCAAATTTATACTGCAGTTAAGCAGTAGATCCAGATAGGAATCCAGGACTGAATTTTAGAGCTTGTGTTTGTTTGTTTGTTTGTTTATTTATTTATTTATTTCTGCATTGGGTCTTCCTTGCTGTGTGCAGGCTTTTTCTAGTTGCAGCGAGCGGGGCTACTCTTCGTTGCGGTGCGTGGGCTTCTCATTGCGGTGGCCTCTCTTTGTTGCGGAGCACGGGCCCTAGAATGCGCGGGCTTCAGTAGTTGTGGCACGCGGGCTCAGTGGTTGTGGCTCACAGGCTTAGTCGCTCCGCGGCATGTGGGATCTTCCCGGACCAGGGCTCGAACCCATGTCCCCTGCATTGGCAGGCGGATTCCCAACCACTGCACCACCAGGGAAGTCCCTATTTTATTCTTATCAAAGTCTTCTCCTCACAGAGGAGGGCCTCTCAGAAAGAAGTGTGATACATAGCAGAACTTATTCCACCAGGAATCTTATCTCCCCAACCAGCGATGGGTATAATACGAAGGACCATGACCAACTGAACACCCTGACACATGCAACATATTTAGCTTCCTACTTCACTGTGTCCATCCACAGGATCTTTATACAGAGTATATACACAAAGATTTGACTAATAAAACAAAGTGAACACTTAACCATCATATAATTGAGGATTCACTTAGGGACCTTAAGTATAAAGAAAGAAATTTCAGTATTTCTCCCATAAGTAGAAACTATCAATTTGGGATTACCTTAAAGTCCTACTTTTTTCTTATAAAATTAATATCTCTTTTCCAATTTCCTAAATTCTTATTTGCTGTTCCATCACAACAGCTCGAGGTAGAATATTCTAAAGTACAACAAGGATATAACGTTTTCTGTGTACTATATAGAACAAAGCTATGTACCAAACACTAAAGTATTATTTAATATTATATCACACTAAAGTGTTATAACTATCTCACCCTGACAATGTTACAGTAATAGAGATTTAAAAAAATAAAAACTTAAGATTTGAAATGTGAAACTATGTTTTCACTGGTTGAGGCATAAATCAGTTCCCACTGTCGTGGAGCACCACCTGGACCTAGTCAAGGTCCCAGCCTTGACTAGGAGGAGTGGGCCACCCCTGGGAACCTTACCCCAGACTGCCTCAAGAATTCCTGGAAGCACTACTAAGTAACCTGTCAGAGGAAATGATAGCTTTCAGAGTATAAGGTTGTTTGAATACAGTGAAAGAAGAAACAAAATAATTTAGTATGAGATTTTCTTTAGAGGAAGGAAGGCAGTTTAACACAAAGTTATCAGTGATCAGTGACATGACCCAAATGAACTAGGTGATAGAACAAAGAGCACATTAAATCAGAGTCCTGGGTTGTGAAAGGAATAGGAGCACATAAAAACAAGCAAACCTCCCAAACTGAAAAAGATACCAGAAATCCACAGATACAAGTTTCCTGGAGGTCATCAACCTCAACAGTCCTTAGGGATCTATGATACCCTTGAAATCACATGCCAAATGTGGGGGAATTCTATGTATGTGGGCATGGCTCTTGTTCACAGGTTTCATCTTAAAGGTGTCTAAAGGTGTCCACAATCTTTAAAAGCAAGGATTTCACTATTAAGTCAAAACAGCTTCCTGAAACATTACTACTACTGTACCATAAATAGAACATTAAATTAGCACTACATTAAATATATTTAAAATAACACTACACTCACTTCAGACAACAGCCCAGCAAGGTACAACAGCATTCCAACTAAGAATGTAACAGAAAAGTTTACTATTCCACTCAGAACAGCAGAGTCAGAACTTATATGCTTTAACACTTAGCCTGCTGAACTGTATCTGTTCCTTAGTTATCAGCTGCTATGTTTTAAGTTTATATGCTAAGTTGACTTAGTATACGGTTAGTCACTATTATCCAAAGTAACAAAGGGTATTATCCAAAGTTCTAAATTACTAGTTGGTTTAAATATTCTCTGCCCCTAACAGTTCACCAATAAGAAATCATTTTAATGGCACCACCAACAGGGAACAGAGCACGGAGAATCTAGATAAGAATTTTCAGAGGAAACAAATCATATGAATGCTTATCTGAGAAAGTGAAGAGCACACTTATGTTAATTTTAATTCTGCTCTCCTAGATCTTATCTGTCCATATCTCTGGTTTACTCTTTGGAAGAGTGAACAGAGTAAGAAAACAAAGCAACCAGACAGGGTGTCTGAACCGCAGGAGACTGCAAGAGCTGTGATAGTTCTCCAACTGGGAACAGGGAATTCTTGTGGATACTAATGATCTGGGAGAAGCCAAAAAGGGCTATTGGAGATTCTGGTTAAAATAAAAAAACTGAACAAGAGGCAAGCTAGAAAGAGTAGGGGACAACACAGCTATCTGGATTTCCATGATTATAGGTATCAGTAACCTACAGAACCTGTCAAAGGCAAAACAGTATTATTTCTAGTTCTATATTCTTCACTGGAGAATCATTCCCCCAGCTGCTTTTCCTTAAAGCAGTGGTTCTTACCTTCTGAGGAATCACAGAGCTCCATTTAAGAATCTGACCAAAGCTGTACTTCCCTGGTGGCGCAGTGGTTAAGAATCCGCCTGCCAATGCAGGGGACACGGGTTCGAGCCCTGGTCCAGGAAGATCCCACATGCTGCGGAGCAACTTAAGCCCGTGCGCCCCAACTACCGAACCTCCACTCTAGAGCCTGCGAGCCACAACTACTAAGCCAGCATGCCACAACTACTGAAGCCCACACACCTAGAGCCCGTGCTCTGCATCAAGAGAAACCATGGCAATGAGAAGCCCACGCACCGCAATGAAGAGCAGCCCCCGCTCGCCACAACTAGAGAAAGCCTGTGTGCAGCAATGAAGACCCAATGCAGCCAAAAATAAATAAATAAAATAATTTTTTTAAAAAATAAAGAATCTGACCAAAGCTATGGAATCCCCCAGAAACTACATCCCCTAGGGCATTCATACAAGTTAGCACAGTTTCAGGGGACTTGAAAATCCCTTTCCAGTCTGATCCATGGATCCCAGATGCTGTTTTAAAGGCCTCCAGTCCCAAAATGACCCAACCTATTATAACATATTCTACTCTCTTCTTGCCGTCAAAAGTGTAAATGATTCTCTCAGTACCATTAATCTCAAGTAGATCATAAGAAGAAAGCAAATAGGCTGTCATGCTGGTCAAGCAGGACAGTGCTGCAGTGAGAATCACAAGGACAGGATTTAGGTCCCTGCTGTATCACTAATGGATATGGTAACCTTACAGAAGTCACAACCTCGTGCTGGACGGTGTCTCCTCAGCTGTGAGTGAGGGGTTGGAATAAACCAAGGTGCTGACATCTTACAAAGGGAGCAGTACTCTTGTTTAGAGAATACTAACTGAGAATCTAACACACTGCAGGCTTACAGGCAGATGGTGGGGAAACAAAGGAAAATGAGGCAGCCCTCAAGGAGCCAGACAGACAAGTAGACAGTTATGAAGCAATGTGACTGGACTTCCCTGGTGGCGCAGTGGTTAAGAATCTGCCTGCCAATACAGGGAACATGGGTTTGAGCCCTGTCCGGAAAGATCCCACATGCCTCGGAGCAACTAAGCCCGCCTGCCACAGTTACTCAAGCCCGTACCTAGAGACTGTGCTCCACAACAAGAGAAGCCACCACAATGAGAAGCCCACACACCTCAATGAAGAGTAGCCCCTGCTCACCACAACTAGAGAAAACCCACATGCAGCAACGAAGACCCAACATAGCCAAAAATAAATAAATAAATGAATTTATTTTAAAAATAAAACAATGTGACTTATACTCTAATAAAAGAATATAGAGGGTTCAGGAATCAGAGAAGGAGCATATAACTAAAGTCTAGTCTTGGAGACACTTCCCAGAAAATAACGTAGACACAGATTATGTCCAACATGTGCAAAGACTCCAAGGTGTGAGAAAGCAGGTGATTCTCAAGGAAATTCAAGGAGTTTAATATGGCAAGCACTGAGAACTTAAATTAAAGGCTGGCAGGAGAACGTGCAACAGACACTGCAAGGGAAGTGTTTTACAATAAGATAGCTTTGATTTATCCTCCACACTGACTGCTCACTGTAAGTACTAGAATAGAGTTCATTTGATATTTAACTTCTAAAAATTAGTTGAATCACAAATGGTAAAAACTGCTCTTACTCTGACAATATTTGAACTACGAATTTCTAATAAAGAAAAATGACCAGTCAGTTAAGAGTCCCACAAAGTCTGATTAATCAACCAAATTCCTTCTGAGCTACCACTTACTAGAAACATTATTCCATGACTTAGCTTTTGCCATTTCCCTACAGTTTTACTCTCTTCCCCGAACGGCTCACAGTACTCCATTCCTTTCCTCTGCCCTTCTAATGCCCCAGCCTGATTCAGACAGCAATCATCAGCGACAAAGGAAAAGCAAAAAGCAATCATGAACATTTCTCAAAAAGCCAGAATTAACCTCAGACTACATTAATGTTATTAGTCTGTCGCTCAGACAAATTAGACTTTTCCAGCAATCTCACTTCTGCCAACCATGCCCGTTCAAGGCAAGTCTTCTGCCGTGTGCTCCTGATCCCATCAGCTCCTGCTTCCTGAGGTTTCTGGCTCCAATAATCTTCCCTTCTCTTTCTTCAATCTCCAATCTCTTTAGGCTTCCCCCCTCCCCAATCATGTGGACACATCAAGTCACCCATTTGTGGTAGGAAGTCATGTTCAGCAAACACATATCAAGTGCCCACTAGGTGCCTGAATCTGCACAAGGCGTTGGCACAGCCTGCAGGAAGGCTAATGAGGCCAAGAAAAGATAAAGAGTCAGCTCCAACCCAAGTCATTCATTCCCAGAAACCTCCCATTTCAAAAGTTATGTTATAAGAGCAACTGTTCAAAGGGGGTAAAAAGAGTAAGGGGCCAGGGCTTCCCTGGTGACACAGTGGTTAAGAATCTGCCTAGCAATGCAAGGGACAGGGGTTGGAGCCCTGGTCTGGGAAGATCCCACATGCCACAGAGCAACTAAGCCCATGTGCCACAACTGCTGAGCCTGTGCTCTAGAGCCCGCGAACCACAACTACTGAAGCCCATGCGCCACAACTACTGAAGCCCGCGCGCCTAGAGCCCATGCTCCGCAACAAGAGAAACCACGACAATGAGAAGCCTGCACACTGCAATGAAGAGTAGCCCCCACTCACCGCCAACTACAGAAAGCCCGCGCACAGCAACAAAGACCCAATGCGGCCAAAAATAAAAACAAATAAATAAGAAATTTTTTTTAAAAAAAGGGTAAGGGGCCAGAGTATCAGTCTCAAAGTAATACATTCCCTTTTCCTACAAGACTTTGAATAATAAGGTATAAAGCAAAAGTCCTCACACCACTAAGCAAGTCTAGCTCTTAGTTATATTTAGCTTTTTTGCTCAGGAGCAAAATCTTTCTTTTCCTAGTCAAATTTGTATCGCCAAAAAAAGCATACCTCTTCTCAAATGTTATCATCAATATACCCACTGCTGTGACCTACAAAGAAGAAAGCCCACTGTAACACTTTTTCCTACTCAAAGGATAGTAGTTTGCTTAACAGAAACTGTGGTCTCAAAGTCCTGTGCTGCTGTATCACATCCAATGCCCTGCCTTGAAAGGGGAGGCCATGGGACACTACGGGTACATACCAGGGGATTCAACCCTGCAAGGTAGGGCCGGGAAGCTCCTCCCACCGCCTCACCCTGAGGAAGTGAGACTCCAGGAATGAGGAGGTAGTTAAGCAAAGGGGGAAAGAAAAAGGGAAAGAAAAGTTGTGCTCAGGCAAAGAGAACTATATCTACAAAGGCCTTAAAGGAAGGACAGACAGCACATTTCAAGGAACAGAAGAACCCAATGACAAAGAGGGAAGAAAGTCATATGGGGAGGCAGGACCTGTGGTCTTGTGAGCCGTGGCAGGGGTTTGAAGTCTACATGGTGAGCAATGGGAAACCACTGAAGGTTTAAAGTAGGGAAGTCACATACTCATGCTTCATTTCAGCCACCATTCCCCACTCCATCCCACATATGACTTCCGTATTCCTCTCAACTTGCTCTTTGCAAGGAATCTGTTGATCTTCTAGCCATTAATTTAACGGGCACTTTCGGTTTTGACCTTGGTGCCCCTGCAGCACGTGCCTGCTGAGCATCAGCTCCCTCCACACCCACCACCAATTTTCCCCCCACTTCTATGGCTATTCCTCTCTAGCCTTTCTTTTTGCAAGCTCCTCTTTCTCTACCTATGCCCTTAAACATTGTTATCTGTCAAGACTTTGTCCTTGGCTTTCGGCATTTCCAAACCCTCTCTGTTTTCCCTAAGTGATCTCACCTGCATCTAGGACCTCAAATACCATCTGCATGCTCATGATGTCCAAAATCATTTACAACTCAGACCTCTCCTGAACTCCAAATTTACATATTAAACTAGTCCCATTTCGATGTCTTCCAGGAAGCAAATTGAACAGTTTCAAAACCAAACAAATCTATTCCCTTAGCATTTCAAATCTGTATCTCCCCTTCATTCTTCCTGCCACTGCCTGAGTTCAAGAGCTCAACATCTCTCCTTAGGTTGACTCCCAAAGAGCCCCCCTCCCTGTACCAGCTGCCCACAGTTAGCCACACCCAACCCACAGCTAGAATGGTCTTGCTAAAGAGTAAAGAGAATATGATTGTGGTACTTCCAAGCATCAAATTCCACAGTGGGTGCTATCTACTAGCTCACAGTCCTCAGACTGATCTACAAGGGCCCACGGGCTCCGTCTTACTGTCTGGCCTTGTCCCCCTGGCACCTCAACGTCACACTGCACTCTGCACCAGGCTCAGCCGTTGGCAATTCTCTTGGTCTTCTATGCTCTGTGTCTCCGCACACATTTCTTCCTCCTCTGAACACTAATTCTCTCCCTCCCTCATTCTCCTCCCCTGGCCGACTTGTTCTTCAAGACTCAGGCAAGGCCCTACCTCCTCCAGGAAGCTGTGCCAGGACTCCCAGATGCATCCTGTGGGGGATGCACAGCACACTGTGCTTAACACGAGCTTCTGCGTTCTTACTCTCATGTTTTCATCTGCTTCCCTAGTTACCACTCCCCACTTGGCTGGATCCTGGAGAGCAGGGACTCCGTCTAACATTGGCACATTTTAAGGTGTTACAAGTGAGTAAATGAAAATATGGAATTGTGATGAGGCCTTCAAGAGACCAAGTCCCAGAAAGTGAGTGCCTCAGGAGCAGGAACCTGGTCAGCGGCTCTCTGATGAATCCCCAAGGCTCAGGGCAGGGTGCACAGCACAATCTGTAGAATGGCTGAGTGGATGTTTAGAGTCAAAAGAAAACACTCAGAGTCAAAACTCTTTCTGGACTTGCTTTCCATTTTTCCTGGTTTGTGACCAACTTTAAACAAAACACCACTGTATATTGCATGATTTGTACTGACCAAACAAATGCTCTTGTTCTTCCACTAGGAAAAAAAATAATAAGAGCTTTGACCAATCCAGTAAAGGATTCCTAGGCAGAAGCCCATGGAAAGATTTCCTGAACTCTATGAAACTGAATGCAATTTTCAGTGGATATAAATGCATTTTTCTGGTGAGATGGATTACACTTTTCACTGAATATTCATGGATATTAATGATAACCAAAAAAGCCAAACTACTTAATCAAAATGTCAAGCTGAATTAAGCTGTAGCATGCATCGTTTCCTCTCAAACCTGTATTTTGATAAACCACTCGCAACCTGGGGACAGGAGCCTCTCCTAAAACAAATGCAACTGGAGAAGACACAGCTGGCAGGCTCTCACATAGAGCTTCCTACGAGAATTTGCATTTAAAACTTTCTATAATTGGGAAAGTCCTTACCAGCATTCTCTGAAGTTAGTACCCTATTCTAACACACTCTGACCCACGTGAATCAGGGTATTTATTACACGTCCTGCTAATGTGCTCAAGAAGAAAACGTTACATTACAAACATAATGACAAGAGGAACTGTCATCTAATTAAACGGGAAGGGGAAAAGCCCGGGAGCATCTAGATTTACGGGAAAGCCCTTTTTTTGTCGTTTTACTGTACACAGAGCGACCTGACAGCGGGAGCAGCATTTAGCTCACAACCACTCACTGCAATCCTGGAAATAACATGCAATAATTAGCAGTAGGAAGCAGACAGCTAGGTCACTTTAAAAGAGATAAAATTAAGTTCTGCTCGATCCAAAGGCTCCATGGTTGACCCAGGAGACCGTCCCAGGGCGCGTCTCCACGAGGCGACCAGAAATCACGCCGGGCGCCCGCGTTCGGAGAGCTGCCTCACGACGCCCGGAGACCCGAGCCCCTCAGGCCGGGCCCCGGGGCGTGGACGACCCCTCGGCGCCTACCCTGACTCACCGAGCTCCTTCCAGAAAGCTCTGAGGGGGCGACGGCGTACCAGGGACGCTCGGGCCGCGACTGTCCGGCCGCCCCAACGCGGCTCGGCGACCCTCCCCGGCCCCCCGACCCCCCGACCCGCCAGCCGCCCCCTGTACCGTCGCGTCCACGCCCACGCCCGCCCCCCGGCACCGCCCCCCGGAGCCCACTGCGCCTGCGCGCACGCGGCCGCCCCAACCCCGAGCGCCCGAGCGCCGAGGCCCGGGCGGCGCACGCGCGCCCTGAGGCGGCCCGTGCGCCGCCACTTCCGCCCCAGCGGGAGGCGGCGGAGGCGGCGAGTGCCGAAGAGCACCGGCGTGCGCAAGCCAGGTCCTCGGAGGGGGCGGCGGCGGCTGCGCGAGCCCGCCACTCACCAGGTACAGCTGCTGCCAGCGATTCTGAGCGTCCAACTCATCAAACTCCCGTTCGATGGCGGCCGACATGGCGGCGGCCGCGAGCTGGCGCGAGGGAGTCTGCGCCGGCGGAGAGGCTCGGGCCCCGCACGATCCGGGCAGCGCGCAGCCGCTGCTGCGCATGCGTGCTCCAGGCCCGCCACGCCCCCACGCCGCCCCGGCCGCAGGGAAAGTACCTGGTTCGTGACGTCAGCGCGCCGGCTGCGCCGCGCGGGGCGGGCGGCGGGGGAGTCGTGGTCCAGGCGGTGCCCAGGTGGAGGGGGCGGGGCCTGGCGGCGCCAGAGGCAGGACTCCGGGGAGACCAGCAGGTTGAGTGCTTGGGGGGTTTGATTTTTATTTTGAACCTTCTCTAGGTCAGCTTAACGGCCTGTGCCCCACTTTCTCCTCTCGGAAAATGTAAACCAGGACTGATGCCCGCTCCTGGGCGCCCGCGGGTTTTGTGCCAAATAAACCGCTGCAGCAAAAGGAGAAGCAACCTCTCCTGGAGGTTGGAGTCTACAGCTTGTTAAGTAAACGTTACACAACTTAAAAGTTAGTGTTACCTGTAAAAAGAGCAAATCGTCTGTTACCAAACAAACGTGCTGATTATGGAAATCATCTCGCTTCACATAGGGAAACTCATGTGCTTAGCACACCTTATAATCTTCAGGAAGAAATGTGAAGGGTTAGAAAAACGTTAGTGTGCTGTCCAACACTGAAATTTAAATTTTACTTAAAATTAAATGAAATGACAAAGATTCTCTCCTTGACCAAACTCTACTCAGGATCCTCTGAGCTCTTTTTCAGCTAAGTCTCAACTTTTGGGCTGCCCTGTTTCTCTCTGCATTGTCGAATTTTAGCAAGAATCCTGGTAAGTCAGTTAACCAGAATCCCCCATTCTCAGTATCTGGTTACTCTTAATTTTTCTTTTCTTTTTTTCTCTTTTTGGCCACACCTCACGGCATGCAGAACTTCCCTGGACCAGGAATCGAACCTGCACGCCCTGTAGTGAAAGCATGGCGTCTTAACCCCTGGACCACCAGGGAAGTCTCTGATCACTCTTGATATTTAACCAGGTTCTGCATCTTCTGCCGTCCCCCGGGGTGACATCTGATATCCGTGGCCTGCCTTCAGCTAGAATCCTATTAGGCTTACCCAGAACCCCCCGTGCTTCCTCTGTTAAAAACAAGACTATAGGTCTTCCCTGGTGGCGCAGTGGTTGAGAGTCCGCCAGCCGATGCAGGGGACGCGGGTTCGTGCCCTGGTCTGGGAGGATCCCACGTGCCGCAGAGCGCCTGGGCGCATGAGCCGTGGCCGCTGGGCCTGCGCGTCCGGAGCCTGTGCTCCGCGGCGGGAGAGGCCACAGCAGTGAGAGCCCCGCGTACCGCAAATAAAACAAAAACAAAAAAAAAGACTACAGGCCCAAAATGAAGTCGCTTGGGAAGCCCCGTGTCACCAAACCTAAACTTGATGGTAGTTTCAGCTCTCACAGAAATGGAACTTAAAGGAGTAAATCAAGAATCACTAATCACCACTGGTTAGGTGATCTGCCTGATAGACCCCTGCCCTTGACCCTGCAGTAACCAGTTCACTTCTCTGCCTGGGATAACTCCCTTGTTCCAACTCCCTACTGCCTGTAAGTCTTTAGTTTTGTGTAGCTTCTTGGAGCTCCTGTCCATCTGCCCAATACATGAATCGTTTAATAAAGCCAATAAGATCTTTAAATTTTACTCAGTTGAATTTCATTTTTTAACACCTCTTAGTAATTTTCCATCCACTGACACCCCCCCCCTTCCCCCAGCTTGGCTATAAATTCCCACTTCCCATTCTGAATTTGGAGTTGAGCCCAATCTCTCCCCCACTACAAGACCCATTGCCATTGTCCCTATACCTGTCACAGTAGTCGCCCCACACACACCTGAATAAAGTCTTCCTTACCTCATCATCTTCTGTAAGTGTCAGGAATAATTTTTTTCTTTAACAGAAATTGAGAATTCAGTTCCACAGTTGAATTAGCCACATTTCAAATGCTCAATAGCCACATGAGCTAGTGGCTAAAGTATTGCAGAGCATACAAATCATCGAAGTTCTGTGGAACAGAGCTACATGAGGGGTTTAAAATACTTGGGGAAAAAAAAGTGTCCTTACATAAAATAATGAAAACACTGATCAGAAAAAACCAGTAAGCTGTGGGAGCAAGAAGAAACTGTAATAAAGAAAATTAAGCAGCCAATCAGCCTTTCTACTTACAGAGTATAATTGAGGAATATATAAGATCTCCCTCCAGAAGTGCCCCACAATCTAATTGTCCTGGTTTCTGAAGTTCTGTCCTTGAAACTGATTATTTAGATTAAAGGCATGGTATCTCCTGGGATACCCCATGATTCTTAGCATCAATCACCTCATCAAATCTTGATCTCAAAGCAACAGTTCTTGTCACCAGATGCACACCATCCTTCAGGAACTCACTTGTCAACCCCCAGTTGGGGAAGCAGCGCTGGCCCTCTAACAGTTTGTCCTAGTTTGCTGCAAGCAGCTAGGATTCTAAGGCAGTGGTTCTCACCCCAGCAGCATCTGCATTGACTGCGAGCCATGAAATGAACAGAGATGAACTACATTCCCCACGTGGCACCGTCTACCTCATTCCATGCGGGAGATGGGTTGCCCTGGACCCTCCAGTCTCCCTAGAGAGGCTCAGCATGGCCTCCAGCGGTTGGTACTCCTGATGGTATCTTTCAGTTGTGAGACACATGGGAGGGGCAGAGAGCAGAGGAGGAAATGAATGGAGAGAGAAGCACGGTGGTGGGAGAATTACTGCTTCGGAGACAATGGGGAGGTATTTTTATGACCACAGGAAATTTGAGAAGAAGGAGCAATGTCTACAGAGGATTTCTGGGATGTTTCTGGGGTATATCCTGTGAAAACTCCTGGAACAAGACTTGAAGAAAACTGATAAGAAAGATCTAAAGTATTCTTCAAAGCTTGTGTAGTTGGATTTTTGTTTCTTTTGAGTGAAAGTTCATGCAGACAGGAGTCCAGGAGCCTGGCTTGTAGAGTCAAGTGGCATGAGGGTCCACAGACGTTAAATAATGTTGAAGCAATCTAGTAAAGCTCAAACTCAACTTATTCAAATCTGAACTCAAGACCTTATTGTTGAGACCTGCTTCTTTTTCTGCACTCTCTCTCCCATCACCCATTTACCCAAGCTAGAAACCTGGACGATATCCTCACCGTCTCCCCATCCTTTCTCTTCTGTGTCTAACAGGTCACTTGGTTCTGTTGATTCTTCCTTCTAAGGACTCTCTCTCTCTGCTCCACTCTGTCCCCCACTGCTGCTCCCTTAGTTGAGGTTTCATCATCTTCCTGCCTTGTCTCCTGTCCCATCTAACTGTATGATGTTCCATTTGGGAATCCCACGTCCAGCATAGTGCCTGGAATACAGTAGATGAAAAACAAATGTGACTGAATGGATCTCTGTTGGACATTTAGATTGTTTCCAATTTTCCTGCCATATAAAAATGCTGCAGGGCTGCCCTGGTGGCGCAGTGGTTGAGAATCTGCCTGCCAATGCAGGGGACATAGGTTCGAGCCCTGGTCTGGGAAGATCCCACATGCCGCGGAGCAACTGGGCCTGCGAGCCACAATTACTGAGCCTGCGTGTGTGTCTGGAGCCTGTGCTCCGCAGCAAGAGAGGCGGCGGTAGTGAGAGGCCCGCACACGGCGATGAAGAGTGGCCCCCGCTTGCCACAACTAGAGAAGGCCCTCGTACAGAAACGAAGACCCAACACAGCCATAAATAAATTAATTAATTAATTTTTAAAAAAATGCTGCAATATCCTTTTTGGATATAACTCCTCCCTCCTTTTTAAGGATTATTTCCTTTGGATAAATACCCAGAAGTGGAATTATTGGGCAAAAAGGTATCACTGTTATCTCCATTTAGATTTTCCCAGAAGCAAGGCCTGAGAAGGAGATTTGAGTGCAAGTATGTTATGTGGGAGGTGATGCCAGGAAACCCTGGTGAAAGAGTGTGGAAGGGAGACAGGGACAGGGAGGAAGGAAGCCGTAAAGGGTTTGTTAACAACCCGTTACCGCTGTAGGCAACTGGACCTGGTTCCCCTGGAGAGCTCCAAGAGGAAGTCCAGAACTACTGCTGAGCTATCCAAACTGAAAGGCAAGGAAGCTGGGGTGTTACCACCAACTCCCCACTTGTTATGGTTTGAAGAAAGCTTCTAGAGGCTCTTGGTGCTCTGGCACTCCAGCTTGCCCTGGTGTAAGCTGAGCATGTTCCTGCTGTGGATGCGTGTCTGCTTCTCCCCCTGATTCACATGTTGAAATGGAGGGGACCTTTGGGAAGCAACGGTGGAGCCTCATTAAAAGAAACCTCAGCGAGTTCTATTGCTCCTTTACTGCTGCACAGGGGGAAAAGGCGAGAAGAAAAAAAGATGGCTATCCATGAGCCAGAAAGCTGGCTCTCATTAGACACTACATCTGCTGGCATTTGATCTTGGACTTCCCAGCCTCCAGAACTGTGAGAAATAAATGCTTGAGCCAGCACATCTATGGGATTTTGATTATAGCAGCCCAAATGGACAGTTCCCATGGCCAGAACATCTTTAAGCAGAAAATAACCTCTAAGAGTACAGGGGGCTGTTGAGGGGATATGGGCAGGGCACTTAGAGAATCTACTAAAGATATTTTTGTAGCTTTTGAAATGCAATACTAAATTGCTTTATGAAGGAAGAAAACCAATGTATACTACAGGTAGACATCTAAAACTATATGAGTTTACCCACATCCCTAGTAACATTAGCAATTATCATTATTCTTAAGAAACTTAGCATATTTGAATGCACTGCATTTTTTTCCTTTTGCTTTTTGTTTATCTACAGCTGCTCCCCACTTCCTATTATTTTATGCTTGTGTGTAAATTGGGCTGCAATTTACACTTGAATTACAACTAAGTTAATATAAAAACACAAAGGAATTGTTGTTGCAAAAAGATTTTTCTGCCAGGTGGAACAGAGGCTCTACACAGTTTTAATTAGTATTTTTTTATTAAAAATTGTTTATGAAGTATGTTTTTGCTATGGAAAACACATTCAAATCCCCAGATCTTAATCAGGTGCACTCAGCGTCATAGCAGTATGAATTCTGTCTTTGAGCACCTCTCCCTTCTTGCCCTGGGGTTTCTCTGATGCTGACGCATGGCACACCCTAAAGAACCCACTATTCCCCCAAACACGCCTAACTCAGAAGCTCAGGGAAGTTAGCACAGGTGGAGTCACCCTTGACCAATGATGATTTCTTCTTTCGCCCCCAGGCACATGGTCCTGAGATACATTTCTTAAGGTTTCTTGTGGGGCCCCAGTGGCGATGAGCACCATTTGTCCCTAGTGGTGGCCAACATGATAAGGCATCCTACCGTCAGCATTGTCTCCTTACCTGTTCCACACCCCCATCCTATACCATTGCCCCCTAGAAGCACTTTCCCAGATTCCTGCACATGAGCCTTTGTCTCAGACTCTGCTTTCAGGGATTCCAGCTAAGATATTTAGTCTCAGAAGTGGTCCTAGAAACAGACTTTCCGGATGGGATTTTGGAGCCATGGCACACAGCAATCTGGAACACATTGCTGGAGGTGAGTGGCTGGCGGTAACATCACAATTGCTAAGCATCTCACCTGCGGTGCTTGGGATGAGGTGCAGCTGGGAGGATGAAACATGGGGCTGCATGGTGGCTCTAGCACCTAAATGGATAAAGATACTGGAGGTGGCTGGACTTGTCAAATGCTTTGGAAGACTTGAACAAGGTAAAAGACAGGTTTTGATCGCCATCTATCAACTCGAGTCAAGTCGTGGAGGCAGCGGAGCCCCTATGACCATGTTCAAGGAGACAGCTCCTTAGTCCCAAGAGTGTGCTGGATGAAAATCAGGCACCAAACCTGTTGTAATGAAAACAGAGATGCAAAGGGGAATAAATGCATGGCCATAAAAGTTCTCATCATCAAAATCAGAGACACAAGAAATATTTGGGTGCATGACCCTGAGAATCTTGCAACTCCAGATCTTTTGGACCCTCCAGGCACACCCCTCATTCTGGCTAGATTTGCCTGAAGAGGTGTCCCAAAATGGTGCTTCTACTTCTCCAGATTTACCCTGCACCATGTGTTGCCTCTTAACTGATAATCAGGGTCCACTCTCAGTGCAGCTTGAGTTGGGAAAAACAGTTCATACTTCAGGAAGAAAGCTTATACAATCAAAAGAATTGAAAGGCCTGGCTCATATGCACCAATAGAAAGGAGAAGAAAATGGGCAATTGTAAATTTTAAGGTGTTGAATGGAGAAGTAGGGAAGTATGAGGATGGGTAGAGGACAATTTATTGATACAGGAACACTTTGGTGATTTGGTAGTCCTTGTGATGACACCTGCATCCACTCCTAAATCACTGCTAGAATAGCTTCTCAAAGCGCAGACAGGACGATGATCCACAGTGAATGAGGTGAAGTTTGAACTTCGTTGGCAGAGTACTAGAAAAGCTCAGGAAGCTTGGATGTTAGAATGGCTCCACTCTGTGGGAGCAGAGACCCTACCGCCTGGCTGTGTTCCTTGGAGACTTGAGAGGAGTTCCCTTCCTAAAGCACAAGGAGTGCACTGGTGAGGGAGGCACGGTCATCTCTGAGAGGCTGGCGGGACACGTCCTTTGTGGGCCAGAGCTGACCAGTGGAACGTGCTGCCGACGGGGTCCTGGAATAGCGGTGGAGGGAGAGATGCACCAGATGAAATGGCCAGAGTAAAAGTTCCTGGACCTGTGAAGTTGTGCCCTGGTGACCAATAGATCCAGGGGCTCTGCTCTGGGGGTGAGAGACAGCAGCTGGCCAACTAGGGTCCAAGTGTTGGAAAGCTGAAGTTTGAAATTAGCCACAGCAATGGAAAGTCACAATCTCTCATTCACTGTCCAAAGCCAAATCAAATCACAGACCTGAAAGCACAATGATTGAAGGGAAGGCTGCCAAGGCTTCCCCTTGATGAAGGACGCTGCAACACCACTACAATGGTAAAAATGATAAACATGACCCACCCCTTCCCCAGAGGAACCTACAGCCACATGTCAGGATAATGGTGCCCAAGCAAATGGGTAGAGAATCTGGGTTGAACTGAAATACTGTTATGTTCCTGCAGTTAGAGTTGGGCTTATGAAGGCAGGTGAGGATTGGAGTTCCGATCCAAGAACACCCTGCAGCAGGTCCACTGGGTCCACTGGGGACCTGCCTGGGGTTATTTCCCAGTTCCACATATATAGTTGGGATGATACATAGTAGTTCGCAGAATCCTTACAAGGATTTCCTGACATGTAGAATAAGAGCCATGGGGAGAAGTCACTGAAACTGCCCCCAACCCATCAAGATAAAAGTTAGGAGCAATCCTAGGAGGAATTGCTGAGAGTAATAACCAGAAGGGACGTCAGGATGGAGGATGGTGGTCTTCATCAAAAGCCAGAAGGATCGTGGAAGGTAAGGGTGGATGCGTGTAAATTGAACTAAGTAGTAACCCAATCATAGGTGCCTGGCCCAACGCAGTGCTAACTGAGCAGTCAGTGGTTTCCAGCACTTATTACATGGCTGTTTTCCTCAACATCCATCAATAAAGGGGGTCAGGGCTTCCCTGGTGGCGCAGTGGTTGAGAGTCCGCCTGCCGATGCAGGGGACATGGGTTCGTGCCCTGGTCCGGGAAGATCCCACATGCCACAGAGTGGCTGGGCCCGTGAGCCATGGCCGCTGAGCCTGCGCGTCCGGAGCCTGTGCTCTGCAACAGGAGAGGCCACAACAGTGAGAGGCCCGCGTACCGCAAAAAAATAAATAAATAAATAAATAATAAAGGGGGTCAGAAGCGAGCTCTCACTATCTTTCCCAGGACTTTGACTTCCTGTCATAGTGTGGTCCTCTGGGATCGCGATCTTCTTGGCATCTGCACTGGTTCACTATTTGAGCTGCTCATCCCAGGTGAATCTACTTTTGATTCTCTTTGTGGATCCTCCTCATTGGCATAGATGGCTGACTTCGGAAAATACACATATGTATTTTCTTGAGGCCCCACTTGAAATTAAGACTTCTGTATCACTTTTTAAATTGGTAATATTTTATTTTTAAAACTTATATTAAGTAAAATATGACATGATGTTCATATTTGTTCATTCCAGGTGGTAGCTACATGGATATTTGTCTTATTATTGTGTTGTTTTGTTTTGTTTTTGGTATCTTTTTTAATGTGGTAAAATACAACACAAAATTTACCTTTTTAATGTGTATAATTCAGTGATGTAAAGTACATTCACCATGTCTGTCACCACCACCATTTCTAGACTTTTTCATCACCCTGGACGAAATCCCCATACCTTAAATTATTTTTATAAATAAACAAATTATAAAGGTTAATAAATAATTTTTAATTTATTTTTATGTTTTTTTATTGACATAGTTGGATTGCAATGCTGTGTCAATTACTGCTGTACAGCAAAGTGATTCAGTTATACATTCTTTTTCATTTCTTTTCTGTTATGGTTTATCACAGGATATTGAATATAGTTCCCTGTGCTATACAGTAGGACCTTGTTGTTAAATAATTTTTTAAAATATTTATTTATTTATTTAGGCTGCCGGGTCTTAGTTGCGGCACAGGGGATCTTTGTTTCGACATGAGGCATGCGGGATCTAGCTCCCCGACCAGGGATCAAACTGGCCCCCTGCATTGGGAGCGGGAGTCTTACCCACTGGACCACCAGGGAAGTCCCCTTAAATAATTTTTTTTTTTTTTCGGTACGCGGGCCTCTCAATGTTGTGTGGCCTCTCCCATTGCGGAGCACAGGCTCCAGATGCGCAGGCTCAGCGGCCATGGCTCACGGACCCAGCCTCTCTGTGGCATGTGGGATCTTTCCGGACCGGGGCACGAACCCGTGTCCCCTGCATCGGCAGGCGGACTCTCAACCACTGTGCCACCAGGGAAGACCCCCTTAAATAATTTTTAAGAACGGAAACCGGAGCAGAGTTTTTCTTGGAGGATGTCAACCGTCGGCTCAGCAGGGAGTGGGGTGGGGCGCATAGGCCACAGTGTGGTACCCAGAGGCCTTCACCATCTGAGTCACACTGAGACCAGAGCCCCGTGAGCTCCGTCGTCCCATCACCTGCTGCTCCCTCCCTTTCAGGTCTCCTCGTTTCTCTGGGAAGTCGGTCCTGTGCTTTCAGAGTGAGCGGTACGTCCCTCCTGTGCTGTGAGCGGCCCCAGCAATGCCACCTGGCACCTGTTACAATTTCCTGCTGGTCTCGCCTCTCAGGTGGCAGCTCCTCGGGGACGCGGCTGCAGGACTCCATCCTCCTGCTGCCACCAGCACCGGCCCAGCTCTGAGAATGCTCCTCCTTCCCTTGTTCCCATGCAATCGCAGGGACGCGGCCCTGAGCTGGCATCTCTGCGGGCAGATGGCAGGGTGGACACCTGCGGACGCCAGAAGGAAACTTTCACACGACTACCTACTGGAAATCATGTTGCCTTATGCTGAGTCTCATGAAAAGAAAGTAAATTCCCTTAATTTAAATTTAGAAATACAACAGCTGACCTTCAGGCTTCAGTTTAATTTTCATAGTTCCATTGAAATGTCTCACTACAATTTGTTGAATCAGTCCTCTACTTTTGGGCATTTAGGTTGTTTCCAACTTTTCACTATTATAAATAACAGTAAAATAATGCGTGTTGCCACAGTTCCCTCTAGAGACGCCATCCTAATTCCCTTCCCCTGTGTGACCAAAGCCCGGGAGCCTGGAAATACGAATAGGCTGTGAAAATCCAGGATGTGAGGTGCCCTAGACAAATGGATACAACTTGTCTTAAAACAAATGTATGCACAGCTCGTTTTAAGAATATATTACAGGGGTCTTCCGTGGTGGTCCAGTGGTAAAGAGTCTGCCTTCCAATGCAGGGGACGCAGGTTCCATCCCTGGTCAACGAACTAAGATCCCACATGCTGCGGGGCAACTTAGCCCGCGGGCCACAACTACTGAGCTCTTCGCCTCAACTAGAGCCCACATGCTGCAAACTACAGAGACCATGCGCCACAGCTGGAGAGAAGCCAGCCGGTGCATAACGAAAGATCCCGCCTGCAGCAACTAAGAACAATACAGCCATAAATAAATAAATAAATGATAAATAAATCTTTTCCAAAAAATGAATGTATTACAAAATTCATACATAGGTCTGTGTGATGTAAATGGATTTATTGATAAAGATTTAAAATAGCGGCCAGAGAAGAGACACGTCCACACCTGTTTGCTGTCCATCAGGGCCTGTGAAGGTTCTCTGTGGTGTCCTGGCTTCCATTTGAGAGAAAGCAGCCACGTGGTGGCTGCTTGCAGTGCGTGGCCCTGGCACCTGTCAGTGCTGCCCAGTGGGGACCGTCCTGCCACTGCGCACCATCGCCTCAGGGGCTGCAGCATGGGGTCTGCACGCGGGGGTCTGTGCCCTGGCTTCCATGGGGCCCCTGCGCTCCACCGCCGTGCCCCCCGCCACGGTTACCCAGAGTGAGCAGGAGCATGCAGGCGAAAGTTCGTTTTCTGGGGGTGAAGGTACTGTTTGGAATCTTACGGCACAAAGTAGAACAACCTCCCAACCACGTCTTTTCTTGTCCTCTTTAAGCTATAATCACCACACTCTTAGAATGTGATCCCCTCCAGGATCGACTCCACCCTGGCTTCCCCACCTACCACCAGCTGGGGGGGCTTGGTGTCGATAAGGAGAGGTTCATCCTGAAGGACTTGAGACTGACCAGGTAAAGCAAGACATCATCACAGTGATCGGAGGCAAGAGGCCATCAGTGGAGGTCCTGCCTGGATTGGAGAGCAGAGGTCATGCAGGCCCCCAGAGGTAGGTGTGTTGTGGCCACTTTGGGTGTCAGCCCTCTGCCCTCAGGGGCTGTGGCCAAAGCAGCATCCAACCCAGATAGGCCACGTGGAGCCGCACACATGGACCAAAGTGATGGAGAGTCGCCCAAACCTGTGTGTTAGCACCGCTGTGGACCCCATCTCTCAAGCCTCTCTGGGAAAGAAACATTGTACCAGCAAGGGGTTGTGGTCCCCTTGCCGCCGCCCCCCCGAATTACCCCACCAACAGAGTCCTGGGTCCCTCCCTCCTCCCCTCTACCCCTGCCAGCTCGTTGGGACTAGAGCAGAGAGTCCATGTGTGCCCTGAAGGACAGGACTGGGCTGTGAGATTCTGAGTGACCTGGCCTGGGACTAGTGTGCCCACCCAGGTGGCCCCGCCTCAGGGGGAGGCAGAAGATGTTGAGAAATGCAGGACGCAGGGAGCTTCTGGCTCCAGATCCCCCATCTAAAGGCATAGCCCAGGCTACCACCCACAGCAGTAACTGAATGATGGCTTTTGCAGTATATTCACTGAGAGAGAGGATTATTTTTATTGCCACTGTCAGTGGTGAGTCTAATACCAGCCAAGCAAATGTGGAAAGTCTCATGCCCTCCAGTCAGGGGCACCCCCGTGCTCTGTTTAGCCAGATTGTTGGAAAATGTACAGGAATAGCTTATAAAGGAAGGGAGGCAAGTATGGGGACACATAGTTCTTATCAACTAAAGATAACTTCTCATGCTGATTTTTTAGTATTCCTCTTCCAGCTACAAGTCTGCTTCATAGGCTATTGGATCCCTTACTCTCTTTAGCTAGGCTTCCAGACTAACTTTTGTTAAAGTGTCATTGCAAGGAAGCCTAATGTTTTCACAGAGCCTGCCAAAATAGATAGGAATGACTTTAAAAAAAAAAAAAAAGTTCCAGGAAACAAGTAATAACCTTTTTAAAACAAAGATTCAGAGTCTGGATTTGTGAAAAATGCTGTATCAACTCTCCTTTTAATATTCCGGGGATTATTTTAAAGCAAAAGTAAGGGTTTAATTAACAAAAATATGTGGCTTAAAAGACTGTGGGAGTTTGGGGAATTTTTTTAAACTAATTTTTAATCTTTTATGGGCTGGTAAGAACCTTCCTTGTATTGTGAGAGTGAATAATTTTTTCTTCATTGCATAGATTTTAAACTTGGTGAAACTTTTAGTCTTTAACCATCCTGCATTCTCTAGGATGTCGCATTAGCTTTCAAATGAAAAATTTACATAAGTAGTTCTGCCTTTTTGATTCTCTTCCAGGGAAGAAAGAAAAGAAGAAAGGGAGGGAGGGAGACAGGAAGGAGAGGAAAGAAGTGGGGGGAAAGAGAGGAAGAGAGAGAGAGAGAAAACGAAGGAAGGAAGGGAGGGAGGGAGGAAGAAAGGGAGGGAGGGAGAAAGAGAGAGAGAGAAGATAGAAACTTCTGGGTTCACAGTTAATGGGCCATCCATCTAATGACATCCATTTGTGTCTATGTTTGAAGGTCATTACCAGCAGACAGTCCCTTCCCCCTGAATTCTCAGTAGTGCCCCCTTGCAAAGCCAACCTGTTGTATTTATCTCTGGTCTACATGACTAGGTTGTTTGGGGGCAGGGGTTGATTAGAATCGTTTTGGAAAACTGACTTCTCTCATTCAGATATAGCTTTTCCGGAGCAGAGTATTTTCAGAACACTTACTGGCAGCATAACATAGATGATATCACAGAAGTAATTCCCGCACTGCTGAGCTGCTCAATTCCCCAGTTAAACACTGCTCTGATGTCACCAGCCTCCCGCCAGGAGGGCTGCCAAAGTCGTGTACACTTAAAACGCCTTCTCACCACCCCAGGAAAGCTGCTATTCACTAATATTAATTGCAAATAGCAATTTTTTCAAAAAATAAATTTATTCATTTATTTTTTTATTTTTGGCTGCATTGGGTCTTCGTTGCTGTGCATGGGCTTTCTCTAGTTGTGGCGAGCGGGGGGCTACTCTTCATTGCACTGTGAGGGCTTCTCATTGCGGTGGCTTCTCTTATTCCAGAGCAGGGGCTCTAGGCACACAGGCTTCAGTAGTTGTGGCACGCGAGCTCAGTAGCTGTGGCTCCCAGGCTCCAGAGCACAGGCTCAGTAGTTGGGGCGCATGGGCTTTGTTGCTCCGCGGCATGTGGGATCTTCCCAGACCAGGGCTCAAACCCATGTCCCCTGCATTGGCAGGCGGATTCTTAACCACTGTGTCACCAGGGAAGTCCATAATTCTTTTACCTAATCGATACTTTGTGTATTTTAAGTATACAGATTTAGACATACTTAATTTGTTGTAGAGATATGCAAATTTTAACCAAAAATTTAAAATTTCAAGTGATTGAGTCTGATCCTCACAGTACACCAGCATCACAGAGTCAGGGATATGAAAAGATATGAAGTTGCGGTTTCTATATGTTTGCTACACCTTTGTCCCAGGCAATAGGTGGCATAAAAATACAGAAAAACCAGGAACATTGGCATGGTGCAGGAATGCATAGTCCCTGCTCACAGAAAGACGTCTACAAAAGATGTCTAATCCTCTTGTGTTCCTGGTCCCAAGTTTGGACGCCTGCAGGATGTAAAATGGCGTTTGCATGATGACCTCTCTGCCCTTTGTAGCTCTGTTATTCTAGGAACCCATCGATGCACCAATGCGGAGAATTCCTGCTTCTGCGAAGGAGGGTGGTGAGCAGCCAGGGAAAGCCTCATGCCCTCACAGTCCGGCTCCTGTCCTGCTGTCGCCCCTCAGAGATGTGTGAGGCCGCAGGGGCTCTGTGGTCACCGGGTTGAAGAGGACTGGCACCGGCTCAGTTAACCAACCCCAACAAGCGTTATAGTCATATCCCCACAAATCACAAAGCAGAGGGCACCATGGCTGGGATCCCAAAGAGGTCCCCCAGGGATGCTGAGGGCCCAAGACTCATAATAGCAGGAAGCTAAGTTGCCCGAGCCTGTGTGTGTCGGGCTGGCCCCCGCCCTGGCCCCAGCCCTGGCCCCAGCTCAGATCACACTGCCCACCAGGGGAGCCAGGCCACCAGCTCACCTAAGCCAGCCAGACATTCCTTCTCAAGAAATGGGACTTTGCAGACAGAGACCAAGCCAGTCATACAGAGGGAGACCCTACAGCTCTAAGACCCTGGGGAGCTGCAACCAGTTGAAGGCAGAAGCCCAGCGCATCACGGAGGAATCTGGTCTGGAGAGAGGAGGGTCCATACAGAGCCGTGGAAAGTGAAGACCTCGTGGCCCCAGAAACACAGAGAGAGGCGGCCTCTCGGATGGCTTTGAATCCCCAGTGTGGCCCAGATGCATTCTTTCCAGTCCTTAGTCATCAGGGACTTAGGGCACTTACACCCGCTTAAAGAGACCAAAAGTTTCCTGAGACACCACTAAACATTCAGCTAGTTTGTGAAGCCTGCAACATGTTTCATTTTATGAGTTAAACCAAGCATAGCTTATTTATAAATTCCCCATTGTTTCCAATATTTTGCATTAGAAGCATCCTTGTAGTTGAATCTCTGAATACATCCACATTTTTTTTCTAGAGCTGAATTCCAAGAAGTGTAATTGCTGGACTGTGTGGATATTTTAATGTGTATTGCGTATTGCCTTCAACTAACTTGTATTTGGACGAGCAGTGTATGGCAGCCCCTGTTTAAATCCATCCCCCCAAAACTTACTATTTTTTGTCATTCTTATTTTTTTTGTCCATGCCAATATGTTAGGTTGAAAATAAGTCCTTCATTTAAAATTTTCATTTTATTGATTGAACTTTTTCTCAGATATTGATGGGCACTAATATTTGTGTGTGTGCATGTGTATGTGTGTATGCACGCACCTTGAGTTCATGACCTTTGCTTATTTTCCGTTGCTGTGGTCAACATTTTCTTATTGATCTGTAAGAGATTTTCAAGTTAACCCATTATCTGTCACCATGGCTTAAATTTTTTCTGGTTTATTGTTTGATTTTAAAATTTTGTTTGTGCTTTTTTTTTTTGCAGTATGCGGGCCTCTCACTGTTGTGGCCTCTCCCGTTGCGGAGCACAGGCTCCGGACGCGCAGGCTCCGCGGCCATGGTTCACGGGCCCAGCCGCTTCACGGCATGTGGGATCTTCCCGGGCCGGGGCACGAACCCGTGTCCCTGGCATCAGCAGGCGGACTCTCAACCACTGTGCCACCAGGGAAGCCCTATTCTGTTGTTTTAAATATAATTTATACACATATAATTACTGTTCTCATTTTTTAAAAATTATTAATTATATAAAATTATAATTAGACTGTGATGGTCTAAGATAAAAAGACGTGAGAGGTGTCAAATATGGCATGAATTTCTGTGGTGCTGCACTCTTAAAACTTTTATCTTGGAGTCAGCATCTTCATCATTATGTGTCATTTTACTACAGTTTGAGACAGGGAGGTGTGATGTCTGAAGGTGGCTTCTGAATCCATGAGTTTATGAATGTTTTATTTGATTCTCGAAAAACGTTAATTAATTTTTCAGTGTTGTGAGAATAATATCTCAAAAGAACATTATATGGACTACTGCCCTGCCCCGAAAGTATTTCCCTTTACCTTTTTTTTTTTTTTTTTGTGGTACGCAAGCCTCTCACCATTGTGGCCTCTCCCGTTGCAGAGCACAGGCTCTAGACGCGCAGGCGCAGTGGCCATGGCCCACGGGCCCAGCCGCTCTGCGGCATGTGGGACCCTCCTGGACCGTGGCACGAACCCGTATCCCCTGCATCGGCAGGCGGACTCTCAACCACTGCGCCACCAGAGAAGCCCCTCCCTCTACTTTTAAAGTCTATGTTAAGCTGTACGAAGGCTTTATTTCAAGCTGTCTCATAAACCTTACCCTTCTCATTAAAAAAAAAAAAAAATTTTCCGTGCTCAACTTGAATTAACTCTGTCAGTACCCAGGTAGAAATTAGGTTACTATCCAAAACAGAAAATAACAATGGTTGGTGAGGATGCGGAGAAATTCAAACACTTTTTCACTGTTGGCGGAATGTAAAATGGTGTAGCCACTGTGGAAAACACTATGGAGGTTCCTCAAAAATTTAAAAATAGAATTCCACTTCTGGGTACATAACCAAAAGAATTAAAAGCTGGGTCTTGAATAGACATTTGTACACCCATGTTCATGGCAGCATTTTCACAATACTAAAACATGGATGCAACCCAAGTGTCCATTGACTGATGAACGGATAAACAACATGTGGAATATTCATACAACTGAATATTATTCCATCTTAAAAAGGAAGGAAGTTCTGCAATATGTTACAACATGGACAAATCTTGAGGACTTAAGTGAAATAAGCCAGTCACAAAAAAGACAAACACTATATGATTCCACTTTTATGAAATACTCAAGTAGTCAAAATCAAAGACAGAAGGTATTACAGTGGTTGCCAGGGGCTTAGGGGAGGAGATAATGGGGAATTAATGCTTAATAGGTATAGAGTTTCAGATTTATAAGGTAAAAAGAGTTATGGGAATGGGTGGCAGTGATGGCTGCACAACAATATGAATACCACTGAACTGCACACTTAGAAATGGTTAAGGTGGTAAACTTTGTTATGTGCATTTTAATACAATACAAAAATTAGAATTAAAAAATTTTTAAAGATTTAGAATCTACCAGTCATTTAAGTTATTTTACTTTATATAGATACATAGGAAAGGTTGATCTTACTGAATTAAGGCAGGTCCTTCTGTGTAGATAGAAAGCCTGAATGTAGCCAATGGTATTTCCAATCCACCTCTGTTGAGAATAACTTAATAGCCTTCAGTTTAGTATATGCTTGTAAAGTTTGTTAAATTTAGATAAAGAAATTTAACTCTTTGGTTTTGGAAATTCATACACACACACTACTAATGTAGAGAAAGGTGCAATGATCTATGATAATATAAAATGTTACCGTAAAGAACCATTCTTTTATAAATTTAATGGCTTTTAGTAAAAGCGCCTGAGATCACCCTGACTCCATAATGAAAGAGGTGATGTGTCCCTCATGCCCATTTGTGAGCTTTGTGCCAAACTAAATTTTAACAAGAGCCATAAAGAAAAGTCTTGCTGCCAAACCACAAACTACGCTCAAAAAACACAAAACAGCAAAGAAATAAGAAGTTAAACAAAAACAAACAAGTGTAGGGCTTTGTGAGGCCAGAATAAACCACATGTCATAGAAAAGTCATCATAGACAGGGAATGTCAAGGGATGGGGAGTCTTGGGTCTCAGTCTCAGGGGATGCCATCCCCCTGACATCTCTCACGGCACCCAGAGTCTCCCTGCAGCTGCGGTGGCCTCTGCATCGTCAACGAAGATCATCCAAGTAACCGACTGCTCAAGCAACTTCGCCAAATCACGTTTATGGGGCACTTGATACATAAAGGTTTATTATTTTCCAACTGGATAGCACTGATTAGGAAAGGAGGAAAAGACTCCATTTCAACATCAAGCTGCCTCTTTTAGAAAAGTCTTTTAAACATTTTAACAGCAAATAGCCTGGTATTTACCTAAAAGCTCTTGTAAGCATGTGAAATGTCACATTTTAGCTGCTTAAGAAAAAGATTCTTACCTAAGGGACACTTTGTGAACCATAAATATTTTGTTTTAATGGCTGTTTTTCATCATTCAGGGGAATGAAGTTTAGCATTAAACAGTTCAGGATCAGATTTTTTAAATCCATACTTAAATAAATTCTACTCATGAAAAACATGATGTCAATAAGCTTAGTAAAGAGGGGGACTTTCCTGGTGGTCCAGTGGTTAAGAATCTGCCTTCCAATGCAGGGGACGCAAGTTAGATCCCTGGTCAGGGAACTAGATCCCGCATGCTGCGGGGCAACAAAGCCGGTATGCTGCAACTACTGAGCCCCCATGCTCTACAGCCTGCATGCCACGACTAGAGAGCCCTTGTGCAGCAACTAGAGAGCCTGCGTGCGGCAACTACTGAGCCCATGCACCACAACTAGAGAAGCCTGTGTGCCACAATAAAGATCCCGTGTGCCGCAACTAAGACCCGACACAGCCAAATAATAATAATATTAATAATAATAATAAGCTTAGTAAAGAAGTGTGCATTGAAAAAGTACTCAAGAAAGTTGGGCTGTTCTGTGCAAACCCACTGTTCAGGGCAGGGAAGTAACACAGGTAATTCCAGCTGTGCACCAACGGGTCAATACTGTCTTATTTACATGTGAGCGCAGTATTGTCATTGAAAGATTGCTGAATTGCTAGCATTCTACCAAATTGTTCCAGCTTTGGCCCTGGGAGCTCTTCCAATTGGCTCCTGTGTCCTTTGAGGATGATACTAGAAACCAAGATCTGCCTCAGGTCCTGCTCAGCTGACAGAGCAAGGAAACGTGTGCTTACTAATATCTAGAAATATTTCAAAACGTAAAAATCTGTATCTGTATTAAGCAATAGTGGAGTTCATACTGACGTTTCCAACTCTACTTCATTACCATAAAAATCATTCTAACCTTGCCCCTTTTCTTTCTGTCTTTTTTTTTTTTTAATTTATTTATTTGGCTGTGCTGGGTCTTAGTTGTGGCACACGGGATCTTCGTTGTGGCATACAGGATCTTTAGTTGTGGCATGCAAACTCAGTTGCAGCATGAGGGATCTATTTCCCTGACCAGGGATTGAACCTGTGCCCCCTACATTGCGTGCGCAGAGTCTTAGCCACTGGACCACCAGGGAAGTACCACTCCACGCCTTTTCTTATCTGTGACCTCCTATTTCAACATTGAGGAACGTGGTTCCCACCAAATATCTTCCATTTACTAAATTGTTCAATATATGTGTAGCCGTTTCACAATTGTTGACCTGAATCCCTTAAAAGGAATTTTGAGGCAGGGTAGAGCAACTAGAGATAAAAGAGGTTGGAGAGGAGCCAGAGGGGCCAACAATCCAATGGGACTGGGGAGTAAGGGGGCCAGGAGAACGTTTCTGGTGACAGAGTTCCAGACTTACAAGAACAAAGAGGTCTCCAGCAAATGTGGAGAGATGTACTTCCTCACTTAGAAGGCGAGAAATGCAGAGTTAAGCAGTAAGGCCACTGTTATTTATCACGCAAGGAAAAATGGAAAAGCACAATGATACCCCAGGACTTCCAGAGGGTATGGGGATGTTGCTGGTGAGGCTATGACCGAGGCGACATTGCAAAGGGTCCATCCAGTCAGAGCTCACAGTGCACCTGCTCTGTGACCCAGTGGCTTCACCAGGATGCTCATTATGCGCTGTGTGTAAAGCAACAAACTGGACCCAAGTGTCCACCAGTGGGAGACTGGTCACAATGCCTGGCACATATAAATGCTCACTAAATGTTTATTGAATGAATGAATGCATATGTACATGCATAAAATGAAACATTTAGAGCATGTTAAATATATATATATACATATATATATATATGCACATACACCTATACCTAAAAGAGGGCCAAGATATAATGTTGAGTGAAAAAAGCAAATCACAAAGTAATCTTATTTATAATAGGATCCAATTTTTGAAAAAATGTATGTGCGGAATAAATTTCTGGAAGAATACATTTTAAAAAACATAATTCTGGTTATTTCTGGAAAGCAGAAAAGGAAGAAGGGAGAAAGTGCTAAAGGGGTATTTATCTTTCCCTTTGTTTTTTGAATTTTAAAATCATGACCGTTTAATACTTTTATATAATAAAAAGAGTAAACAATCTCATTTCCACATGACTTCCTTTGTGTTTATATAGCTTTTTGTCTGTGTTGCTATTTAGAGTAAATTGTTTATACAAAGGTTAAACAAAATCAAAGGACAAATATGTCTGGTATTCAATTTTAAATGGTATTTATGTGATGTATATGTCCTCCATAACCCCAACCCTTCACTGAACTTTGCCAGTGACTTAGATATTTTGTGTGAATTTATTTTAGGGAACTTAATCAACACAGCAAAGGAACCCGGGTGCGACAGAGGTTGAGGATTCATGGCAGCTGAATTTGGAAACAAGGTGACTGGGAGGAACGTCAAGCCCCAGTGAACAGCGTAGGACTTTTGAGGGGGGGCCCAGGGTAGCTGTGTCAGCCGTCCTATAGGGATCTTAGTTTGAGCCATATTTCATTTACCTTTGAAAGAAAGGCTGACCCACTGAGACTTAGGTTGCAAGTTAAAGACCACAGGCTGTGAACCACGGCTTCTGGGAGCACAGAGGAGAGAGTGGCTGTCATCTGTGTCCATGTAGCTGGGAAACTTCACAAAGGACAGGATGCTTATGCTGCACTATGAAGTGAATAGGAAAGTTTGCTAGGAGGAGGGGTGGCAGAGGAGCACTTCAGGAATAGGACAAACTATCCTCCTGGCAGCCTTGTAGTTAGCCAGTGACCAGTTCTGTCTGTCGAGGAAAAATTCATCAATAGTCAATCTAAGAAAGAAATGGAGAAATTTATTCAGCCAACCTGAGGATTATAACCTGGGAGACAGTCTTTCAGAAAGCTCCGAGGACTGTTCTGCCCATTAGAAGTCAAAGCACAGTTATACACATTTTTGAGGCAAAGGGTTATACATCAAATGACGTATTGACAATTTACCTAGTCCAGTTCTGCACATACAAAGTGAGTAGTGAGTCATTGTGATACCTTAAAGCATTAGGAAGGAATGTTATCTCCTAAGGAGGTCTGGTTAATGCAGGTGCACAACACACACTGAAGGGGAGGAAGGAGGCACAAACAGGCACAGAAAATTTTTATGTTTAAATTTTTCTTGTCTTGCCATAAAATATGTATTTTACTTTATCACGTCCAATGGGTCATGAAAGAAAGTGATGCATGTCAGTTGCAGATTGAGGCAATGAGATGTCCTTCCAGCCCTCGAGCTCTCCCTGAACCTCCCTGAGACAGCCTGGGAGCTGCAGGAGGTAAGTGGACTGACGCCCCGAGTCCCTACGTGGACAGGAGCTGTCCCAGGGAGCACTGGCCTGAGGACCATTGAGGAAGCAAGAAACCTATCCTGATCAATTGACACATGCTATCTTCTTGGTAACACGCAGCTGCCTTGTGTGCACCAAACCGTTCCTATGGCCTCAGCTTTGCTACAGTTTCTGCTGCCTCCAAAACTCCAGGTCCTGCCTATTTTCCAGGTTGGATCGTCTAGCCTCCTGTCGGTTCTGTGGACCCCAATATCTCTCCATAAATGCTGCTTATGTTTAAGGTGGCAACCAAGAAACCCAATGGATATACACTAAATGCGGTAAAAAACCAAATTAACTTTATACCAAATGCCATTTACAGTAAACAGTACAATATTTCAGTTCCAGCATAATTATAAAAGTACAGATTTTGAATCAGTTTGCTCATTTTCTGATATACCAAATCCCAATTCAGCCCATAAGTGGTTTAATAAAATGAGATCCTATCACTTGACATGCAACGCAGCACAGGAATTTGGACGGCTTCTGGGAGATCATGAATTTCCCACATGAACAAAGATGCACGATGGTGGCGACAGTTGAGGCGCACAAGTCTGGGCGCAGCAAGTAGGTCAGCCGAGCAGGACACAAAGAAACTGCAGAAACACAGGGGTCAAGACGAATGGACAGGAGCTGTCTACTGCAGGGCTCAGGACGTCATGGGGAGGAGGGAGAGCCCCGACTGTACTGAGGGGAGAACAGGTACAGCAGGAACATGATGCATTACAAAATGCTGTTGTCTAAATAACCTGTATTGAATCTTCAAAGAACCCTCTAAGGGGGGGTATTACCCCATTTTGAAAATGGGGAAACCAAGCCTCAATCAAAGGAATCCATTTTTGCCTGGAAGGCCCAGAAGGCAGAGCCTGGGGCAAAGGGTCAAGTGCTCCATTTTTCAGGGGTGCAGCTGCAGGGAGCAGAGGTCAAGGCCGAGGAACCAAACCAGAAGGAAGAAGAGCTGGCTGGAGACAGCGGTTTGGAGACAGCGGCTTGGAGTCAGCACTGCTGAGTGCAGGCGACCATCCCTGGGACAGTCCTGCAAGCGGCTGAATAACTGGACCTCAGAACAGCCGCCAGCTCCAGCATCCTGGGCAGAAGATCACCTCACAGGGAGTTAACGCCCACATAGCACATGGGCACTGAGGGTGAGTCCACTCATCCCATGCCTCCTTGTCAACTGAGAGCCTGGGCAGGAGGCCAGAGGGACAGACGGAAGCCAAGTGCCGTGAGATGGCACCTGCCTGAGGTCAGTGGGAAGCAGAGACAAGCACTTGGAGAAGACCAGAGGTATCTGGCGGCTGTTGGTCTGGACTTGAAATTTGTTCCAGGCCTTCTGTTACAGTGAGTCAGTGAGCAGAGGTAAGTGAAGGTGGGACTTAAGTTACATCCCAAGTTGTAGACAGTCCGAGACCCTAGGGGCTTATTTAGTTTATGAGAATCCCAGGAATATATTTAGTATGATGTAGGACTTTCTGTTAGTCTTATAGGCAGAAACAGCGTAAATTGTTCATGGATATGAGTATGATTTAAAATTTTAGCACGAAAGAATATATGGAGCTGATTTTCATTTGTTTACAATTTGAACAAATACATTTGCGCCTGCCAATGTATTAATCATTCATTCCAGGTGGACAAACTATGATCTAGGTATAGCGAGTAATGAAATACCTTGGCAGTCAGTGCTCCTTGTTTCCCAGAGATGGGAAAATTGTTTCTAGGTGAGAGTTCCTTATTCCAAATCTCTCACCTGGAAGTAAACTTCTATGGATATAAAATTTCCCATCTCACTCCTGTCTTCCAGCCGTAGTATAAATAAGGCTCCCCCATTAAAAAACACTGTGGATGTGATGTGAGAAACGGAATCAATATAATGATGGATGAATCACAAACATTTATGTAGACTGAGGTTTGTTTTTGAATTGGATTTCATTGTTACTTCAGATTATTCAACGGATACTGAGTTATTACTAGCAAGTTCTATTAGTTGCCTGGAAAGCATCCGTCACCAGGTGGTGCAGCCCTGACCAACGGGAATAGATGCAGAAGAACCATGACGTCGTCCTCCAGCATCTGCAGAGGAAATGTCCATCTGCTAATTCACTGAGAAGGTCTGCGCTCAACAAGGACTTTATAAATAGCAATGTCAGCATATCCATTCATCAAATACAGTGGCTAATATGTGTTTTTCATGCAGCTTTCTAAGAATTAGCATTTACTCAGATAGAAAACTGCCGTTTACTCTTGTTGAAGTTCTCATCTATAATCATAAAAATCAATAATTTCATTTGAATTTGCTTGCTTTTCTTACCATCATGTAAATCATTATTAAATGAAACCAAATGATAAGCTTTTACTCTCTAAGTGGAAGTGCACATGCAGTTTATTTTAAAACATTTTGCAAAGCAACATCACTTTCCGAAGACAGTAATTGCCTGGCAAGTTATTCTCTGATGGCCCAGTGCTATTCTTGTCACATTCAGGAGCTTCTTGATGCAGGAAAGCCTCAGGGGACAGAATAAGCAACGTCCTTGCTGCTCTAAAGATGGGTCAAAGGGAAAGAGGCCCAGACTCCTTACTCTCTCCAAACTGAGGGGTTAAGTGAGCTCAGGTCCTGGCTCTCTGAGCACATGTGTGGCACAGACACAGAAATGAGAGGCTGATGGCAGCAGGAGCCCAGGTACAGGTATGGCTCTGCCTGCAAAGCCTGTGCTGAGCTTGACCCTCCCTGGTCCCCCTTGAGAGCTGCTTGTACTTCTGCATCCCCAGGCCCAGAGGAGGCATGAGAAATGTGGAAGAGCCAGGATGGACGCCCATCCGCAGGCTGAATGGGGGCTTCCCAGTGAACCGTCTGCCCTGCTCGAACTCCCGCCCTCCTCTGGCCCCTTGATGTTTCCAGGTACAAAAGAGTAGGCAGAACATTCCAGGAGATGTGGCCTTGGGAAGGAGATGTGGGAGCTGTGTTCTGATCTGGACCAAACCAGGGTAGGAATGTTATCGAACCCAAGTCCATGTGCCTGATGCACTGAACGTTGGAGCTTGGAACAGAGAAAGGTTTATTGCAAGGCCAAGCAGGGAGAATGGGCAGCTTGTGCGCAAAAGACCTGAACTCCCTGATGGTTTCTGGGGAAGAGTTTTTTTGTTTTTTTTAAAATAAATTTATTTATTTATTTATTTTCGGCTGCTTTGGGTCTTCGCTGCTACTCGTGGGCTTTCTCTAGTTGCGGCAAGCGGGGGCTACTTTTCATTGTAGAGGGGGCTACCCTTCGTTGCAGTGTGTGGGCTTCTCATTGTAGTGGCTTCCCTTGTTGCAGAGCACAGGTTCTAGGCATGCGGGCTCAGTAGTTGTGGCACGCGGGCTTCAGTAGTTGTGGCTCACGGGCTTCAGTAGTTGTGGCTCGCAGGTTCTAGAGCACAGGCTCAGTAGTTGTGGTGCACAGGCTTAGTTGCTCTGCGGCATGTGGGATCTTCCCGGACCAGGGCTTGAACCCGTGGCGATTCTTAACCACTGTGCCAAGAGGGAAGCCCCTGGGGAAGAGTTTTTATAGGCAAAATCCGGGGGGAGGTCTGCAGGGTGTGTGGCCTTCCTCTGATTGGTTGATGGGGAGGTATTGAGTGATGTTCCAGGAATCTCAATCATCAGCCTTCTGGTTCCAACCAGTCTAGGGTCCACATGCTTGTGCTTGGCTTGAAGTGACCATCCTCCACCTGGGTGTGGGCCTTAGTTGCTATAGAAAGTCTCAGAGATCTATATCAGATGGTTACATGCATCCCTTAAGGGGGAACCAGGACCCTGCCCCATCCTGCTCTATGTCTGTGAGTGCTCCTCCTTTGTTTCTGCCTCCCCTCACTTCCCTAATTGGTAACTGAATCTGCCCCTTGGAACTCAGGGAAGGTCTAGGAGGCTGAAGCTTTTTTCCCACAAGTGAGAAACAGAGGACTTGGAAAGGCTTTTGTACCGGGGAGGCCCCACAGGGTCCTCTCGGTTTCAACCCCCCTTTTGAAACTCCTCAGTCTTGAGGGGAACAGGTGTTGGAATCATAAATTCAGCAGAGGAACTCAGTTTTAGGGAGACTGGGTTTCAGGAGGAGCCTCACGGAAAACAGCAGGAAAAAGGTGAAATGCCAAGAAAGGGGAATAAAAAAGGAACAGGGACACACACAGGCACCTGCTGGTGGGACAGCCATCAGGGACTCCTTGGATCCCGCCTGGGTCCTGCCAGGTAGTGGGACAGTGGCCGGGCAGTAAGGGCGCTGGGCTTCCAGGGACCATCAGGAGCATTCAGAGGGCATAGGCCCCTCAGGACGTCCAAACGGTCTCCCTGTGCCTGACATGCCCTCTTCCATGAGCAAGTTTTAGTGGCAGCTGCATGTCCCAGGAGGATTCAGGAGTTCTGGGACCCGCATGTCCAGCCAGGGGTACAGGGGGCGGAGGCCACGTTATTTCCTCCTCTGTGTCACCTTCTTGGTGTGGAAAAGTCTCTGTGTCCTTTGCTTTTAGAGAAAACTATGCTTTTTTATTTTGTTTGCATCTTTTTATTAATTCCTGCCTGTTTTGACACCAACATACATCCTCACACATTCGCAGGAAGATTCCAGAATGAGAATGGTAACCTGCATGCACTTCTGGCCACACGTCACATCTTCTCTACCATTTCCCACTTCCTCCCAGACAGAGCTCCTGTGAGGAGTGAGGCCCTCTCCTGCCCCCTCTCCAGGCAGAGCTCTTGGCAAAGTTTAGGGTGACACGTTTGTGGCACAAGGAGCTTTTCATCACCTGGATATGTCCTCTTGCTTTATTCCCCTAGTTCATCCCAGAAAAGGAGGAGCACAGCTAAGGGAAAACTACAGTGGTTTGGTGATTAGTGAGGCTCCCCCTTGGATGGTGGTCCTGGCTGGAAGCCAACCTCCATGAGTCTGCTTAGAGGGCAGCAGCATGGGACCATGGCTTCTGGACATGCTGACTCCTTGAACGAAGGGTGGTGTCATGCCTGCCAATCAAATATGGTCCGGGGGTCAGTGTCACCATCACCTGCGAGTTTATCAGAAATAAAGAACCTGGTCCCACCCAGGCCCCCTGAGCCAGAATCTGCAGTTCTCAGACCTCTAGGCGACACACCTTAGAGCTTGGGAAACCCTGGTGAAGGGGGCAAGGCCCTGGGCTTGGAACTGGAAAACCCGAGCTCTGGTGCCAGGTCTGAGTTTTACCAGCTGCGTGACCTCCGAATCCAGCTCCTTGTGTGCAGCTGCAGACAGCATGCCATTCCTTTCCATCCCTTCCACAAGAGTATCGCAGTTAACCTAACATAAAAACAAAAGAGCATTCTCTAAAGTGTGCACACTGACTAAAGCTGCTTCGTCTGTGTGTCAAGGCTCACGCAGTGCGGGGTAGACACGAGCCTTGGTCGTGAGATTGACCTGGTTCAGCTCTATGAATCGTTGACATGCACAGTGCCACCTTCAGTCTTGGAATTTTGCATTTAGAAAAAACCTGCAAAGCCAGACTCTGTGTGACTGTCAGCCGCTGCCGCCTCCTTTCCTGTCCACTGTCAATTGGAGAATCTGATGCACAGGTGTTTGGAAACCAAATACGCAGTGGAGACATTATTTTCAAGGATTTCCTTATGTATCTAAAGCGTTATAACCGTCCCCTCCTCCCTCACCAGGCTTTCACGCAGGGTGAATATTGGTGACCTGGAAATTTTGCCTAAGATTCTGCGTAAATATGAGAAATTCTGATCTGAAGCCCTGACACTGTCCCGAGAGCCAGTTAGCACCAAGGGTTCTGCATTCGATTGCCTTTAATTATTGCCACACTCTTCCTAGTGCTATTATTAACTCCATTGTAGTGGTGAGAAGAGGAGGTACAGAGCTATTAATTGACTGGTAAAGTAATTAAACACAGAGGCCGACAGACTGGATGGCTGCAATGCCTTGGCAGCCCACATGAGCAAACCCACACCAAAGCCAGAGTCAGGGCATCGAATCCCAGAGGACGAAGCATCAGAACAACCACAGACAGTTCAACTCTCCCAAATAGAGCCCCGGCGTAAGCTGCAGCCAAGCAAATAATTCCCTCGCTTTGTTTCTGCGTCTTCTCTATAAAAACCTGACCTCGCTCCGGCTGTGGAGGGCTCCTAACCACATTCCAACTCATGCACTCAAATAAACTCTTGAAATGTTTAATGTGCCTCATTTTATCATTTAACAGGATTCGCCGAAGTTCACGAGGCAGGCTGGGGTCGAAGCCACGTCAACATCAGGCCTTCTGACTCCAAGCCCTGCCCCATGGACGCTGATCTCGTCCTCCAGAAAACAAAGGAAACAAGCACCAAGTGAGTGGTCTCAACCTTGGCATCACCTGGGCATCGTAGGGAGATTAAAAAGTAATAATGTCACATAGACCTGGGGGGGAGGGGTGTAAATATCCCCAGGTCATTTGTCTGAAAAAAGCATTGCATCCAGAATATATAAGGACTTCTCACAAATGAAGAACAAAAAGACAAATAATCCAGTGTTTAAAAATAGACAAAAGACTTGAACAGATGCTTCACAAAAGTAGACTCTTGAATAGCCAATAAGCACATGAAAAGGGGCTCAACACCAACAGCAACAAAAGGACTGAAAACCAAAGGACAATGAGTGTCCCTTCACACCCACTGGGGCGGGGTGGGGGTGGGGGTGGGGGCTAACAGCAGAGTGACAGCACCAAACGTTGAGCAAGGATGTGGAGCAACCTGGTACATCACTGTTGGGTGTGTAAGTAGCCCAGTAACATTGGACAATGTTAGCAGATTCATATAAAGTCACAAACCCATCTAATCTTCAATGTAGCAATTCCACCCCGACATACTTAATGGAGAGAAATGAATGACTAGGTTCCCAAAAGAGACTTTTCCAAGCCTTGTTCCAGTAATCCAGTGTGACTGAAAAACCACCCCCAAAGCCAGCAGCGTATAACCACCATTGCTCATGCTCATGGATTCCATAGTCAGGAGTTGAGAGGGATACAGCTCCCCCACCACCCCCCACCCATGGCCAGGCCTGGCAGAGCCACCCACATGGCTCCTCGCTCTCTCCTGGCCCTGGAGCAGGGCTGGCTGAAGTCTGGGCTCAGCCATTGTTCACGGTAGCCTTTCAGGCAGGGTGGGCACAGCATAGCCAGACTGCTTCCATGGCAGCCTGGGCTCAGAGGCAAGTGTTCCCCGAGAAATGTCCCAGCTTTGCAAAGCTGTGTGGCCTCTCATTTATAGCCTCAGAAGTAACGTAATGTCTGTGATAGTCTGCTCAGACCGCCAGAACAAAATACTGCAGGCTGGATGGCTTAAACAACAGACATTTATTTTCTCACAGTTCTGAAAGCTGGAAAGTCCAAGATCAAAGACTGGTGTTCAGTGAGGGCTCTCTTCCTGGCTTGCAGATGACCACCTTCTCACCATGTCCTCATGAAGCCTTTCTTCTGTACACAGAGAGAGAGAACTCTGGTCTCTCTTCCTCTTTTTATAAGAACACCAGACCTATCAGATCAGGGTCCCTCCTCACAACCTCATTTAACCTTAATTACTCCCTATAGGCCCTATCTCCAAATACAGTCACATGGAGGGGGGGAGGTTAGGGCTTCAACATATGAATTTGGGAACACAACTCAGTCTAGAACAATCTCACTTCCACTGTCTTTATTAGTCGAAGTAGCTCCAGCAGGAGGGGATGTGAGGACCACTTTGTGACCATCCTTTAAAATCACTATGTAATTGTTCATAATAACCCCAAACCGTAAACAATCCAAAAATCCATCAACATCAAAATGGATAAATTGCAAATATTCATATAATCAAATACTATTTAGCAATAAAAATGAATGTACAACCACATAGATGAATCTCAAAAACATTGTTTTGAAAAAAAGAAGCCACACCACCAAAAAATACACACTGTGTGATTCCACTTATATGAAGTCCAAGAACAGGCAAAACTCACTATGGTGATATGGTGATAAAAGTCAGAAAGTGGTTGCCTCGGCGTGGGGAGTGGTCAGAATTCACTACAGAGGGGCGATCTCACTTTCTGTTGTGATGGGAATTTTCTGTATCTTGTCTTGGGTGGTGGATACATGGGTGTGTACAATTGTGAAAATGCTTTGAGCTGAACACTTAAGATATGGACATTTTGTTGTCATGCGGACTATTTCTCTATTTAAAGAAAAAAGTGATGCTGCTGCTGCCTGGGTGCTGGTACTGCCAGAGATTGTGGCTCAGTTAATCTGGGGCTTCAAAAGTTCCCCATGTGATTCCAGCATAAAGCAAAGATGGGGGCATCTGCACCAGGCCCGAGTCTGTCCTTGAGGGGAGGGAAACGCTTGTGTAATTCCCTTCGATAGAACCCAGTGCTTGCGCTGTGTGTGTTTCCTACGGCTGCTGTAGCAAATTACCATAAATTTTGTAGCTTAAAACAACCCAAACTTATCCTCTTACAGTTCTGGAGGCCAGTAGTTCAAAATGAGTCTTAAGGGGCTAAAACCAAGGGCTTGTTCCTTCTGGAGGGTCCAGGAGAGCATCTGCTTCCAGAGGCGCCCACATTCCCTGGCTCTCAGTCACTTCACACTAGACTCTGCCCCTCATCACATAACCTTTTCCTTTGATGTTGACCCTCCTGCATCCCCTTTAGAAGGACTATATTGATTTCATCAGGCCCTCCTGGATAATCCAGGGTAATCTCCCCATCTCAAGACCCTTAACTTAATCACATCTGCCCAGTTCCTTTACCATGTAAGGCAACCTCTTCACAGGCCCTGGGGATTAGGACACAGACCTGAGGGACCTTTAACCGGCTACTCAAAATGCAGTTTTTCAGATGTCGGAGGGAGACCTGACCCCTCGTCTGGAATCTTGGAATGCAAAGGGCTTGGGAATTTTCCACAGCCATCTCCAACGATTCTGAAAAGTGACCTGCAAAAGACTTCCCCATCTCCCTAGGCTCCTCAGCACTGCGCATCAGCATCCCAAATAACCAGCTGGGCAGTGATAGCATGAACAGAAAACTCCACTTTCTTTCTCAGGTCCCAGGACAAGCCCCATGATGACATGAGAACTTGAAGACAGGACCTGCCCTGCGTTCCAAGCGGAGAGAAGTTACAACGTTACTCGAGAGAGGGGGAGAGTTAGAGAGAGACGGGGGACACAGAAGAAGCTCAGCCCCGCCTCTCCCTCGGCCTGAGGACTGAGTGGAGACCAGCTGCTTCTTAGAGTAGCGTGTGCCGGGACCCGTTGTGAGGTGCCCCCTCCCACTCTCTTTCCTCCTCACTCTCACCCTCTCCCTCTCTCATTTTGTTGCCTAAATTCCTGACAAGGAACATCAGAGAGTATCCTTCCTTCACATCCCAGTTGAGGACTCCGAGGCCGCCGGGTCCCGTCCACACTGGCTCCATCCTCTGGTCACCCCTCCACCTCCCACCCGGCCACGCCCAGCCACACCAACCTCCTTTCGCCCAAACTCCCCAGACCCGTCTGTTCTGCTTGATCCCTGTCAAATGACAAACATCCTAAGGGTCAGATGTGTCTGCTGGCAGAGGGCTGGGCCCCTGGAGCCCAGCCATGGACACCAGTTAGGAAACTACTGGTCTGGGCCCTCTCTGAGGTCCTTTCCACCAGTAGAAGTCCATTATCCTGTAATTTTACTCCTACTGTGTCCTTTTAATATGTAATACAAATTAGAGTGGGAAGAACAGCTCCTGGGGGTGTGCTTTCCTTACACCCAGCAACGCAGCCACCCTGGTCCTGAAGCACAGAGCCTTCTTGGCAGTTCAGTCCAAAGCTGCCCTCTGAACCCTGTGCAGGAAGGAGGCTGCGTCCTTCATCCCAGCCCCAAATGCTGTTGCTTCTACACCAAGAGGGAGGCTCAAATGGCAAGGGTTTCCCTCTGAAACCTGGCCGGTGTTCTGGAAACAGGCTCTGTTCTCACCGTACCTTAGCTGGGCCCTCCAGGCTTATCTCCCTCTGCCCTGCTCAGCACGGCTGTTGCTCTGCTCTCCTTCTGCCCCAACCGAAAGGAAAGCTCGCCCTGGGCTCTCTGCCCCTGGATTAGCTGGGCTCCCCTTTCCCAGGGTCAGGGGCTAGAGAAGCAGAGGACACCCGCCTGCAGGACCGCTTTCTCCCTAAGGTGCTGCAGAGAGATGGAGGGAGGAGGCCACCTCTCAGATGCTCAGGAGGGGACACATAGAAGGCCACACCCAGCCAGCATCTCTCCCCAGATGGCAGCCTTTGGCCCCGAGGACTGAGGATGTCGTGCTTGGAAGCCACCTGTGAGTCCAGAGGTGCCCCTCTTTCTCCTTCACCCAGCCTCCCACGGGTGACGCCATCTCTCGCCCCCACGCCCCTCCTGTCGGAGCTGATTTTCCATGGGTCTTACTTTTCTGTGTGTCTTGCAAGCAAGGCACTGGCTTCCCTTTGTTTTGCTTTATTTTTTTGAGAACATTTGTACAGCGAGCAGCCTTTCTTCAGAGAAAAGGCAGTGTGCCCACACCCTTGGAAGGTAGAGAATAAGCAGACTCCCTGCTCGTCATCAGATATCCAGGGTCCCTGGGCTCAGAGATTCTTCTGAATCGGGACTCCCGGTGCTCCTGTGACCCCTGGCCGGGTGGTGTCAGGGCTCCGGGAGGTGGTGCAGGAGGATGCAGGTGCTCTCGCTGCTGTTATTGTTGTGGGTGATAACAGGTTCCTCCCGGCAGGAGACCCAGGGCCACTGAACCCAAGAGCCTGCAGGACCCTTCCCAGTCGTGGCCCCCTCCCTGGGGCTGGCCTCAGGGCAGCTGTGCCCCGGCCTCTGAGTCCTGAGCTCTTCAAGTATATTCAGTCAACGAGCACTGAATTTAGAAACAGGAAGATTTCATTTCCAATTTGGTTATATGCTGTCTGCTCTATTATAAACCATGGAACATTTCAGACGTTGCCAACAGCTAGGAATCTGCACAGTTGCCATGCATTTCAAAGTTCTGCATGAGGTGTTTTAGTGCCACCTACAGGTCACTGTCTCAGGAGGTGCTGCAGACGGACAGGTGGTGTACCCCACAGCCCACCCAATGCAGTGGGGGACCATGCAGAGCAGCGGTGAAGCTCACCAATATAATGCAGAGAGAAAGAAGCTAGATGAAAAAAGTACATATTGTACAATTTACAAAACTACAAAACCAGGTGGAACTAATTGTATTAGAGTTTTACAGAGAAATAGAACCAATAGAATATATATTATTTAAATCCCTTTTATATAAAATAATATATAATAATTTATATAAAATAAGTCCCTATATGTAGGCATGGAGAACACCAATATATATTTTTATATAATTTATATTTAAAGGGATTTATTTAAAGGAATCAGCTCACGTGACTGTGGGAGCTGGCAAGTCTGACGTCTATAGGACTGGCTGTCAGGCTGGAGACTCAGGCAGGATTTCTGTGCTACAGTCTTGAGGCAGAATTCCTTCTTCCTTGGGAAACCTCCATCTTTGCTCTTAAGGCTTACAACGGTATGGATAAGGCCCATCTGCGTTCTCTAGCATCTGCCTCGCATGACACAACGAACAACCTGGGAACAGGGATACAACAAACATCCTGGGAACAACCGAAAAACGCACTGACTCTTTCCCCAGGAGAGGATGCAAAGTCCTGGAGTGATGTTTACTCCTCTTGATGTCTCATAATTCTATGATGTAAATTAATACTGTACTCTTATGTCATATAATAAGGGAATAAGAGGGGAAGAAGACAAAGCTATTTACCAGATAGATCTATCTATCTATCTATATCTATATCTATATATCTTTATTTGTAACCAAATAAGGAAGAAATATTCATGTAACCACTACATGTAACCACCACATCCTCAATTCCGCAACTGATCACTGGTGGTTGTAACACACCTTCCCCCACTACCCATCCTGTATTCTCTTTGCCCTTAGTAAGCACCTTAGCCGGTCATGGTTCTTTCCTTGGTGGTGTGACATAAACCTTCATTCCTACCATTAGCAGTCCTGCCTGGATTGGGTTGTGGTCCTCCCCTGGTTTTAATCACAGGGCATGGTAATTCTAAGAGACAGCTTAAGGGCTCTCCTGTATTCCAGACATACTCTTCCTTAGCTCCACTGAGGAGGAGCAGCCCAATCTCGCCTTGGGAATCAGGCCCAGTCACCCCAGACAGCACAGTAACTCCTTCTTTGCCTGCTGATTCACAAGAATGAGGAACCTGAAGTGGATGAGAAGCAGTCTTAACTTCCAATTCAATGGACTCATTGTTGTGTCTCCTGATGGAATTAGGACCTTCAGGCCAGCAGAGCAGAGGCAGAGCAGGAACAGGAAGCAAAAATGTCGCTGTGGGTCACTAGGGGCAATGGTGAGTGGTGGCCCTCCCATTTCTACCCCTTGATTCCTGACTTTGAGAAAAACAGCACCATATATTGGAGAACCCTGCCCCAGCCCTGCAAGGGACTGCCACCTAGCTGTCACTGTAACAGAGTCTTTCAAAAGGCCATTCCACCATTCTATCACGACTGCTGCTTCAGGACCGTGGGGAACAGAGTAAGACCAGTGAATTCCATGGGCAGGGGCCCACTGCCATCCTTCATTTGCTGTGATGAGAGTTCCTTGATCAGAAGCAATGCTGTGTGGACTCCATGATGGCAATCTGTAAGTCCATGGATGGGAGTTTTGGAAGAAGCACTGCATGAGGGAAGGTAAGTCCATACCCAGAGTAAATGTGTCTTCCAGGAAGGACAGACTACTGCCCCTTCCATGATGGAAGTGGTCCAACGTAATCAACCTGCCACCAGGTAGCTGGCTGGTCACCTGGGGAATGATGCCATACTGGGGACTCAGTGCTGGTGTCTGCTGCTTCAGACTGGGCACTCAGTGGTGGCCATAGCCAGGTGAGCCTTGGGTGAGTGGAAATCCATGTGTAACCCCCACCCCTGCCCCTGTAGCCACGTTCATGAGCCCACTGGGTGATGACAGGGGTGGCTGGGCGGTGTCCATACAACGGGTCATCCTATCCACTTGAATATTGAAATCCTCCTCTGCTGAGGTCACTCTTTGGTGAGGATTCACATGGGACACACATATCTTCATGTTTTTTGCCCATTCAGGGAGGTCTATACACATATCTCTCCCCAAATTTCCTTGTAACCAACTTTCCAGTCATGTTCCTTCCAAGTCCTTGACCATCAAGTCACAGCCCAGGGCTCGGTGTACAGTTGTACTTCTGACCATTTCTCTTTCGAGGAACAACCAGGTGTACTGCTGGAAGTTCTGCCCACCAGGAGGGCTTCTGCTCACCGCTGTCCTTTGAGGGTGTCCCAGAGATGGGCGGCAGTGCTGCAGCTGGTGCCTGCAGGCCAGGCAGAACCGTCTGTCTATCTGGCCTGAGTTTTCTCTTCCTCAGTCAACTGATTGAGGGCAATGCCCCATGAGGCCACAGGCAGGGACTGAAACAGAGAAGATAGTGTGGTCGGGGGGCAAGGACTCCACTCACAACTAGCAGTTTTCTGGGTCACTTGGTAAATGGGCTGGAGTAGCACTCAAGTGAGGAATATGTTGCCTTCAAAGTCCAAAGAGGCCACCAGGCATTGTGCCTCTTTTTTGGTTGCAGGAGGGGCCTTGGAAGGGCTATCTTGACATGCCCCACACCACTGGACCCCTAGAAATTCCACTGAGGCAGACGGCCCATGAATTTTTGTCAGATTTATTTCCCACCCTCTGACACACAAATGTTTTGCCAGTAAGTTTGGCATAGTTGCTACTTCTCGCTGACTAGATCCAATCAGCATAATGGGCTGATTATGGAATAATGGGCGAGTGTGGTATCTTGTGGAAGAGTAAGGCAATCAGGACCCCTGTGAACTAAATTATGACACAGGGCTGGAGAGCTGATACACCCCTGAGGTAGGTCAGTGAAGGTACAGTGCTGGCCTTGCCAGATGAAAGCAAACTGCTTCTAGTGGTCTTTACTGACAGGTACGGCGAGAAAGGCATTTGTCAGGTCAATAGCTGTATACTAGGTGCCAGGGGATGTGTAAGTTGCTCAAGCAATGAAGCCACATCTGGTACAGCAGCCGCAATTGGAGACACCACCACAGTGGGCGTTAGGGCTTCAACAGATGAATTTGGGGACCCAGCATGACTGTATTTGGAGATAGGGCCTGTAGGGAGGGAGGGAGGTTAAATAAGGTCAAAGGGTGGGACCTAATCTGGTAAGACTGGTGTCCTTGTAAAAAGAGGAAGAGATGTCAGAGATCTCTCTCCTGCACACAGAGGAGAGGCTGTGTGGGGACACAGTGAGAAGGTGGATGTCTGCCAGCCAGGAAGAGTGCTCCCACCTGAAATGAAATCTGCCGACACCTCGATCCAGGACTTCCAACCTCCAGGACTGTGAGAGAATACATTTCTGTTGTTTAAGCCACTCAGTCTGCGGTATTTTATTGTGGCAGCCCAAGCTGACCAAGACAACTGTGAAAGTGCATGGCTGGCCAAGGTTGCTGAAAGCAAACTGTTTCTGGTGGAAATGGTAATTAGCAAGTATTGAGGAAAAAGCATTTGTCAGACCAACAGCTGCAAACCAGCTCCCACGGGATGTGTTCATTTGCTTGAGCAATGAAACTGCATCTGTAACAGCAACTGCAATTGCAGTGACTGTCTGGATAAATACACGATAACCCACTGTCAATTCTCCAGGATCCACCTGTTTTCTGCACAGGCCAAGTAGGTGAGCTGAATTGGGATGTGATGGGAATCACCATTCCTGCATCCTTCAAGCGTTTGTTGGTGGCACTAATCTCTGCAGTATTGCTTTTGGTTTACTATTTTCCTCAGTAGAGGCAGTTCTAGTGGCTTCCACTTGGCCTTTCCCAAAAAATAGCCCTCCCTCCACAGGTCAGGGAACCAACGTGAGGATTCTGCCAGCTGCCTACCTCAACCACATCCCAGAACTGGGGAAATAACCACAGCATTGGCTTGGGGACCCGAGACACATGAGCTAAAACTCCTCTGGTCAGCTGACCTCCACAAGGCCTACTCTGACTGGTGGACCACAATGATGCTCTGGGTCATCTTGAATTAGGGTCAGTTCGGAGCTAGTGTTCAGTAATTCTTGAAAAGTCTAATTATTTCCTTTTCCTCAGAGCATAATCACTGTGGTAAAAGGCCCCAGACCCCGAGGGAAGGCTGGGAGGAAGATTCAGTGTCTGTTTTTGCCAGCACAGCAGGGTCTTTCCTCAAGGGGATCTGGCCTCCCCTTTATTCAAGTGTTTTTGGGTCTGTAAACTGGGTCAAGTCTGACGTTGACTGTAAGGCCGTATGACACAAGTTTGTGCACTTGACCTAGAACTCTTCCTGTGACACAGAACAAGTAAGAATTTAGTAGACTGCCCACCTCTTTTCTTCTAGGGACACCATGATCAAACTGGTCAGTGCCATAGGTCTCTGCCAATAAGACTATGCTAATTACTGCTTTGAATCTGCTGTCCATTACGGTACCTGGCTCCACCTTGTTTTTGGCAATTATCCTGCTCTCCTTGGATCCAATTATTCCCATTTAAGAATCCCAGTTTGGTGGCAGTTCCCACTGTAATTTTGTGCCTACAGGAAGGAGTGACCACAGGAGTTCTTCAAGGATGCTCGGGCTCCCTCACAAATGTATTTCTCACAGTCATGGTGCAAGGTGTGTCCTCCGGGCCCTCCTGGAGTGGGTGAGCAGGTCCTACATGATAAATCCACTCTCACACTCCAACCTTCCTAGGCCTTTTGGGTGTATCCTCATGATAGACCAAGGCAGGTCTGGCATGTCTTCATTTAGTGTGGGTTACCTTTTGGTCAGTGTCTCACCTCCCCAAACGAGCCCTTTCTAACCCCGTGAGTTACAACACTATATCCAGAATCTCTGCTTAGTGGGTTCATATCAGTAAATTCAGCCTGATCCTACTTTATTTACTTTCCACCATTATCCCACACTCTTTACTTATTTGGCTGTGGCGGGTCTTAGTTGCAGCATGTGGGATCTAGTTCCCTGACCAGGGATTGAACCCTGGCCCCCTGCATTCAGAGCGTGGAGTCTTAACTACTGGACCACCAGGGAAGTCCCCTATCCCACACTCTTAATATCCATTCCCACAGATATTCCCCAGAATTATGTCTGCATAAGTTAGAAAAGTAACACTTCTTTTGGAGCATAGTACACCTCCTCATGGGTCAAACTTTGTGCCTCACCCTTTGGGCTTACTGGGACATGTTTTGCTATGGGTCTGGAAGTAAAGAGGGGTGCCCTTGGCCAGTCTTGAGGATGATCAGCAGTATCTTTCAAGGCAACTGCCGCAGAAGAGGTTATTACAGGCTCCTCAGGCAAAGCAGGATCACTGTCCTCAGATGGAATGGAAGGGTTGCTTCTACTGGCACTCACAGAATTTAGGCCTCAGCGTCCCCAACTTCATCAGGACCTGCCCCTATGTCCCCATTCCAACTGTTTCTTTTCCCAATCCATGCCCTTTAATAGCAGAGGTTGCCTGTGAGGCTGGGTTTCAATCTGTGCTGTAATGCAACCACTTGTAGGATGCCATAAGCTGGGATGCCGCTGTTGCAGCAGGGGCTCCAGGAACCTCGGTTGTGCAGAGCTTGTATCCCTTGCTCCTTTGGCTGTGGCTACTGCTGGACACTGGCAGGGTCATCCGGGGTGCTGGCTCCCAGCTTCCTGCCAGTTGGTGGTGAACATTCCAGCACCAGCAGCCCGAGGGTCAGTAATGCCAGGCCCTATTTTCCCTTTCACTCTTCCTGCCCTGGTAGGGGGACTGTTTCCTGCAGTTATTAATCTCTGGGTAACCTCACATGTTCCCTTTATGCTCTTAATTTTTGCTTCCAACATATTTATAATAATAATTATAATTTCCTGTGTTAAATTCTCTGTTTCAAATACTTGTAGTGGATACTGTTTTTGTGATCGAATGCTGACTGATAGAAAATATCTGTAACTCATTATTAGCAGCTTGTATGATTTTTAACCCAAGAGAGTCAATGTAGAAGCTAAGTGAATTGAGTCCATTAAGGGAACAGACACAAAATAAATATAGAAACATAGCTTTCTTACAAACAATATAGAAAAACAGCCCTTCACAATAGTATTAAAAACTATTAAAACTTTTAATAAACCTAATACATGTAAAATTGTATGAAGAAAACCTTTAGAACTATAAAAAAGCACATATAATAAAACCTATATGAATAAAGAAATAAAGCATGCCTATGGTGATCTTTACAGGTTAGTACATTAGCAGGAGAATGGTTAATAAACCACAATTGGTCCGTATTCGGGAATGTATATGTTAAAAAGAGCGAAAGAGGGCTTCCCTGGTGGCACAGTGGTTAAGAATCCGCCTGCCAATGCAGGGGACATGGGTTCGAGCCCTGGTCCGGGAAGATCCCACATGTCACGGAGCAACTAAGCCCGTGCGCCACAACTACTGAGCCTGCGCTCTAGAGCCCGCGAACCACAACTACTGAAGCCCATGCGCCACAACTACTGAAGCCCGCGCGCCTAGAGCCTGTGCTCTGCAACGAGAAGCCACCACAATGAGAAGTCTGAGCCCCACAACAAAGAGTAGCCCCTGCTCACTGCAACTAGAGAAAGCCCGCGTGCAGCAGCAAAGATCCAATGCAGCCAAAAATTAAATAAATGAATAAATATTTTTTTTTAAAAAGTGAAAGAATGAACTAGACCCATGTGGAAAGGTGTCTAAGACATATGAGACACTTTTTAAAAAGCAAAAGCTAGTAAATTTACTTTAAAAAATCCAAACAAACTTTCTGATACTAGGTACACATGTATGCTTTGTATTCTATAATCCCACAGAAAATGTGTGGAGGCATACACAGCAACAATCATATTCTTTAGGCAGGGAGATTAGATTGTGGGGTGAATGGGGACTTTTAACTTTTTCCTTTGTATGTTCCTGTACTGTAAGACATTTCTTACAGTAAGCCTAATAATTATGTAATAATTATGTAATTTTAAGAAATGGTCAAGAGGAGAAGACACATCACAGACTGGGAGAAAATATTTGCGAAAAACAACAACAAAAAACTTCTGATAAAGGACTGTTATCCAATATATACAAAGAACGCTTAAAACACAACAGTAAGAAAATAAAACCACCTGATTTAAAAATGTGCCAAAGACCTTAACAGATACCAAAGAAGATATACAGATGGCAAATAAGCATATAAAAAGATGTTCTATATCATGACATGAGGGAGATGAAAATTAAAACAAACAACTATGAGATACCACTACATGTCTCTTAGAATGGCCAAAATCTGGAACACTGATAACACCAAATGCTGGTGAGGAACTCTCATTCATTGCTGGTGGGAATGTAAAATGATTCAGCCACTATGGAAGACAGTCTGGAGGGTTTTTACAAAACTAAACATATACTTGCCATATGAGGAGGCTATCATGGTCCTTGGTATCTACCCAAAGGAGTTGAAAATTTATCTCCACACAAAAACCTGCAAATGGATGTTTGTATCAGCTTTATTCTTAATTGCCAGAACTTGGAAGCAAACAATGGGTCCTTCAGACGTTGAATGGATAAACTTTGATACATCCAGTCAATGGAACATTAATCAGGGTGAAAAAGAAATGAGCTATCAAGCCGTGAAAAGACATGGAAGAACTTTAAACGCATATTACTCAGTGAAAGTCACCAATCTGAAAAGGTTACATACTGTATGATTCCAACTATATAGCACATTCTGGAAAAGGCAAAACTATGGAGACAGTGAAAAGATCAGTGTTTGCCCAAGACTGAGGGATGGGGGTAGGGGAGGATGACTAGGTGGAGCACAGAGGATTTTTAGAGCAGTGAACCCATTCCGTACAACCCTACCACGGTGAATACATGTCCCTATGCATTTGTCAAAATGCACGGAATGTACAACACTGAGAGCAAACCCCAAGGTAAACTATGGACTTTGGGTGATAGTAATATGCTATGTAACAAATGTACGACTGCGCTGCTAATACTGAGTGGGGAGGGTAGTTGCCTATATGAGACCTCTATGTATTTTCTGATCAGCTTTTGCAATGAACTTAAAATTTCTCTAAAAAATTGAAGTCTCTTAAAAAAAAAAATCCCTCCTATTCAACCTCTCACCCGGATAATCTCTGGCAACAACCGCTGTGTTTACTGTCTCTAAACTTCACTTATACAAAGTTTTTTAAGGTTTGGAGCTTTTATAAATCTATCAAACCTTCACAGATAGTGAGTACTTTCTCTGGAAATGAGTGTCTTTGACCTCAGAGCAGTTACAGTAGTTCTTAGTTATCATACCTGCAGCTCACAGGTTTGGGAGTTTGCCTCTGAAAGTACCAATAAAATCTTACTTTTAGTGGGGGGCGCAGGGGGGAAGGCAAGTGAAGGAACTAACAGCAAGGCTAAGCCATTTCCGCACCTCCCGGGGTTGGTGTGGGGGGCGGGAAACGGCCGGGCCCACCCGCTACGTCTGGGAGCCTGCGCTCCGGCCGCCCGGAACAGCCCCGGACACACGCCCCGTCCGCACTGCCCACTCTCCGCGCCCACTCCCGCCCGGCCCGGCCCGTCTCCCGGGGACACACGCCCAAACACGGACGAGACTGACTCAGGGCCGAGGCCCGCAGACGACAGTCTTAACCTTCGCATTCTCCCCAATTTCCACACTTGGTCAGAGAGTCCTCTAACTCTCCTCAGGGTACAGGCAGCGCCGCATCCAAGAGACTGACCGGCGTCCCAAGAAGTCCAGTAGCCACGGCCGCGCGGGGTATGACGGGGCGGGGGCGGGGTCCCGCAGGGTATGATGGGCCGGGGGGCGGGGCGCGGCGCAGCCGGGGCGCGCGAGCGGCCCGCGGGAAGCACAGCGGTTCGCGCCTCGGAGCCAGGTCCGGGTGGGCTGTGGTCCGCGCGCCGCCGCGCCGTCCTGTTGGAGGAGGGAGGGGCTGGCGCAGCCATGTTCGTGGCGCGCAGCATCGCGGCGGACCACAAAGATCTCATCCACGATGTGTCTTTCGACTTCCACGGACGGCGGATGGCCACCTGCTCCAGTGACCAGAGCGTCAAGGTGCGCGCGGGGCCGAGCCCGGAAGGAGGCGGGAGCGTGCGCGGCCCGCTGTCCGAGCGGAGGGGCGCGTGGAGAGTGGACTCTTCCCGACTTGAGGCGCGCTGCGGACATGAGGTCCGGAGCCCAGGCCGATTGGCGGGCGCCCTCCTCCTAGTTATTGTGGAGTCAACGCCGCCTGGGCCGCCTCCGCGCGGCTGCGGGGGCGTGCGTGCGTCGCGGGGGCGTGCGTGCGTCATGGCGGCGTCCGCGCTCCTGTCGCGGGGAGGCCGAACGCGCGGGGCAGGTCGACTCGCCAGGGCCGCCCGGCTGGGACCCAGGCGCCATGGCATTGCTCCTCGTTGGTCAGGCTGGGACCCGGGTCGCGGGGGCGCCGGCACAGTGGGTGGGGTGAGCCGGCCCCCGCGCACCGCGGCCCCTCCATCCGGAGCGGGGTCCCGGGACCTCTCCCCGCCGTCCGCCCGCTCCTCACAGAAGTGCCGGGGCGGGGGGGAGCCGCACGGCCGGTCTGCTCCGTACACGACGTCCTCGCGGGCGGGTCGGAATCCACTTCCCGGGCTGCAAGTGTTGCGAGGCCCAGGTTTTCTCACCCACCCCTCCGCCCGCCCCGCCGTGGGAGTGTCGCAATAATTAGCGTCCGTTAACTGAGTGGGTTTCCTTATCCGAGTAGAACTCAGCCTCCAAGTCACTAGGACCTAGTGGGTCGTCCAGTACGGAGCTTTTGTCTGTCGTGGTGTTGCAGTGAAAATCTTCGTTAACCCAGCTTTTTATGTTTTCTGGATGATTTCCTTAGGCTCATTACAGTAGAGAAATTAGTGAATATTTTAAAAGTTTTTGAGAGTAATTGGCAAATTAGCTTTTTGCAGGTTTGTACTATGTTACAATACTGCTGGTGAAGAGTATCAGTGTGATAGTTGTCCGTGTCGGGCATTATCATTGCAGTTTTTTTTCTTTAATTATTTTTTATTGTGGTAAGGTACACGTAACAGAATTTATTACCTTAACCATTTTTAAGCGTACAGCTCAGGAGTATTAAGTATGTTCATATCTTTGCCTCCATCTCCAGAACCTTCTCATTTCTTACTGTCTCCGTTAAACATAACTAGCCGGTCCCTCCGGCCCCCGCCCCTGGCAGCCACCCTTGTACTTTCTGTCTCTGAATGTGGCTATTGTAGCGGCCTCATTTAAGTGGGATCTTACAGGATTTGTCTTTTTTGTGACTGGCTGATTTCACTTAGGATAATGTTTTGAAGTTCATACATGTAGCATATGTCATAATTTCCTTTGTGAAAAAGGGAATGTTTAAACTTAAAAACTTTTTTAAAAGGCTAAAAATATATATTGCATATACCGCATTTTACTTATCACTCATCTGTCAGTGAAGTTGGGTTTCTTCTACATTTTAGTTGTGAATAATGCTGGTATAAATGTGGGTGAACAAATATCTCCTTGAGGCCCTGCTTTCAACTCTTTGGGGTGCAGACCCAGAAGTGGAATTGCTGGATCACATGGCAATTCTATTTTTATTCGAAGTTTTTTGAGGAGCCACCATACTGTTTATCATTACACTTTTTTAACACAGGTTAAAATGTCTTATTGTAATCTGTATTTTTTGTTGGTAGTAATGTTGAATGTTTTTGTTTGTTATATATACAATTGATCCTCATTATTTGCAAATATTGTATTTGTGAATTTGCTTATTCTTTAAAATTTATTTGTAACCCCAAAATCAATGCTTATGGTTGTTTGTTGACATGAGCTGGGTGGCAAAAAATATTATAGAGTTGTCGGATGTGCATTCCCAGCTGAGGTTGGACAGGTGACACTCTGCCTTATGATTCAGGCTTTCATAATGTAAACAAGCATCCTTCTCATTGTCTATTTAGTGTCACATTTTTCACATTTTTGTTCTTTTTTTGGTGATTTCCACTGTCTGAAGTGGTCCCCAAGTGTAGTGCTGCATAGAGTTCCCACAAGCAAGAAGGCTGTGATGTGCCCAATGGAGAAAGTGTGTGTTAGGGAAGCTTCATTCAGACGTGAGTTATGCTACTGTTGGCAGTGAGTTCAGTGTTATTGAATCAATAATGTATACCAAATACGGTGTTTTTAAACATACACACATAAAACAAGGTTATGTATCGATTGGTTGACAAATATATTGTGACCAGATGCTCCTGTGAATCTCACCTATCAGTATTTTCCTCAGGAGGAGTGGTTTGGTATTCGCCAATTTACTGCTTACAGTGACATTCTAGGACATAACTAGGACATAATGGCTATAAGTAACCAGACTTGACTGTAACTGATATTGTCTCCATTAACTAGTAGAGCAAAGGTTCCTTGACCCCAGTGCTCAGCACAGTGCCTGATGTATCCAAGTTTCTCAATAAATATTTTGTTGAATGAGTGAATGTTTACTTACTGATTGTTTTCTTTTGTGAATTTATGTTCCCCTCCTTTGCCCTCATAGTGACTAATGTTTATGTTTTTCATATTAATTTGTAGGAATTCTTGGTATAAAATATCTTTTTTCTTACAGGTCTGGGATAAAAGTGAAAGTGGGGATTGGCATTGCACTGCTAGCTGGAAGGTTAGTATTTATTTTTACAGTGATTTGAAAGAATTGAAACATTTACTATTTAGTAGCATTAGTGACTTGCTGTTCAGCTTTGAGAGAATTGTAAAATTTATATCTTTTACTTACATTTTTTTCACTATTAAAGTAACAAATACACTTCAGAATATTTAAGAATAAGAAATTTGAAATTCTGTATCATTCTAACCTAATTATTTTTTGCATCTCAGTATTTCTTACCTTTTTCCTTTATATATTTTTTAATAGTTGTGATGTTTTGTACATAGTTTTATTTCTTGTATTTTAGAAGTAATAGCTTTACCCAGGTACATTTTTATGTATCTTGAGAATCATCAATTTTAAATGTACAGTTCAACGAGTATTAGTAAATTTACACGGTTATGCAACCATAACCATAATCTAATTTTAGAACACTTCAATCAACCCTGAAGTTTCCCTTGTGCCTTTTGGGGTCAATCCTCGTTCCCTCGTACTCCCCAAGTAACCACTGAACTATTTGTATAGTTTTACTTTTTCTAGACATTTCATATAAATGGAATTCTACAGTATGTAGTTCTTTGTTTCTGCCTACTTTCCTTAGCATGTTTTTGAGGTTCATTGATGTTGTGGCATGTGTCAGTGGTTCGATCCTTTGTAATGCTGAGTAGTATTCCCTTGTATAGATGAAGCCACATTTTATTTATTCATTCACTATTTGATGGACAATTTGATTGTTTTTAGTTTTTGGCACTTATGAATAATGCTGTTATGAACATGCCATACAAGTCTTTTTGTGGACAAACGTTTTCAATTCTCTTAGATATGTAGGAATAGAATTGCTGGGCTGTGTATGTTTTAACTTTCTTGAAAACTGCCAGACTCTTTTCCAGAGTGCCTGCACCATTTTATATTCCACCATCAATGTATGAGGGTTCCAGTCTGTCTTTTTGATTATAGCCATCTTAGTGGGTGTGAAGTGGTGTCTCACTGGGTTTCAATTTGTATGCCCTTAATGATTAATTATGTTGATAGTGTTCTCATGTGCGTATTTGCCATTCATTTATCTTCTTTGGTGAAGTGTCTATTCAAATCTTTTGTCCTCTCCCCTTTTTTTAAATTGAGGTGAGAGTCACACAACGTAAAATTAGCCATTTCAAGTAAACAAATAAATGTGAATGCATTTATTACATTCACAATGTTGTACAATTACTACCTCTGTCTAGTTCCAAAACTTATTTTTATCACTCCAAAAGGAGACTCGTATTTCTTGCTTTTTAGTTTAACAGCATGTTTCATAAGTACTTTGGTTTGTTTTTAAACATAACTATAGCAACAAAACAAATATAACAACAAATATACCCTATTTTGTTTAGCTGATGGATATTTAAGTTGTTTCCTTTTTATTGTGATGAACACCTTTGTGCAATCCTTATTCTTTAGTTAGATTGTGCTTTACTGGGAATCTAACATTTAGCAGAATCTCAGTGCCCTAGTGCATCTTTTACTTAATAGCCTATAAAAATAAGAAAGGTGAAATGAAAAAGACTGGACAGAACAAAGGATAAAAAATAAGGGTGCAGGGGCTTCCCTGGTGGTTGGGAGTCTGCCTGCCAATGCAGGGGACGCGGGTTCGTGCCCCGGTCCGGGAGGGTCCCACGTGCCGCGGAGTGTCTGGGCCCATGAGCCGTGGCCGCTGGGCCGGTGCATCTGGAGCCTGTGCTCCGCGGCGGGAGAGGCCACAATGGTGAGAGGCCCACGTACCGCAAAAAAAATAAAATAAGGGTGCAGGGACTTCCCTGGTGGTCCAGTGGTTAAGACTCTGTGCTTCCACTGCAGGGGGCATGGGTTAATCCCTGGTCGGGGAACAAAGATCCTGCATGCCGCATGGCACGGCCAAAAAAAAAAGGGGGGCGGTGCAAAGTTTACCATTGGATGATGACACTGTTACCATGTAGAAATTATTGGATTATGAAAGTGTTCTGAGATTATTGAGTATAAAAGTGTTAGATTGAAACGGATTTTGTAAGCATCATTGGTGGACTGGTGCTTGTTGTCATACATTATTTTTACTGGAAAGCACAAATGAATTCTGTTGATGTGAAATGCTTTAAGACTTTTCTGCCTTTTTTTTGGTCAACAAAAAGTTGGATAATAGAAATTTGAACTAATTTGACATTTTTCATCTATAAAGATAATGCTATTGAACTTTAAATTATTTCCTCAGAATACAAGGATTTGGACTTCTCTATATTTGTTCTCATTGCCTCTTTTCCTAGAATAGTCCATTGTCTAGCCAGACATCAGAATCATTTAAGCATTTTGTTGCTATGGTTTCTTATACTGTCAGGCTTTTGGAGCATATTTTATTTATTTATTTATTTTGCGGTACGCAGGCCTCTCACTGTTGTGGCCTCTCCCGTTGCGGAGCACAGGCTCCGGGACGCACAGGCTCAGCGGCTATGGCGTACGGGCCCAGCCACTCCGCAGCATGTGGGATCTTCCTGGACCGGGGCACAAACCCGTGTCCCCTGCATCGGCAGGCGGACTTTCAACCACTGCACCACCAGGGAAGCCCTGAAGCATATAATTTTGATTACTCTTATTTATCAGGTGGATGTTTCCTATAGAGGAAATTTGCAAGTAAAAAAAAAACAGTGGACTGATAGAATCTCTGTTTAAAAGCTTTGTTAGGCTAAACTCTGAACCAAGTCTCCAACTATCATTAGCACGGAAAGAGGTCAACTTTATCCAGATGGATTTTTCTTTATTAGTAAAATGTTAGAAGAATTTGACTCTAGAAGGGCTGCAATCTTAAGTACAGAGTATCTTCTAAACGTTAAAAGTGCTAGAATTGAACTTTTTTTTGGCTGCACTGCACAGCATGCAGGCTCTTAGTTCCCCGGCCAGGGAGCAAACCCATGCCCCCTGAAGTGGAAGAGTGGAGTCCTAACCACTGGACCACCAGGGAATTCCCTAGAATTTAGCTTTTTAAATGTTAAATTGAATAGCTTTCTCCTTTTGTTGAAGTAAAAATACCTGTATTCTGTTTCTTCAAGTGACTAAACTCAGCTTTTTTCATTTTTTGCTTTTTTAATTCCTCAGACACATAGTGGATCTGTGTGGCGTGTGACATGGGCCCATCCTGAATTTGGACAGGTTTTGGCTTCCTGTTCTTTTGACCGAACAGCTGCTGTCTGGGAAGAAATAGTAGGAGAATCAAATGATAAACTGCGTGGACAGAGCCATTGGGTGAGACATTTGTTAGTGGTGGGTTGGTGGGTGGGGAACATGAGCACCCGAGGAGCAGTGGTCTTTCCAAGAACACTTCGGGGTGGTAAGATTTTCAGTCCCACCCACCCTGACCTCCAGGGAGGAGAGAGGCGCTGGGGATTGATGTAGTCACCAATGGCCAATGAGGTAGTCATTCACGCCTGTGTAATGATGTCTCCATAAAACCCCTATAGCAGCTGTCCTCAACCTTTTTGGCACCAGGGACCCGTTTCGTGGAAGATGGTTTTTCCACGGGGAGGGCAAAGGGGGATGGTTTCGGGATGATTCAAGCACGTTACATTTGTTGTGCACTTTATTTCTATTACTATTACATTTGTAATAATAAAATAATGAAATAATTATACAACTCAGCATAATGCTGACAGGAGGCGGAGCTCAGGTGGTAATGTGAGCAACGGAGAGCGGTTGTAAATACAGACGAAACTTCACTCGCTTGCCTGCTGCTCACCTCCTGCTGTGCGCCCCGGTTCCTAACAGGCCACAGACCGGGACTGGTCCATGGCCCAGGGGTTGGGGACCCCTTCCCTAGAGGACAGGGTTCGGAGGCTTCTGGACTGGTGAACACCTGGAGATTTGGGGAGAGTGGTGCCTGGAGGGGGCGTGGAAGCTCCACACCTGTCCCCAGCCTTGGGTACCTATCCCCAGCCTGTGCGTCTCTTCCATGTGACTGTCCCTGAGTTACACCAGTCAGTCAGAAGCACAGATAACAACCTGGGTTTTCGACTGGCATCTGAAGAAGGGTGGTCTTGTGGGACTGAACTCTGAGCTCGTGGAATCTGACGCTATCTCCGGGTAGTTAGTGTCAAAATTGAGTTGAATTCTCCTTGGACACCCTGCTGGTGTCAGAATTATGTGGGGAACAGCCTCTACCCCCCACCCCCACCGGAATTGGAATTGTTACCAGAAACTTTTACTTCTTTAGGGAAATGTCTCTTCAAGTCCTTTGCCCATTTTTTTTGTTGTTGAGTTGTAGGTAGGGGTTCTTTAAGTATTCTGGATATTAATTCCTTAAGAGATATATGATTTCCAAATATTTCCTCCCATTCTGTGATTTGCCTTTTCACTCTCTTGATAGTGTCCGTAGGTGCACAAAATTTTCATGAAGTCCAGTTTATTTTTTTCTTTTGTTTCCTTGTGTTTCTGGTATCATAAATCATAGACAAATTCATTGTAATGGAGACTTTTCCCCAAAGTTTTCTTTTAAGAGTGTTGTAATTTTAGTTCTCATGTTTAGGTCTTTGATTCATATTGAGTTAAAGTTTGTACACGGTATAAGGTAAGTATCTAACTTCATTCTTTTACATGTCAATATCCAGTTTTCTAACACCTTTTATTGAAAAGATTGCCTTTTCCCCTTTGAATGATTTTGACATCCTTGTTGAAAATCAAGTGACCATATATGGAGAGTTTATTTCTGGACTCTATTCCATTGGTGTCTGTCTAGTCTTAGGCCATAACAAATTGTTTTAATTACTGTAGGTTTGTAGCTTGCATACTATTCATATTGTTTGACATTTTTTTTTCAAATGATGGGAGGGGTTGGCCTCATTGCCTTTGCACCGGGGCCTTCCTCAGGCAAACAGTTGCTTAAGGGCAGGGGAGCAGAGACATTTCTTGAATAGAAAGGATTTTTCTAGCAGTCAGTCTGAGATGGATCAGTTAGCATCCTATAGGTTGGGTTTAGGAGTGGTGGCATAGAAAGGATTTTTCTTCGAACTTAATTATTTGTCTTTAGTTAAATCCACTGTCATTAATACACTTAATATTTCAGCATTCGTGTTATTAATTATTCAGTGGTGTTTTTAGACAAAAGTTTGCAAAGATGCTTTGCTATCTTTGAAGTTTGATATTCTTTTGATATTCAGACACCTTAAGATGTATTTTAGTAATCATAGACAGTAAACTCTTGATTTCTAAATTTTATTGACATTTTCAGTCAAAAATCATCTCATCTAGGTGCCAGACAGTAACTGGTACATGCTATGCTGGGATTCTCTAATTACCAGAATGCCAGCTTCGTACCATTCGCTTGGTCTCTACTACATGCCTTCTTTTAAAAGTGGATGGTAGCGGTCTGAGTAGGACTAACACTTACATTTGATGGAAGAAGTTTCACACCTTCCATTCTGCTGTTAAAGAATCTTAATTCTTTTACTTTGCGGCCTGCTTTGTATGACAAAACTGCTCATGAAAATTCTAACATTTTCTGGTTTACTGACCTATCTGCTTAAGAAGAGAGTACTTAACCTAATTTAATAAAGTTAGACTTCGTAAGGCCTTCTTTCTTCTGCCATAGAGGGAGTAATTGATTATAGGTCACTGGTTTGTTACTGATTGCTAGCTGTGTATGTGGTACTTTGTTAAGTGCTTTGGAGGAAATTGAGGCCCACACAGGTTTTGAATACCTTATTCAAGGTTATATACCTAGTAAGTGGCAGAGGAGTTCTGTGTGATTTCAGAGCCTGTGTTCCTTCCACTCTGCCATCCTTTTTTTTTGTATTTAATTTATTTATTTTAAGATGTAATTTATTTTTTTTAAATTTTTGGCTGTGTTGGGTCTTTGTTGCTGCACGAGGGCTTTCTCTAGTTGTGGCGAGCAGGGCTACTCTTCCTTGTGGTGTGCAGGCTTAGTTGCTCCGCGGCATGTGGGATCTTCCCAGACTAGGGATCGAACCCGTATCCCCTGCATTGGCAGGTGTGTTCTTATCCACTGCGCCACCAGGGAAGTCCCTGTATTTAATTTAAATTGTTAATTTTTTTTCAGGTCAAGAGGACAACACTAGTGGACAGCAGAACATCTGTTACCGACGTGAAATTTGCTCCTAAGCATATGGGTCTTATGTTAGCAACCTGCTCAGCAGATGGTATAGTCAGAATCTACGAGGCACCAGACGTCATGAATCTCAGCCAGTGGTCTCTGCAACATGAGATCTCATGCAAGCTAAGCTGTAGTTGTATTTCTTGGAACCCTTCAAGGTATGCTTACACAGCAATCCTCTGGTGATATAAGCCTAGTAATTATTACACTTAGCATCAGATGGTTTATTTTTTTGAAAATGCTTTTCTTAAGTAGTCTTGTTCATTATTTTTTAAAATGTATATTATGTAGAATAAAAATTCTCCTTTCTCCACCCTGTCATGTGTCTTATACCCCTATTTCTACTCCACAGAAGAAGCCAACCACTGTAAATATTCTGGTGCGCCTTCTGGACTTTTTCCATGTATATAAAATAAATATTTAATAACAAATATTTAATTTGTGTGTTTATAAACACACAAATATATGCAAATACAGGTATATGCTATCATGTACAAGTGGACACAAAACACACAGACATGTTTAGACATAACATTTTCCTTTCATGCAATTTGCCTTTTTCACTTACAGATACATCATGGGCATTTTCCCATGTGTTAGTATAACTAGTTCTTCCTTACTCCTTTAACTGCTGTATAGAGTATGATTCTAAGACTGTATCATAGTTTATTTTTATTAAACTTTTTAAAATTAAAAGAGTAATGAGTCACCTGATAAAAAAATTCAAATAATCTAGAAGAGTACAAAATGAGAGGTAAAAGTTCCCTTACTCCCTAAAAACAAATGCTGTTAGTAGTTTTGTTTTTAGATTTTAATTCTGGTAGTCACTATTTTATTTTTAAATGATTTATTTATACCTTTGGTTCTTGCTGTGTTATCTTTAGACAGTATTTATACTCATTCTGTGAAAGATGACTTCAGCACATTTACAAAGCTTTCCACTTGTGAAGGTATGACAAGGTATTTTATTTGTGGAAGTGTTAATAGTTGTTTAGTTGTATTGGTAATTATCTTAATTTTAAATATTTATTTCTCTAGTGATTTATCAATTTTTAGACTATATATTGACTCACCTCTCTTTTAAAAAAGGGGAAATCAGCTTTTTTTTGCTTCTACCACACATTCACCCTCCCATTTCCTAATATTTTGTTATATTGCTTATACAGTGACAAGATTTACAATGTTTGTATTTATGTTTTGTAAACATTTAATAATATTAAGTTATATGTGTTAAGTACACATATAAGTACTTTATCTTTTGACTACAAGTTGATTCTAAATATTAAGTAGCAACCAAATTTATAAGACTAGATTATGTAAATATTCATTACAGACATAAATGTAATCTGTTTCATGAAAACTTTCGTTCACACAGAATAATATGGCATTAACTCCTGATGGGTGCTCTTTTCTCTTTACTGATTCCTTTACTTTTGGGTTATACTTGGCTGTCACAATTTTCGTATCACGAGTTGCCTTTGGATTTTTTGTTTTCATTTTGGTCACATACCTCTTAAAGTAACTTTTTTTCCTATATGGGATGGATGGCAAGCTTTCTGAATTCTGGCATACCCAGAAATGTCTTAATTTTTCTCCATGCTTAATTATAGTTTGACTAGTTTTAGAACTTCGGCCAAGTTCCAAATGTAAGAATTTCAAATTACTATTCTTGAATCTTTTAAACTTTAGGTGGTGAGATGTCTGAGGTCAGTCTGATACTGGATCTTTTGTAGGAAGACTAGTCTTTCTGGAAGATTTTAGGATTTTGCATTACTACTTTGAGTTGCAAGTATATTCTCTGAGTTTGTGGTTTGTCATTTTGACACTATCATGACTTTTGATAGTCTGCAGAAAGTTCTGAATTTTAATATAGCCACACTTAACAGTCTTTCTATATTTGTTATAGTACTTTTTGTTTTTTTATTTGAAAAATTCCCCACCTTGATGTTGTCAAGTGTATTTTGAAAGGTTTTTGGTTTTGCCTTTCACACTTGGGTCATTAAAACTCCTGGAATTGCTTTGTATGGTTTAAGGTAGTAGAATTCTAAAATTTATATACCAGGATGTTTCCAGGTGTTTTTTCTTTTAAAACATTTTTCTGTTAGGGAAGATTTCAAATATACTAAAAGTATATAATAGGCAGAGCCTCAAATATCCATCACCCAGCTACAGTAATTCAAAGCTACTCTTGTTTAATCTGTATATGCCTCCCCACCTTCACAAACAAAACAAAACAAAAAAAACTGGATTATTTTTAAGTAAATCCAGACATATACTATTAGATGTTGGTCTATTTTGAATTCATCCTGCTTGATGCTTAGTGGTCCCTTTTAAGGTGAAGGTCCTTGTCTCAGATTGGGGATATTTTAGGATTCTTTGATAATTTATCCTTCTGTTTTCTCGATTCTGTCCTTCTGGAATTCATCTTTGATTATTCTTGGATTTACTCTCTATTTCTTTAAAATTGTTTGGAGATTTACTACTCTGTCTTCCAGATCTCCAACTTGTTCTTCAGGTGTACATTTTATACCATCCAGTGATGTTGGGGGTTGGGGGGAGTGGCAATCATTTTTAATTGTTAAGAAGTCTTTCTTTTTCTCTGATAACTCCTTTTTTATGCCTGTCAGTTTTTGTTACATGGATACAACATTTCTCTGAGGATCCTAATTAAAATTTTTATGTTTTTTGATTTACAGTCAAGTCTCCTTTTTTGCAGTAGTTATGTTCTATCAAGTTGCTGCAACACTGAATTAGCTAATATTGAGCCACCCCTCCCAGGGGAAATACAGGATTAGGTGCTACCAGCCTCTGATCACATTTTTGTTAACTGATCAGTACTTAACCTTGTTTTATGTGTCTTTCTGTCTAAAGCCACCTTATTTAGCATATATTCATTAACATTGAACTCAGCCAACAACACTAACTCACACCTGAATGCAGCTTTTATCTAACACAGGTATTTTCTCCATAAGGAACATCATGAACTTCTTGCTAAACTTAGGAACACAAGGCAGCACGTCAGCACTGCTCTTGGGGGCCATTTTTTTTTTTGCGGTACACGGGCCTCTCACCGCTGTGGCCTCTCCAGTTGCGGAGCACAGGCTCCAGACGCGCAGGCCCAGCGGCCACGGCCCGTGGGCCCAGCTGTTCCACGGCACGTGGGATCCCCCCAGACCGGGGCATGAACCTGTGCCCCCTGCATCGGCAGGCGGACTCCCAACCACTGCGCCAGCAGGGAAGCTTGGGGGTCATTTTAAACAGTGAAATCATCAACACAAAGAACAAAAATGCAGAAAACATGATGGTAAATAGAGTGCAAAGCAGGCACTGGTTTTTCAGCATAAAGCTGAAACAGGAAGGCCCATGAATGCCCCAAGTATTGGATTTTTGGTTTTGCAAATAAATTTTAGCAAGTAGGTCAGTTTACAAATGTAGAATCTGCATATGATGTGGACTGTAGGCTGTTTTATATTTTCTCAAAGATCTATTTCCTCAAAGAACTGTTTGTATGCCTTGGTCTTTAACTGTCACACTCCTTCTTTTTCTCAAGTGCATGTTAGTCTTTGCTCATGTATTTGTGAACAGGAGACTGTGATGGCTGCTAGAGAGAACTGGTGTTGGTATTTTTCTCCTGTTAGATGCTGTTTTCTTAACAGCTCATTCTCTTACTTAGGGTGTTGGCTGAGTTTTGACTAAGTAGGTGGAGTGGTTTGGCAGGGTTTCCTTGTAGGGCGACCAAGAGGGAGCTGGCAGGTGGGCATTACCCCCAAATTGCCAAAGTCAGGAGGTTTTGACTTGGGGGATAGAGCACTTTAATGTATTTTCTTCTTTCTTGTCCCTCTCCCTGCCGGCTTTGCAGTGCTACTTTATTTCAAGTTCATATCTCTCCTCATAAGTTCTAATCATCTCACTAGGATCCTTCTCAGATTTTATTTAGCCTAGAGCAGAGTCAGCTGCCAGCCATGGGGGTCTTCTGATTGCAGATTATTAAATGAATCAATTCATGATTGCCCCATTACTCATTACTATTGGTTGATTGATTGATTCGTTATTTACTTATTGGTTAGAGGTTGGAGCTGCTAGAATTTCCTCCTTAATGATAGTTGTTGAGCTCTTTTTCCCTTAGCATTTTAACTGTCTGATCTCCTTTTGCTTCCTGGAATCCTCCAGATTTCATGATTTCTGATGGCACATTCTGATTTCTGCACTGTTACAGTGTTATTTTTTCATCATTTCCATGGAGGCGTAGGAAGGAGATGCAGGTGATCAGTCTCCTGTATTCAGTCAGAGTTGGATGGTTTTGCTCACTGTTTAATTATGAGTCATATTTGGAAAATGGTTTAAATGTGATCATCTTATTTATGGATATACAAATGAGATAATCCTTAATTCAGGTTGTTATCTGGATGTTTCACAATTAAATTTTTAGAATATTTTAAAAATTTATATTTTCAGTAATTTTAGAATATATTACTATAAATGTACTTGTCCTTGATCAAATAAATACATTTGTGGAACATTGAAAAAAGAAATTTTGTGAGATATAGAAATTACTATAATTTACATCCCTTTGAATAGCCAAGAATTATAATAAGTAACTTGTAATTTTATTTTATTACTATAGGACTTTGTAGTTTACCTGGTATTTTTCTTTTTTTTTTTTTTAATTAAAAAAAATGTTTGTTTATTTGTGGCCGTGTCAGGTCTTAGTTGCAGCACTTGGGCTTCTCTCTAATTGTGGCGTGCAGGCTCCAGAGCACGTGGGCTAGTTGCCCCAAGGCATGTGGGATCTTAGTTCCCCAACCAGGGATCGAACCTGTGTCCCCTGCATTGGAAGGTGGATTCTTAACCACTGGACCGCCAGGGAAGTCCCTACCTGGTTTTTTCCTTATATTAGGTGATGTCGTTATCAGATGCTTTAGTAATAAACACCTAAACGTTTTTTTTTAATTATCGCATTTTGTTTTCAGCTTTATGAAATTGGCAGATCACAATATCAAGATCAAAGGTTAAACAGTACCTCTATGTCATGTTCATAGAGGTATTACTTAATCTGGATGGGGGAGGCAAAGGAAATCAATATCTAGGACATTAGACATAGAAATGAAAAAAAAAGATTCAACCTAGAGTCAACGTCAGTGGAGTTCACTCTCTTATTGCTTATCTTTTGCCTTTGTCAAAACGCAGTTGACCACAAATGAGTCTGGAGACTAGAGAATGACAGGCATGCCTTCCTGAGGGTGGTCTTTTTCTACTTTTCCTTCTCCGTCGGGGTGGGGTTCTTTTTGTACGAAGCATGTAAAAATCTTTTTGCCATGAATTTGGTCACCGTAAAATTACTTTTCATTCTATAGTTAATGACCAGATCTTTTAGAAAGAAAAATTCTAACGCCTCTTAAGTGTCTTTAACAAAAAAATCTATTGACTGCTTGAAGCCTTTTGTTTTGGGAAAAGGACTACTTTCTAAGCCATAAGAAAATGTGGTTAAAAACAAGGTGAAAGCCCAGTGTCCTCAGTCCCCAGGCTGAGAACTCAGGGGTACCCCTCCTGGGTGTGTGGTGCCGGGCGTGGCAGGGGTCTAGTCCGCAGTGACACGCTGACTGGTGGGTTGCATGGCTGCTGAACGCATTTTTAATTCTCTGAACTAAATGTGCATTAACTTTATAATTATGTAAAATATCTTTTACTTTTTCTTTCTAGCTCTCGTGCTCATTCCCCCATGATCGCTGTAGGAAGTGATGACAGCAGCCCAAACGCAATGGCCAAGGTTCAGATTTTCGAATATAATGAAAACACCAGGTCAGTACTGCTTTGATTAAGTTATTGTTCTGAATTGCATTTAATTTTTTAAAATGTTATTTCTTTATTCATTAACTCAGTTACGCATTATTTGTCACATATTTACTGATTTCCTATGATACGCTAAGTTCTCTGCTCTGGTAATATAAAATTGAGTGGTGTAGAGGAAAAGGTAATTGATCTCCCAGTATGTACCGTCATGAAGGGAAAACAAACAAACAAAAAAAAGGTGAAAAATGGTGATGAATTTTATAAACTGGGAGAATCAGGATGTTCAGAGATTATGCCTAGGGGGAGGGGGCCAGGAAGATTCATTCAAAAGGAGACCCATAGGGCTTCCCTGGTGGCACAGTAGTTGAGAGTCCGCCTGCTGATGCAGGGGACATGGGTTCGTGCCCCGGTCCGGGAGGATCCCACATGCCGTGGAGCGGCTGAGCCCATGAACCATGGCCGCCGAGCCTGCGTGTCTGGAGCCTGTGCTCCGCAACAGGAGAGGCCACAACAGTGAGAGGCCCGCGTATCGCAAAAAAAAAAAAAAAAAAAAAAAAAAAAAAAATGGAGACCCATAGAATGAGTAGAAATTAGCCAGACAAAGAGGGCAAAACATTCCAGATGGAGAAAACTGCATGTGTTGAGAGAGAGCCAATATATTTTCGCTGTGTTTGGAACATAATAGGTAAAAGGGAGTGTGATGAGAAATCTGGAAGGCTTATACCTGCAAGACCTACTGTTCAACGTTTAATTTTTATCTTAAGGGTAATGTGAAGCCATTGAAAGACTTCTCAGTTGGAGAATAACAGGATCAGATGGTAGTTTAACACTCCCGAGGTGTGGAAATAGACTTTGTTGTAGCTTCCTTTATCATCACTTAAAAAACTCAATTCTTGCTGTTGTCAGCTTAACTTTTTTCTTTACACTCAAATTTTAGGGAATTCAGGTACCCTTTTTCTTAAAAAAGATGTTAATGGCTAACAAATCAAGATCTCATTCTAATTAAGTTTTAGTTACTCTGTTTTAAGCTAAACTTAAAAAAAAAATTAAAGGAAGAAACCTGGGAGGTTATATTACATTCCTAGGGCTGTCAAAGCAAATTACTACAAACTGGTGGCTTAAAAGAGATGTTTCTTTTCAGAGTTCTGGAGGCCAGAAATCTGAAATCAACGTGTTGTCAGGGCTGTGCTGCTTTCAGACTCTTTCCTTGTCTCTTCCAGCTTCTGGAGGCTCCAGGAGTTCCGTGGCTGAGCTGCATCACTCCAATCTCTGCCTGTCTCTTCACATGGCTTCTTCTCTAATGTCTGTTTCTCTCTCATCCTGAGATCCTTAATTGTATCTGCAAAGGCCCTTTCCGATAGGTCACATTCACAGTTTCTGGGGATTGGGGCTGGACATATTATATATTGCAGAGATAAACGCTACTTCATTGTGAGCAAGATGGAGAAAATGGAGATACCTAGACATGTGGATTTTTAAAATTTTCATTTCTGATAATTCTAACGTAAATTGTTTTTTCATTTAGGAAATATGCAAAAGCTGAAACCCTCCTGACAGTCACGGATCCTGTCCACGATATTGCCTTTGCTCCAAACTTGGGACGGTCTTTCCACATTCTTGCCATAGCAACCAAAGACGTGAGAATTTTTACATTAAAGCCTGTGAGGTGAGTTTTTGAAACAATTACTAATTTGAAAGTTCTCTTACCTCTTGCTTATTTTCATTTGTGGAGGAGAGTGTAGAGGCAACAGTGATCTGAAGAATGGATTCTTTTTTTTTGGCGGTTCGCGGGCCTCTCACTGCTGTGGCCTCTCCCGTTGCGGAGCACAGGCTCCAGACGCGCAGGCTCAGCGGCCATGGCTCACGGGCCCAGCCGCTCCGCGGTATGTGGGATCTTCCCGGACCGGGGCACGAACCCATGTTCCCTGCATCGGCAGGCGGACTCTGAACCACTGCGCCACCAGGGAAGCCCAAGAGAGGAGATTTATGTTTTCTTAGTTGTGTTTTATTTAGGCAGATACTAAAATGAATTGGATCCTCTGAATATAATTGCACTCTATAAATGTTTGAAGGAATGAGAGGTGGCAGTCTACTTAGGGAAAATTAAATTAGAACTGAGACATTCTTGTGAATAATCTATTTAGCTTTAACTTTGGAATTGTGAGTTTCTGTTCTTTTTCTTTTCTTTTTTCCTTCTTCTCTCCTATTCTTCCCTTCCTACTACTTTTTCTTTTGAAATTAATCATTGTCATCTCTTTTATTCCTCAACTTTTTGGGGGGAATAAAATCCTCTTTAGTCACTTAATATCTTTTATGTGGTAGGATCATGCCAGGTACTGGGGAATCAAGTGAAAGTGACATGGCCCATCTCTCAGTAAGCTATGGAGGTTGGGGGGCAGGTATGGATATGACATTGATATGGCGTGTATGTGAGACCATTTGTATTTTTTAATTTAGAACGGTGAGTGTGTGTGTGTGTGTGTGTGTGTACACTCAGAATTCCTCAGGAAAATTTTTTTATTAACAGGAAAGAACTTACTTCCTCTGGTGGGCCAACAAAATTTGAAATCCATATAGTGGCTCAGTTTGATAATCATAATTCTCAGGTCTGGCGAGTGAGTTGGAATATAACAGGGACAGTGCTGGCATCTTCAGGAGATGATGGCTGTGTCAGGTTGTGGAAAGGTAAGATTTCATTGGAGGAATTGTTGCTTTATGATGCTACTTTAGAATTTTCACTTAGAAATGTAAACTCTGAAGTATTTTGAAAAAAATTATCTTTCTACAGTTACTTTTAAATTAATGTGTCATATTGTGTTGAATCTTTATTATTCTACCTAGTTCATAGCAGTAATTGACTAATTGAATTGTTTACGTTTCCATGTGGAACAAAGTAAAACTAACTGTAACAGAATATACACTACCTCCAAAGATACCATTTGCTATGTGTGTAACTTGTGGGACTTCTCTACAAACCCAGGATATAGTCATCTCTTATTTGATTAAACAATTGCTTTAGCCAACAAGCCCTTAAGAGAAGAAAAATCCAGTATCTTCCCCACTTCTTCTCTACAGCTCCCAAAAGTTAGAGAATCTTGAGGCCACTGATTCTAAAAGTTTCTTACAAATGCCAAGCAGAGGAAGTGGTCTGGACGGTCGACACAGACTGTGGGTGCTGTGGCGTGGTCTGCACTTCTCCACGGATGTTTATCCACTGGCTCTGTGTACCACTCTAGTCGGTGGCGTCCCATCTTTAGGATTCGAAGTTACAGCTTCGTTCATTTCCCCTGAGGAGTTACTGTTCCCAAACTGCAGTTTGGCTGAGTCTCCTGTGGTCAGCTTTAGGCTGTGGTAGAACCAGCCCAGGTGTCCCTTTCCTCAGGGTCTTTGCTGCCCCGTCCTGCCTAACTTGGATTTCCTGAGCTCAGTGTCTGCAGTGACCAGTTTTGCATCCAAACAATTAGGCCAAGTTGGATAAGCCACTCAAACCCCAGAGGTTCTGTTACCTACATCCATGAGGACTTGACTTGTACTCGCTGAACTGAGAAGGTGACTCCGTTACCCACACATCAGAACTGAAATTCATTATAATGAAGACAGAATTTTATTTTGATATTAACTTAATGTAATAATGTGGTAGCTTAGAGAATTGTCTCTGTTAATATTTATCTAGTAAGGAAAGGAAATGGGTGGTGAGAGCTTTGTTTTTAAATTAGTATTTCTTTAAAAACTTCAAAAAATAATTGTTAAAATTGAGATATATGTGTTTCATTTAAAAAAATGTCTTTACCATTTATCCTGAGAGATATGTAGCCTGTAGGTCTCTTTTATTTCTTTAATTGTAGATTTGTGCCCTGGAACATAGGTATTAGTCATGTTAATGAGTTTGACCATTTTCCTTTCAGCTAATTATATGGACAACTGGAAGTGTACTGGTATTCTGAAAGGTAATGGGAGCCCTGTCAATGGGAGCTCTCAGCAGGGAAACTCAAATCCTTCTCTAGGTTCAAATATACCAAATCTTCAGAATTCATTAAATGGATCTTCTGCTGGCAGGTAGGCTGTTTTGTGAGAAAACTAGAAATTATCTTCTTTTTAAATCATTCTGGTAGCCATACTGAAGGTGTGTTATTTCATGGATTTTAAGATTGAATCAAGAAATTCACACGTAACTGTGGCACTAGAAGAGAAGGAGGCACTTTGGTAGCTCTGTATTTGGCTTATTACTTGGTCATAATATTTACAGGTAGGTTCTGAGGCCGTTAAACAAACTCAATTATATGCTGAAATTTAGTGGTCTTCCAGAAACATATATAACTTTGAAGTAATGAGATGAAGAGGAAGTTTGGGACAGTACTGAGGATCGTAGTCCCAGATGAGCATTAGTGTTGCTAGTGCTGGTAGGGTGGCCTTTGAGTCAGGTTAAGCTGAAATTTTAAATAAAACACACAAACTAAAGCTTTGTAAAAGTGAGTAAATTAAATGTTTTTTGTGTGTGTGTTTAAAATTTTCATGGAGATTGTAAGAGGATATGGTAAATTCTGAGTTCTTGATTTTTAGAATTTTTAGTATATTTTAGATTCTCAAAGAATGTTTAATGTTATCTAAAGAGTTGTCCTTTTGTTTTCATATTCAAATTTCAATTTGTAAGGTAAAATTATTTTAATATGCCTTTGTGAATAATTTGGAATACTATTTAGGAAACTTCAAAGCACAGCCTTAACAAACTGTCACGTGGTTGTCCTGTTGTCAACTTAAATGAAAGAAGAGAATTGTATTTTAAATTTCCTCAACTATTTTTTTTTTTTTGCGATATGCGGGCCTCTCACTGTGGTGGCCTTTCCCGTTGCGGAGCACAGGCTCCGGACGCACAGGCTCAGCGGCCATGGCTCACGGGCCCAGCTGCTCCGCGGCATGTGGGATCTTCCCGGACCGGGGCATGAACCCGTGTCCCCTGCATCAGCAGGCGGACTCTCAACCACTGCGCCACCAGGGAAGCCCTCCTCAACTATTTTTGTATTGTTATATTTTTATAAAGGAGTCCTGCTTTTTGATTTTTAAGTATTTGCATGAAAACAACTTCAGGTCACCATAGAAGATATCAGATTATAAAGATTATTCCATGAAGCAAAGATACTAGTGTTAATTTTTTTAAAAAAAATCTGGTTTTTGGTTGCTGCCTGTACTGCACATTTTCTTTTGTAAAGAGCTTTGAAGTTTTGATGTGTTCTTATTGTGCCAATAACCATGTGTGTTAGATCTGTGATGCATTTTCCCTTCTCCATTTGTATTATGTCCTTTAACAGAAAGCACAGCTGAGTACCAGCTAACTGGAGTAACTTTGCTGTTTTGCTGCTTGTTGCATGCACACAGGAATGGGAAGCAAGCTCCTTTTCCCCTTCCCCAGCGCCGTTTGACCTCTCCCAAGATACACCAACAGCCTGCTTACTACTAAACGCAGTCCAAAAGGCCTTTAAAAATACAGTGTATATCATTTTTTTTTGTGCTAGCCAGTTTATTGACATTATTTGAAACTTTTGAAATATAAATGGAGAGGCTTTTTGTTGAGACATTGTCACCAAAACAATTTTTTGAAATGTTTCTGAAATGAACATGGGTTTTAAAATTAAAGGATTGTTACCATCCTCATTGCTAGTTGGGAGGAGGGAAAATATCACTCTATTCCATCTGGAGACTATATATAGACTTATGTCTTTTATTTTCTAAAACAGTAAGCTAAAATGAATTTTTATAATTTTAATTTGAAGATTGAATATTTTTCATAAAGATTGTTTTGAGTGCTAATTTGTTTACCTTTTGTAGAATTGGTTTATACATGATATTATTCAGTACAACTCTGTTATTTCTTTGTAATGTTTAAAAAGTATTAGTGAAGGAGTGAGAGAAGTAGTAGTGAAAGTAACTTGACTGTACAGTTTGTAGCCGAACAACATTTGGTATTGCTTCATTTATAATTTAGAAGTAAAATGAAAACATCTTTGTAAGTTTTCAGTTCATATTCACTAAAGAGATAAATGTTTCTAATATGTGCTTGTATATTTTTATGGTGTGATTTCATGGCTTAAGGTTTCCTTCAAGTCAAAATTTGGAAACATAGTATAAGAAGCAGATAAAACTCTGCTAAAATTGTGCATGCATGTTAACCTCCACATTCCATGTCCCAGGATTTTCTTAATTTTGTTGGCTGCTTCATTTAGTTCATATCCTCTGATAACAAAGCTATAAATCTTTTTTTGAGAAAATGCTAAAGTATTACGGGTAAGTTTTAAAATGGCAGAAGAATAACAATAGGACATATTTTTGAGCCCTTTTACTTATCAAAATTTTGTACTAGTCTTTTTGCAGAAAAACATCTAAGTACATTCAAAGATTGTGTTTCTTCAAAAGTATGTTGCAATAGCTGGCCATACTATGTGAAAGTCTATCTGAATTGGTCCTCAGTATCATGTATGCACTAAAAAATGTGCTGCTGCTACAAGTGAAGTGTTGCTTAAAGAAAAAGCTTATTTGATTTGTAAATTACAGGAGAGCATCAATATGTTTCTGAGAGACTAGAAAATGTTTTAAATTATAAAATTAATGTCTTTTTTGTAACATTCATACTGATAATTTTTTTTAACATTTTAAGTTTAACAGATTGTATTTCTTTTTTCAAGTTTCTATACTTGCTTAAATGAGCCTGATTTGAGTAAGGGTCTTGATTTTGCTATTATGTTCCGTTAGTTTTGGCATGAATATAGTAAAGCTTTTTTTTCTAGCATGTGTTTTTTCCTCTTTGGTTCTCTTTGTATTTACTACTTTTCTCTTTTTCTTCTGTTTTTTCTTTTTTTTTTTTCTGTTGTTTTTGTTTTGTTTTGGTGTTTTGTTCCTGTCTTCATTGTTTCAGGTATTTCTTTCCCCCTCTGGATTCCCCACGGGCTGGATCGAGATGGTCCAGTTATGCCCAGCTCCTTCCTCCTCCTCCTCCTCCTCCTCCTCTGATAGAGCACTCTTGCGATGCTGACACTGCCAGCCTCCAGTATCCTCACCCTCGCAGACGATCTCTCTCTCGGCCTCTTAATCCCTTACCTGAGAATGAAGGGGTTTAAAAAACACTGATTTAACACTTAAAGGCCTTATTCAAGTGCTTGTAAATGCTTTCATTCCTGGCTTTTTGTTTTTCTTCATTTTCTTTCAGAAGATTTTTCTAATTTAGGGTCTGTCTTGCATGTATTACAACCAGAACATGGTGTTTGGAACCTAAATGTGTTTGTGCTTCTGCATCAAAGGAATATTTGCTTCATTGGTTGATAACCTTTGATGAAATATGAGATGTGTACACATAACATTAACTGTGAGAGTTACACACAATAGCTGACTTCAAAGTGCCTGTTCTGTACATTTTATTTTGAACTGTTATGGCGTTAAGTTTCTTATGGTTTGTCATACTGGTTAATGTGAAAGCATATCGTTATAGAGTTAACTTTGCCTTTGAGACATGATAAAAATGTTTTTGATTTTTACAGGCTAATGTTGCAACTGACTAGTTTGTAAAATAAATCATTCCTGTGTATAAAGCAGCAAAACATATTATGGACTGTTTGGTCTTTTTTTTTTTTTCTTTTAAAGGAAACTGCCTTTCACTACTTGGAATTATTGTTTAAAGCTTTTGTAATTATTCTCCAAGTAGATTATTTAATAAAATATATTTTTAAAGATATGAATCTGTTGCCATATAAAAATAGAATGTAGTTTATTTGATGGTTGGTAAAGCTTATTTATATCTCCTTAAAATATCATATTGCTAAAAAAAGATCCAAACAATCAGAAATTAGGGGATGATCATGGCATTTATTTAGAAGGTAGAAAGTATGCAGACTAACATCTAGAATCAACAAATGTCTACTTGACATTTGAACTGCTATTTGAACAGCATTTCGTGTGTCTATCAGCTGATCACACAGATGGTATAGTCGTTATAAATATATATTATAACTTATAATCTAATTTTCAAAGACACTCTCCTATCAATAGACACTTTCCTGTCAAACCCCTAGAGCTTCTTAACATGCAAAGGATAAAGAGCTTATAAAGTATATTGTATTTTAATTTAAGGCAAGGTCTTCCTTCTGTTAAAGGACTTGTTTTAGACCGGTAGACTAGTCGAGTTTCAAAGCAAGAGGTCTCACTTTAAGTCTGGATCTAGCTCAGAATTAAGAATTCAGGTCTTTTAGATTTCAATCATTATCAAGGTACGTGGGGTAGGATGGGGTAATGAATTGAGACAGGCCCTCCCATTTAGTGAACATTGGGCATCTTCTATATGCAAGATACTGTGCTAAACACTTTGGGATATGTAAAAAAAAAAAACAGAAAGGTAGTCGGCACACATTCATTCTAGTGGGAGAAGGCATTTACAGAATTTACAAAGGGTAGTGAGGATTCAGCTTCATAAAAAAGGTTGAACGGTACAGGAGGCATTAAAGAAAGTGATTTATATGTCAGCAGGATTTGGAAGGGATGTGGGATTGTGACATGTTGGAGTACTTAAAGTGGAAGAGGGCGGAGTCCAGGGTGATGGCCCAAATGTAGAAGAGAACAGGGCGTGTGCAGGCAGAGGATTAAGTTTTAGTCCAATGAAAGAACAAGGTTCATTTGGGGAGCTAGTGGGAGATTAACCTGGACGCATACCTTGTGGTCACACTGTAGAAGGTGCTGGATATTGGAGTTTGAGGTGTTACCACTCAGAGCAGTTGGTAAAGGGAAGCCATGTGAGACGTCCGCCTTTCCTAACTGGACGGGTGTCTCTTCTAATTCCCCGGAAGGTACCCTTGGCCATGGGGCCACTTCAAGCTCTTCCTGGAATTGGAGATTTGGAATTCACTACTTCTTCCTTTTCAGTTGGTCAGATAATAGCTAATGTTGCTGAGTGCCTCCACGTGCCAGTGCTCTTCTAGATGCAAGTTAACTGACTTCATCCTCACAGCAAACTCTGAGGCAAGTGCTCTGATTATCCCCGTTTTACAGATGAGGACACCTGCAGGTTTAAGCTCTTTGTGCGAGGCTGCACAGTTAGGAAGTGAGAGCATTGAGATTTGGGCAGTCTGGCATCTCAGTGAAGGCTCTTTTCCTGCAAATACTTTGGAGTGTAGATCCCTGTCACTGTCAGGTTGCTGGGTGCCATGGGGAGACCTCCAGTCACTTGAACTTAAGGAAGGACAGTGAGTTGGGTTCAAGGGATTCAGGGTGAGTGACAGTCTGGAACAGTGGACACATTACAGCAGTTCACTGCCAGCGTGTGGCCATGGTGTAGGCAGAGCGTTGCTCATTACACTCAAATAGCATCCTTTCAGCTCTAGAGCTAAGGATTTGATTTGTTTTTCAAGATTCAGAAAATATTGAGATTTTCGCCATTTAATCTGTGTTCATTGAGTTTGGACACAGGTAGAACAGGCGTGGTTAAATGCCAAGGCTGGAAGGTTTCAAGAAGAGATGTCAAGATAACTGCGGAGACATCACTGAGTTTGATGGGAGGCCAGTCCTGATAAACTAAAACAAGTGTGGAAGTAGTACTCAGGGCCAAGCCAGAAACAGAATGAGTGACAATGAGGTGTGAAAGGAGGCAGTTAAGGATAGGAGAGACAGAGTGGTCTTTGTGTGATAAAATGGAGTCAAGGAAGGGTGCGTGTCTTATTCATTTTTAAAAAAATTTATTTTATTTATTTATTTTTGGCTGCATTGGGTCTTTGTTGCTACGCGTGGGCTTTTCTCTAGTTGCAGAGAGCATAGGCTACTCTTCGTTGCGGTGTGCAGGCTTCTCATTGCGGTGGCTTCTCGTTGCAGAGCACGGGCTCTAGGCGCGCGGGCTTCAGTAGTTGTGGCTCGTGGGCTCTAGAGCGCAGGCTCAATAGTTGTGGCGCATGGGCATAGTTGCTCTGCGGCATGTGGGATCTTCCTGGACCAGGGCTCGAACCCTTGTCCTCTGCATTGGCAGGCAGATTCTTAACCACTGAGCCACCAGGGAAGCCAGGGTGTTTTATTTTTTGCAGGGAGATGCAGAGTTTCCAAAGGCAGAAAGGAAGAGAGTGAAGAGGGCATCCAGGAATGATTGTTGAGCAATATTTTGGAGGAGGTAGAAAGTTGTGATAAGCAGATGTCTTTTCCTACCAGGCTAAAATGAGGAGTAGGGACTGCTGAAGTCCCAAGTGTGCATCGTCAACATTCAACAGCTATTCTATGGATGCAGTTAAAGAGTTAACTTTGTTAAAGAGGAACTGTAGGGAAGAAATTCTGAGATCAAGAAAAGTGAAAGGTGTGGTTTCAGTAAAGCAGTAGTTAGGACCTCGTGGTGAGCAGGCGTTGGTGATGGGACTCGTGGCCTAAGGAGAACGGGAAATAGAGGAAGATAATTAGGGACGTACCGTCTCATCTCCTCGCCCCTCTTCACCCGGAACCAACCTTACTGCGCCCCATGGGCGACTTGGTGTAGCGCGGACCCCGGGGATGACTTCCTAACCGCAGCACTGTCAGTGTAAACGTGCGGCAGGTGACCACACGTCAGCATCCGCTCCCGTAGGGACAGTGCCAACACTTCCGAACTCGGGGTGTGTCAGATGCCTGGTCCACCCGAAGTAGTTCTCTGTGCTCTAGGCGAGTGCCGCTGCTCTGCAGCACCAGGTAAGAGAGGCGTGGCGTCCTCCAGTGGGCGAGGCGCCAGGCGCGGCGCCTCCGGGCCGGGCGCGGCTTCCCGCTTCAAATCCGGGATGCCCGCCCTCGTCCAATCAGCGGGCTCGTCCCTTCGCGCCGTCCAATCCAAAGCTGGCTTGGAGTCCCCGCCCCTCGGTCCGTGTAGCGAACCGACGTAAACCCCAGGGGCGCACCGTACGGCCGGCCGCCTTTTGGGGACGCGCGCACGCGCACTGGCAGAGGCGCTGGACGCCGGACCTCTCTTTCGCGGACTTTCTGCCGTCTGGGCGCTCGCGGCCGGCGTCGCGGGCTCGGTGAGGGGTCGCCGGGGGGCGGGGCGGGCGAGTCGGGCTGCCGTGAGAGCGGGGCCTCCGGGACTCGGGTCTTTTGTCCGGGTCCTGGTCCCTGTCTCCCCAACGCGGCGCTCCCCGCTCGCGGGCCGGGCCGGGCGGGGGTGACGCGCTGCTGACCGGCGGATGCGGCCGCGTCACCGTGGCTCCCGGCCTCTTGCGGGTCGTTTCACGGAAAAACGGGAAAGGTGACAGTGTTTGAGGTCGCTTTGCTTTTGTTTTTTCCCGACGGCAGACTTTGTTCGCTGAAGCATGAGGTCCCTTTCGAGGCCGTCGCCTGGAGGACAGCTGTTTTCATGACAGTGTTTTCACTCGCTGTTATCATTTTGAGGTCATTCGACTGGAGTTTTTACTGCTCCAAGGTCAACTTTTTCTCCGGATTCCAGTTTTTAGGGCAGTTTACGGTAAGCTTTGAAAACTGTTATGCTAGATGCCTACCTAATGGTAAAGCGTATCTTAGAACGTTGGGGAAGTTTGACTTTGGCTTTTTCCCACAGCTCATACTTTTAAGTGTGTTCAGTTGTGCACGTAGGCTTCCAGTCGACAACTACAGCAGATGATATTTTATGTATCCAGGCATGAAATTAAAGCAATTAAATATCAGTAAACTCGAGCAGGATGTTTTGAAGTTACTGCTTTAAGGACATACCAAGAGGAATCCCAAAGCTGGCTGCTTAGTTCAAGTGCAGTAAAAGGAAAGATAATATTGTATTGTCCTCGTTTTAGATGAGGAGGAGGGCTGGGTAATGCAATAGGGACGGAAGTTAGGGCATCTTCCCTTCTAGGAAAACTTTAGGAATGTGGCATGTCCATAGATGGCTTAGAACAAGTGTAGTCCTTTCTGGAAAAGAGAGACTGGGCGGTAGATTACATCTGGAGGAATCTTCCCCTGGATTGTGTTACTGTTGCACCCACAGCAAAGCTCTATTCCTGCACTTAGTACTGTATCATAGTGGGTAGGGATTGTCAGCTTTCTGAGGGGAGCCACCTTATTTATTGTTGCTTCACACAGCCAGGCAGAGTGTCTTTCACCATTTGTTTTTGATAATGATTGTTGCATGAATGATCTTTGCTTGATATCTGGATTTTCTTAGATGTGATTCTTTCTAAGTGGAGATAACCCTTAAAGAGATGGTATACATTTTGATGTGGTATTATATATTTTTAAGTGAATGAGTAACTTAGTAACTACAAGACTAGATGTGGGGAGGCTACTTGGAAGACTTGTGTAGGAATTTATTTTATTTTATTTTATTTTTTATTAATTTATTGTTTTTGCTGTGTTGGGTCTTCATTTCTGTGCGTGGGCTTTCTCTAGTTGTGGCAAGCAGGGGCCACTCTTCATCGCGGTGCACGGGCCTCTCACTATCGCAGCCTCTCTTGTTGCGGAGCACAAGCTCCAGATACGCCGGCTTAGTAGTTGTGGCTTACGGGCCTAGTTGTTCCGCGGCATGTGGGATCTTCCCAGACCAGGGCTCGAACCTGTGTCCCCTGCATTGGCAGGCAGATTCTCAACCACTGCACCACCGGGGAAGCCCTATTTCATTTTTTTAAAATATTTATTTATTTATATATTTAGCTTCACCGGGTCATAGTTGCAGCATGCGGGATCTAGTTCCCTGACCAGGGATCAAACCCGGGCCTCCTGCATTTAGAGTGCAGAGTCTTAGGCACTGGACCACCAGGGAAGTCCCCTGTGCAGGAGTTTAAAGATTGATGGAAAGATAGGCAAAGTTTCTGCTCTTAGGGAGAAATCTTTTTAGTGGAAGAAGACAAATACAAAAACAGACAGTGATCAGTGCTGGCAGAAATAAAAATGACCATGGACTCTAGGGTACATTTGACTTCACGATAAGGGATCAACTCTCTTAGAAGGTGAGCTTTGAATTGAGGTGAATGTCAGGAAGGAGCTAGCTGTACAGACATCTAGAATAGTATTCTAGGCCCCGAGGTGGGGATGGGCTTCAGTATTATAGGAACAGAAAAGCCGTTATGTGGTGAGTGAGGCTGGGGTGTGCAGATCAGGTGGCTCACTGAAGTTTTCAGGAAGAGTATGGTACTTGGCTTATGGTTTACGATCCCTTTGATTGCCATGTGGAGAATTAATTGTAGAGTGGCAAGAATTGGACTGTGAAGACTGGTTAGGAGGTTTTTCAGTAGGGTAGGATGGTAGTAGAGTCAGAAAGATGTAGAATGACTCAGGGATTGTTTTAGACAAGGCCTGTTTTGCCTTTAGGAATAGACTCCACTAGATGTGTTTTGATTGGCAACAGTGTTTTTACTGTGTTTAGATGGGTTCAGGTGGAGTCTGTATTTTCCTGTTGTCTGACGGTGTGTGTTCCTGAAGGCATTTGAGTTTGAGATTTGTCTGTATAAGATGTGCACTGCGTGACGGAGCTGAGGTCAGGATCCTGGGTGTCTCTAACATGGAAGGGGAGGCTGTCAGGTGAGATGCTTGGCTGTGAAAAGGAGGTGAGAAGGTGGTGCAGGGGTGCAAAGGAAGGGTGGGGATAGGTTTTCCACCTCCTGTGTCCTGGTGTGAGAGAGTTTGAAAGTGTTTGTAGAAATCGAGAAGAGGAAATGTAGATAGTTACACATGTCAAAGAGAGGAAAACACTGGGCTGTGGTCTGAGAGGATGGTGCTTACGTGATAGCTGGTGATAAGTTTGCTGGGTTTGACCCAGTTTGAAAATCTTCATTCATTCAGCAAATTTATTGAGGGTCTACTCTGTAAGGCACTGCTCTAGATTCACTGGTAAAACAGGTCAAGTCCCTGCCCTCATGGCACTTAAATTCTAACGTGGTGTGGGGAATATAGTTAAACTGGTGAACTATATAGCACTACAGAAAAAAGGAAGCAGGGCAAGGAGATTGGCATGCCGAGCCTGACTGTACACGCTGGTGGGAAAGTGGACATTTACACAAAGACCTGAAAGAATTGAAGGCACAGGAGCCTCCGTGGGTTCCAGGGACGGCAGCAAGGTCAGAGTGGCTGGGGTGGAAGGCGCAAAGGAGAGGAGCAGGAGGTCCCAGGTCAGAGTTACTCAGTCCCCCGTTGCCAGCAAGACTGACTTTCTCAGTGCGATGGGAAGCCAGTGGAGTGTTCTGAGCTAAGCAGTGAGTGTTTGGCGTGTTTGACTGGGTAACCTGAGTGTGTGGAGGGTAGTCTGGGGAGGAAGATAGAGGGTCTTGCAGGGAGGGTCCCGGTCGGAGAGGGTGTTTCTTGACCATGGCGGTAGCAACCAGGAGTCGTGAGAAATGGCAGGTTCTGGTTATATGGTTGTGGTGTAGCCATTGGGATTTGCTGAGGGATTGCACACTGATGGTTTGATCTGAGCAACTAGAGAATGGACTTGTCGTTTTCTCTGTGGGGAAGATTGAAGAGCAGGCTTTTCTTGAGGGGGTTGCAGTGAGATGGAATCAAGATTGATGTTTTAGGTGCTTGTTAGATACCTAAGTGAAAATGTCAGGTAGGTAGTTGAACATCTGAGGTTCAGGGGAGAGACCCAGGCTGGAATACAAGTTTCATATGGGATTTAAAACTTTCAAACTGAGGGCACTCATCCAGAGAGGCTGGGTAGATGGAGGAGACCCAGGAGCCAGCCCTGGAGCCCTCGCTGTGTGGAGGTCCAGGAGAGAAGGAGGAGGAAGAGCCGACAGCGGTGCTTTGGAAACCAGGTGAAGAAAGTACTTCTGTGAGGGAGGAGTATGAATTCGATTCTGTTAGGTCCAAGACAAGGAGGACTGAAAATTGACCGTGGGGTTATGGGTTTGGCAACAGGGAGATCAGTGGTGATGTTGACAAGCCCTTGGTGGGGCGGTGGGACGGAAGCCAGCTGGGAGTGGGCTTGGATGAGGGGTGGAGCTGGGTGGCCGGTAGTGACTCGTATTGGAGGTCTGGGTGGTAGAGGTAGTGCGGATATAGGTGGCGGTAGCTGTGGGGGGTTTGCAGGGCTGAGGTCAAGGAAGGCTTCTTGTGCTCATGGGGAGGACTGCCCCGAGAGATGCAGCAGTGTCGAGGAGGCGAGGTGGGTGTTGGAATGGGAGGGCTTGGCTTCTACCAGAAGTGTGGATCCTTCATCTGTGATTAGGTAAGTTTAGTAGGTTTCTAGTGGTCTTAAGGCTTTTCCTACTTTGTAGAGTAAATTAGCCCATAATGTCTAAACTCACACGTCAGTGATTTGCCACTGACCCCAGCACAGTCCTGCATTGTTGTCCGTCTCATCAGTAGTGGCAGCTCTTAGAATATCTGTCCAGGCGCTAAGCCCTCTCCCTTCTTCCGCTTTCAGCTGATGGGATCAGGCCAGACTTCCTAATACACCATTTAAGGCTTGTAGGATCTGGCTCTGTGGTTTTACTCACCTGTTGCCCGAATATGGTGGAGCACCTGCTATGGCCACCACACCCTCAGCACTTAGAGCAGAGTTTGGAGTCATACCTGGGCGCGAATCTTACTAATTGCACAAACTTGGGTCAGTTTAGCTAGTTTAGTCTCTGAGTTTGTTTCTTCTTTTGTAAAATGAGGATAAGTGAGTTAAGGTAGTAGGTATGCAATAAATTTTAATTTTCCACCATTGCTTATGTTTATTTGTCACCTTTAAAAGCCCTCTTATCTCATACTTTGCCTGAAATGTCCTGCTCATTCTTCAAGGTATAGGGCCAATATCCTCTCATTTCTTGAGTCTTTCCTGATTTAATTATTTTCTTCACTGAATTCCACACAGCCCTTACATGATAAGCACTCTGAAATATTTTTACAATTGAGTAATGTGTCCTGAGTTCTGAGATCAGGGTCCATTGAATGAGTGGCCAGCATGCACTGTAGGTTCTCTATTAGTAGTACAGACTGTGCCAGTGTTTTCCAGACTTAGCCTTTGTGCTCCACTTTTACCATTTTTGCCTTGTCCATATGCCAAATATACCTTATTTTTATCTTTATTTATTTATTTTTGGCTGCGTTGGGTCTTCTTTGCTATGTGTGGGCTTTCTCTAGTTGCGCAGGCGGGGGCTACTCTTCATCGTGGTGGCTTGTCTCCTTGTGGAGCACTGGCTCTAGGTGCGTGGGGTTTAGTAGTTGTGGCATGCAGGCTCAGTAGTTGTGGTACATGGGCTTAGTTGCTCCACGGCATGTGGGATCTTCCCAGACCAGGATTGAACCCTTGTCCCCTGTGTTGGCAGGCGGATTCTTAACTACTGTGCCACCAGTGAAGTCCCCAAATATACTTTATGTAACTTAAATTTTTTCTTTGAACAGACTCACTTTTTTTTTGGTGGTGTTGGCTGCACCACACAGCTTGTGAGATCTTAGTTCCCTGGCCAGGGATTGAACCCGGGCCCTTGGCAGTGAAAGCACCGAGTCCTAACCACTGGACCACCAGGGAATGCTGTAGACTCACTTTATTTATTTGTTTGTTGAATTTTTTGGCTGCGTCAGGTTTTCGTTGCTGCGTGCAGGCTTTCTCTAGTTTCGGCGAGCAGGGGCTACTCTTCGTTGTGGTGCAGGGCTTCTCATTGCAGTGGCTTCTCTTGTTGTGTAGCATGGGCTCAGTAGTTGCAGCACTCGGGCTCAGTAGTTGTGGCATGTGGGCTTAGTTGCTTCAAGGCATGTGGGATCTTCCCCGGCCAGAGATTGAACTCATGTCCCATGCATTGACAGCCGGATTCTTAACAACTGCGCCATCAGGGAAGTCCCTAGATTCACTTTTTAAACCATTTACTCATCCTTAATCTTTGAAATCAGGGACTAGATTTTGCTAGTTCTATTTATTCTATTCCCTGTTAGAATGTGTGCCCAGCTTGTATGACGTCCAGAAATTGTCTGTATATGCCATTAGTGTTGTGCCTTCTTCGATTCTTTATTCGATAAATTCAGAATCCAAGAGTAAATTAAGCTGTTGTTTCATTATTATGTTAATTATAAGAAGATAGTTTGATGTTTATATTCTCAGCTATAGTATCCCCTCTTAGAGCTGTTCCAAAAAAAGGATTTTATCAATTTTCTAAGATTTATGGGACTTGTACTCTTAATCGTTTGAAAAAGTTTTATGGTAATATATGATTTATAAGAATACTTTTATTGTTGCAGTGAGATGGAAGATTTTCGAGGTATAGCTGATGAGTCATTTCCAAGCTTTTTAACCAATTCATTACTTGGTGGTAATAGTGAGATTTTGGAAAATGTCACTCTTTCTTCCAATCTTGGCTTGCCTGTTGCTGTTTCAACGCTTGCTAGAAATAGATCCAGCACTGATAACAGGTAAGAATTGTTTGAACAGATGATTTTTTTTAGATTCTTAAAGCCTACTATATACTGATACTTCTGTGAAATTTTTCAGCCAAGCTTGAGCTTTAGCTTTATCTGAGGCAGATGACCATTTATATAAAATCAGCATAGAAGATAAAACCATCTCTTTCCTGTTCAGTCGCTTATCAGTGGTGGGTGGGTAGGTTTGGGATTGAACGCCAGTGGCCTTTTGGCTTACCAATGGTCTTTCTGTCCGTGGTATATTGGCTTTTATTAGTTCAGACTCCTGGTGGCTGGTGATTTGAGCTACACCCCCAAATGTGATGTGTATAGTTTACTCATCTTGTGTAACTTGTAAAGTTTACCTATGCCTGAATATCTAACCACTTTCCCGTCGTCCTAACCTAAACATTCTGTATGGAGCACCATCTTTACCTTTGGAATGAAGGGGTTGGATTAACTCTTTAAAAACTTTTGGCTTTAAGATTTCCACAACTCTCTTGTTTAATACACACATTCTGCTGCTGCACAGGTTTTCAGTGCTTTGCACATAAGGTGATGGTTTTGAACATTGGGGACCCTATTTGTTTTTACCCCCTGGTGGTTGGTTTTACAGTCATACAGTCCTATGTCATGGTGAATTTTAAATGTGTATAATTTAGTTATTAACAATTAAAACAAAATTTTTGTGTGTAGGAATTCTGATGTCCAGGCGTCTTATTTAGTGGAAGGGAAGTTTTCAATTCCATCAGAGTCGTCTCCCAGTAGCCAGAGTGAAGCTGAACCAAGAGAGAGGTTACAGCTTGTCTTCCCGGATGATGAGTGAGTTCTTACTTCATCTTGCTTTCACTGTGTTAAGAGCGAGTCTCACGTAGTCTTGTGGAAAATGAACACGTGATTGTGTCTCTGATCGTTTATAAGAATTTTAACAGTTTTCTTTGTATGATATTAATCGCAAACAGTTTTAGTCTTTCAAAATCTTTTTCTGATTCCAAGAGTAATACATGCTCATTGAAAAAATTATAAAATACAAGCAATTATAAGGCAGACAACAAAGCCCTGTCATCCCAGTAAGACATTGATTATCTTTTTATTTAGTCTGCTAGACTATTTTCTATGCACATGTACATATGTATTAATTTTTTAACAATAATAGGATTAAACTGTACATACTGTTTATAACTTTTAAAAATTAATGATTGTGTCATCTTTCCATTACAATTAATGTAGGTATGTATCATAATGTTAATGGCTGCACCATGTTAGGCACTTAGATGATTGGAATTTTACTATTATAAATTTAGTGAACTTCCTTATTTATACATACATTTTGCATCTAGTAGGTTATTTTATTCAGATAAAATCCTAGGATCAAAATAGCTGAGTTAAGAATATTTAATTTTAAACACCACTGCGGATTACCACATTGCTCTTTGGAAGGTTTGTACCAGTTTGCATTCCCGTTAGAAGATGTGCATGAGAATGCCTGCTTCTCTGAGCCCTCCCTGACATTTGGTGGTGTTATTTTGTATCCTCAATTTTTAATTAATTAATTAATTAATTTCTTCCTTTTCTTTCTTTCTTCCTTTCTTCCTCCTTCCCTCCCTCCCTCCCTCCCTCTCTCCCTCCTTCCTTCATTGGGTCCTTGTTGCTGGGCTTTCTTTAGTTTCAGCGAGTGGGGGCTACTCTTCTTTGTGGTGCATGGGCTTCTCATTGTGGTGGCTTCTCTTGTTGCGGAGCATGGGCTCTAGGTGCACGGACTTCAGTAGTTGTGGTTCGCGGGCTCTAAAGCACAGCCTCAGTAGTTGTGGCACACGGACTTAGTTGCTCTGCGGCATGTGGGATCTTCCCCAACCAGGGCTCAAACCCATGTCTCTTGCATTAACAGGCAGATTCTTAACCACTATGCCACCAGGGAAGCCCCTGATCCTCAATTTTAGAAGTAAAAGAATTTATACACATGCCTAAGTGAATAGAAGAAAGTCTGGAAGGCTTTACACCAAAATGTAAATGGTGGTTATGTCTCGATGGCGGTATTACAGGCAGTCTTAAAGTATTCTGTTTGAATTCATAATCGAGGATTTATGGGATCGAACATAATTTAATGTTTATTCATTACTTATATTTTTGTTGTGAATTACCTCTTGATGACGTTTAGATATAAGCACTTTCTGTATGTTAAAGTTGTTAACTCTGTGTATTCATTTTCTCAACGTGTGTTTTTTGTTTTCGTTTTATTTATTTTTAACATCTTTATTGGAGTATAATTGCTTTACAGTGTTGTGTTAGTTTCTGCTGTATAACAAAATGAATCAGCTATATGCATATGTATATCCCCATATCCCCTCCCTCTTGCATCTCCCTCCCACCCTCTTATCCCACCCCTCTAGGTGGTCGTGAAGTACCAAGCTGATCTCCTTGAGCCATGCAGCTGCTTCCTACTAGCTATCTATTTTACATTTGGTAGTGTATATATGTCAGTGCTACTCTCTCACTTCGTCCCAGCTTACCCTTCCCTCTCCCCATGTCCTCAAGTCCAGTCTCTACATCTGTGTCTTTATTCCTGTCCTGCCCCTAGGTTCATTAGAACCATTTTTTTTTTTTTAGATTCCGTATATATGTGTTAGCATACGGTATTTGTTTTTCTCTTTCTGACTTACTTCACTCTGTATGACAGACTCTAGGTCCATCCACCTCACTACAAGTAACTCAGTTTTGTTTCTTTTTATGGCTGAGTAATATTCCATTGTGTATATGTGCCACATCTTCTTTATCCATTCGTCTGTCGATGGACACTTAGGTTGCTTCCATGTCCTGGCTATTGTAGATAGAGCTGCAGTGAACGTTGTGGTACATGACTCTTTTTGAATTATGGTTTTCTCAGGGTATATGCCCAGTAATGGGATTTCTGGGTCATATGGTAGTTTTATTTTTAGTTTTTTAAGGAACCTCCATACTGTTCTTCATAATGGCTGTATCAATTTACATTCCCACCAACAGTGCAAGAGGGTTCACACCCTCTCCAGCATTTATTGTTTGTAGATTTTTTGATGATGGCCATTTTGACTGGTGTGAGGTAATACCTCATTGTAGTTTTGATTTGCATTTGTCTAATGATTAGTGATGTTGAGCATCCTTTCATGTGTTTGTTGGCAATCTGTATATCTTCATTGGAGAAATGTCTGTTTAGGTCTTCTGTCCATTTTTGGATTGGGTTGTTGGTTTTTTTTGATATTGAGCTGCATGTATATTTTGGAGATTAACCTTTTGTCAGTTGCTTCATTTGCCAATATTTTCTCCCATTCTGAGGGCTGTCTTTTTGTCTTGCTTATGGTCTCCTTTGCTTTAGGTCTTTAATCCATTTGGAGTTTATTTTTGTGTATGGTGTTAGGGAGTGTTCTAATTTCATTCTTTTATATGTAGCTGTCCAGTTTTCCCAGCACCACTTATTGAGGGGGCTGTCTTTTCTCCATTGTCTATTCTTGCCTCCTTTATCAAAGATAAGGTGACCATAGGTGCGTGGGTTTATCTCTGGGCTTTCTGTCCTGTTCCATTGATCTTTATTTCTGTTTTTGTGCCAGTACCATACTGTCTTGATTACTGTAGCTTTGTAGTATAGTCTGAAGTCCGGGAGCCTGATTCCTTCAGTTCTGTTTTTCTTTCTCAAGATTGTTTTGGCTATTTGGGGTCTTTGTGTTTCCATGCAAATTGTGCAATTTTTTGTTCTAGTTCTGTGAAAAATGCCATTGGTGGTTTGATAGGGATTGCATTGAATCTGTAGATTGTTTTGGGTAGTATAGTCATTTTCACAATGTTGATTCTTCCAATCCAAGGGCATAGTATAACTCTCCATCTGTTTGTATCATCTTTAATTTCTTTCATCAGTGTCTTTTAGTTTTCTGCATACAGGTCTTTTGTCTCCTTAGGTAGGTTTATTCCTAGGTGTTTTATTCTTTTTGTTGCAATGGTAAATGGGAGTGTTTCCTTAATTTCACTTTCAGATTTTTCATCATTAGTGTGTAAGAATGCAGGAGATTTCTGTGCATTAATTTTGCATCCTGCTACTCTACCAAATTAATTGATTAGTAGTTTTCTGGTAGCATCTGTAGGGTTCTTTGTGTATAGTATTACGTCATCTGCAGTGACAGTTTTACTTCTTTTCCAATTTGTATTCCTTGTTTTTCTTTTTCTTCTCTGATTGCTGTGGCTAAAACTTCCAAAACTATGTTGAATTACAGTGGTGAGAGTGGCAACCTTGTCTTGTTCCTGATCTTAGAGGAAATGGTTTTAGTTTTTCACCATTGAGAATGATGTTGGCTGTGGGTTTGTCATATATGACCCTTATTATGTTGAGGTAGGTTCCCTCTATGCCTAATTTCTGGAAAGTTTTTATCATAAATGGGTATTGAATTTTGTCAAAAGCTCTTTCCTGATCTGTTGAGATCATCATATGGTTTTTATCCTTCAATTTGTTAATATGGTGTATCACATTGATTGGCTTGCATACATTGAAGAATCCTTGCATTCCTGGGATAAACCCCACTTGAGCATGGTGTATGATCCTTTTAATGTGCTGTTGGATTCTGTTTGCTAGTATTTTGTTCAGGACTTTTGCATCTATGTTCATCAGCGATATTGGCCTGTAGTTTTCTTTTTTGTGAGATCTTCATCTGGTTTTGGTATCAGGGTGATGGTGGCCTCGTATAATGAGTTTGGGAGTGTTCCTCCCTTTGCTGTATTTTGGAAGAGTTTGGGAAGCATAGGTGTTAGCTTTTCTCTAAAAGTTTGATAGAATTCGCCTGTGGAGCCATCTGGTCCTGGGCTTTTGTTTGTTAGAAGATTGTTAATCACAGTTTCAATTTCAGTCAACATGTGTTTTTGACTGAGTGCCTGCTGTGTGCCAGCTACCTCTCCAAGGGCTTGGGAAATAGCAGTGGACAAAACAGACATTACACAAAAAGACACCAAAATACACCAGTTTTACAGTATATTAGAAGAGAAAAAGTGATAGGAAAAAACAGAACATGATAAGGAGGGAAGTTAGGAGGGATGAAAGGTGTTGTCATTGTGAGTCTCCTTGAGGAGGTGTGAGTTCAGAGCAGAGACTTGAAGGAGATAGTCAGCCCAGTTGGCCTCAGGAGGAGGAGGGTGCAGCAGCGGGAGGGCACTGAGTGAGAGCATCCCTGGTGTGTCCATGAGCAGGAAGGATCATGGGGTGGGCAAAGCTTCTGACTCCGGGTGAGGTGGGAAACCCACCAAGGGTTCCATCTCAACTCTGATATGATTAGCCCCCTCTGGCTACCAGTGAAGAATAGACTGCTGGGAAGCAAGACTGTAAGCATGATGACCACTTGGGAAGGCGGGTTCTCAAGGGGCCGGTAGGTGGAGGAGAGGAGGGGAGAGGAGAGGAGAGGAGAGGAGTGGAGGAACAGAGATCAGAGGTGGGGAGCACACAGCCTGGCGGGCAGGCTGGGGTCTTTGGTAAGTGCCAGGTGTTCAGTGTGGTGTTCTTGGCCACTCCACTCTGCACAGGCGTTTCTTAGGCCTTAATCTGGAGAAGAGCCTTCTTCCTGGGTGCACAGGGTCGTGTTGGCACTGCTGATGTACGTGGGTGGGTTGGGGAGCAGAAGTGGAGGGCTGTCTGGGATGGTTGCCTGAAAGACTTTTGCTTAAGATTTAATTTGAAAAATGTTGATGGGCCAGTAAAAACAATGATAGCTGTAGGTTTGAGGAAGTCGAGTTTTGAGGGGGAGTGATGGTGGTGGTTAATTTAGAGTGCCCTCAACTGTCTCTGTTGTCCTAAAGTTTTAATGGTCACACTACATGTCTTTCGAGGGGTGGGGAGTGGCAGGGGGAGGTTTAAGATATGAAAATTAACTAAATGTCCTGACTTCTTTATTTCATTTTACCATCTTGCTTCCCCCACCACCACCCCTTTTCTTAAAAATATGTTACATAGAGACCTTTATTGTCTTTTTGTTTCCTCATATTCTCATTTTATTTATTTATTTGCGATATAATTGACATGTAACATTATATTAGTTTTAGGTGTACAGCTTAATTTGATGTTGGTATACATTTGGGAAATGTCACCACCATATGTCTCGTTAACATGTCACCTTACGGAGTTACAAAAAAATTTTTTTTCTTGTGAGGAGAGCTTTTAAGATCTACTCTCTTAGCAACTTTCAAATGTACAATACAGTATTAACTACAGTCACCATGCTGTACATTACATCCTTCAGGACTTATTTTATAACTGGAAGTTTATACCTTTTTTCCCCCTTTACCCATTTCTCCCCCCACCCCTGCCTCTGGGAACCACCAGTTTGCTCTCTGTATCTATGAGCTTGGTTTTTTTGTTTGTGTGTTTTTAGATTCCACTTATAAACAAGATCGTACAGTATCTATCTTTCTCTGTCTGACTTACTTCACTAAGCTTAATACCCTCTAGATTCATCTGTTGTGAATGACAAGATTTCATTTTTTTTATGGCCAAGTGCTATTCCATTGTGTGTGTGTACACACACACACACACACACACACACACACACACACACTACATTTTCCTTGTTCATCTGTTGATGGGCACTTAGGTTGCTTCCATATCTTGGCAATTGTAAATAGTGCTCCAGTGAACATAGAGGTGCATGTATCTTTTCCAGTTAGTGTTTTCATTTTTGGATAAATACCCAGGAGTGGAATTGCTGTATCATATAGTAGTTCTATTTTTAATTTTTTGAGGAACCTTCTTGCTGATTTCTATAGCGGCTGCACCAATTTACATTCCTACAACAGTGTAGGAGGGTTCCCTTTTCTCCACATCCTCATCAACACTTGCTGTTTGTTGTCTTTTTGATGATAGCCATTCTGACAGGTGTGAGGTGATACTCATTGTGGTTTTATTTATTTATTTATTTTTAATTATTTATCTATTGGCTGCGTCGGGTCTTCTTTGCTGTGCACGGGCTTTTTCTCTAGTTGCAGCGAGCGGGGGCTACTCTTCGTTGTGGCGCGCGGGCTTCTTATTTTGGTGACTTCTCTTGTTGCAGAGCACGGGCTCTAGAGTTCAGGCTCAGTAGTTGTGGCTCACAGGCTTAGTTGCTCCGCAGCATGTGGGATCTTCCCAGACCAGGGCTCGAACTCGTGTCCCCTGCATTGGCAGGCAGATTCTTAACCATTGTGCCACCAGGGTAGTCCGTCATTGTGGTTTTGATTTGCATTTCCCTGGTGATTAGCAGTGTTGAGCATCTTTTCATGTACCTGTTGGCCAGCTCCATGTCTTTGGAAAAATGTCTATTCAGGTCTTTAGTCCATTTTTTAATCAGGTTGTTTGTGTTTTTGCTATTGAGTTGTATGAGTTCTTTGTATATTTTGGAAGTTAGTCCCTTATTAGGTATATGACTGACAGATATCTTCTCCCATTCAGTAGGCTGCCTTTTCATCCTGTCGTTTCCTTTGCTGTGTACCACCCCACCACACCTCTTTTTCTGTTTCCTCTACCACGTGACTTTGTATCCATTTATAGCCTTTCCACCCGCCCCTGGCTTTTGTCTTTTGTTTTTTTAAAAAAATTAATTTATTTATTTTATTTTTGGATGCGTTGGGTCTTCAGTTGCTTTGCGCGGGCTTCCTCTAGTTGTGGCGAGCAGGGGCTACTCTTCATTGCGGTGCGCGGGCTTCTCATTGCAGTGGCTTTTCTTATTGTGGAGCATGGGCTGTAGGCGCACGGGCTCAGTAGTTGTGGCTCGCAGGTGCTATAGCACAGGCTCAGTAGTTGTGGCACATGGATTCAGTAGTTGTGGCTCATGCACTCTAGAGCACAGGCTCAGTAGTTGTGGCACACGGGCTTAGTTATTGTGCGGCATGTGGCATCTTCCTGGGCCTGGGCTTGAACCTGTGTCCCCTGCATTGGCAGGCGGATTCTTAACCACTGCGCCACCAGGGAAGTCCCCTCTGCCCTCTGTTTTACTTACTTCTGTTTGATTGGGGTGAAGCTTTCCTATACCTGCCTGCATATGCACCTTTGGATTAAGTGATTGACTCTCTGTGTATTACAGCCGCAATAAAGAGGTGGAGAAACTGGGAGGAAAGTTAGAGTTTGCCTCAGGGGCAGAGGGTTAGGACTTGGAGTCTGTGTAAGAGCCATTTTCATTTAATTCATCCTGGCCAGATTGAAGTCTGGCCCTGGGTTTGTCACATGATGAATTTGTTGCATTTAGCAGCTTTTTCCTGAAGTTCCATCTGCTGGTGAAATGGCTGTGGTGAGCGGGGACAGACTCAAGAGCTTTTGCAGTAGGTTGGGTGGAAAGTTGCCTTTAAGGAAGAACCTTTCCATCCATAGAAACAACAGAGGCAAATGGAAGATGATGATAGAACAGTGGCAGGGGCTAAAGTACAGCTTCAAAGCGTTTGTAGTTCCGAGCAGTAGCTATTTGGCAAATATACAGTAGTATCCTTTAAGTCTGTCTTGTTTTTTGAAAAGCCGAGGTTTTCTCTAGATGTGGTAGATTCACAGATACTTACTTGGGAAAGAAGAAAACTCTGCCTCTTATCACTCGAGAGGCAGAGTAGCAATATATTTGACTTCGGTAGATGTACATCACTGGACCCAAAATGATGGTATTGTTCGCAGGACGCCTGGCTGGTCCCAGAAATGTTTCTTTTCACTCTATCCATTTTTTCTTTTTAAGAAATAACTGATTAAAGGATATTTTATAGATACACCTAAGATAACTAATATTTCATTATTATTCTGTTTCCTAATTTAAAAGTTCTATCTCTAAGAAAAAGAATCAGACAGAAGGTCGACATTTGTCAGGTGCTGTCCTCAAAGAGTCAGCTTTTCAAAGTGATAGAGGAAGAACGGAAGAGGAGCATGTTAGAGCTGCAAAACCTTTTCAGAGCCAAGATCCTTCTGATGGGATTTCACCACTGGAGCAGGAACGAGGTACTAAACTATTAGAAATCATTCCTTATTGTATATATTTTAATTTCCTTTTTAAAAATCTTTTTATAATTGAAGTATAGTTGATGTACAAAATTACAGAAGTTACAGGTGTGTAGTATGGTGATTCACAATTTTTAAAGGTTATACTCCATTTATTATAAAATATTATAAATATTGGCTATATTCCCCATGTTGTACAATATATTTTTGTAGCTTATTTTATACCTAATAGTTTGTTCCTCTTAATCCCCTACTCCTGTAATACCCCTCCCCTTCCTCTCTCCCCACCGGTAACCACTAGTTTTTTTCTCTTTGTCTGTGAGTCTGCTTCTTTTTTGTTATATTCATTAGTTTGTTGTATTTTTTAGATTCCACATATAAGTGATATCGTACAGTTTTAATCTCCTTTCTTATTTTTTGGTCTTTGGACCAGTGTTTATCTTAAACTATGATACTATAAACTGAAAATGCTTTGGTTTGGCACTTACCTATTAATACCATGTTTATAATACTTTTATAGGAAAGGATCTCTTAATCAATCTCTTAATTATCCATACTGATTAAGCTGAAATCTCCTTTCCTGTGGAAACCATGCTGTCTGATGGTCACAGCACACTTCATGTTCAAGACAACGAGGCTGTTTCTAATACACCTGTCATATTTCCCCTACCAATTACTTTGTATTCTTGTCAGCAGTCATTTTTGTTCCTAAGTTAAAATTTTTACGGGATGTTTGTATTTCTCTTGATGAAAAATGTATATGTATGAAAGTAGACTAGATTAACTCCTCACACAAGAAATGAAAGAAAGTAAGACAAATTGGGCTTATTCAAAATTGAAAACTTCTGTGCTTCAAAAGACACTTTTGAGACAGTGAAAAGACAACCCAAAGATGGGAGAATATGTTTGCAAATCATATGTATATGATCAGGGAGCAGCATCCAGAATATGTACAGAAGTGTTACAGCTCAATAAAAAGACAAATAACCCAGTACTGTAAATGGCAGAGGCTGTTCAGTAGACATTTCTATAAAGAAGTTGTACAGATGGCCAATAGACACATGAGAAGATGCCCAACAGCTGTAATCATCAGGGAAATTCAAAACCAGGAGAGATCAATTCACACCCACTGGAATTACTAGAATCAAGGAGATGGGAAATAGCAAGTATTGGTTGGAAACTGTGACGCTCATCCATTGCTCGTCGGGATGTAAAATGGTGCTGCTGCTGTGGAAGATAGTTTGACGGTTCCTCAAAACATTAAACGTAGCATTACCCTATGACTCAGCAAGTCCTAGGCATACACCTAAGAGAAATGAAAACGTGTGTCAACACTAAAACTTGTGTACATGAATGTTCATAGCAGCATTAGTCAGAGTAGCCAGAAAGTGGAGACAACTCAGATCGCCATCAGCTGATATATGGATAAATAAAATGCAGTATGTCCATACAGTGGAGTGTTGTTCAGCCATAAAAAGGAGTGAAGTACTGATACCTGTTGTAATAGGATGACCCTTGAAAGCATGCTGAGTGAAAGAAGACAGACTCAGAAAGCCACATTTATCTGAAGGTGAATCCATTTATCCATTTATCTGAAGGTGAATCTGTAGGTACAGAACAGGCAAGTCCACTGAGACAAAGTAGATTAGTGGTGCTAGGGCCTGGGGGGCAGGGAGAATGGGGAGTAACTGTTTATGGGTACAGGATTTCTTTCTGGTATGATGAAAATATTGTGGAATTAGTGATAATGGTTGAACAGCTTTGTAAATATACTAAAACCCACTGAATTGTATACTTTAAAAGGGTGATTTTATGGTATGTAAGTTTTATATCAGTTAAAAAAAAACTTCCCCATATACCTCTCTCACAGTTTCAGTTAGTATAAGATTTGTCACACTTGCTTAATCTCTTCTGTTTTTCTATTACCTTTTTTCCTGATATTAAAAAATTCCAGACATCATTTTATTCCTACATATTTTAGCTTGCAAATATGGGCATTTGCCCGTAAAAATACGGGCATTTTCCTACATAACCATAGTGATGTTAATACTGTTAACCAACAATTCTGTTATTATCATATAGTACTCTGGCCCATATTCAGTTTACTAATTATCTTGGTTGGTTTGCTTGGATTGGGGTCCAAGGAGGGTTCCATTGTATTTTGCTCCATCTGTCGTGGTGTCTCTTAGGTCTGTCATTCTGGAGCTGTCCTGCTGTTTGGCATTGTCTGTTTGATCACTCATGGTGTCATTTTTCTTCTCTCTTCCCCACATCCTCTGTAAAGCAGAAGTTAGCTTTAAAGCCTTGTCAGATTCCTATTCAGGTGTTTTTGGCATATGTATAATTTTTTAAGCTTCCCCACCCTAACAGGTTTTTAATTTAACTGACCAGTGATGGGCTCCTATACCATCATTTAAAAGTGCTCTATTCTATTAAAAGGGAAAAAATGTATAGTTCATTAATTTGCTATTTTTGAGTGTTATTGGGTATTTAGTTGATAAAATATTAATAATTTGGTCTTAGTTTTTGTTTTTGTTTACTTTAACAGACTCGCCTATTGATTTTTGTTCACGATCCTGGATGAATAAGGAGAACAAGGTAATCTTTTATATGTTATCAATTTCTAGTATTAGGAGAGTGAAAGTACCTACTTCACAAATATGAATGAAGTAGTATTAATATTACCTAGAAGTCTTCTATTTGTAAATAGGAGAAATCCACCTTACTGCTATGAGTAACCGGGAAGCTGACAGTAGGGCTGGTCTGGGGCTTCCTGTGTCTCCAGGGCTGTCTGCACCTCTGCTCTGCTTCACTCCACGCCGACTCCTCTGGAATGTTGGTTCCGTGGAGTGAGGGTTTCTCTTTGTTTCGTGTGTTGCATCCTGAGTGTCCAGCACATAGCTGGCACTTGATAATCTGTTGAATGATAGGGAAGCTGAATTCATTTGTAGGCAACCCAAGTGTTGTGATCAAAAAAACAAGAACATGAAAAAAAAAAAGCACAATTCTAATGCGCTCACTTGGGTCCATCCTCCCCTCTGTAAATCACTGTGCCAACGGATGGGTTGGGATAAAACTCTGATTTATGAGGCTGGACCCTACGTCCACTTCTGTGTGTGTGTGCATGCGTGTGCATCAGTGCATATATGTGCATAGATAGAGGGATGTGACTGAAACCACCCACACCCCACCCCCCGGACCACATGAAGTGAAAAGAGAAGGGCTCCTCAGAGGACAGGCACTGAGCAGATAAGCAGTTTGTGTTCAATATAAACCGTCTCATGAGAGTTGTTTATAAAGTATAAACCAAGTATTGATACTTTTAAACTTAAAAAAAGGAAATGCAATTTTTATTTTATTTTACTTTCATAAGAATTTTTAACATTATTTTGTAAAATGATTAAAAGAGGTCTAAAGTAAGAGTTGTTTCCGTGTGCCAGGGGTTGGCACACTCTAGCTCATTGCCCACATCCAACCTGCTGCCTGTTTTTGTGAAGTTTTATCGGAAAGTAGCCGTGTCCATTTGTTTCTTTATTGTTTATGGCTGCTTTTGTGCCACAACAGCTGAGTTGAGAAGTTGTGACAGAGACTGCATGGCTAGCAGACCCTGAAATGTTTACTGTCTGGCCCTTTGCAGAGAACGTTTATTGACCCCTGCTCTGTACACTTGCTTCCTCTATGTAACCACTAGTAACTTACATATGTGAGTGATGCTTTTTAGAGGAACTTCAGGTGTAGTCAACTTGAAATTCAGTCAGAAGGCTTGATTTCTTGAACACTGAGAAAAATGGTTTCTAAGAGAGAGATCATAACTTTTTCTGTGATACGTAATTTTATTTCCCTAGGATGGTTGAAGAATTAACTTCCTAAAAGTATTAGAAATCATTGATAACAAAGAGAAGGACCATAAAACTAGAAAGCAGGAAGACAAGTATAGACACATGAGATACTTGATACAAAAGGTGAAGAAGTAAGAGCAGGGGGAAAATAAATACACTAGATAACCTAGACCAGTGGGGCCACCACTGCATTGGCCTTGGGTTTAGCATGAGCTGTCCTGGCAGCCATGGCAGCGATTGTCCAAACTGAGTGCATAACTCAGCACTGTGCTCTACAAGTGTGTAAATGGGTTGAGAGCCCGTGTTTTTTCCCAAAATGTTAGTGCGCATTTTGCAGTCTAATTCTTGAGATGGTATTATTTGATATATATTTAATATGATGGTGAAATAAGATTGACACTTGAGGAACTTCACATTTTATTCTGGGCCTTGAAGTGTCCTAGCAAACTGCCATGTGCCTTGTGGCCCCTAGTTGGAGCAGGGACGTCCACTGCCCAGGGTGGGCTGCAGAGTCCAGCTTTGCTGTTACCTGCACCTCCTGTCCAGGCCTTGAGCTGCCCCAGTTCATTTGTGTGTTAGTACACGAACTATATTACCAGGTCCTTTGAGCGTGTGCACACAGTGTGAAACCTTGAACTTTAAGGATGTCTCATTGGGTGGGTCAAGGGAGGGGGGTGACATGGGGGCAGGAAGAAAGTTATTAATATGTGTAAAACAGCTAGCCCTTCATTGCCTGAACTGTGAACCAGAGACCTTGAGCACATTGATGGGCCTTTCTGCAGCCTGTGCTGTGGTCTTCACAGTAGTGAGTGTGCTGCTCTCATTGCAGTTTTATTTCTTATAGGTTGTTGTTCCTGATGCTGGAAAACATTTTGAAGAGAGGAATCCAAACAATGACTTAAGCCATACTAGTTTCCTAGAAAATGAGAAACTGATGTCACTTGCCAGCTTGGAAGATTCTTCTGGTAGCATCACAAAGCTCAACTGGTGTTTTCCTTGTCCTGACCTTGCCACTCCACGTATCTCTGCTGCTTTGTTGCCGTGGTTATTATGCACCTTTTTGTTTCTCTGCCTTCTCCTTTACCTCTTACTTACGAGCACTCAAGTGGCCACTTGTGTTAAGTGATGGGATTTTAGACTTATTTCTCTATAGCAATCCTGATAGGATTATGCTTATCCCTCAGTTGAGTATCATTAAGGTATAAAGTATAAAGCACTGTGTTAAGAAATTAGGGGACAGTGAACTATTTAGCCCCTGCTCTCTGAAAGGACTGCATGTGGCAAGAGAGATGCATAGTTGACCTCCGATTGTGAGAAGTGTATCTCAACGGTACAAGTTGTGTGGGAGTCATAGGAGGGTGACAAGTTAATTCTGACTGAGGAAGGTATCTGTGAGGCTTTATTGAAAGAGGATACAATTCTTCCTTCTTGAAAAGGAGGCCCGTGATAGGCCCTAATGTAGATACCAGAAGAGAAGTACATTCAAAAAGCAGGAACAGCTTCAGCAAAGACACTAAGGTGGGGCATATAGACCATGTTTGGAGAATAGCCAGTGCTTTTGTGTGGCAGGTTTATAGCACCTGTAGGACTATGAATTGGGGAATAAACCCAGAAAATAGGCAGAGACCAAATTATACATGGCTTTGAAGGCCAGGCTGGTGAGCCAAGTGGGATAGATAGAAGCTATAAAATCAGGGCAGGTTTTGCTGCTAGTTTTTAGGTATTTTTAGATTATGGAATTGTTGATGAGGAATTGTTGACCTGAATTTATGCAGATCCTTGTTTTAGTAGGCTAGATTCTCAGAGATGATTGGAAAATTATCCTCTTGAAAAGGCTTACAATACCGTTATAAGTGATTGAGTGTTCTAATTTTGTCCTCCCTTGCCCGGCTGGGTGTTAGAACAATGAAAAGCACTGCCATTATTGTTTTATTTGTCTATTTGCAACTTTTTGGTTTTAGTGGAGGTGGAAAAAATTTTTATCATATCTGTGAGTATTCAGCTTTGTTATATCTTTCTTTGTTTCTTCATTTTCAAGATCAGATACTGTTTGAGGTTTCATTTTACAATTAATTATTAATTCACCTGGAATTTGGTTTTACTTCTATGTCAGGCTTATCTTTTCTTTTTTGACTCACTTGCCACAGTACTTTCTGAATAATCTGCCCTTTTCCATTGCCACACTTACTATATTCTAACTTTTGATGTATGCCAGGACTTGCTTCTGTGCTGTCTTCTCAATGAAGGTTAAATATTAGTTTATATTAGAATGCTCATGATGACTTATAGACTGAAATTACAATGGTTTTTTTCATGTCAAATGTTAAGGCAAAATCATGTAGACTATTGACCCATGTGTTTTATCAACCTTTTTGATTATATATTATTTACAGTTCAGTCACTACTTTAAAGCCTGTCCTATTTTCTCCTCCATTTTACCAATTAGATGATGATATCGATGATGAAGAGTTTTATGATGATCATTTGGAGGCTTATTTTGAGCAACTGGCAATTCCCGGAATGATGTATGAAGGCCTAGAAGGACAGGAATCTTCAGAAAATTATTTTAAGTTACCTGCAAGTGATCCTAGTCAGGTATATTCCAAACTTTTTGGTTTTTCAGAAATTTGACATTAGAAAATCATTACTGGACTCAATGGATATTAATAAAACTTAAGCTTTTGGTTTTCTTTGGATTCTGTTTTCCCCAGATACAAACTGATGAGAAATACCTTTCCTGTCCTTTCCTGCTACTGCTTACCTTTCCCTCACCTATAGAAAAATTAAAAGAATGGTGCACTGAACATCTGTATACCCTTGTCCAGATTAGCCAGTTGTGAACATTTTTTTTGCCATCCTTGTGTTTTCTTTGTCCCTCCATAAGTACTTTTTTACTGAGTCATTTAAAAGTAAGTTGCAGGGCTTCCCTAGTGGCACAGTGGTTGGGAGTCCTCCTGCCAATGCAGGGGACATGGGTTCGAGCCCTGGTCCGGGAAGATCCCACATGCCGCGGAGCAACTGGGCCTGTGTGCCACAGCTGCTGAGCCTGCGCCCTAGAGCCCGTGTGCCACAACGGCTGAAGCCCGCGCGCCTGGAGCGCGTGCTCCACAACGGGAGAGGGCACCGCGGTGAGAAGCCTGGGCGCCGCAGCAGGAAGTGGCCCCCGCTTGCCACGGCTGTGGAAAGCCCACGCACAGCAACAAGGACCCAACACAGCCAAAACTAAATAAATAAAATAAATTTATTTTTTAAAGTAAGTTGCAGATATTATGACATTTCACCCTAATACATCTGCATTTACCTCCTGTGAATAAGGACTTTTTCCTACATAATCACAATTCTCTTATCTAACTTTGATATTGTGATTTAAATTAATATACAGTTCATATTCAAATTTATCCACTTGTCTCCAAATGTCCTTTACTTTTGTTGTTTTTGATCCAGGCTTTAATCAGGGATTACACTTGTATTTGGTTGCCATGACTTGGAGTTCTTTCATGTCATTAAACTTTTTGTAAAATCTAGGCCTGTTGTTTTATAAAATGACCCATATGGTAGATATAGCTGACTGCTTTCCTCCTCCTGATTAGATTGAACATTTTCCCCTTGAACAGATTGACTCTAAACATAAGCATTGTTGTATACTCTGTGTCCCATTGGGAGGCCTGTCAGCCCACTTGTCTCCTGTTGGTGATGCTGTTGGACCATCTTGATGAATATGGTGTTGGCCAGATGCCTCCTTGACCCCCTTTGTTATCAGGAAGTAGTCTGTGGGATTTCAGTTACTTTCATTGCCTCCTCCTGAAACCCCACCTCCTAAGAGACCTTTGGATTGCTTTTATTTTTCCCCTTCTCCTCACATTTCCTAACTCTCAAGTTTTGCTGAGTTACACTGTCCAAGTGTAGACAGAGACCTATTTTTATTTTTTTTTATTTATTTATTTGGGTGTGCCGGGTCTTTGTTGTTGCTGCGTGTGGGATCTTCCTTGCAGCATGTGGGATCTCTAGTTGTGGCACTTGGGATCTTTAGTTGCAGCATGGGAACTCTTAGTTGCAGCATGTGGAATGTAGTTCTCTGACCAGGGATCGAACCTGGGCCCCCTGCATCGGGAGCGCGGAGTTCTAGCCACTGGACCACCAGGGAAGTCCCAACAGAGACCTATTTTGTGTTGAGGTTTCAAAACTATCAGAGCAGCTGTATACCCCCGACTCGCCCCCCTCTGCTTTTTTTTGGACAAACCCTTGTGACTTTCAATAGCAGCGAGGGAGCTGCTCTGCTCCGTAGGAAACCCTTACCTGGAATTGGTCACCAACCAGTGGCTTCACTTCAGGTTTCCTCTGCCTCCACCTGGGAGGGTTGTCGCATGGCCATGGTCAGTCACAGTCCCACAGGTGGTAGCTTCGCCCTGTTGGCCTGCAGAGCACATGGATTGTCTGCATTCTTTATTCAGTGTTTTCAGGTGCTTTGCAGAGGAGAGAGCTGGTTTCCTATGTTCTGGTTCTTTTTAGTCTTTGTTAGTATCCTATGTGAAAAATAGTTGTCTAATTTAAATGTCAGTTCTTTGTCTCCTTTGTCTTTTTTTCTATTGGGATATTCATATTTTAACTCTTGTTTTTATAAGCTTTCTGTGTTAAGGAGATATTTTGATCTTTATTTTTTTATTTTGATTTTTGGCTCGGACAGGAGACATATATCTCCTCACAGTTCTGGAGGCTGGGAGTCCGGATCTAGGTGTGGGCAGGGCTGGTTCCTCCTGAGGCTTCTCTCCTTGGCCTGGAGACGGCAGCTTCTCCCTGCGCCCTCACAGGGTCTCCCTTTCCTGGTCCTCATGTATTTCAGGCTTTAGTGTTTTTGTTAGTTTCCTAGGCCTGCCAGAACAAATTACCAGAATTTTGCTAGCTTAAAACAACAGAAATTTATTTTCTCACAATTCTTGAGGCCAGAGTCTGAAAACAAGGTGTTGAAAGGGCTAAGCTCCCACCAGAGGCTCCTTCCTGCCTCTTGCAGCCTCTGGGGCTCTGGTGTTCCTTAGTTCAGGGCAGCGTCACTCCAGTATCCACCTCCATTTTCATTGGCCTGTCCCTCTCTCTCTGTGTCCCTCTGAGGTCTTCCTCATGGGGTTTAAGGCCTGCCCCAAATCCAAGATGATCTCAAGATCTTTAACTTAATTGCATCTGCAAAGACCCTGTTTCTGAATAAGGTCACAATTTGCAGGTATCACCTGGGGGTAAGACTTGGACACATCTTTTTTGGGAGATTCAATTTAACCCACAGAAATTTTATACTACGAAGATATTATTCACTGAAGAATATAAAACTATCCATCTGTATTTCCTCCTAGTACTTTTACATGTAAATCTTTAAGTCATCTGGAGTTTTATTTTGAGATAAGGTAGAGATTGTTTATTTTTTGTATAACGTTGTTGCAAAATCACCCGGTTAATAAATGGTGGCACTGGAATTTAAATGTATGATCTTATTTCAAAGTCTGTGTCTTGTCTTTTATATAGAACTACCTCCTTTTAGTATCCTAACTTTGAAAAACCTTGCCTATGAGGCTGTTTTTGTTGTTAATACATCTTATAGCAGAAAAGACTGCTGTTTTAAGGCTTCATTGGCACTTGAGATAGTGGTGGCTGAGTGTCTGAGAAGAGGGTTGTGGGCATGCAAGTCCCTTTCAGCAGTTGTTATTTTAGGAAAGAGTGAGCAGTGCCCTTTGGGAAGGTATGTTGGAGAGCGTGGTTTTGAGGCACTGGCTTAATCTGCCGTGTTTGAGGCAGTTGTTCTTGAACTCCTCAGGGTTGTTTGTAGTATTTGCTGTTTTACTCCTATTAAAAGTTATTAAGGGACTTACCTGGTGGTCCAATGGTTACGACTTCATGGTCCCAATGCAGTGGGCCCGGGTGCGATCCCCGGTCAGGGAACTAAGATCCCACATACCACAGCTAAGCCCGCGTGCTGCAACTAGAGAAACCTATGCACCACAACGAAGAGCCTGCGCAGCCAAAAATGAATGAATGAATAAATAAAATAAAAATAACTTAAAGTTATTAATATTTGTGTTTTCAGAGTCTGTTAATAATATTAATTTTATGAGTCTGGCCACACTGATGGGCTTCCCATCCTTTTAGAGACTTTCAGTGATAATTACAAAAGTTAAACTGACATTTCTAACATCCTGTGCCGTAGTGAGCATATTGGCCCCACTTTTGGTATCTGAATCTGTTGGTGTGTGTTTGCCATGACCACATTTTGAATTTTGGTTTTGGTAAGTTCCTTACGATTGGTGCACATATAGTCTGGAAGAATATTGTGTAGTCTGTTCCTTTCTAGAATAAATATATTATGTCAACTGTATAACTTTTTTGGTTGTTTTGGAACGAGTTATGAAAAACAAAACTTATTTCTGGTCTGTTATTTAATTTTTAAAGGAAAGCGGAAGAGAAGAAGTTCTGGCGAAGACTCTCAGGGCTGCTAATGCGAAACTTAACCCGGTTTACTTTCACGACACAAATGCCAGTAAAGGTGATTTTGGATTGATAGACCCTTTAAAGCTGGATGCAGGATCTCCTCATCAAAATAAGCATTTGGCGTCAGACTCAGAAACAGTTTTGCCTGTGGATAGATTTTTAGACACTGAGATGCCTCAAGTGTCCATTCAAAAAAATGTGGATGTAGCATCTTTGAAGTCTGTTAGTGACAATGCATTTAATTCCGCTGACGCTCTGTGGTCACCCACTAGTGAAAGGCAAACGTGTGAATGTTATGAATCCGTTGGAAAGAGCAAGGACCGTAAGTGGGCCTTTTTTTTTTTCCAAAATAAAAGTAAGAAATATGTAAAAATGCTTATACACATTTTGAATAGGATATATTTCCAAGTGAAACTTCCCTAATCTTTCATATTAAAATATTTAAGTGTTCTGTGGATTAAAAAATGGTGTCTTTACTCACAGATCTGGTGGAAATGTGCCTTTCTAACTATTAGTCATCTTTTCCTTCCTCCCTCTCCTCCATGATGGACTTTTACTGTGATTAAGGCTGGATTTTTCACCATCAGAGAGATACTTTTCTTTTGGGGAAATGGATTTTCCTTTAATTAGTTTTGGGCAGATTTCAGTACTGTTGATAACTAAGATAAGTCAACTAAATAAAATTAAGAATATTGTATCATTTTATTTGTTGCATGTGTCATTGGATGTCTCTGGAATTTTATTTTCTAGAAACGGATCTATCACAGAGTGTGGTCTATCAGAATGAGGAGGGCAGATGGGTCACTGATCTTGCCTATTACACAGCTTTTGATAAAGAACAAGATGTAAATGTGTCTCTAAGTGATGAGATGAATGAAGACTTCAGATCTGGCTGTAAGTGTATTGATAGCCTCTGCTCTGAACCATTTTCATTTTCTGACGGTGTTCTGAGATTACCATGTACATCTTGGTCGGCCACATCAAATCCCTTCTGGATACGTACTTAGCACTTCACTTGTTTCTCTAGGAACAGAGGCTTGAGTCAGTCATTGCTAATCACTGGACTGAGCCGAGCCTTTCCCTAAGTAAGGACAGTGAGTCACTTTAGAGCATGTGTGTTGCAGTTAGTAACACCTTAGGCTTTACTTTCTCACTTTATAAATTGTCTTGAACAAAAGAACTATTCTGATAAATGAGCAGTTACAAAAGCCAATCCATTTTAGAGTAAAAGCTCAGTAATGAAGAAATGGGAGAAAAGTGTCGAGAAAGATAAATGAAATCTCAGAGGATGAGAGCATTAGGAACCTCAGTTAGATTTGTTAATTAGCAGAATCTCTGACCGTGAAAGGAAAACGCTGCAGAACGCACAGCATTGTGAGCCTTGGCCTGTGGACATTTGCTGTGCCACTGAGGCCTCTAGGGCCTGAGCGCCTCTAAACCTGGAATGAGGAAAGACAACAAGGAGCCTGTCAAGCCCAGTCGTACTTTTTTTTTTTTTTTTTTGCGGTACGTGGGCCTCTCACTGTTGTGGCCTCTCCCGTTGTGGAGCACAGGCTCCGGACGCGCAGGCTCAGCGGCCATGGCTCACGGGCCCAGCCGCTCCGTGGCATGTGGGATCTTCCCAGACCGGAGCACGAACCCGTGTCCCTTGCATCGGCAGGCGGACTCTCAACCACTGCACCACCAGGGAAGCCCCCCTCAGTCTTCTTTTTAATAGGCTCAGAAGGTGCCAGAGGAAGAAGTTACTCTAACAGCTGCTTGTACTAAGCTGTTCCTAATGTCCATTGATGTGGAAGTACAGAGATCAGTCGATAAGGCATGTTTCCAGCCCTTAGGAAACTGTCCATCAGCTAAGAGGGGTAAGATGAGAATACAGAACAACAGCATCGTTTGGAGTTGAGAGGAGGAATAACTTTTGCATGAGTGGGTAGCAGAGGATTTTATATAGGAAGTGGATTTTGAGGTAGAGTTTCAACAGGTAAATATTTTGGGCATGAGAAGTTCCAAGTGGATAGAAAACCCAAAGAAAGAGGATGAGATGAGGAAGCATGGGCGTGTCTTGAGAATGGTAAATAACCCAGCGTGGCTGGCATTTACGGCAAGACATGGGAAGGGGAGAGTAACGCGACATGGTGAGATGAAGCCAGAGTGGTAAGACTGGGCCAGGGATCGGGTGGGGCTGGACTGCATGCTGAGCCGTGCCTGGTGGGCACTTGGGAGCCTCTGAAGATGCTTGTCCAGCTTGCTTTGTGAGTCTCCCTCTGGCCTCGATGGTCGGTTAAGTGGTAGGTTCCTTAGGGTGTTGTAGAAATCGGGGTGTCACAGTGAGAATGAGAAGAAAATAGCTCATGAGGGACGTGGAGATAAAATTGCTAGGATTTGGTGACTGGATTTCAGCGGATAGTAGAGAGGTAAGTAAAGATGGGGGTTTGGGGTCTAAGTTATTTTGAGAAAATGGCAGTACCATTAACTGAGATGGGAAAAATCAGAAGACATGGTAAAATTTTGGATGATTGTGGTTTGAGGTGGGGATATTCAGTAGTTGGAAATATGAGTCAGAAATTGGAGGTTAAGTTATAGTTGTCAGTGATATCTTGATTTACAAAGGACAGTAGGCACAGGCTGGACACTGGTTAGGGACCCTGTCACTTGAAAAGTCATCAGTTGTGGAATTTTCATGTGTTGCTGGTGAGAGTGTGAATTGATAAAACCATTTGGAACTTGTTTGGCAGTATCTTATGAAGGTGAACTTTACGAACTTCATAGTTTATGACCCAATAATTCTACACCCAAGTATATACCCAGTGTTCAGGGTGTATATATTCACCAAAAGACATACACTAAAATGTTTGTAGCAGCACTATGTGTATTAGTCTCAAACTAGAAACTCCCAAATTCCCATTGACCTTGGAATGGATTGTGTTTATACCTACTTTGGAATGCTGTGTAGCAATGGGAATGAAGGATGTGTAGCTACTTGCGGCAGCGTGATGAATTTCACAAACATGTTGAATGAGATAAGGCTGACTAGCAATATATGCCGTGTATGTAGCCAGCTCTGTGGAGTAAGAAGCAAGGATAGTGGCTACCCTCGGGTTGGCATGCCATGACAGGAGGCAAGCTCAGGGGGTGTTTTGGGTGCTGGCATGTTTTCTTTCTTGATCTGGGGTGTTGATCTGGCAACACAGATGTGTTCAGATTGTGAGAATTCATTGAGTTGCACACTTATGTACACTTTTTAATGTATATTATACTTTGGTAAAAAGTTTTTAAAAGTTAGTGATGAAGCTGAGAAAAAAATTTGCAATTCATATTACAGAGTGAGGGCCCATTTCCCAAATATGTAAATTGTGCTAATAAACAAGAAAAAGACCAACTACTCAGTGTAGAACTGGGCAAAGGTTGTAAACAGCTTATAGAAAAGGAAATTAAAAGTCAGTTCCCCTGGGAACTATTCTTCAGCTACACCTGCACAGATATATAGGATGTGTGTGTACATTGTTCATCATCACAGAAGGTTGGAAGCAACGTGGATGTACAAAACAGGGACTAATTAGATAAGGTACATCCATACGAGGGGGTACCCTGTGGCCTTAATAAAAGGAAACGGAGCTCTTTAGGTACTGGTAAGGGAAAGATCACCAAAATAAATTATTTAAAATCTTATTCCAACATTTGCATAAAGAGGTGGAAGAAGGAAAGACATACATATTTGTAAATACATACAGTGGAAAGATTAAAAAAAAAGAAACTAATTACAGGGCTCCCTAGCTACTTGTAGAACTCAAAGGTCAGTAGGTTCTCAACTAGTGAGGGGTTTCACGGGGTGCTGCATATGTTGGTTGCTTCTGGAGGTGTGGGAAGTGGGGCCAGTGATGAGGGAGACTTGCAGTATTGTATTCTGTTACGTCTTTTGGTTAATTTCTAAGAACTCTTTTTTTTTGCGGTACGTGGGCCTCTCTTGTGGCCTCTCCCATTGCGGAGCACAGGCTCTGGATGCGCAGGCTCAGTGGCCATGGCTCACAGGCCCAGCCACTCCATGGCATGTGGGATCTTCCCGGACCGGGGCATGAACCCGCGTCCCCTGCATCGGTAGGCAGACTCTCAACCGCTTTGCCACCAGGGAAGCCCTAAGAACTCTTTATTGAAGCAGAATGTACCTATGCCTTCTGCATTTAGAACTATGTGGGCATGTTACTATTAAAGGAGAAATATGATAAAATAGATAGTGGAGGAATTTCATGAAACCATCTGTGTGGTTAGGGAATGAACAGAAGCTGAGTAGGAAAGGATGACTAGCACTGGTGGTGAGGAAATGGAGAAGATGATTATTGAAAACTATGGAAAAGTTTGATGGGAGGAAAGAAAGGATGAAGTAGTCAAGGGGAATTGGGCTGGGGGAGCGTGAATGGAATGGGAGACTTTATACGACGGGAAAAGAAATGTTGAAAATGTAAGAGGAGATACTCAGAAGAGGAAGCTTGGACCAAGGGCATAATTTTATAATAACAAGGCAGTTTTATTTATTTATAAATGAATAATTTAATTTTTTTGGCTGTGCCGTGCAGCTTGTGGGTTTTAGTTCCCTGACCAGGGATCGAGCCCATGCCCCCTGCAGTGGAAGCACGGAGTCCTAACCACTGGACCTCCAGGGAAGTCCTCAAAGTAGTTTTGAATGAAACTTAAAACTTCCCCATTCCCACTTCCCCATTTCTGCCTCCCCCTCTCTGACAGCTCAGCCATGTGAGCTGCCACTTCTGCTTGTGGCCTAGGATTTAAACATCGGGCAGGGGATGGGGAACGGTATTGCTGCTTCAGAATTTAACAACAAAAGCGTTCAGGTGGCACTGGAGAGGACTGTGGTTGCAGATTTGGCAAAAAATTGGGCAGAGATTCTTGTAAGAAATGAAGTTCTGCTTTTTTATAATCTGTGAGTGATTTCTGATGAGCATACATGGTAACAATGTCACTGTAGACTTTTCTTTAATTGAAGAGTCTTAAAGTCCAGAGAAAAAGTACTCAGGAGTATAATAAAATAGCATTTGGAGCTGTTTACTTAATGATTTTAAAAATACAATATTTTAACTCATTGAAGTAAATTAAGTTTTTCTGGGTTACCTTCTTACGATCTGATTTCCTATTTACCCTCTCCTGGCTTTTAGATTTGGTTGGTTGATACTTTTCACACTTTAGAGCAGTGGTTTTTAACACTTTGAGTCATGGACCCCACAGAGAATCTTCATAGAAAAATATTTCCTGTGGAAGAAGGAAATATTGTGACTTCTGGAGCTTCCTGGCTCTCCCGATGCTCGTTCATAGACTTGTAGGCTCAGAACGTGTTTATGTGGGAGGTGGTGGGATCGCAAAGTAAGGAACCAGCACTGCCCTGACAAGTCAGAATCCTGAGCTACTTCTGGTGGGTGTTCTCCTCTCCCTGCTGGAAACAGCCTCCTGTGTCTGTTCTCATTTTGTCTCTCAAGGTGTTAGTGTTGGGCCCTCAGGGCTTCCAGAAGGGTAGTTTGGATTGGGTTAGCCCCTGATGGACTGATGAGAGTAGGGACATCTATCTTGTTTGGGCCACGAGTGGACTGTCCCTTCTGGGTTGCTGTTCACTCCTCCCCTTCCAGCCACTGTCTGGAAGCACCAGGCAGAGGCAGAATGGGTAGCAGATGGGAAGTCCAGAGTCTAACCTGCAGACTTTTCTGATTCAGCCAACATGTTTAAAATCCTTTTAAATTCTAATGCCTTGAGCAGGATCATTTGCTGTTCAGCCTGCCTCTGTCCTCTCTCCCCATTGTGTTACACCTGGCCCTCTGCTCACTTACCACAGCCTTGTGGCCTTGGCCTAGAGATGGAGGGCTGCGTGCCCATTGGTTTCCCTAAGGTGAACTGAGTTGCTCATTCGGAACTTTGAGGGCAGACACTGGGTGAACACTTGTTCCTGTTTGCCTAGGCTATGGGGTTTGCTGGGATGTGGGATATTTCCTTTCAAAAACTAGGACAGGGGCTTCCCTGGTGGCGCAGTGGTTGAGAGTCCCCCTGCCGATGCAGGGGACACGGGTTCATGCCCCGGTCCGGGAAGATCCCACATGCCGCGGAGCGGCTGGGCCCGTGAGCCATGGCCGCTGAGCCTGCGCGTCCGGAGCCTGTGCTCCGCAACGGGAGAGGCCACAACAGTGAGAGGCCCGCATACCGCAAAAAACAAAAACAAAAACAAAAACTAGGACAGTCCTGGGTGTTGGGACAAACAGGTAGTTGGCACCCCAGCAGACATCTTCATGACAAATTTACATAGTGGCTTGTCCATCTGATGTTCCAGATGAAATTCCATGGGTATTCATGGGCAGGTACCTTAACTTATGTGTGCCAAACTGCAAGGCTGAAGTTAATGTGAATCTTTTATAAAAAGCTTACATTATAAAGCCCCATTAGTAAGTTAGGACAAGTTAGTACCTGATGAAATCAATCACAGTAGGGTGTTTATTACCAAAAGTTTCAGAACCACATGCTCTTATTGTGCTTAATACAGATGCATCAGTTCTGTGATGGAAGCTTTCACATACTTCTTTCAGTTTTATTTCTTTAATATTTCATTTTCCTAACTATGTTATATTTATATGCTAGTATTTAATTAGGCATCAGTGCAATATAATTATAAAACTTATTCTTTTTTTAAGCTGATGCATTGGATTTGATTGCACAAGATGAAGAAGAATTTAATAAAGAGCATCAGTTTATGCAGGTTTGTATTTTATTGACATTAACCAAAGTTTAGAGTTTTTCTTGTATTTAAATGTAGGCAAAATGTTCATTTCTTTCTGAAAAGATACATAGTGAGTATAGAATTATATCTTGATTTTTCTCATGTTTAGACAATTTCTGCCTTTTCCTTCAGACTCTAAATTATTAATTGAGAAAAAGCTGGCATACTGAAATAGTGTTTATTAGTTCACTTAAAATTGCCTTAATAGGCTTCAAAGATATTGTTTTTTACCATGTTTTAAAATGAGGGAATTTAGTGCTATTCGTTTTTATTTGAAGATGTACTCCTTTCTAAAGATTTGTATTAATGACAATCAGTCTTTGACTTAAGCAATATGTTAAAACAATGCATATCATAACTCAGGTATTAAAAAATTTCTCTTTTTCTGGACTTTATTACCTTTATTAGCTGCTTAAGCTTGAATTTGTCCACATTTTAAAAAATTTTAAATATTTAAATTTCCTTAGTGAAATTTGTATTTTTATATATTAGAAAAACAGAAGGCTTGCTGGAGAAATGAAATGAAATGATGACTTTCTTCCTAGGAAGAAAATATAGATGCCCAGAACACTTCAGTTGCCCTAGGGGATACATCGTGGGGAACTTCAGTCAATTATGGTCTGTTGAGGAGATCACTTAGCACATCAGATTTGGACAAAGACGATGCCACTTATTTACGTCTGTCTTTAGGAGAGTTCTTTGCTCAAAGGTCTGAAGCTCTCGGTTGCCTTGGTGGTGGTTACAATGTGAAAAGAGTAAGTACCATGTGTTCTAGAAGTGGTTAAATTCACTTGCCCTTATGTTTTGAAGGTTATGATGGTGTAGCTAGATCAGAGTATCTTTAAAGCAGAGACAGGATAGGGACTGCATGGTGGAATAGTGGTAAAGAGCTTCAGTTTTTTAGTGGCTGTACCCTGACTGCAGTCCTAGCTCTGTCCTTTAACTAGTTCTGTGGCATGGAACAATGTATTTAACTCCTCTGTGCCTTGATTTTCCAATTTCTAGAATGGAATACTGCCTTATAGAGTTTTGGGGGGGATACTGTGATAGTGCGCGTACAGTGTTTAGCACGGCCTCAAGTGCATTAAGTACTCCATCCCTGTTAGTTGCTGTTTCATTGGTTGCTGATGTTATATCATTGGTTGTGGGAAGAATTCAAAGATTCATTTTTTAAACCTCTGGTCTAAAAACATGTTTTGAAATATAGGAGTGTTTTGGTTTTTTAAAATGTACATGTAAAAAGTTTTAAATGCAAGTGATAGTGGTAGATTGTATGAAGGAGTGAGGAGAAGCTGTGTCGCCTGTGAGGGTCAGAGTGGTGTCTGAGGAGGGGCACTGGGGTGGTGCCCGAATGGTGGGGAGGAGGCAGCGTGTTCCCAGAAAAGTCTTGGAGGTGGGAGCTGGAGGGTATATCGGAGAAGCAGAGAGTAGGCCCACAGCTCGTGTGAGTGGGCTTCGGGTCGGTGGTCTGATGGCAGAAGTAGACAAGGGCCAGGTCATGAGGGGCCCTTGCAGGGCTCGGGTTCATCTCAAGGAAACTTGCTTGGAGGCAGGGTGCCCGGCCCATCTCCAGGTGTGACAGGAGCCGGGTGGAGGAGGTTCCTGAGCCTCAGAGGAGGAGAAGCAGGCAGAGGCTTAGCACGTGGCGGAGATGCCATGAAGGCCGAGGCCTAGGATGGCAGTACGGAAACAAAAGTTCTAGGGTTCAGGATTTCCTCTGGAGGTAGAGTCGAAGGACCTGTTGGTGAATTTCATGGAGGGACATAGTGCTGTCGGAGGGAGTGTGTATTAAAGTAGGATTTCACTAAGAGTATAATTTTAAACAGCTAGGGTGTTAGAAGTTGACTTACAGGAAAATTTGAAACTGAACTGTGGGTCCTGTCTATGCAGTGAATTAAAGAATGAGAGTAAATACTTAGGCAGATTTTTCTGCCTGGATGGATTGGTTTTGACATTATAAGAGAAGTTGAAGCATAACTGAATTCCTTTCTGAACAGCTGGACAAAACACCATACAGTGGAAAGATGGATCTGTCATTTTGTATTAGTTATGAAATGTTACTTGGTTCAAGTTGCTGGATCAAGGGAGGAAATCCTCGAGTGAAGATTGATCAAAAATTGAGTGCATTAGTGAATTTGCTTTTCAGGTCTATCATGAGAGCTCTGGAAGGAAGCCAGGTGGGAATTCCCTGCCCTTGAGCAAGGTCCGTGAATGTGACCTTCTGAACGCTCATCTAGGGCAGTAGGAATGTATCTCATCTTAATACAGATTTTCAAGGACATATTTATTGTGTAAAATAAAATACGCTTGTAAGTACTGTAAGTTCCAGGAAGGCAGGAAGTTTTATATCTTTTTTCTCACTGACATGTCACTGATGATTATTACCAGTGCCTGACACATAGCAGGTGCTCAGTAACAATTACTGGAGGAACAAAGTATCATTTCTGGGTTGTTTTAATTTGGATTTCTTAGTAAGGGCAAATTATTTGATAATATTCATTCTGATGATTAAAGATAGCTAGCAGTAAGGAAATAAAAGGTCCTGTCTGGACTTGTAAAGTTCATTTCTAGTAATTTATGTTATTTTGTGTTTTTTTGTTTGTTTTTGGCTGCGTCGGGTCTTGACTGCAGCGCGCGGGCTTCTCTCTAGTTGCGGCATGTGGGCTCAGTAGTTGTGGTGTGGGGTCTTAGTTGCCCCATGGCATGTGAGATCTTAGTTCCCTGACCAGGGATCGAACCCGTGTCCCCTGCATTGGAAGGTGGATTCTTAACCACTGGACCACCAGAGAAGTCCCAACATACGTTTAAATGGAAAAATCAGAATCATTTTGTTGAAATCAATTTTAGCTAGGTTACCACTATTAGGATAAAATAGTCTAGAATTTCTCAAAGCAGTTGAAAACTAAGGAAATAATTGGCATGTTTATTTTGTAGCCATCATTTGGTTATTTTATTAGATCACCAGAGAAGAGAGAACCTATTGCTCTAATAAGAAAATCAGATGTATCAAGAAGTAATTTGGAGAAAGAAATGGCTCATCTTAACCATGGTCTATTTTCAGGTAATGGATTAAATGAAGTTTTTTTTTAACCTGTAAGTTAGTGGTTGTGTGATCATGTTCTTTATGTGGAAGAAAGTAATGTATATACCACTTTGAATTTTTTGAGTATTAGTTACAGATTTGATTTTTATATAACTTCACATTGCCTTTTCAATCTAAAGTAGAAACAAGTCAGCCAAAATTCACCTAAATCCTTTTGTAAAAACAAAAGTAAATGAAATACAATCTGTTCAAGTGGTTGGGTTAACTTTGGCCTATTAAACTGCTGAGTTAATGAATTTTAGCTATTATATTTATTATTTAGGTGGACTTTTAAAGAGAAGTTCTCAGATTTGGACTGTGATAGTATAAATATGATAAATATTGTGATGAATATTTAAAATCAGACTTTCTTGGTTAACATAACAATTATCAAGCAGCTACTTTTTGCTAGTATAATGCCTCGTGCATTGTATCATGAAATTGTATAAAATGTGCTTTAGTCCTTAAAGAGCCTATATTCCAGTGGGGGGTGGGGGGGTTGGGATATTTAGTGGTCCTTATCCCACGGATTGTTTCTGTGAGATAGTATATAGATGTAAGTTGAATATTACATATTTTCTACAGGAGATTTAAAGGCACAGCTAAGTGAAGGATCAGTTACACTTCAGGCTGAAGAACTGGAGAGTATTTCACAAGTGGATGAAAATGATGTGACATTAACTGCCAATAAAGGGAAAACAGAGGTATTTTAAGCCTTTCATGAAGGAAAGCTAAAACCTCGCTGTCATAATTCTCATACAAGATCAAGATAAAGTCACATGTAAAAAATGCATAACATTTTTCTTACTCAATTTTATTACAAGTATCCTTTAAATATTATCAGTGTACAATAAATGTACGAAGAGTTTATAAAACAAACTTACAGTCAGTGAGTTATCACAGCTTATACACCCATGTACACCCCAGGTCAGGAAAGAGAGCGTTGCCCACAGCCCAGGAGCCATTTTTTTGTTCCTCCTGAACACTACTTCCTCCTGTCTGACCTATGACACTGTATCAGTTTCACCCGTTTGTGAACTTTATATACAAGAAATCATGTAGTAGCATATATATATATTTTTTAAATATAAATTTATTTATTTGTTTATTTTTGGCTGCGTTGGGTCTTTGTTGCTGCGTGCGGGCTTTTCTGTAGTTGCAGCGAGTGGGGGCCACTCTTCGTTGTGGTGAGCGGGGGCTACTCTTTGTTGCGGTGCGTGGGCTCCTCATTGCATTGTGGTGGCTTCTCTTGTTGTGGAGCACAGGTTCTAGGCACGTGGGCTTCAGTAGTTGTGGCTTGTGGGCTCTAGAGCGCAGGCTCAGTAGTTGTGGCACACAGGCTTAGTTGCTCCGTGGCATGTGGGATCTTCCCAGACCAGGGATCGAACCTGTGTCCCCTGCATTGGCAGGCAGATTCTTAATCACTGTGCCACCAGGGAAGTCCCAGTAGCATATATTTGTCTTCGTTTTTTTCCACTTAGGTTTGCAAGATGCAACTGTGATAAGTATAATAGTTAATTTTCATTGCTGTATTGTATTCTATTACGAATATTCTGTCATTGATATATTCACCCTACTGTTGATGGATATTTGGGATCTGTCTTATGTCAATATGACACTGTTAAAATAGTGTAGTTTTATAGTAGGTCTTGATATCTAGCAGAATAAGTCTTCCCCTCTTATTTTTCTTTAAAAGTATCTTGGCTGTTCTTGTTCTTTACATTCCCATATATATTTTGAAGTCAGATTGTCACCTTTCACAACCAACTAGCAACCCTGCTGAGCTTTAAGTTGGGATTGTGTTTAATCTGTAGAACGGTGAAACTGACATCTTTATAATATTGAATCTTCTAATCCAAGAAGATTACAGGTCCCTCCATTTAAGTTCTAATTCCTCTCTGTATTTTTTTTTTTTTTTTTTTTTTTTGAGGTACGCGGGCCTCTCACTGTTGTGGCCTCTCCCGTTGCGGAGCACAGGCTCTGGACACGCAGGCTCAGCAGCCATGGCTCACTGGCCTAGCCGCTCCATGGCATGTGAGATCTTCCTGGACCGGGGCACGAACCCGTGTCCCCTGCATCGGCAGGCGGACTCTCAGCCACTGCGCCACCAGGGAAGCCCTCCTCTCAGTATTTTATGGGGCTTTTTTTGTGCAGAGATTTTAACACATCATTTGTTAGATTTCTTTCTGAATTGTTTGAAGTGGTGTTTTAATATTATCTTTCTGAACTTAATTTTCCCTTTGTTGTGGCTAAACAGAAATACATGTTTTTTAATATACTTACCTTATATCCAGCAAGCGTGCTAAATTCATTTTTATTTATGGATTCTTTGGATTTTTCTGTATATGCACTTACATTATCTGAGAATACCAACAGTTTTGTTCCTTTCTAATTTTTATACCTTCATTTCTTTGTCTGGCCTTACTTGACTGCATCTTAGAACAGTGAATAGAAGTGGTGATGTTGGGTTTCCCTGACTCAGAGGGAAAATTTTCAATAGTATTTTGTCTTTAAATTTGATGGATGCTCTAGGTTTTTATTTATCATCAGGTTTTTTAAATTCCCTTCTAATATTTGTTTGCTAGTTTTATTTTAATTGATAAGGAGGTTGAATTTTGTCCAGTGCTGTTCTGCATCTATCTAGGTGAACATGAGTTTTCTTTTGGTGATGTGGTGAGTTACATGACATGGTTTTGAATATTAAAGCTGCTCTTCTCCACTTGGGTCATGATACATTATCATTTTTATAGATGGTTGGATTCAGTTTGATAATAATTTATTTAGAATTTTGCATATGTGTTCACAAGTGGGTTGATGCTCTTTCTTACCATGTCCTTGTTTGGTTTTGGTACCAAGGTTTTGCTGGTCTCATTTTTCTTATTTTCTGGAAGGTTTTTGTAAGACATACTAATTTTTTTTAAATTAATTAATTATTTTTGGCTGTGTTGGTTCTTCGTTGCTGCACGCTGGCTTTCTCTGGTTGCGTTGAGCAGGGACTACTCTTCGTTGTGTGCGGGCTTCTCCTTGTGGTGGCTTCTCTTGTTGCAGAGCATGGGCTCTAAGCACGCGGGCTTCAGTAGTTGTGACACGTGGGCTCAGTAGTTGTGGCTCGGGGGCTCTAGAGCATGGGCTCTAGAGTGCAGGCTCAGTACTTGTGGCGCATGGGCTTAGTTGCTCCGCAGCATGTGGGATCTTCCCAGACCAGGGCTCTAACCCGTGTCCCCTGCGTTGGCAGATGGATTCTTAACCACTGTGCCACCAGGGAACCCCCTGTCCATTGGATTCTTAATTTTTCATTGTATTTTTTAATTATAGAATTTACATTTAGTTCTTTCTTGATAATTTCTAGTCTTCCGTTGAGTTCTTAATGTTGTTTTTAATTCCTTAAGTATGTTTTAGATTTAGATGTGTTTTAGACTCTGATAATCCACTGTCTGCAAGCCCCACAGTTGTGTTTTTCTGTGATGTGGGCCACATTACCTTGGAACATTGTGTGTCATTCATTGATAGAGGAGTGGACTTTTACAGGAAAAGTTGCTGAAATATTTGAGGCCATGGTAGATCTTCCAGGCAGGATTTTTGGCTGCTTCTGAGCGAGGAACAGTAGCAGTCTCAGGTTGCTTTAATTCAGTTATTGGGATTGAGCTGATTGGAGCTTGGCCTCCAGTCCCCCTGAGGGCCACCTTTACTCCTAGGGAGTAGCCCTCTGTGGTCTCGTCCTAAAGCATGGATGTTTACCATGGTCACCGCCTTCCCCTCATCACTGGCAAACTCTGAACCTGATTTTTGTACCCTTACTCCCATAGAGCAGCTTTTCTTAGCTTCTTTTTAAAAAATTATCGTTTCAAAAAAGATTTTCTTAGCTTCTTAAGCTTCCTGATGTCTTAGCAGTAGCCTCTTCCTAAAGCAGCTACCCTGGGGTGGAGCATCCCTGGGACTGGGCTCACCTCTATGGGATGCTCTCTTCTCTTGGATTTTGGCCCCATAGTTTTTTATTCCTTTTTTGGCTCTCCAGCGCCTTCTAAGAGATGTTTTCGGATATGCTGTCTAATTGCTGTCAGCAAGAGTTGGCTTGCATCACTTAGTCTGCTATTACTAGAGGCAGAAGTCTTAATTTGCATTTTTTAATATTGCTTTGCTGTTGGTTCCATTTCATTATTTTATCCCTGGTTTCTATTTATGTCTTGCTTATAAATCTAACAATTGAATGAAATTACCAATAATCATAATTGCAGTCACTGTGGCTCAATGGCTTCTCAATTTCAGTATTTCAATTTTTTGGTTTTAAATTATTTTCTGATTCAGTTTTAGCATTTCTTTAACTCCTGAAGGGTTTTTTTTGAACAACTGATGAACCGACTTTGTAAGTGACCGAGTACTCTACAAATCAAGTTGATAGCAGCTGTCTTTTTTCATTAGGAGGTTTAACTGGTATACCATTAATTTCTTGTTGCCGTCAGATCTTATGTAGCACTTACAAATAAAGCTTAAACTAATATGTGCTTGTCCATGGAACTGATGTGAACTTTCTCATTTCTAGGACACTTTCCTCATCAACAGCAAACCCCAGAGACGCACAGGCGAACTGCCTAGTGGTGGTGATTCTGTGCTGAGGATAAGCACCATTGCTTCTGCCATCGCAGATGCATCAGTGAACGCTGACCCCTCCCAGCTCGCTGCCATGATCAAGGCACTTTCAAATAAAACCCGAGAGAAGACTTCTCAGGACGATGGTAAACAAAAGCACTGTTCGGCTGTGTCTCATTTCTTACCTAATGAGCTGGAAAAAAGTAATGGATCCAACGCATTTGATATGGAGAAATACCTTAAAAAAACAGAAATTAGTAGATATGAAAGTGGAATGGACAACTTTTCAAGAGCTGGTGTGTCTGATGCTTGGGATTTATCTTTGTCCAAAGAACGGACTACACATGACATCCATGCAGTGGACCTGGGTGCTACTAGCATAAGTGTAAGGGAGCCAGAAGAAGACACAGCAGCTGGTTTTTATGGTGAAAGTGGAGAGAGCGTGGACCAGGCATCACTGAGAACGATAAACTCTTCAAATTCAGTTCTTACAAATATGGGAGAGAGAGAGGGTGCAGGGGTTGATGTGAAGACACATTCCATTGACCATAAATCACCAGATTCTGGTGATGGTGAAAAAGCTGCCTCCGTATCCATTCCAGCCCTTGATAGCTCATTAGTCAGGAACCCCAGGGTAGTATCCCTCTGGCTGTCAGAAGAGCATGAAGACACACAGAATAGTAGAAAATATCAGAGGCAAAATGAGTATGTTAGTGAGACAAGTAACAGTGAAAAGCATGTGACTTTTGAAAACCATTCCATAATCTCACCTAAAAGTGTTGGTAAGTGTCAGAGTAATTGGTCACATTCAAAAAATTACACAGAGTGTTTTTTTTTTCTGTTCTCATTGGAAAATACACCTTTCTGGTAGATTTGAAAAATCCCTCTCCTGAGTGTGGTGGACGTGGCTCGGAGGATGACCAGGATAGCTTCCGACCTTCCACTTCTCCACTGAGTCATTCTTCTCCTAGTGAGATTTCTGGAAATAGTTTATCAGGGTAGGTGCTTAACCTTTTTTTTTTTTTTTTTAAGTAATAAAATACATGCTCAGTGTAGGAAAATTAGAACAAAGTGTAAAGAAAATTAGTTATCTATAGCTTCGTCTCTCAGAAGTAACTGTTATAAATATTTTGTGAACTTCTTTCAAGATATTTTTCTTTGCAAATTTTCATACCCTGCTTTTTTCACTTATTAAAATAATTCCTACATTTAAAAGAAAATTAATGTTATAGACTGCATAATGAATCTGTCACATTTTATTTGGTGCTTCTGGTCGATACTGGTGATACTATATTTTACCTTTTTTGTTTGTTTGCCATTTTAATGATACTGAGATGAACAACTTTGCTTATAAAATTTTTCCTGTGTTTTAACTGATTTCCTCAGAAGTGAAATTACCAAGTCAGGGATAAGAATATTTTCAGGCTCTCTGGATTAGCAAACTATTTTCTAAAAGAGTCTTAAAGACTTGCACTCTTACCATCTGTGTTTGTTGAAGGTGTGCATTCTACTGTTTTCTTAATCAGCATTTTAAATAACTTTTAATTTTGGATTTTTTTTTATCTTACAGTATTATTTGTGTTTTTAATACTAATGAGATTGATAAGTGCTTTTTCAAAGGTTAGGATAAGAATCCTAATATTTTACATGTTTTAGCACAACCTGTAGGGTAACTTAAGCTTCAAGTTATAAGATCTTTTTAATTTTTCAAAAATGCCTTAAGTCAACATTGTTTCAAAAGTTTACACATATACAGGTATATGTGTGTGTCCACAGAACTTTGAACAGTGTGAATGTAATGCTTCATCAGATGTGTTTGTGTATTTGTGTATAAATGTGCACGTGTGTGTGTTTCCCTCCATTAAGCTCATTGTCTGCCTCGTTCTCCAGTCCTCTAACCAGGAGCTGCTATTGCTGGTTTCTTAGGTTTCCTTCTGGTCTTTGTTTGTGCACATACACAGATATGAGTGTATATTCTTATTTTCATCCCTCTTTATAGTCAATAGAGGGTCCTTTACACACTTCTTATGTTTTGCTACACAAGGTTACTTATCCCAGCCTTATCTGTATTACTTTGCACGCATGCAGATGTATTACAGGATAAATTCTTGGAAATGAGATTGTTGGGTCGAAGAGTATATGCATTCACGTTCCTATTTAAATTAGTACAACCCTCTGTAGAGGTTGTGTTAGTTTAATTTTCCACCAACAGTTTAGGAAAGAGCTTGTTTCCCACAACCTCACCAACAGAATGTTTATCAAACTTTTTGTTGACAGTCTGATAGGTGAAAAAAAACTATTTCAGTATAACTTTAAATCATGAGTGATGATGAGCATCTTTTCCTTTATATTTCCTTTTGTATCATATATCTATTCATGTTTGTTGCCCATTTTTCTCATGAACTGTTAGTCTCTTTTGTCTCCATTTCTCGGAGTCCTTGACGTATTAGGGAAAGTGGGTAGCCCTTTGTTTGTGACATGAGTTATACAGTTCCTAGTCTTTAGAAGGTTTTTTCCTTTCTTGTATTTTTTGCTTTCCCGGATACTTAGCTCTAGCTTACCCACACCATTTCTGATGAATATGCAAAATCCAGGAGCATCTTGGGAAACACATAATAGGTAACTTGGATATCAAATATAATTTCAATTTGTTTCAAACTATTGAACATTTATGATAATTTCACTGCTTAGGTAAAATTTTCTGCTTATTAAAATCTTTCTATAGAGGAACATATAAAAGATCTTTTATAAAGCCATAAAAGAAAAAATCCATAGATTTAATAAAATAAACTTTCGGTATGGCAACAGTTTTTGCCTCAGAATTGACTTGATCTTTTTGTAAGCTTTATGCCAAAGATGCTTTCAAGTCTAATAAGATCTTTCAAGTCTAGTAACCTTGTTAGGCTATGTCTCTATGTTGACCTCATGGCCACCTTGCCCTGTCACACAGCACCCTTTCAGTATGTGGAGTCAAGCATTCTTTTATTTAGGAAAGGTTTTTTTTTTAAATTACTTATTAAGATATTGGTCCTGACCCCAGGAACTCTAGTCTTGCATATGTGGGATCTGCATTTATTTTGTTTGTAATCCTTTCTTTAAGAACTTATTTTAGAATAATTGTAGATCCACGGGAAGTTGCAAAGATAGTATAGAGAGACCCCATGTCCCTCCCCAGCTCCCCCAGATGCTGCACAGAATCACCACTTGTGCAATCACTTGTCCTGGGCAGGGCAAGTGGGTAGAATTGTGTCATTTTATCACAGGTGTGAATGTGTGTAACCACCTCCACAATCAGAGACATAGAACTTTGCCATCACCACAGTGACCTGCCTCTTTCTTACTTTTTCATTTTGTTTGCATTTCACATTTCTGATTTCTAGATTCCTTGTAGTATTTTCTTTTTTGTTTCTTAACCCCCGTGTACTTTCCAGTTTCATCTTGTTTTCTATGATCTTGACATTTTAAAAAATTGTATATGAAGGCATTTAATAACAACTGTAAGTGCTCTATAAAGACATATTGTTATGATTTTTTTTCCTTCACCTGCCCTTTACTGCATGATCAGAGACAGAATGCTGGGCTGGATGGTCTCAGTTTTGGACCCACCTGTTTTTTCTTTTGCCCCTAAGAAAATACACTTATTCATTAAGTGTAGGAAACATATCTTAGGGGGATACTGAACTTTCTCATGAACTTGGTCAGATATTTTGAATGAGAGCGTCACGTTGACCTTTCTAAAGTGACTGTTGGTGGGCTTCCTTCTCCCTACGGGTCAGCCACCTGCACCCACACCCCCACCTCTCAGCCACGGCCAGACTGCAGCCTTAGGGGGAAAGAAACTGGACACCAGCAGATTCTGAGGTTCGTTCTCCTGTCCCTTCTCCTGCTGCATGATAGGCGTTCCTGCCGAGGCCGAGCATCCAGCTCCATTTTATCTTCCTGCTTTCGCTCATCTCCTTTTTTTCTCATCAGCTTAAATGAACATGCTGGCGTCTTGTGGCTGATTTTCCTGCGCACAGTTCTCTCTTCCACTGAGGAGACTTTGTTTCCTGTTGCCTGTGACTCCCTCCTCCTCCTGCACCCAGCAGCTGGTACTGCCTCTCTGGGCATCCATGCCTGTTTTCTTTTTCCTCATCTTTGTGCTTTTTTTTTTTTTTTGGTCTGTTTGTTTAAATTTTTTTATTATTTTATTTTCTGGCTGAGTTGGGTCTTCGTTGCGGCACGCAGGATCTTTTGTTTTACCGTGCAGGCTCTTTGTTGCGGCGTACGGGCTTCTCTCTAGTTGTGGCGGGCAGCTTTTCTCACTCTAGTTGTCTCGCGCGGGCTCGCATGGGCTCTGTAGTTTGCGGCACATGGGCTGTCTGATTGAGGCACACAGGCTCAATAGTTGTGGCACACAGGCTTAGTTGCCCCGAGGCATGTGAAATCTTGGTTCCCCGACCAGGGATCGAACCCACATCCCCTGCATTGGAAGGCGGATTCTTTACCACTGGACCACCAGGGAAGTCCCTCATCTTCGTTTCTTTATGTGTTCTCCCTGTGTTGCGGGGTAGCCGAGCTGTTCAAGTGTTTATCCTTTATATCACTGATTTTCTGTAGCATCAGCTATGCTTTCATGGCTTCCAATGTGGACATTCATTTTGTATTCATTTCTTTTTATTGAAATCCTTCTTGTACTTTTGTATTATGGTAAAATGAGTTTCATGGGTTTTTTTCAGGTTTTTCCAGTTCATTAAGTTTTTTATGTAATTTTTTAAAATATTTATTTATTTATTTGATTCTGCCGGGTCTTAGTTGCGGCAGGTGGGCTCCTTAGTTGTGACATGCGAGCTCTTAGTTGCAGCATGTGGGATGTAGTTCCCTGACCAGGGATCGAACCTGGGCCCCCTGCATTGGGAGTGTGGAGTCTTAACGACTGTGCCACCAGGGAAGTCCCATACTCATTAAGTTTCTTAATATTCACGGTGAAATGTTGGTCAGAATGTTGATCTGTTGAGTGGCCACATCTTTCTGGTGAGAGCCCTTTATCTACTGAGTTTGCTGCTCACCAGTTTTCCTGCTGGCTGGTCTTCCAGCGTCCAGCCAGCTTCCAGCAGGTCCGTAGTGCTGATTTAGAGCTTCTAATTCCAGAATTGCCTTGAGGTTCTGTGTGGCTGGCACCTTGGCAGTTTTTGGCTTCCTTTGGAGTCTGACATCCGGACTGAAATTTCTCTTCTTTTGTTTGTGTGTTCTTACAGTTCACTTCTCATTGCTTGAAGTAATACAACCTAAATGCATTCGTTCATTTCGACCAAAGGAGCTAGACTCAGCACGTACCCCAGTACCCAGAACTCTTTTCCTGCTGCCCCATGGTGTCTGTGTGAGTATGTGTGTGCATGTGTGTGTGCGCATGTGCATACAGAACCCACGCAGGTGCATGTTATTCAGTGACTAAAGAGGACCTGAAGCAATTTGGTTAATATTTTGTCTCCATTGGTTAGAGATTCACTAACTAGTATTGTGTCAGGGCTGTCTTGATTTGGTCCTTTTAAAAATCCAGAATTCAAAATAGGATTTTCTCTCTGTGTCCGCTGGCCACCTGAGTATTCTGAACTTTGTGCACAAAAATGATGGGTAAAATTCAGTCAGATTAAGGGCTGACTTGAAACTAAATGGCAGAGTATTCAGGGGATGCGGCAGCTGTTTCCAGAGGCGGCTGTGACGGTGTTTCCCACCCAGTGTGATTTTGCACTCTGCCTTGAGGGGCAGCTTGGCCCTCTCCTCTGTTGGGCTGGCCTGGCCCTGTGCTGGGGACTACCTGACAGAATATGGCACACATATTAAATAGATGCAGGAGCTTATTATTTATTGCTTTATAACTTTTTTTTTACTTAATATATTCTGAACATCTTTCTGAGTCAATGGTTAGTAGTCAACAGCATGATTTAAAACAGCTACATAGTGTTTTATTGTGTGTCTGTGCCATAATTTCAATAGCCTCCTTTCTCCTACATGACGTTTAAGATTGCCTACGTTTTATTGATAGTGATATATGATGTATCCTTTTAGCGAATCTTTATAATTAGCACTAATTTTTTTCTTAGGATTAATCTCTAGATGTATAACACCTGAGTCAAGGGGCTTTTGCTATGCATGCTTGATAGCTCAGCCGAGAGTTGCACTGCTCCTATTCCTGCCCGTGGTGTGGCTCTTCCCATCTCTTTGATTGTTTTCATCTTTGCTCTTTTTTTTTTTTTTAACAATCTGTACCAAAGATCTTTATTTATTTTTGCGGTACATGGGCCTCTCACTGTTGTGGCCTCTCCTGTTGCAGAGCACAGGCTCCAGATGCACAGGCTCAGCGGCCATGGCTCACGGGCCTAGCCGCTCCATGGCATGTGGGATCTTCCCGGACCGGGGCATGAACCCGTGTCCCCTGCATCGGCAGGTGGACTCTCAGCCACTGCGCCACCAGGGAAGCCCCATCTTTGCTCTTTGAGGGCAGGAATTGGCGAGTGCTCTGCTCATTGCTCTATATCAGGTATTCAGTACACTTTTGCTGAATGAACAGCTAACAATGTTATGTGACTGTATATGAAATTTATTAATGAAACTGCCACAACATTTTTTTTCAGTAGCTTACCAGATACTTCATTCAGTAGGACTATGATTTACAGTTTTAGATAATTAAGGGTGAAAAGAATTGAGTCTAGGGTTGAGTTGTATATGGCAGCTGGGACAGATGGTAGTGCAGGTTGACAGGGTTGTAGGCAAGCAGGAAGGGCTTTATGCCAGTGTAGACGATGTTAAGTGAAGGGATGGACAAGTCCAGGCACAGGTGTTCTCTCTTCCAGGTGTGCCCTGGAGTCTTTCAGTTCAGCAGCTCACCTGCAAAAGCACCCCTGTGAGAGGGAGTCATCCCAGCTGACGAGTCCACAGGCCAGCATCAGCAGGCTGACTTACATGTCTGAACGAGAGAGCACCTGTCCCGCCACGGCCTCAGATCGTGGCCTTAAGGACCACCAGGTGGGAGCACTTTTGTTATTTCTTTACTCAGGCTTCTGGAGCTGAAGTCTTACTGATGTAGGACTCAGACTTGAGTTCAGGCCTAATTTCTGTTGCTCTTTTAACTTTAAAATAAGTGTGTGTGTGTGTTTTGCTCGTGCTGGGTAGGCACTACAAGTACAAATATTTTAGCATCTGCCATCAAAAAGCTCTCAGTCTGGTGGAGGCCGTGCAAGACATGCCGTGTAGTGAAATGCACTGTGAGAGATTCAGGAGGCGACTGATAATCTGACCAGGTGGCGAGTCCAGTGAAGCTTGGTGGGAGGACTGTCTGGAATCAGGCATGGGGGAGGCAGGGAATTGCAAAACACGCTGCATTTGAGAGCCCCCAAGAAGTTTGGAATGGCTTCGGTGAATCATCTACATGGAGGAGGGGAGGCCAGACCACGACATCGTGGATGTAACATTTGGGAGTTTGAAGGCTCTTAAGTAGGACACAGACCTGCTCTGTGTTGTTTTGAAAGCTCCTTGCAGTGGAGGAGGCACTGAGGGGTGAGGTTAGAACCAGGAGGATTTGACACCAGACGGCCGGAGTTGTCAGGCGAGGGGCAGCACAGGCTCAGGCCAGGGTCATGGCCATGGGGGTGGGAGGGAAGCAGAGAGGTCTGAGAGATTTGTGTGGGAGAAGCTAGAATTTTACTACCTAGGTGTGTTTCGTGAACGTGACAGTGTTCAGTTTGTAATGAGCTGCGTATGACTTGCGGTGTGCAGTGCAGGCCTCCTCCGCTAAGCTGTGCCTAAACCTACCCACTAAGTTACTAAACAAAACTACTCGTTTCTTGTCCTGTAAATTAGGAAGAACAATGAATGCAGATTTTCTAACTTTTAATCCTGCATTTCACAGCCACTGAAGTACTTTGTATAAGCTGTCCTTTTTTCAGAGAGGTAACATCATGTAGATCTCTATTCTTTGAGAGTATATCAGCATGGTTTGCATTTGTAGTACTCACTTTATCTGTGGATAATTTCTAAACATTTTTTGTCACACAGAGTGATGTCCCCAGTACGTTGAGCACCACAATTATTCAGGCCAGTCCAGTTCCATCTCAGGAGCAGGCTCCGGATAAGTTGAGAGAAAAAAGTCCATTTCAAAGTAGAGGAAAAGGAGCGTTACCGTATATTATCCAGAAGAACTTGGACACAGAAAAAGAAACTGAAACTGCTTCTCTGAGTAGTGAACTTGAAGATGTAAAACCGAACTTTAGATCGAGAAGAGAGCTTTCCTCCAAAAGCGAAGATCTGTCAGAAACCACTGTGGCAGGTGTGACCTCAAATCCCAGTGAACTGGACCAGGTCAGCCTGGCTCTGCCAAGGGAGTTGGGCCTTGGCCAGTGGGCCCTGCCAGCCACGCCGCGCCTCCCCGTGTCCCGCCAGGGGCCTGTGCCCAACAGTGGACGTGTGACTCCTGTAGACACGTCTGCTGCCGACAGTGCGTTCGTTGGCCAGGGCCCTCCCCAGACCTTCCCCAGCACCGAGGACTGCGGCCCTGCTCCCTCAAGGCAGCACGTGCCCACCTCGGGCCCCGCGCTCTCAGCACGCCGTCCCCTCCCAATGGCTCCCTGTGCCCAGCTGAGCTCAGGAGCACTGCCTCGGTGCCAGGCCGGCGGTGCCACAGCCTGTGGGCTCCCGGGAAACTGTCATCCTGCTGTCGTCACAGCAGAGCACGTCCAGAACTCTGTGGCCATGGGCTTTTGTCTTGGACAGAACATCAGCTCGGAGTTGTTGGCTGCCTCTTCCCTTTGTAACCCGTATTCTAACGCCTTCAATCAGAGTCTTCTAAGTACAGCCAAACCTTTTACTGTGCAGTCTCTTGGTCCAAACTGTGGAATTGATCCATGGGATTCAGGAGTGATGTCAGGATTTGGTAAGATGCTTTCTTCTCTGCTACTGCTTGTTGGTTGCTGCTATTTAAAAACTGAATTTTCTCAATTGGGACCATAAAACTAGTTTGTTTTAGGGAGATACTGATTAGCCTGAATTTCTTGTAAACTTTTCTCTTTATCCTGAATTTGGAACACAGACCATAACATATTTCTGTGCAAGGGTCCCTGAGTGGCCTTAGAAAAACATAAAAACTTAACGCGGGTAAAACTCCCACTGCCTTTGTCTTTCTGTTTCTCTCTTGTGCTCCAAACTTGGAATTCTATTGTTGGTTCAACTAGGAAACGTCTAGTATAGAATCACCCCCCTGAAGGAGGGAGTCTCCTGCCAGTTTTTAAGTCTTCAGGGGTGACTCGTGTGGGAGTGAGAGGCAGCACCCTTCCGCTCCCGCCTGTAGTGGCTGAGCTGCCTGTGCTCGTGCTGATGGTCACTCTTGGGAGCAGAGCTTGGTGCTGTGCTTTCTTGACACGGTGCTCATGGCCACTGCAGCACGATCAGTTTTGCCTTCTTTTTCTTCTGAAGGAAATTCCACAGTCACCCCATAAGAATGGTGAAAAGCTTGGTCATCATGTTAAAAATCAGTTAGAGCCTCCATCATTTCTCATTAGGTTAGGCAGTGGCTTATATTTATAGGAGAAAAAGGGAAGAGATTACTGATAGCAATAACATCTAAGAGTTGATTAGCTGTAAATTTTTTAGTTTGATCAATTTTGATTGTTTTTCCTCATGGGCTGGTTGCCTCAGGAGAAAATTAGTGACCAGTCTCTGCTGAGGCGTATGCAGTGTTGGGGACTCCTATTTAGATCTGGGGCACTTTATAAAACCATAGCTCTCGGTGTCAACAGGTCGTCTTCTGTAAAAATTTCCATTTAACCAGTTGTGCTTTTGATGGGGTGTTGGGTATGCATTTTGACTCTGCTTTAACTCTACCCAGGGAAAGTAAGAGTGCCTGAGGAATTGAAGTTTCCTCATGCTTGCTGTATTGGCATCGCGTCACAAACCTACCTTAGTGTCCTGAATCCCGCCGACCGCTGGCTGCAGGTCAGCATCGGGGTCCTCAGTGTTAGTGTCAACGGTGAAAAGGTGAGCTTTCTGTGTCTTTCTCCTCTGACTTAGCGATTGCAGTACAATTAATGCTGAAGCTCTCCTTTGCCTAGTATTAGTACTTTCTTTTATACCAGGGAGCATGTCCACCACCATATACTTTGCACAGAATCGTTGGAATCGTATCTTTTTCTTGGTTCCCCTTTTGTTGCAGTACTTCCAGTGAAAGTGAAATCTGAATGTGTTTCTCAGATTTCATCAGGTGTTACTATTTATTTATTAACCGTTATGTTTCATTGTTACTTGTTTATAAAATCATGTAAATGTGCTTTTTGTGCTGTCGGCTTAAACCACTGACTGGAGCTCCAAGTTTCTGGTCTCTATTCGTTGTTTTTGTTAAATGTGATTGAGTATAAGTTATTGTCGTTTATTCCAAAGGAAAAAAAAAAAGAAACAAGTTACTCTTGCAACCTGTGCCTTCATTTAGTAAGTTAATTTATCTGATCATGTTCTTACATGATCTTTTGAAATACCTGGAAACACAGTTTTAACATTAGAGCAGGGGTCTCTCGCATGATCAGTTAAAGCTGCTGAGGTTCTAGACTCTAGACCCTGTGGGCCTTGGTGAGTAGGGAGAGTGGGAAAGAAGGTCAGCAGCTTCTTGCAGACAAACATTGGTGGACGGGTTTACTCTCCCCTCTTACGTCCTAGTGATAACCTTGATTTACTTGATAAAATAAGACTGTCTTCTCTCCCTCTCCCTTTCCCCAGCTTTTCCCCTCTGATCCTGAGGGTAGAGGAAAGGCAGGTGGTTGGAGGAAAGGGTTGAGGGTGAAAGGTGGTGAGATTGGAGGCCTTTTTAGGAGCATGTAGGAAGTAATGATGTCTCTGGAAGTGGGAGTAGAAAAGAAGATCCCTGTTCACAGTGAGGAGGGAGAGATTGGAGTGAGTCAGAATCGTAGACTTGGAGGCCTGACAGTGAACCTTGGAGATCAGTCTAACCCCCTACGTTACACAGCTGCAGAGACCAGGTCCCAGGTGATGTCCAGGGTGGGAGACAGGTCCCAGGGTGATGTCCAAGGCTGGAGGTGCTGCCATTTTCAGCACCCTTTTCAAAAAAAGTGAAGGTAAAAATAACGTATCTTCAAAAGTCCTTATGGGAGTTCCCTCGTGGTCCAGTGGTTAGGACTTGGTGCTTTCACTGCTGTGGTCCAGGTTCAGTCCCTGGTTGGGAACTAAGATCCCACAAGCTGTGTGGCATGGCCCAAAAAAAAAATTCCTTATAATTTTGACTAACTGTATTTTCCAGGTAATGAGTTATGAGGCCTGGGTATTTTTCAAGAGCTAACATATCTAGATTTGGTAGTTTGAGTGACTATGAAAAGGGATCTTAAACTAGTTGGTTCTTCTTCCTGATTTTCATTGTGAAGTTATTTCTTAACGGACCATGTGGCTCTTCTTTTAAGGTGGATCTTTCAGCTTATCCTTGTTTAGTTTTCAAGAATAAAGTCATCATAAGACCTCATGCCACAGAAGAGATAAAAGTGCTCTTCATACCGTCTGATCCTGGGATTTTCCGATGTATATTCAGCATTGCTTCTTGGCCGTTTTCAGCTGACGCAGAGACAGTGGCACAGGCAGAAGCACTGGCAAGCAGGGTTGTCCTCACCGCCATTGCCGAGACCCCCGTGATCGAGGTGACTGTTTGTAAGCAGGTCTTTGTCATACCTGGCATTTTAATGAGGCTGTTCAACCTTAGAAGTAAAATTTGGGTAAAATGAATTTGTGGATGAATGTGCCAAAAGTTATAATTGAGCTAAACATTACTCTTAATATTTTCTTATTCCAAAATATAAAATTATTTCTGGAATTCCCTGGCGGTCCAGTGGTTAGGACTCTGCGCTTATACTGCCGAGGGTGCGGGTTCAGTCCCTGGTCAGGGAACTAAGATCCGGCAAGCCGCACAGCGAGGCCAAAAAAATTAAGATTATTTCTTTTGTTTTATAGAAGCACAGATATGCTCGCTAAGATGTTTGTAAGCAAAGTATAACGTTAAACCCAATTTTCCAGCTGGTTTCCATCATATAGTTTGATGTGTGTGGAGGAAAACACCACATTCAGATTATCCTCTTTTCTGTACCTGAAGACTGCTCACTGAAAAATTTCCTCTTGTACAGTTGCTCATTTTCTGGAAGTTAAAGAAATTGGGTCTAGCCAGGTTGGGGCAACAAAATGCTTGTGGGATTGCAGGCCTCTTTAGGACACTGGCTGTCAGCCCTGGCTGCACATCGGAATAACTGGGGTTTGTTTTTTAAAAAAATTTTAATTAATTAATTTATTTTTTGGCTGCATTGGGTCTTTGTTGCTGTGCGCAGGCTTTCTCTAGTTGCAGTGAGTGGGGGCTACTCTTCGTTGTGGTGTGTGGGCTTCTCATTGTGATGGGTTCTCTTGTTGCGGAGCACGGGCTCTAGGCGTGCAGGATTCAGAAGTTGTGGCACAACAGGCTCAGTAGTTGTGGCTCTCGGGCTCTAGAGCACAGGCTCAGTAGTTGTGGCACATGGGCTTAGTTGCTCCGAGGCATGTGGCATCTTCCCGGACCAGGGCTCGAACCCGTGTCCCTTGCATTGGCAGGCGGATTCTTAACCGCTGCGCCACCAGCGAAGTCCCTAGATATTATTGTAAACATTTTCAGTGTTGTCAGAGTTTGGACTAAATCCAAAAATGCCCACATATGTTTTGGAGGGAATTGAGAAGTCGGTAGTATAACAGTAGAGCTAGTGGAAGGGAGGCTGTGTGTTTTGTAAAGTTGTCAGTTTGTCTTCTCACAGTAACGCAGCTAAGCTGTTGCTTTGTTCTGTAGTGTATTTGGGTACGTGGACTACCTCAGAAAAATAATTTACTTGTGTTGAAAATAGGAATTGTAAAATAGCCCCAGGAGTCTTAGGTAAGTTTACCTGTAATGTTGACTATTTGTGGCTGGAAAGGGCAGTGATGTGAACATAAGCTGTGATATTTATTAATATATTGTTTTTATAAATCCCTTTTTTCCCATAATTTAGGTAGAAACAGAAAAGAAAGATGTTCTTGATTTTGGTGACTTGACTTATGGAAGCTGGAAAGCTCTGCCTTTAAAGCTGGTAAACAAGACGCACGCCAACATCCCAATTAGACTCATTATTAATGCTGTAAGTACTGTGCTCGGGGAGGAAACCTTTACAGAGCACACTGACTTAGAGTTGTAGATGCAGCTAGTAGAATCCTTGGCTAACTTCTCTTAGGAAAGTAGATATTTTTGTTAAGGATCTTTGAACAAATTTAGCATCACACCAACATGACACCATTGGCTCTACTGAAGCGGCTTCTCCTGTTTCTGACAGAACGCCATAGCCTGGCGCTGCTTCACCTTTTCCAAGGAACCCATCCACACAGCTCTGAAAGCTGTTCCTTATGCCCATGCGATTGCTCAGCTGGCCGCCCCCTCGGTGATCAACCATCTGATGCCTGCCAGCGATGACGGACAGGTGAGCTGGGGGATTGAAGGACTGATTTAGAATCAAGGAGGAAGTTAAGTTTCCAACTACTTTTCTTTCACTGTGTATGAAAATATTTTTTTATTTTACAGGATCCAGAATTTCTGATAATTTGGGTTCTTTTCCATAGTCCAAAGAAACAGATGACTTCTTCAGGTATCATGTTTACGTTTTATGGGATTTTCTTTACTCCGTAGCTAAATAAACTGCAAAGTTGAGGCTTATTTCTCCTGTCAGTAAATTGTCAAATATTTATTGTAATTTGTCAGATATTTTATGTTGTTTTCAAGCTGGGCAGAGAGCATGCTGTTTTGGGTCAAACCCATCCAATTCTGGATAATCCAAGCAAGTACCACTGAAAACGTTTTGGGGTCTTTTCTGTTAATTGATGTTACCTCCTCTACCAATTAGATGTTTTCTTCCTTTTTCTCCTCCACTCATTTCTGTTCCTCTCTGAGTTCTTTAAACAGTCATTTTAAGATTTTTTTGTGCCCCCTGATGGCATAGTGTTGGGCCATGTGTGGCATTTAGAATTAAATAACTCTGGTGTCTGAACTAAAAGAATGACCTTTTACAGAGATTCTAGACTCAGCAGAAGAATTCTTGGCAAGAGTTGATATAGAAGTTGATAGTCCAAACCCTACACCAGTCATTAAAAGTATCAATCTTCGAGCAAGAACAGGAATAGCCAGGATACACGCTCCGAGAGACCTACAGGTACCCTAAACTCCTCACTTTGCTGTTACTTTATGTTCAGGTTGATTTCATTCCAAGTGTGACATTTTTAAAACATGCCTGTTTTACCCCATCCTCTAGACTATGCACTTGTTTGCCAGTGTGGCTTCGTCAACAAGGCAGTACTTACCTTTGAAAAATGCTGGGAATATTGATGTCCACTTGGACATCAAGGTAAGAATTTGTGTCTGAGGCTGTAACTTATTTCCTCGGGCTGAGACTGTGAGTGTCTCCTTGGGTTCTGAAGGTTGCTCTGCTGTTGACCTTGTTCAAGGGCTGGGGGCATTGGCAGGGGTGGTCAGACAGAAGAATCTGAGCCCGGGCTTTCAGAGCTGGTGTTACACGAGCATAAAACAAATGGTTAGGAAGTTCAGCTGGGATGTCTAATGTAATAGGTACAAGAACCAAGCTCTAGATTAGTTCCTGAAGACCGAGTCATCCTGTGGCTGGGTGGAGGAGAGGGAGCCACATGTGTAGACATCATTTCTGAGTTGTGTGGCTGAGTGAGGGGGTGTTGGTGGCCAGGAATTAGGGATGGGGCAGGGGATAGTTTGTTATGGAAGAGAAGAAAGATGTATCCTTTCCAAGAAAGTAAGATGGCGGGGCATTGCTGGGCAGGGAGGGAGTAGAATACCCAGTTGTGGTCAGTGAGAGAGACAAGGCACGTGAGTGTGTGAAAGCCATGTCTGCAGGTCAGCGTTGACTTATAATTATGTAAATACTTAGATCCCAGATCAAGGAAGTCACTTTTCAGTGGATCCAGAGAAACTATTCCTTAAACCTGGAGAAGAGCACGAAGTTATAGTTTCATTTTCTCCAAAGGATCCCAAAGCCTGTGAGGAAAGGTAACGTAGGACTGTTGATCATGGCGAATTTGTGTTTATTTAGGTGTGCTCCGGCCCACAGCCTGAGGGACAGAGTACACACTTCACCTCGCCTATACAGCACCGCTTCACCTCTTTCCTTTAGCCTCAGATCTTTCTGCTTACTGAAAATCTCCTTTTAAACCAGCTAGCTGACTAGAAAGTAAGAAATCACTATTTTCAAGTATATTCTGACAAAAGTAAATAATAACACGTCAATCTTGATGTTTCTCACTAACTTCTTCTCTCTCACCAAGGAAATCTTCAGTTGACCTTGTCAGTTGTTAAAGATACAACTGACAGTTGTATCTTTTCCAGGCCAGTGACTTTTTGGCACCCAAATCATAAGTGAATATCACTTTACAGTGGTTGGAGCACCCTTGTCACCAGCTTTTGAACTTGCTTGATAAATGTAGCTTAGCCCGCTGTCCTCAGACGCACGTGGCCCATCCCCTGCCTGATTGCCGAGCCCCCTGCCTGATTGCCGAGCCCCCTGACTGGTTCCTGAGCCCCCGAGTGCCTCACTGTCCTCCGCGTGATTGGCCCTGGGTGCAGAGGTGCTGGCTGCTCGGACGCGAACACTTGTGCCGGGAGGACTCGCCTGCACCTGCCCACCGGGGTAGCACCCCCACCCAGGAGGCTTTCCTCATCCCTTCCCAGATCCCTCCCTGTCTCCCGTGACCCATACACTTCTCTCCCGCTGTGCTCATGGCATGGGCCTGTGGCATGTACCCGTCTCCTTCTCTGTCTGTTTTCTCCTCTGGAATGTAAGCTGTGAGGGTGAGAATGCAGTGTAGCCTCAGCACCGACCAGCTCAGTCTCTTGGACGAAGGAAGCGCATAGGACAATAGTTGTCAAAAGAATTGAATTCTGAATATTGAACTTAGATGGTTTTCTTTGTTAGGATCTTGAAAATATTTGTGCAGTCGTTTGGCCCTCAGTATGAAGTGATGTTAAAAGGTGAAGTAGTTTCTTCAGGAAACAAGCCTCTGATGCCTGCATCTTGCTGCTCAGCTATTCCTTTGATTTTATCCAACAAGCAGTTTCTGGCGTGGGGAGGTGTCCCCCTGGGCAGGACACAGTGAGTATACACTGTAGCTGTTATCACATAATGCTAGTCTTCCCTGTGTTGATGATGACCATGTTAATGTTTTTAGAATTGAAATAAAACTATCATATTCATTATTCATCCTATCATGAATACAAATTTTTTAGTAAATTTTTAACCTATTTTTAAAATACAAGCCAAAAAAATTAGGTTTCAGTTTTCTTAAGCTCTGGTGAATTCTGTGCTGATGACCAAACTTAGGCAATTAAGTGTGTCTTGGTTCCTTCTCTGGAAAGCCCTGGGGACTGGTGGGAAGAAGAAATAATCAGAGACGTTGCATCTATTTAAGGAGTTAGAGTCTAGTTGATGAAGGGGCACGTGTTCTTTACGCAGCTCTCAGTGAAGACCCCTCTCAGCTAGGCTCCTGAAATGTCCTGCATGGCCGTGAGTTTGAGGAACTGTGCCCTCCTCAGTAGCTCCTATGCCCGTGCAGTCAATCCATCTTTAAACATTGTACTTGGTTTTAATTGGCTTTGTTTTTATGAAAAAAATATTTTTCAGAAAGTCTTTCCCAACCATTGTACTCAGGTGTGCTGATAACCAAAGGTCTTTGATTTTATTCTGAGGTTAAACTCAGCAACCTTTCCCTTTTAACACAAATGCACAAGGCATAGACCACAGCTTAAATAATTTAACTGCCAGTCTTCAAAATTTGAGTAAAATGGAGATTTATTCATGTATTCTGTATTCTCTAATGAAGAGAGGATTCATATATTTTCAAAGACTGAAGGATTTTCATCCTGTGAGCCAGTTGCTATTCATACATCCATTCTACTTGCACTGTAAGTTTTTTTAAAGTAAGGTTAGTTCAGTATGCTGTTTAAAAGACTACTTTGTGCAAATGAGTCTCTTAAAGTAAAAAATCTGAGCAATGTGCTTAGGACCCTTGTTTCCACGAAAGATAGGTTTTGGAGCTGAGGATGGTATTGACTTTAATGACTTAATGAATTTGGTAATCTGAATTTTCATTGATTACTATTTTATAAGACAGATAATTCCTATACATAGAGAATGAATAATAAGGGCAGCTAAGGAGCTATAACAGGAGAGAGACTAAACCCAAAATCTTCTCTGATAAGGTGAGTCTTGAGCATACGTTCTCACAAATGTAGAGTTCTGGGACTGTGGAGGCACTTCCAGGCTGCTCAAGGGGCCTGTGCAGTCAGTCCATCTCCAAGCACTGCAGTCAGTTTTAATTGGCTTTGTTTTTATGATTGTAGCAATATCCATGGAGGAAAACCACATTTAAGTTGTGTCATTGTTTCTAGGCTTCAGAAACTAGCTTTAAGAAATAATTCCACATCGTCAGCCCAACATTTACGACTGCTCATTAGAGGACAAGACCAGGACTGCTTTCAGGTTTGTGGAGTGCATGGCTCTGTTCTGTCTCACGTTCTCTCTAGATCCAGGACACTTAACACTTAACATCTAGATACATGACACTTAATGTAGGCCATCTTGTGTTCTTAATCTTCGAGGAGTTCATGTTAATGGTATGTTTTATTTGTGCTGCTGCTCTGTTTAATGCAGAGATTTTTTTTTTAATTGTAGTTTCGGCACACTTTTGGTTCAGAAGAGCGATTGACCAGTAACTGTGAGATCAGGATTCGTCCAAAAGAAGACATTTACATCTCTGTGTTGTTTGCACCTACTCGATTATCTTGTATGTTGGCCAAACTAGAAATTAAACAACTTGGAATTCGATCACAACCAGGCTTTAAGTTCACGGTAAGATAATTTTATAGCTTTTTTTTCCCTCCCATGGAGTTTATGACATGTTGTAACTATTGATTAAATATTGGTAAATTACATATACTCTGCTTTTTATAAGTCAAAATATGTGATTACCTAGATTTACAAACAAGTTAGGGAGTAATTATATACCTTGTAGGATTACCCTATTTTAAAAGCAGCCACCAGAGTATTCCTGTAAGTAATGGTCTTGGCTAATGCTTGTAAGTTTCATTTCGGTTTGAAAATTTTGAAATGTACTCAACTTTTCAGAAATCCATTTTTTGGTAAATCCAGATGGAAATGTTTAAGATGTTGACTTTCCAAGTAAATTTTATTCTTTCAATTCAGCAAAGTATCTATTGACATCATTTGTTAGACTCTGTTCCGTACACCAGGGATACAAAGACAAGAGCTTTTCTATTTTGTTTCTTCCCAGCATAATTTCAAAAGATTTCAAGTCATTTCTTTAGCTAGATTCAGGGCACTAAGAGAGAAAAATGATGAATCCTGGAGGAGAGGAAAGAAGGACAGGGTAGTCGGATGAAGCCTGAGCTCCCTGAAAGTAGCTAACATCCAAGCAATTAGTTGGCAGTGGGGCTGGGACTACGATGTTGGTCGTTTCCAACGAAGTCAGAGTGGATGTGTGATAAATTACAAGATTAACAACACCTAGAAGTTTTTTTTAAAAAGGATGGATATTTATGGCAAATTTACCTTTATTTGATGCTGGAGCTGGACACACTCTCTATGGAGCTCTTCACATGGCCCCATGAGCTTTGGTGGGGAGAGGTGTTAAAAGGTGTAAATGGCCATTTTCAGAATGAGGCCTGCAGAGTAGCGGTTCTCAACCAGAGACTGTTTCACCATCCAGGGGATACTTGGTAATTTCTGGAGACATTTGTGGTTGTCACACTGGAAGTGGGAAAAGATACAACTGGCACCTGGTGAGTGGAGGCCAGGGGTGCAGCCAGACACCCACAGTGCACAGGGCTCTCCATGTCTAATGGCGCAGCCCAAGGGCCATTGTGCCGAGGCTGAGAACCCTGCTCTAGATGGATTTTATTTTATTTTATTTATTTTTATTATTTTATTTTATTTATGTTACGTTACGAGGCTTGCGGGATCTTAGTTCCCAGACCAGGGATTGAACCCGGGCCCCCGGCAGTGTAAGTGCAGAGTCCTAACCACTGGACCACCAGGGAAGTCCCTGAGAAGCCTGCTCTAGAGCAGCAGTTTCTCTGGTTGAAACTTTGGGTCAGTGGGCATTAGTCAAATTTCATTTTATTTAATCATTCTTTTTTTTTTTTTTTGCGGCACATGGGCCTCTCACTGCTGTGGCCTCTCCCGTTGCGGAGCACAGGCTCCGGACGCGGAGGCTCAGTGGCCATGGCTCACGGGCCCAGCCGCTCCGCGGCATGTGGGATCTTCCCGGACCGGGGCACGAACCCATGTTCCCTGCATTGGCAGGCGGACTCTCAACCACTGCGCCACCAGGGAAGCCCTAATCATTCTTTTTCTTAACCTTTTAGTCAGTAATTATTTGTGACTCCCTTAGACTTTTTTTTTTTTAATTTATTTATTTGTTTGATTTTATTTTTGGCTGTGTTGGGTTGTCGTTGCTGTGCGCGGGGCTTTCTCTAGTTGTGGCAAGGGGGTGCTGCTCTTGTTGTGGAGCACGGGCTCTAGGCGCACAGGTTTCAGTAGTCGTGGCACGTGGGCTCAGTAGTTGTGGCTTGCGGGCTCTTTAGCGCAGGCTCGGTACTTGTGGCACACGGGCTTAGTTGCTTCGCAGCATGTGGGATCTTCCCGGCCTAGGGATCGAACCCATGTCCCCTGCATTGGCAGGCAGATTCTTAACAACTGCGCCAACAGGGAAGCCCCCTCCTTAGACTTTGAAAATATAGGAAGAATACTGATTTTGAGTTTTTTCAAAAGCTGACTTTCCCTGTTACTTTCTATTTTCTTGCCTAAGATTTACTTGCAAAACGCTGTGGGAAAAGAAAAATTAGAAACACTTTTGGCTCTTGGAACTAGCAGAGCTCACCCTGAATGAGGTGGGATTTGCAGGAACTTCACATCTGAAGCCCTTTAAAAATGCTGTTAATTTGTACTAAGGGGCAAGCAATACTGATTTTTGATCAGCCTGAATTTAATTTTTCAAAATGTTACTTAGTACATAACAACTTGAAATAAGCTACTGATGTTTTTAAGTTTGCAAAGGATTCTTTGGAACTTATTTCAATAATTAGGAATGAAAGCTCATTTTTAAGGGAATGCATGTCAAAGGGTATGAAACGTTTGTTTCCTAGCAGGGTACCTATTTCTTACATTCCTATTCATAGAGTTTGTTCTGTGAATCCTTGTTTCCTGGTAGTGCTGAGCCCCCTGGGAGCCTTGTAGCTCAAGGGTGGCCCTGGTCAGCACTGGAGCCTCCACTCTGCCCCTCGCTACCGGGTTGGCTGTGCTCTGAGGCTTGTTTGAGTTCTGGGCTTCTCTTTGGTCCCTTTGGTACAGTCCTCTGACTCTGCTAGACCGGAAGTTAACAGGATTATATGCTCATAGATTTTTCTGCCCCCCAAACTTTTCATATTGAAAATTCACAATTATTGGGTATTTGAAAGAATTACATGGTGAACACTTGCATGCCCTACCACTTAGATTCTACAGTTAACATTGTGCTATATTTCTTTTATCACATATTTAACCGTCTATCAATTTATCTTATTTTATGCATTTCAGGGTAAATTATAAATACCAGTGTCTTTCATGCTGAACACTGCTTAAGCAAACATATCAATATTAATCTTTTTATTGTTCTTTTATCATCTAAGCTTGGCATATTGGAAGGTAAATAATTTTGTAGCTCATTGATTTGTTTTTCCCTTAAAACATAGTCCTTACTATAAGGCTAGAGATTGACTGTGGGGAAGCTACTAGCCAAAGTACACAAAGCTTAATAATTTTAATTGTAGTAAATCTGTTTTTATTGTCTTCTCTGACCGTAATTTAATCTTCTATTTTCTGCTTACATAAAAATAATTTTGGATGTATGTGTTCTGTATTTTTAGATACCTTTGTCTGGATATGGAGGCACAAGTAACCTGATTTTGGAAGATGTTAAAAAGTTATCTGACAGTTACCTGGTAACAGTGAATGACTTAGTGCCTGGCAAAGAAAGTAGAATTGTTTTTTCTGTTCGTAACACTGGCTCTCGAGCAGCTTTTGTTAAAGCTGTAGGTTTTAAGGATTCTCAGAAAAAAGTTTTGCTGAATCCTCGAGTATTAAGGATTTTTCCAGACAAATTTGTGCTCAAGGAAAGAACACAAGAAGTAAGTATGAAAGTCTCTGCACTAAAAATATGAGCTTATTTTTAGGTTAAAGTAATAATTATGTATTTTATGGTGGAGAGCTAAAGTCATATTTGAAAGGAACGTATGAGTGGAAGGACTTATCTGATCTTGGAAATACTCTTCATGTGCATCTTTGTCTATAGTGACTGTTTGTGCTCCTGTGACAGTTTATTCAGAGTGAAATGACTTACTCAGAAATATTTAATATTCACTCCTGATTTTTTTCTTGGCATCAGGATGTTACTATAATATATAATCCATCAGACAGAGAAAACAATTGTAAAAACACCACAGAACTGTCAACTATATACTTTTTTGGTGGAGATGAAATTTCAAGACAGCAGTACCGAAGGTGGGTCACTTACCTTACATGATGGTGGGGACCATTCAGTGGAAATAAAGAGGCTGTGACAGTGGTTTGGGATTTGGAATTTATAGAAGATGTTTCACTAATTTTAGTGAACTGGCAGATGAAAAATCTTGGTAAAATTTGTGTGACCGATAAGCTACCTGTAGGAGAAATACAGGTAGAAATACCTGTAGGAAACTCGTCTGCAGGTTTCCTTGCAGTATCCTTTTCTGGACGTATATAGGGGCCTCTGCTCCTTTGCTCAGAGAGGACCTTGGACTTCATCATAGGACGGTCTTTGTAATGATGGCAGATCAGTTTCAGAAAAGATTTAAGAACTACTGAAAAGAGTGTATTGTGTAAACGCACCTGACTTGGAACATTTCTGGGAGTGTTGAGAATCATTTCAGAGGATTAAGCCATATTTTAGACATGTGTAGGGTGTCTAACTCTAGCTACTTAAGCTTGTACTTGTAAAAAATTTGGTACATCTGATCTAAATGTAGTTTAATATGCTGGAATGTTGTCAACTTTTTATTTAGGTATAGGTGTGATTTAGACATTCTGTGTGTTGAATTCAGAGTTCTTGTGTCACAAAATCTTGTTTCCTAGCCTAAAGCTGAGTATGAGGTAAGTGAAGCTCCTGCCAGTTCATGGTTCGCAGGAAGTCATTGTCTCCCGGGAGGTCGGGCGTGTGCGTGGGCCAGTCTTTCCTTCTTCCAGTCCTTTGTGCTCTGCTGTGTTTTATTCTGATACACAGTTCAGGAAACTGTTTTATTTTTAATCTGTGAAAGACTGTTAGAATGTTTAAGAAGAGTTTAGTGATGAGTTGCTACATGATGATAGCACAGACCTGAAGTGAAGAGCTCAACTTTGAATGTGGTTTTTTCTCTCAGTTGAGTATTTTAGAAATAGAAACTGGCATTTAGAGAAATTAGATCACAAGTTTTTTGGTTTTTTTCCTTTCTCTCTACTGGGATATAGAAATCAGCGTACTCCTTTATAACTCCTCTTTGCCATTAATTTATAGTAATGAGATTTCGTTCGTTTGTGAACATCTGTGTTTTATAGAGAAATTTACTTTTTAGTTCTCTCACCTCAAAATTCTCTAGAAGAGGTCAAAGTAACAGAATTACATGGTAATTTAAATATTCCCTTCTGATGTTTTATTTGTATCATTTTCTTGGCTTATTTTTTCTGAGACAAATTTCTAACTGACCAAATTTTCACAAATAATGAAAATGTATGACCCGAAAAGAATCTAATTTTATCTTTTTTCTACTCTTCTGTTAGGAAGTGGTTGATTTGATGTGTTTAACTGAAACTGATGATTGTACTACCATGTATAACTTTTAAGGGAATTTCCAAAACAAGGGTTTTTTTTTTCAATTACTTATATTGGGATTTAGGACATAATATCTATGAAGTAATGTATCATGTTAGTGGGATTTTCCAGATGCATGAATAAAATCTAATTAAGGTTATTTTGTATGTATAAACGACTTCTGAATAAAATCTCTACTGGCAGAGCCATGCTGCACACACCAGGGGTGAGGAAGCAGTTCCTTCCCACCCAGAGCATGCTGCAGAACATCGACTTCGCGGAAGCATTTCAGGACGAGCTGCTCGTAACTGAAGGTAGGAATTTCAGCGTATTTTAAATCTTCTGAGTCCAGTGTGTGAGGAGGAAGAATGTTAGCTTAGATGTGGTATCAGGCTGAATTTGAGTCACAGCTTTACTCTATGACTTTGGACAGATTACATCACTGAAATTCAGTTTCCTTAGCTGTAAAATGAGAGGAATAATGTCTGTGTTCTCTACACAGAGTTCTTGTGAAGATCAGATGAGAGGGCTTTGCCTTGTAAATGTTAGATGTTATTAATATGTTATTGCACCTAGTCTTTGGGTGGACTTGTGAATAGAGGAGGAGAACGGTTATGATTAAACTCAAGTTATTACGTTTAAGATTTCATGATTGCAAACTTACACTCATTTTGAGATTTCTCTGCTCTTGTGACTGCTGTGCAGTTTATGGAGGATGTGATAGTGGTAGTGTGACTCTAATCTAGATGTTTAGCCCTATTTGAACTGAGCTGAGCAATTCAGATATTTAATGGTATCTATGACTCATACAAAATATAAGAATGGAAACATGCAAATTGTGTAAAAGTATGTGTACAGATTTTCACCACAGTATTGTTTATAATAGGAAGAAATTAGAAGTAACCTAAACGCCCAAGAGTAGGGGATCGTTTAATTATGCAATAGAATATCTTCAAGGCATTCAGACAATATGATTCTATATCAAGTGACATGGAAAGCTCCTCAATTTATTAAGAAAAGAATTATTTTAAAATTTTGCATATAAGATCACGTGTCTCCCCCTTGGCCTGAGAGCCCCTAGAGGCAAGGGCTGCACCTTCTACCCCTGTGACTCATGCCCTGCACTCCCCACCAGCTCATTTGGTAAAAATAATTTAATGTCTTATTTATAGTTACCTAGGTAAAATTGCAGGAGTATACACACCAAAATATTAACAGTGGTTATATTCTGGTGGTAGAATTTCAGGTGGTAGTGTCTTTTCCCCCCATTTTTATTTTCTAGTTTTTTAATGATGAAATACACACTCCTGAAGTGGGAAATGATAAAGGAAAAGGATATTTATGCCTATGTAGAGGTGATATAGAATAGTTTATGATCTTTTCAGCAAATTGGGAGTCTAGATCATCTGCTTCAAGGGTGGGTTAGTTAAAAATAATGAAAAGATTTGAAATGGTTGGAAAGAACATTGGATTTGGAGCTGAACCTCAGTTCATAGCCCATCTCTGCTACCTCAGCTCCTCCGAGCTTCACCTTCCATATCCCTTCCTCAGAGGAAGGATCCACGTGAAAGAGTTAACCTGAACTGTGCCATGGAGATGGACCCAGACACATAGCAGCAGCAGTGAAGTCTAATGAGAACTAGGCAGCATGAGTGTGCAGCCCTCGCAGCTTCACGACTCTATGGCTGAGTGGACTTGGTGGGGAGTGCAGGGCACGAGTCACAGGGGAAGAAGGTGCCACCCTTGCCTCTAGGGGCTTACAGGCCAAGGGGGAGACAGGTGATCGAAGTATAGCATGAAAGTGCTGTGACAGAACTGTCCTTAGGGACCTGGGGGCCGCGGAGAAGTGGCACTCTGCTGAGAAAGCGGGGAGGGGGTTGACAAGGAGGAGAAGGTGTGGACCAGGGTGGGGGAGGGTATTCAGGCAGAGGGAGCTGCATGTGCAAACATTCAGGAAGTGGGTGTGTTAAGGGTTATGTTGACAAACCTGACCAAGCACTCAGGTGACCTGCTGAGACCCCCCTGTGATGGGGTTGAGTGGGGGCTTCAGGTGGGTCCTTGGGGCCAGGTTGCACATCAGGGAGTATTGGGCTCCTGGAGGTGGTGTGCATGCTGTCCAGGTGAGGGGAGGAAGCAGCCCCACTTGGTCTTCTGCTGGTTGGTGTAATGGATCCCTATAAGAATGTTGCGGTTGAACTTTTTACATGATTATTTTGAAAAACATTTGAGCGTATTACTATTAAGCATTCATAGCGATCTTACTTTTGTAAAATGTGTAATTACTGTGGCAAATAATTTCACAATTAAACTTTTATAGTCAGATGTATTTAATATAAATTTTAATTTACACTTCCTGTGTTCTTTCTGAGTTTCCATCTTAAAAATACTTAATTCTTAATATCTAATTTATATGTAGAATACAAGCATGTTCTCTAAAATTTCTTGTATATATAAATTCAGGTAGGTTTATCTTTGGATAAACCTCGAGCACTGTCTGATCAATCTAAATACATGTAGTTATACTAATACTGCCTGTTTCTGGATTTACTTAAGTTTTTATGAGACTGCCGCTTATGAAGTGTGTGCTCTCAGCCTCTGTGTTTTGGCCCCTCATTTGGGGTGGAGGTGATGATGCCTCGGAGAGCTGTGGAAACTGACCAGGTTGGTTTATGTTGGGGGTCAGAACAGTGCCCACAGCCCTGAGAGAGGTTGTTACTCGTACTTCCCGTGAGGAGACTGAGGCTCGGACTGGTGAAGGAAGCTGCCAGAGGTCCCAGGCTGAGCGTTGGCGTGGCTGTAATCCAAATCCAGGGCCAGAGCCTGAGCTGCCAGTCATTGATGCTAATCCGTAGTGTTAAAAATCCAAATGTCACCTACCCCCAACTAAGAAGATACAAGAAAATATGTAAATATATGAGTGCCTCTGTTACTTGGTGGTGTGATTATGTGAAGATTCATGTATTTCAAACATTATTTTCTATTTCAGTATATGACCTTCCCCAGCGGCCCAATGACGTCCAGCTCTTTTATGGAAACATGCGTAAAATTATACTTTCAGTAATTGGAGAATTTAGAGATTCTGTTTCTAACAGAGAGTTTCTTCCACCTTCTTCCAGACCTAGCTTGGAATCTAAAAGGTAAAACTAACAAAACATCTTTTATCTGAGTTGAAGATTATTTGATTCACACTGGAGCTGATCTCTTACCTTGTGCTTTGTTGGGGTTTTGTCTCAAACTGTTTATTTCATCTTTATTTTTAAGTTGAAAGAATTCCAAATTTACAGAAAAGTTTAAAAACAATACAGAGGGACTTCCCTGGAGGCGCAGTGGTTAAGTATCAGCCTGCCAATGCAGGGGACAAGGGTTCGATCCCTGGTCTGGGAAGTTCCCACGTGTTGCAGAACAACTAAGCCTGTGCCACAACTACTGAGCCTGCACTCTAGAGCCTGCGTGCCACAACTACTGAGCCCATGTGCCACAACTGCTGAAGCTTGCGTGCCTAGAGCCCATGCTACACAGCAAGAGAAGCCACTGCAATGAGAAGCCCGTGCACGGCAATGAAGAGTAGCCCCCACTCGCTGCAACTAGAGAAAAGCCCATGTGCAGCAATGAAGACCCGACGCAGCCAGAAACAAATTAATTAAGTTACTTTTATAGAGAACTCCCATACGCTATCTGCACCGAGATTTCGCAGTTGGTAACGTTTTACCACATCTGCCTTATGGTCTTTCATGTATATACAGGTTTTTCTGAACCATTTAGGAGTGACTTGCAGACATGATGACCAGTAGCCCTGAACTGGCTGTAGATGCTCCCCCTCATAGGCACGGCAAGCCCGTCAAGGTTAGGACACTGATGCGGCGATACAGGACCACCATCTGGTCCACGGAGTCTCCCGGTGGTGTCCTGTATAGTTAAGGCAAACAGCAAACAAGAAACTGCCTCTTTCCACTTCCTCTTTGGTCCAGAATCTAATCTGAGATCACACGTGCGTTTGGTTGGCTTGTCCATTTACTCTCTTTCAATGAAGAGAGTTCCTCAGTCTTTCACAACAGAGAAAACACACAAGGTTTGCTTATCAAGTACGATCCACAGAATCAAAGGTATTTTCCAGAATGAAGCTTCAGTACTAATTTGGGGTGAAACACAGAGAAACCTGGGGTTGCCCATGGTACTTTCTAGATCTACTTTGTAACATCAGCACTCCCCTCTGGCTTAGATTTAACACAAGGTCCATAAGTTGTGGGTGTGTTGTGTCACACAAGAGACTATTTTGATCATGAAAGGTATTTTATGCTTTGATAACTATGTAACTTATGTGATGCTTTTCAAACAGCTGTGCCACATAAATTCGTAAGTTTCAGATTTCTTTACCACAAGCAATGTGAGACAGACCAGGTGCTGCCTGTTTTAAGGACCCCAGTGCATTTGCTGTGGTATCCGGCATTTGCAAGATTACAAGGTGATTTAACCAACCCATCTTTCTTTTTTTTCTCTGGTCGTTTCTGGTAAAAAGGGAAAAGTAGGCTGCAGGCCAGCTGCTAACTTTCTTACCAGGTACCTTGATGTTTTTATACAATACAGGCCAGTTACTTTGTAAAATATTCTCGATTTCAGTTCACAGCTTCAGGACCTGCAGAATGATGCTGTTGGTTTCTCAGTGAAGCTTCCTCAGTGGTGAACAGTGCTGATTTGTCCTGTTACTAGCAGTATTTTTATCACTTTGTTTAAGTGGTGTTTGCCAGGTTTCTCTGCTGTAAAGTTAATAAATATCTTGAAGGGATATTATAATACACAACTTGGAGACAATGAATGATCTTGTTTCTTGTGAGACTTTGAGCACCCAGTGAGGATTGCTTCCTGAATCATATTATGTCTGTCTTGGTTACTAAATGGTGATTTTCTTATCCCATCTTTCTGCATTTATTAGTTATCTTTCTACTTTGAGGAAGGAATTTCCTTTTTCTTCTTATTCACATATATTAGGACCGACTCGTGGATTCAAGCTTAATCCTTGTTGTCATTATTTAGTCCCCTGACCTGGTCCTTGGTCCTTTGCCTGTGCCCACACCACCTCTGGGCACCTCCTTATTCACAGGTACAGCAGGATGGTCGAGGCTCGTCCTTCACTTGCCTGTCCAGCCTGGAAACGAGGACATGGGCAGCAACGTGCTCATTGCTATTGAGGTGTCCTTGCTTCTAGGCCCGCTCAGTGGACAGAGCTAGGAAATATATGAGTTTATATACAAATCCACGTGCAATTTATATCTACTTCTGTTTATAAATGTGTTAAAATCTTGAGTTTACACTGATACCTCCAATTCTAATCTAACATAACACATGGATTCCTTTCCTCCTTCCCATAATTGTACCTTTTTTCTCCAGTACTGAGAAGCCTGGCCCCATTATTTTCAATATGTTTACGTTTTACTCAGTCTCCCTGTTTTCAGCCAATCTTGTCTTCACATGGTCTGTCTCCCTGGGCCCAGTGTGGCCAACTCACACCAGCAAGTCTTAGTGGCACCACTTGAGGGCTGACTCCCCCCATCCCCATCACCCTAGTGCCTCTGACTCACGCCAACTTGGTTTCTTTAATCCTTATGCTGTTCGTGTTAATTTTTTTCCTAAGATAGTCAAAGATAGTATTAACATGTATTAAAAATTACCTTGAGGGCTTCCCTGGTGGCGCAGTGGTTGAGAGTCCTCCTGCCGATGCAGGGGACACCGGTTTGAGCCCCGGTCCGGGAGGATCCCACATGCCACGGAGCGGCTGGGCCCGTGAGCCGTGGCCGCTGAGCCTGTGCGTCCGGAGCCTGTGTTCCGCAACGGGAGAGGCCACAACAGTGAGAGGCCTGCGTACCGCAAAAAAAAAAAAAAAAAAAAAATTACCTTGACAGTTACTTCAGTTGTGAGGAACTTGTTCTTAGGAAGCTAAACAAACAGTAATCAACTTTGTTTTTTAAATTGTTTTCTGATGTTTGGCTGGTGCCCCCTTTGTTTCTCTGGGGCGGTATAGGTCTGATTGGAAAGGGGGGTGGTCAGAGGGCAGTGAATTAGGGGTGAAGAGAGGGATTTCTCTCTGTCCGCCAAGTGTTGACTGGAGTCCAGGTGTAGCCCTGCTGTGTGGTAGGTGAACTTGGTCACCGCACCAGTGAACTTCAGTTGTCATGTGTTCACGTGATTACGAAATTTAGTTGAATTACAATTTTTTAGTAATCTAAGGCTTATTAGAAAACCCAATTTCAACACTTAGTAAAAAAACTTCCTAAACTTTATTAGCATTTCTTAACCGTAGTTTTTTGCCAAGAAGATTTTGTTTTAAAGTTTTTTGGTGTTAGCGTTGTAAAGCCAGTTATCATTATTCAGTTATAGATACTTGAAGAGTTTTGTTGTTTTTCTTAAATTCTTAATATTGGGTAGGTTATTTTTGTTTATTTTTAAGGAAGGAAATTCTTTTTATTTATTTTTTGTCTGTGTTGGGTCTTTGTTGCTGCGCGCGGGCTTTTCTCTAGTTGCGGCGAGCAGGGGCTACTGTTTGTTGCGGTGCGCGGGCTTCTCATTTGCAGTGGCTTCTCTTGTTGCAGAGCACAGGCTCTAGGCGCGCGGGCTTCAGTAGTTGTGGCACGTGGGCTCAGTAGTTGTGGCTCACGGGCTCTAAAGCCCAGGCTCACTAGTTGTGGCGCATGGGCTTAGTTGCTCCGAGGCATGTGGGATCTTCCCGGACCAGGACTCGAACCTGTGTCTCCTGCATTAGCAAGTGGATCCTTAACGACTGTGCCACCAGGGAAGCCCTGGGTAGTTTTCTAGTAAATCTTTTTTAAAAAACATTTATTTATTTGGCTGTGCTGTGTCTTAGTTACGGCACGCAGGATCTTTAGTTGTGGCATGAGGGATCTAGTTCCCTGACCAGGGATCGAACCCGGGCCCCCTGCACTGGGAGCGCGGAGTCTTAGCCACTGGACCACCAGGGAAGTCCCTCTAGTAAATCTTTTAAGAGACCTCAGATGGCAGCAGAAGTCAAGGCAGGAAACAAATCATTGCAGATTCTAATTAAAGATTAGTAACATTTAACCTATACTGTACTTTACTTTTTATACACTTCTTTAAGAAAACCCCAATGTGAAGGATTCTTATTCACTGAAAAATATATAATGCACTTTTATTTTTATGTTTTCAGATTTATGAATAATTAATATAAAAATGTGACACAGTCTGCTTTATCATTTTAAATTTCTTTTCTCTCTCTCTCTCTAGTGAATCTGGCAGTTGTGGGACACATGGTGGTAACATTTCTTTGGATGTTTTACCAGTGAAAGGTCCTCAGGGGTCTCCACTTCTTTCACAAGCTGTTCGCCCACCTCAAGATAAATCGGCCTCGGAAGAAGTGTGGGCTGTCCAACCTGAACACTTGATTTTAGTCGCCCCTTCTTGTGAGTATGCCCCCAACGACAGGACAGAAAGTCCCTCTGGGGCCCGGGCTGTACTTGCTCTGTCCTCAGGGCTCTTGTAGGACAGACCTGGGCTCCATGCAGATGTGGCTGGTGGCTTGCCCAGGCCTCCCCTGCCTGCTACAGACCCAGCCAGAGTGTCATCCTGACACGAGGCCTTGGACCCCAGGCCAAGCTCCTGTGTGGCAGAGCTGCCCATCCGGGGGTCTTGATTCCTGCCCCCCACGCCCCCATCCCCCACTGAGAATGCATTTGGCACTTGGCCTCTTTTACCCTTAACGTTGATACCCTTGGTCCAGAGTAGGAACAAATCTAGTACCTATGTCTGTGCCCAAGACAGGGAGTAACAATTACCAGATTTCCTTTTTCTTCTTTGTTCACTACTAAACTTTGTTCAGTGTCATTGTAGTTTCCAAGAGTAAATGAAGGTCTTGCTTTACCAGGAATTTGAAATTTCTGTAATTGGGCAGTTGGGAAAACAAAATGAGTTAGTATGGTAGTGTTTTTATTTAGGATTTATTTTTACTGTTTATTACCCTTCGTCTTTTTCACAAATGCTAAATGTAAGTAACATTTTATTTATCTGCTGTCATAGGTGATATGGCAAAAACTGGACATTTCCAGATTTTAAACAATTCTGTTAGGTTACTGAAATTTGAGCTGTACTGGCCAGCACACTGTCTTACAGTGACACCACAACATGGGTTTATCGCACCAGAGTAAGTATGACCTCCCTTTCCCCTGGGTGTTATTTAGATGCTTTAGCATGGTGACTTTTTAAGGATCAAATAATAGGCCATTTTAATTTATTCAGTAGAATTTTGCAGTGTGCTGACTCTGTAAAGAGCACCATGCATGGTTCTGTGGGACCACAGTGAGTTCAAGACTCATGCTTCTTAGCGGGTGGAGACCATGTCCACAGCCAGTTTACGGTATCAGCCTAACAGGGTGGAGAGACGTGTGAGGTGGGGGAGAGTTGCTGATGTAGCTCTGCCTACAGAATTACAGCACAGGGATGTGGCTGTGCACGTGATGAGGGTAGTGGTCTCCAAAGCTCCGGTGGTCTTGCCTTTGTCACCTTGGGTCTAGCAGCTTATTCTGCTGGTTTTCTCTAAGGACATTTTACAGACACAGATTCCTGGCTTCTGATACGTCTGAGCCATAATCTAGTTTGCCGTTTTCTACAAAGGATATTTTAAGGTAAAAAGAAGTCTTTGGGGGCCAGATGGTGATGAGCAACTGCCCTCTCTGTGCAGCTTAATTATTGGGATATAGCCTCAGCTCTGCAGCTTCTCAGGGACTGTGTCTGGGTTGGCACAGAATACGCACATCTGAAAGTTGCTTCACATTTGGGAATAGCAACTTTGCACAAGAGCAACATGAAGTTTATTTGCTTTTGCAAAATGATGGCGTATGCGTTTCAGGAGAGTTGATTTGACCAAGACCGGGTTAAGGTATGGTTGGGGACACTCCAGAGAAAGTTTCCTAGGACCAAAGCAGTCAATTAAATGTTTGTCTGTTAATGGGTGAAAAGCTGGGAGACGACTGGACAGGTTATTCAGAGACTTGTCCATCACCCTGCACGTTGAGCTTTTAGCAGTGGGAGGTCATCTTGGCCATTTTGGACGTGGGTACTGACCTCTCTTTATAACTGGTGGTTTCTCTTAAGTCACAAATCCAGTTACATCGTCCACATTTACGTCTTTGACATCCCATAGCTCTTGAAGAGAACAGTGAGCACAGAAAACCTGACCGACCCCCTTTCCCACCCTCTCTTCCCTTCCAGTTACGCTGTGTGACCGTGACGGCTCGTTCTTTATCATTGGCGGCTCAGAGCCTTTGTGTTACTGGTCTTTTGCTCCAGAAATGTTTAACTTGAATTGCTGTTTAGATGGCATTTCAGTGATGTGGTCCATTTTCACATGAGCTTTGCCCTTAGGTTCTTGGGTTCACACCACTCAGCTTTTTGTCAGCCACTGGGTTGGGGTTGAGGCCAAATCAGATGCGCCTGGTAGCTTACCTCTGTTATCTGCTCTTTCTGAGCAGTGAGGAAATAGTTGGTGACTGACAGGACAGTGTTTGTAACTCTTGTGGTTACTGCTGTTCCAGTACAGGGTATTCTTGGTTCTCAGTGTTCAATTCTTCTTTCAAGGAGCAACCTACAAATTCTTGTGAGTCCTAATTCCTCCTTATCCACAAAACATTCAATGTTCCCATGGAGTGGCTTGATCTATATACACTGTGACAATGGACAGAAGGTAATTTTTTAAACTTTTTTTTGATCAACATTTCTCTTTTTTTGCAGTTTAAGTTTTGTAATCCTCACTGATAGCACTTAACATTTCAGAAATCGAATTGAGGTGTCCTTTCAGCCCAAATAGACTTAATTAAATAGAGTAGTTAGTGCAGAGTTTTTCCACTAGTGAGCTGAACAAGTGTCCTGGGTGGGCAGCAGTGGAGAGTGGGGCCTGGAAGCCATCATTAACTTGAAGATTTTGCTTTGGAAAAAAGAGGGGAGTTGGGAGAAAGGATAAAGTCGAAGAGCTACTTTGGGATCTGAATGGACTTTAAATTCACCAGTGTTTCATTCGTTTGGCATTACTTTTCTCTACCATAATTTAAAAATAGGAATTTTTTTTAAAAAAAACAACAGCTTCACTTGCATCTTATCCTTTTGTTTGGCTCATTTCAGAAAATTGTGAAGGTTCAAATTCGAGAAGACTTGACCCAAGAAGAACTTTTCACTTGTTTGACCTCCAGCCCATTTAGAATCCTTTCCCCAGAAACAGAGCCTTCAGTTAATCATCTGGTAAAACCAGTGACAAAACCACCTTCCACAAGAGTTGAGATAAGAAATAAGACTGTTACTTTTCCTACAACAGAACCTGGCGAGACTTCAGGTATTGTATCACAAGGTTACGTAATTCAGACTTCTGCTAGTACGTTGGATCTAACGCTCTTAGTTAACTGTAGTTTGTGATAGGTGCAGATTTCCCGCTACTTCAAGAGAAAATCAGTTAGTCACTGGAAATCTTTTCAGTTATGAGCTGGATTTGCAGATGCTTAAAAATTGTACCGTGTTGAATTTAGGCCTTTAATAACTCTCTGTTCCAGGAGGCTTAGATTTTCTTATCAGAACCATCCCTCCCCGACTCTCACTAGGTCTTTGACCAGAGTTGCTACTAAGTTAGTGGCTGAAGAGGAGAGGAAGGTGGGTGGAGCCTGGCTCTGTCAGTTACTCTTTGACTACAGGCTCCAAACTTGCCCAGCCTCCCCAGCTGTGATTAACACCCACCACCCAGGGCCTGGGGATGGTGACGTGGTGTGTGAAGCACCTCTGAGCTTCCTTGGGCCGGAGTAGTGCTTTCTGCCCTGTGGGCGCTCTCCCTGCGGCCTTGGGGTCTAGGATTGCACATGGACAACTTAGATAGGGTCTGGGGCCACCTGTTGCCTGGCCCCCCAGCTCCTCAACTCTCGCGGTCTGTCTTCCACTGCAGCTCAGTCTCCTGCCCTCAGGGTCCCTCCTGGATCTCGTCGGCACCAGGATCTGTACCGTGTTTTCACTCAGTTTCAAGCCTGTCACTTCTGCCCATCACCCCCTCTGGCTCTTCCCAGCTCACTTACTCCAGGGGTCAGCAGTTGCCTGACCACATTCAGACCTCCAGGCCTTTCCCCTGCCCATCGCCCCACCCACAACGCACTTCTCCCCTATCCCTCCTCTACTTCTGTGCTCTGTCCCTGTAACCCCTCACAAACACTCGTGACTGCCTTGTGCCCCTCACCCTCTGCATTCCCGTCTGGCAGAATCCCAGCCCTGGTTAAACCTGACTGTCTCCCCGGCCCTGTCTCTGCCCCTGAGTGCTGCGCAACTTGGGCCCCTAGACGCCCTGAGCACAGGCTTCCCCAGCGGCCCTTGCAACCCTCCTCCCCGCTTGCCCCCGCCCCCAGCAGCTGAGGCTTTTCTGCCGCAGCCCCCGCTGCCCCCTCCTCCCTGCTCCTGCTCTTTCCGGCTCTTGCCTTTGCCTCACACATGGTTGAAAATCTAGAGATCATCCCAGGTGACTCTTGCGCTGGGAACCTGGGCCCACCTGCTCCTGCCATCTCAGTCAGGGCTTCCTCGGGCCCTCCTACCCCCTTGTCAGCATTTCTTCCTCTTTGCCAAAGCGTCTCCGTCAGGAGGCAGCATGCCTGCCGTCACTCATGGACAGGGTGCCCTCGGCCCCTCGCCTTGCTGCGGCTGCCCTCCTCCCTGGCCCCTTCCTGCCAGGGTTGTGCTCCCACCCTCGCTTCTGCTGCCACCAACCAGGCCCTGAACTTGCTCCCATCAAGGTCACTAGAAAGCTTGATTTTGCCAAATCCAGGGCATCTTTTGTGTGTCTGTGTCAGTTTGACCTTAGCACTGGCAGCCACTCCTTCCCCCTTGGAGCAGCTCTCGGGGCTCACCTTGCCTCAGGGCCCCTCCTGAGCCTGTGCTGCTCCCTCCTCCTCTTCCGGCTCCTAACGCCTGCATCCCGTTCCTTCTCTCTGCTCGCCCTGAGCCCCAGATGTGCACCCCACACATCCACGAAACCTGCTTCTCCAGCCTTTCCCATGTTAGCAGTGGCACCACTGCTTGTGCACTTGGTTGAGCCAAATCCCTACAGTTGATGTCTCTTCCCTTCTGTTCACCTGTCCCGTCTGTCAGCACGTCCTTTGCAGTCTGTCTTCAGAATAAACCCCACATCTGCCCGCTGACTTTCCTCCCTTGGCCATCAGCAGGCCTGGTGCATGCAGGTCACCCTGTGTGGCATCTCGGCTGAGGGCCACAGTGACATGGGCCAGGCTCTGCCCGCACTCTGACCCCGTGCAGCCTCTTAACCTGTGCAGCACCAGGGGTTCACGCATGGTGAAGACCCTGCTGTAGTTCTTCAGTAGCTTTTTGCATTGCACTTCCATTAAATACAAGATAGGGCATCTGTCTGACAGGACTTTGTTAGAAAATAATGTTATTCCTGTTGGACTCCAAGGGATCTAAGTGTTTTTTTTCCCTGTGATGAGGTCAACACAGTATTTTCCACAAATTATCCCACGAATCTGCTTGTTTATTTACCCCTCAAAGAGTTTGAGTTGTTAAATGTGTTCCTTTTAGGAAGTTACCTGGAACTTGAGAATCACGGTGACACAGAAGTGAGGTGGCACCTGTCATCCTTAGCCCCACCTTACGTCAAGGTCAGTAATAATTGCCTCAGATATACTCATTTTAATGTTTAACTTTATGCAGGATGTTTCAAAATCTGAATTATGAGCATATGTTGAGATTACTGGTTTTTGTTCCCCTGCATCATTTACTTAATTATCTTTGTAAGTGGGGCTAACCTGCCCAGTCGTGTTCACAAGGTGGTTTTGAGAGTCAAGTTAGAGAATGTATGTGAAAATACGTGCTTGTTCTGTTTCATGCTCTCTCCTGCAACTCTGCTTTTTATCTGAAATAACTATTTTGAAAAATATTTAAAAGTTTTATACCAGGGCATTGTGTGTGTGCTTTTCTATCCTGAGTTCCAAGTGCTGCTGTGTGTTTTCACCTAGTGGGAGTGAGTGCAGAGACGGGATTGAACCTTCCTTGCCAGTGAGTCTTAGCCTGTGTGCCCTGCAAGTGGTGTCCGCCACTGGGCACCACCCGAGCCAAGTGTGTGGTCACGTGTGATGTGGCCGCTTTGCCCTTTTCTTGGTTTGACCATCATGGTTATGAGCCATAATGTTAACAAGACGTGTGTAAAAGATAGTGCTGGGGGCTTCCCTGGTGGTGCAGTGGTTGAGAGTCCGCCTGCCGATGCAGGGGACGCGGGTTCGTACCCCGGTCTGGGAGGATCCCACATGCTGCGGAGCGGCTGGACCCGTGAGCCATGGCCGCTGGGCCTGCGCATCCGGAGGCTGTGCTCCGCAACGGGAGATGCCACAGCAGTGAGAGGCCCACGTACCGCAAAAAAAAAAAAAGATAGTGCTGGGCCCACTGACAAAAAATGAAGCACAGGTATCGTATGGAGTGTTGAAACACATGCTCAGCAGGGTCTTCAGGGTCTTTGAGGAAATGGCAGTCCTCCGATGCGGGAGCAGCCTCCTCTCCTACAGAGCACTGCCACCAGTGGTGGGATGAGGGTCTGCGTCAGGTGAGGCCTGGTGTGAGCCAAGCCCAGGGTGCTCCTGGCCCACCATGAAACAGGCTGGTTTGACCTCAATGACCGTGAAGGCAATGGTGTCACTGGAATAGATCCGCTTACTTTTTTGTTTTTTTATTTGATTGTTTAAACGGTGTCTTTGTAGGGAGTTGATGAAAGTGGAGATGTTTTTAGAGCTACCTATGCAGCATTCAGATGTTCTCCTATTTCTGGTGTACTGGAAAGCCATGGAGTCCAGAAGGTGAGTTCTGACACCTTTTCACAGCCGTCTGGTAAGAACACAGTGTTGGCTGGCCAGGAGTGCCTCATTGTTTCCACCCAGAAGAGTTCACTCCACCTGGACCAGTGCTGCTCACAGCCAGGCTGCTGCAGGAGCAGCTGCAGCACAGGTCAGCGCTCTGCTTCTTCAGCGGGACATCTTGTGTGAAACAAAACACCGTGCTTGGTGGTGCGGTTGGTTTACATTCTGGTGTAAGCACTTCAAGTGGCCTCAGGTTGCCAGTGCTTAGAACACGCTTCTGGTAGCGTTGATCTAGACAGTGGTTTTGTTCACCAGCTGTAGTCAGAAAACTCTACCAGTGTTGCAGACCACTCAGTGTTCATGTGGGGTCAACAGTGTGTCTTCAGGGGCAAGTGTGACAGGTCCCTTTAGTACCACTGCCCTGGTAAGTTCTGGTTTGTTTGTAGCCCTGACCTGGCCCCTTCATGTATCTCGCAGGGATGCTAGTTGTTCACGTGGCCTCAGTAATACACTTTTCCTTTTTCATTCTAATAGCCAAAACTCATTTAAACTATAGCATTTACTTGATATGGGTCCAGTTCCTCAGAGATTCAAACTTCTAATAAGGTTTATTAGAACATAGTTGTGAGCTTGCAACTGACCATGAGAGAATTTTTGAGCAATGACAGAGTCACAAACTCTGTGTGCTTCACTGGATCTGTGTAACAGGTTTCCAGAGGGTTTCTGACTTTCTTGTAAAGACACAGAGTTCTACCAGCGTAGTTTATTTCACTTCCCAGACTACAAGCAGCTGAGCAGGGAGCACACGTTGCTCAGCAGAAGTTCTGCATCTGAAAGGAAGGTGCAGAGAAGCCCCAGCAGGAAAGTCGTGAGCTGTGCGTGGATCAGAAGACCTGATGGTATTAAAACAGCAGTGCTCCCTAAACTCATCTACAGGTCCCAATGAAAATCCCAGCTTGTTTTTAAGAGATTGACAGGCTGGTCCTAAAATTCATGTGGGTGTGCAAGGGACCCAGAATAACCAAAACAGTCTTGGAAAAGGATAAAGTTGGAGGTTTCACACTTCCCATTTTCAAAACCTACAAAGCTACGGTAATCAAAACAGTGTGGTATTGACATAAAGATAGACCTATAAAATATGTGATGTAGATGTGAAAGTCCCAAAATAAATCCTCATATTTATGGTCAGCTGATTTTTCAATAAGGGACAATTCAACAGGGAAAGAATGTTTTTCAACAGTGGTGCTGGGACAGCTGGATATCCATGTGCAAAAGAATTAAATTCAACCCTTATCTCACACTATATATAAAAATTAACTTGAAGTGGACCATAGACCTACGTGTAAGAGCTAAAGCTGTAAAACTGCTAGAAGGTAACTGTTGATCTTCACCACTTTGGGTTAAGCATCGGTTTGTTAGATGTAACACCAATAAAGCTCAAGTAACAAAAGGAAAAATAGATGGATTATCAAAGTGTAAAACTTTGTGCATCAAAGGACACGATTAAGAGTGTGAAAAGAAAACCCAGAGTATGGGAGAAAACATTTACAAATCATGTATTTGACAAAGTACTTGTATCCAGAGTGCATCAAGTGTATCCAGAGTGCATCAAAGTACTTGTATCCAGAGTGCAACAACTCAACAATATAAAGACAAATACCCAGTTTAAAAAATGGGCAGAAACTCTGAATAGACATTTTTCCAAAGAAGATATACCAGTGGCCAGTAAAGACATGAAAAGATGCTTAGAATCACTAGTCATTGGGGAAATGCAAATCAAAACCACAGTGAGATCACTTCATACTCACTAGGATGACTGTGATTTTAAAATAATAATAATAGTAATATCAAGTGTTGACAAGGATGTGGGGAAATTGGAACCCTCATACACTGCTGGTGGGAATGGAAAAGGGTGCAGCCACAGTGAAACCAGTTTGACAGTTCCTCAGTAAGTTAAAGGTAGAGTTACCATATGGTCCAGCAATCACACTTCTGGATAAATACTCAAAAAAATTCAAAACCAGTGTTCAAACTTGTACACAAATGTTCATAGCAGCCTTGTTTACAATAGCTCAAAAAGGTAGAAATAACCCAAGTGTCTATCGACTGATAAGCAAAATGTGGTGTGTCCATACAATGAAATTTTACTTGGCAATAAAAGGAATGAAGTACTAATAACATGCTATCACGTGGATGAACATGCCAAGTGAAACCACAAAAGGCCAGATATTGTAAGGTTCAATTTATGGGAAATATCTAAAATGGTAAATCTGTAGAGGCAGAAAGTAGATTAGTGGTTGCTGGGGCTGGGAGTGAGGGTGGAGAAGGGTGGGCAACTGCTCATGGCATGGGATTTCTTTTGGGATTGTTGTATTTTAAATTAGATTGTGGGCATGGTTGCACAGTTCTGGAGATACACTAAAAACCACTGACTACACCTAAAATGGGTGAATTATGTGGTATGTGAACAAAGCTGTAAAAAAAAAAAGAAAAATGAGGAATAGATTGTCTCCCAGGAATTTCTCGTCTTATAATAGTTGACATGGAAATGTAACCTCCGTGAGGTCTCTGGTTTTTGTTTTGTGCGTCACTGTGTATCCTGGACTGAAGTCGCTGCTCACCACATTGTCAGATCACATCTCTCAAATGCACTCTAGGTCTGGATACTTAATTTATGTGCACAGCACATCACTCTGGGACCCTTTAGGGAAGTATTACCAAAGAGCACAACTGTGGTTGTATAGAGTACTGATCCAGAAGGAAAAAACAATTAGTTCGTTATGACTGAGACACCATAATTATGTGAAACGTTGGTCAGTGTGAGATGAGACTAAATGAGCCTAAGGCATGTTAGGGCTTGTTGTAGAACATGCAGTAGTGGTTTTCCCTCCTCTGTTTTTTATTCATTGGTGTTAGAGGAAGTGTAAGTGGGGTTTGTAGGAGGTGTGGTGCTGTGGTTCCAGTGGCTCCAGATGGTTGTGTGCTTGCACCATTCAGGGCATGGTTGTATCCATCCTTTCTGAATCCTCCCATTGCCCTGTCATCCATGTCCCCCACCCCGGTAGCTCCTGCCTCTGTGCTCCCAGCCTGCAGGCCCAGTTGTTTCTTAGATTCCGTGTCCACAGAAATTAGGTCAATGAAGCATTTTAATGTTAAGTCCAGACTCAAAGATACTGATTTATTGTTATCCTAACTAGGAATCAGTATTTTTAACACTAAACATTTAATTAAAAAGCTCTTAACGCTGGTAAAATTTATAAAATACTGTTTTAAAATACTTCAACTTCCTCACTGTTGACCTTTGACATGCTGCACACAAAGATTTTGTGTGTTTGACTTGGAGCTGTGTGGTCGGGGTGATGTTCTGAAGTGAGTTAGGGTAAGAGCTGCTCTGGTGGGCACAGCATCCTGGCTCCTCTGCCTCTGCTCCCACACCCACCCCTTCCTTCCTGTGGACCCTCTCGTCCCCTGCAGTTAGTGAGGTGTGAGGCCTTAGTCCTTCACCACTTGGCTAGCAGTGGGTCCCATAAGCATTTCCATGGAAGTCTGCATTGTATTTTGGGGGGTGTCAGACCTTCCTCATTTAGGTCTTGTACTCTAGAATTTTTTAATAACTTTTTTTTAAGAGTTTGCATTATTTTAACATTTTATTTCTATTTTTTGAAATATTGTTGTACAATAGCATATGTTACAGGTGTACAATATAATGATTCACAATTTTTAAAGGTTATACTCCATTTGTTATTGTGCAATATTGGCTATATTCCCCATGTTGTACAATATATCCTTGTAGCTTATTTATACCTAAAGAGTTAGTACCTCTTAATCCACTACCCCTATGTTGCCCCTCCCCGCTTCCTTTTCCCCACTGGTAACCACTAGTTTGTTGCCTACATCTGTGAGTCTGCTTATTATTTATTTGTTGCATTTTTTAGATTCCATAGATAAGTGATATCATACAGTATTTGTCTTTCTTTCTCTGACTTCTTCCACTTAGTACAATGCCTTCCAAATCCATGCAAATGGCATGCAAATGGCATGATTTTATTCTTTTTCATGGATGAGTAATATTCCATTGTGTGTATATGTATGTGTGTATATATATATACATATATATATACACACATACACACACACATATATATTACTACATCTTCTCTATCCATTCGTCTATTCATGGACACTTACGTTCCTTCCATGTCTTGGCAATTGTAAGTAGTGCTTCTGTGAACATTGGGGTGCATGTATCTTTTCAAATTAGTGTTTTTAGTTTTTAATTTTTTGGGTAAATACTCAGGAGTGGAATCACTGCATCATATGACAGTTCTATTTTTAGTTTTTTGAGAAACCTCCATACTTTTCTCCATAGTGGCTGCACTAGTTTACATTTCCACCAACAGTGTACTAGGGTTTCCTTTTCTCTACATTCTCTCCAATATTTGTTATTTGTGTTCTTTTTTTGATGATAGCCATTCTAACAGGTGTGAGGTGATATCTCATTGTGGTTTTGATTTGCATTTCCCTGGTGATTAGTGATGTTGAGCATCTTTTCATGTGCCTGTTGGCCATCTGCATTTCCTCTTTGAATAAATGTCTATTCAGTTCTTCTGCCCATTTTTTAATCAGTTGTTTGAGTTTTTTGATGTTGAGTTGTGTGAGGTTTTTATATATGTTGGATATTAACTCCTTACTGGTCATATCATTTGCAAATATTTTCTCCCTTTAGTAGGTTGTCTTTTCATTTTGTTGATGGTTTCCTTTGCTGTGCAAAAGCCTTTAAGTTTAATTAGGTCCTATTTGTTTATTTTTGCTTTTATTTCCTTTACCTTAGGAGACAGATCCAAAAAAAGTACTGCTATGATTAATGTCAAAGAGTGTTCTGCCTTTGTTTTCCTGTAGCAGTTTTATGGTTTCTGGTCTTTAATCCATCTTGAGTTTATTTTTGTATATGGTGTTAAAGAATGTTCCAATTTCATTCTCTTACATGTAGCTGTCCAGTTTTCCCAGAACCACTTACTGAGGAGACTGTCCTTTCTCCATTTTATACTCTTACCTCCTTTGTTGTAGATAATTGACCATAGATGGGTGGTTTTATTTCTGAGCTTTTTGTCCTGTTCCATAGATCTATGTGTCTGTTTTGGAGCCAGTACCATGCTGTTTTTGATTACTGTAGCTTTGTGGTATAGTGAATTCTACCAAACATTTAGAGAAGAGTTAACACCTCTCCTTCTCAAACTATTCCAAAAAATTGCAGAAGAAAGAACACTTTGTAATTCATTCTATGAGGCCATCATCACCCTGTTATCAAAACCAGGCAAAGATATCACACAAAGAAGAAAATTACAGACTAATATCACTGGTGAACATGGATGCAAAAATCCTCAAAAAAGTACTAGCAAACTGAATCCAACAATACATTAAAAGGATCATACACCATGATCAAGTGGGATTTATCCCAGGGATGCAAGGATTTTTCAATATCTGTAAATCAGTCAGTGTGATACACCACATCAACACATTGAAGAATAAAAACCATATGATCAGGGACTTCCCTGGCAGCGCAGTGATTAAGAATCCGCCTGCCATTGCAGGGGACACGGGTTTGATCCCGGGTCTGGGAAGATCCCACATGCCGTGGAGCAACTAACTAAGCCTGTGCGCCACAACTACTGAAGCCCACGTGCCTAGAGCCTGTGCTCCGCAACAAGAGAAGCAACCGCAATGAGAAGCCCGTGCACCACAACAAAGAGTAGCCCCTGCTCGCCGCAACTAGAGAAAGCCTGCGCACAGCAACGAAGACCCAAAGCAGCCAAAATAATTAATTGATCAATCAATTAATTAAAAACAAAAAATATATATGATCATCTCAATAGATGTAGAAAAAGCTTTTGATAAAATTCAACATCCGTTTATGATTTAAAACTCTTCAGAAAGTGGGAACATACCTCAACATTATAAATGCCGTATTTGACAAACCCACAGGTAACATCATACTCAACGGTGAAAAGTTGAAAGCATTCCCTCGTAGGTCAGAAACAAGACAAGAATGTCCACTCTCGCTACTATTATTCAACATAGTTTTGGAAGTCCTAGCCACGGTAATCAGAGAAGAAAGAGAGATAAAATGGATCCAAATTGGAAAAGAAGTAAAACTCACTGTTTCCATATGATACGATACTATGCTTAGAAAATCCTGGATTTTCTATACCAGAAAACTAGAACTTATTATGAATTTGCTAAAGTTGCAGGATACAAAATTAACATACAGAAATCTGTTACATTTCTGTACAGTAACAACAAACTATCAGAAAGGGAAAAGGAAACAATCCCATTTACCATTGCATCAAGAAGAATAAAATACTTAGGAATAAACCTACCTAAGGAGGCAAAAGACCTGTACTCAGAAAACTGTAAGACACTGATGAAAGAAATTAAAGATGACAACAGATGTACTGTGTTCTTGGATTGGAAGAATTAATATTATTAAAATGACCATACTACCCAAGGCAATCTATAGATTCAGTGCAATCCCTATCAAAATAACAATGGCATTTTTCACAGAACTAGTACAAAAAATTTTTAAATTTGATTGGAAACACAAAAGACCCCAGATAGCCAAAGCAGTCTTGAGAAAGAAAGATGGAGCTGGAGCAGTCAGGCTTCCTGACTTTAGACTGTACTACAGAGCTACAGTAATTAATAACTTTTTTTTAATTAAAAAATTTACATTTTGAGGAATATGTTACTTAAAGCCTTAAAGAAAAGTATACTTGGATCTGATTAATGGCAGAATTAGCCAAAGCAAAGACATTTTTCCCTTCAAGTTTTTCATACCACACTTTGAATTGGTAATCTAACTGCATGTGTGTAAGGTTCCGTGTCTGAATTTCTCTCCTGGATGTGTTGTTTGTAGGTCTCCATCACGTTTTTGCCCAGAGATAGAGGAGACTATGCCCAGTTTTGGGACGTTGAGTGTCACCCTCTTAAAGAGCCTCACCTGAAGCACACCTTGAGATTCCAGCTCTCTGGACACGTGAGTGTTACACTGAATTTAAGTAAATTATTGGGTGTGTTTTTTTAAAGACACCAAGGGAAACTGGCATGAAAAACTGGCCTGTTGTTTTTGGTATTATTGTTATCCCATTAATTCTGTTATAGATTCTTACCATCTTAGTTTTCTTATGTGTCTTTATTGATTGGCTCTATGAAATTTGTTTGCCTTAATTAGGTAAGATTGTGTGTTTGTGTGTGTGTGTGAGAAAGAGAGAGAGAAAGAAACAGTGCAAGATAAAGCATTTTGTGATTAAAGGAATTTAGAAATCTTAAATCTCCTTTTTAAAAATTAGGAAGGAAGTAATAGAATTCAAATAGGTAAGTGTCCACATGTTTATTTCTCCTCCTCCACCCTGTGTTTTTTTTATACAGAGTGTCAAAGCAGAACGTGAGCTTGAAAATTCACGCATTTCCACAAATAGCCTCATTAAAATAGATAATTTACTTAAGCCCCGAAGACAACCTGTATCAGAGGCGTCTGCTCTCATACCTGGGTATGTTGTTTCTGTCATTCTCATGAATTTTTCCCAGGGCTTTATTGAGGTATAATTACATTCGGTAAAATGCCCAGTGGCTTACCTGTGATTGACGTACGTCACCCCCACTGCAGCCAGGTAGAGACCGTTTCTCTCTCCTGGAGCGTCCTCACATGCATGCCTCTCTGCAGCCACCCACACCCTCACCCAGGATTTGTTCTGTTCCTGTGTGTTGCCATAGTTTTGTGGAATTTCATGCACATGTGCACTCAAGTTGTGTCTGGCTTTCACTTAACGTAGTGATTTCGGGATCATCCGTGTTGGTGAGTGTACCTATGGTTTGTTCCTTTCGTTGTTGAGTTCTCGTGCCCCATCATAGGAGCACATCACGATTGTTTCATTTTCCTTTTAGCATTTGGTGGCTTCTGACTTGGAGCCCTTGTGAATGAAGGTGCAGTGAATATTATTATATGTGTATTTCTGTGGACATATTTTTTCATTTCTTTTGGGTAAAAATATCTAAGAGTAGAATTGCTGGGTCATACGGTAGAAATTTATTTAACCTTAAACTGCCAAAGAATGTTCCCAAAGTAGCTGTTCCAATTTACATTCCAAAACACAGTGTATGAAAGTAGATTCTTAAAAACTTCGAAAAATGTATGTTATACCAGCAGCTTACAAAGCTTTAGTGGTAGTATGTAAATGTTTTACCTAATGAAAAAAAAATTTTTTTTTCAGGGATATGTTTTTTTTTTAACTTTTTTTAAATTGAAGTATAGTTGATTTACAGTGTTGTATTAATTCCTGCTGCACAGCAAAGCAATTCAGTTATACATATATATACATTCTTTTTTTAATATTCTTCTCCATTATGGTTTATTACAGGATATTGAATATAGTTCCCTGTGCTATACAGTAGGACCTTGTTGTTTATCCATTCTCTGTATAAAAGCTTACATCTGCTAACCCCAACCTCCCACTCCATCTTCCCCCACCCCCCTCCCTCTTGGCAACCTCCAGTCTGTTCTCTATGTCCATGAGTCTGTTTCTGTTTCTTAGATATGATCATGTGTGTCGTATTTTAGATTCCACATATAAGTGATATCATATGGTATTTGTCTTTTTCTTTCTGACTTACATGAAAATGTTTCTTATAATCTTTAGTTAACTAACATTTAGGTCTAACTTAGTTGTGGAGGAAGGTGCTTGTAAGGAAAATATGTTAAGTTCCTCTCAGGGAGGAGGAAGCGCTGCTGCTGTCTCAGCTGCTTCCCTGCACCCCTGGACACTTCCTGCCGCCAGCAGTTTGTCTTAACACACATTAGTCAGTCGCCTTTACAGAGCTACTTTAACTGAGTTGCGGGAGAAAACAAAGCCACACTTCATAATGTAATATATACAAATAGTTTAAGTTACTATGGATTTTAAATAGTTAACCTTCAGACCTATCTCCATAGCAGGCAGCTTGACCTCACCCACCGTGGAGTTTATGCCCCAGAAGATGTGTATCGGTTTCTGCCAACGAGAGTTGGGGAGTCAAGGACGTTGAAAGTCAATTTGCGAAATAATTCTTTTATTACACACTTGGTAAGTTGGAAATCTTGCTGTGGGTTTTGGAAAAGTAAGTGTATTCTACTATTTGATAAACATTTTCCTGATAATTAGAAGCTTGTTTTATAGATTAAGTTATAATAGTTAAGTTTTAAAATGCCTTAATACCGTTATTTGAAAAGAAACTCAAGTGAATTTCATGATCCTTTACCTGAAAATTATTTAGTATTTGTTTTCATTTTTTAATTTTTCCTCTTGTTTTCTTCTGTACTATCACACCAGCATATTTCTGGATAACATTTACTCCAGTTAGAACTAGAATAAACTCATTAAACTTCCCCTAAGTGTTTTCATGAGCATTTATCGTTTTACCTCATTTTGTGGCTATACGGTATGTTGATTTAAGTATGCACAAATATCTAACTTGTATAACTTCATAAAATGTTTCATATTAAATTCCAGCTCAAGTTTTTAAGTCCCAGAGAACCTTTCTACGTCAAACATTCAAAATATTCTTTGAGGTGAGTTTATCATAAATCAAAATGTTCTCATCCTAGTGCAGGTCTTTGTGTTCAGGAGCCTGAGATTGCTCTTGGGGGTTAGGACTGTGAGGTCTGTCTCTGTTGCAACCCCTCATCCTCCTCACCAACACCACAGAGCACCAAGCACGTGGTGAAGGAGACAAGGAACCTGCTAGGGAAACAGTCCGTGACCTGTGGGTACGTGTGGCGAGTAGCAACTCAAACTTGCGCAGTGTTTGGACTTAGTGCGTGACTCCTGTTTCCCAGTATTTTGACAGCCATATACTTACATAGAACCTTAATTATCTTGTGATTAACTTTAGAGTGATTTCTGCGTCACATGTTATTTTCACTACACTGAGAATCAGGGATTTAAATTTTAACTAATTAGGACAAAAACCTTCCCAGATTAATTGGGAAAATTTTATTATCCTATTTTCCAGTTGTCATTCTTCAAATAACCCTGTATTGTTCTTAAATCAGGGCTACATTTTCTTGTCATCCTTGCTTATTTTCTTTTTTTAAAAATGTGTTTGTTTTTATTTATTTTTAAGGTGTATTATGTATATATATTCTTTCAGTTTTATTGACATAATTGGCATACAGCACTGTGTAAGTTTGAGGTATACAGCATAATGATTTGACTTACATACATGATGAAATGATTATCACAATAAGTTTTGTGAACACCATCATCTCATATAGATACAAAATTAAAGACATAGAAAAAATTTTTTTTCCTGCGATGTGAACTGTTAGGATTTATTCTCTTAACAACTTTCATATATAATGTACAACATGTTCAGTATATTTATCGTGTTGTACATCATATCCCTGGTACGTACTTAACCTTACAACTGGAAGTTTGTACTTTTTGACTGTCTCATCATCCAGTTCTCCCTCCCCCAACCCCCTGCCTCTGGTAACCACAAATCTGATCTTTTCTATGCATTTGTTTTTGAAGTATAATTGACCTACAACACTGTTAATTCCTGTATTTCTATATGTTTTTATTTCTATACGTTTGAAACTGATTACCACACTAAATCTAGGATGATACATTACCACACAAAGATATTACATAGTTATTGACTATATTCCCCACGCTGTACATTTCATACATGTGATTCATTTATTTTGGAACTGTGGACGTTTGTATCTCTTAATCTCCCTCACCTATTTCTTTCTTCCTCCTACCCCCATCCCCTCTGGCAACCACCTGTTTTGTCTTTGTATCTATGACTCTATTTCTGTTTTGTTATGTTTGTTCATTTGTTTTGTTTTTTAGATTCCACATGGAAGTGAAATCATACAGTATTTGTCTCTCTCTGACTTATTTCACTTAGCATAATATCCTCCAGGTCCATTCATGTTATTGCAAATGGCAAGATTTCACTCTTCTTTATGGCTGAGTAGTATTCCACTGTGTATCTACACCACATCTTTATCCGTTCATCTGTTGATGGGCACTTGGGTTGCTTCCATATAATACCTTTTTCCATCCTCTCACTGTCAGTCTATGAGTGTCTTTAGATCTTAAGTGACTTTTGTAGCAGCATATATACGGGCCTTGTTTTTGTATCCATTCAGCTGCTCTTTTGACTGGAGCATTGAATCCATTTACATGTAAAGTAATTATTGATAGGTATGTACTTACTGCCATTTTGTTAATTGTTTTAGGGTCTTGCTAATTTTCTTTTTCCATATGATGTACATAAAGGCTGAAATCTCAAACTGGGTTGTCACTGTTATTTAGAATTTTAACAGTAGAGTTCTGTTGCACTTAATACTGAAAAATAATTTTATCTTCATCTTTGAATCTTTAATTAAACAATTTAGTTATTATAAGATCTTTCATTTTAGCATCAAGAGGCTGTCCCAGAAACATGTTATATTTTGTGAAAACTTGGCCCACTTGCAGGCGTTCAAGGGCTGTCTCTGAGTTACTAGCCCAGCAGCACTGACTCAGAAGCTTACACTTACCTCCAGATACTGGAAGATGAGTCGTGGGGACCGTTCTCTCCACCTCTCGTCCTTTCTTCCCCTTCTCGTCCCCCCTCCCCCATCCCATGTGCTATGAAACCTGCCTCTCAGGAGCCCAACCTAAAGGCACGAGTTGTGCAGAGTCAGCAATGAATATACCTAGAAAGCTACCATGGACTTAACTTCTCTGAGCCTCAGTTTCCTAATTTGTGAAATGGAGATGAAAAGCCACTGGCAGCCTGGACTCGTTACAGGAGTATGTGAGAGGTGGTCGTGGGGAGCCCCAGCAGGACCCACAATGTCGATAGAGCATCATGGTTTCTGTCGGTGCTTTCCCAGCCGGTCCCTTCAGTGAGAACATGGATGAGGGGGGCCTGGGTTTACAGCACTCCTAAGGCTGAGCTTTCCCGCTTTTCTGCCCTGAGCTCTTGTCTGTGGGTCCCTCCCATGACGGCCTGAGACTGGCGACATTCCACAGTCAGTAGAGTAGGTTGGCTCTGCTGAACTGAGGCAGAGCTGCAGAAACAATTCACCTATTTAAAAATAGGTTGTTTAAATTCCCAATTGTGACACTTTTTAGTAACAGAGTACAAATTGATACTGAGTAAGTGATCTGTCCTGAACACCGTTATTATCTGAATTTGAACTTTATCATAACGGCCTTATTAACTCTGCTTCCCGTTTACTCTGTGTCTCGTTCACATCCCTGAGCTTGGTCAGCGTTTTGCAGGTGTGTGTCTTTAAACGTGAAGCAGAGGGGGTGGAATACTTATGTGTAAACCAGTGTATACCTGTCACAGCTTACTGGACGGGCTTCAGATTTTTGTTTCAAGGAGCTTTTATCTTTAAAAAAGTCTTTTTAAAAAAAGTTCAAGAAACCTTCAGATTTAAAAAAAATTCCCTTGAAGAGCCTAGCAGCTTTTTAAAAAACACTGTTTGCATTCAGCTCATCTACAGTTTTGGTAAGGACTCGTTACTTACAATAACTTGTTAAATCACTTGCCCATTTTATGGCTGAAGGATGATGCAGTCAACTTACCTGGAGATAAACATTCCTTTTTCAGCTTTCATCATTAAATACACTGTAGTTTCAAATTCTCTTCTGATGTTATGTTCTTTGCTTAATTTGCTTTCACAGATTTTTAAAAATTGAATTATATTTTAGCTGAAATTTGTAAATCAGCTCCTTCTTGATTCTTTGTAGAAAAAGAACCTGTTTGTGTTCGATCCCAATAGCATTACATGCGGCAGCCTCTGGCCTAGCAGGGCTGTAGGGACCAGCCAGCTGAGTGAGGCCCACAGGCAGTTTGTGGTCACCAGTGAGCTGTTAGACCTTCACAGGAGACCACACGACCTAAATTGAAATGTAATTTTGGCAGTTAACATGTCAGAGTATTTTCATAATTGCCACCTTCAGTTTCCTTCTCCTACCCCTGTGACCAGCGGGTAGTGTCCTCCTTCCTCGTGCGCCTGGGTGCCCATCTTGTGTCCCAGCAGCACTTCCTCCTCCTCATCACGCACAGCTCCCTGCAGTGCTGTTGACATGACAGGCGTGATGCTTAAAGCATTCCTAACAAGGAACCTTTATAAATGAGATGGCGTTTTGCTTAGTTTCAACTTGTCTAAAAACCAATTTTAAAATATAAAATGTGTTCATTCTAGTAATCTAAAAGTAGACATTTTTATAGAGTTGAACTTGGTGACTTGCCATTCCAGTGCTAGAACATTTTAAGCTGTCCTGAATTAGACACTCAGTGCTTTTCTCTGCAGCCTAGGTCATGTCACAACATCTAAGAGAACTTAGAAACATGAGAAACTATTTTGTAATTAAGCAAAATTCGGGCAGTTTACATAAGCTAGCATTTAAAATAGCATCACAAAATACATTTTGTTTGCTTATACTCTTCAAACATATTATTTTAAAATGTTTTTAACTTTTTATACTTTGAAAAGAAATTTAAATAAGGTAATTTTATACTTTATTGGTGGCAGGTAAAGTTATTCTGATGCATTTCATTATGGAACTTAGGATAAATATATAATGTTACAGATTCCAGCATCAACTTTAATAATTAGCAACTCAGTGTAAACTTGATGAAATATGAATAAGAAAACCATGCGTGCAAAGCAGTAACTTTGATCTGTTCAACAAGGTGAAGTAAACTCTAAGTCGTAGAAAAGTCTTCTCTCATGACATGTCCGTAGGCTTAAGTCTTAAGTCTTACGTAAAGGAAGGTGGGAAAGCTGGTTTTTTCATATGTAAGAATGACTTCTTTCTATTTTGGAGAAGTAGCGGTTTGTCAGCTCTCTTCAGTGTCCACTCTCCTAAAGTGGAGCTCACCTGAGAATTCTTCCGCAAACTGAGGCAGGGGCTGCTGTCAGTGCAGGCGCGGAGGGCTTTGTACCTGTCCCGAGAACGAGACTGTTGGACCCTGGACGGGCTCATGAGCTGTAGGGGGCCGGTATGGCGAGGCTGGCCTCGGCGGGTAGACAGTCTGTGGCGGGTAGACAGTCTGTGCCGAGGCTCCTGGGGAGCCCCTCCCTGTCCCCTGTGGTCACGTTCTCTTCCTCAGGGGCCGCTTGCCCTGGGACCCGTGAACCCCACTCCCCAAGTAGTAGTGCGGCTTCCGTCACCTCGGGTACGCCCTCCCAGGAGGCCCCTCTCCCGGGCTGTCCTCGTGCGGTGGGGACTGTCAGCTGACTGCAGATCAGTAGGCGGGAGCCCCGCACATCCTGGGGGTTTTGCCTTAGGCGGAGGTACTGGGGGAGGGCGTGTGTTGGGCAGGTTTATGTCATCCACGGAAAGCGGTAGATTGTGAAGGAGCTAATGGAAAAGGAGCATTAATGAGCAGTTTTTTGGTAAAGGTTCTGTCTTGGGCTGTACGTGATCATCTCTTTCTCATGTCTTTTTAAGAAGAATTTGTTGTGTTTCCACTTACCCCCGAAAGCATCCTCTGTTAACTTTGTTCAAGTCTAATCTCTGCTGAGACATTGCAGCTAAGGCCCCGTCTGCTGGGCTCACAGCAGCGCATGCAGGTCCTGGTGAGCCAGCCCCTGCGGCTGAGCGGCCAGGCCCTGCTGTGTCCTTCAGAGGGAAGCCAGGGAGCAGCAAAGTGCTCATTTTAAGTTAAAGAAAAAGAAAAATTACGGTTGCTGTAATTTGTAGGTTCATGGGCATGAGGGGTGAGGGGGTTCCGGGCACCCCGCCGGCCCTGCCTCTGTACCTCCTGCTGCTTGCTCTGGGGCCTCTGCTGCAAAATTCGTCATTGGATGGTAGGAGGTTTTGAACTAGATCTCTGTGTTGTGTCTATGTGCTTTCCTATTACGTGTTCCCGTGTGTGTGTGTGTGTGTGTGTGTGCAGTGTGTTTATATGTGTGTGGTGTGTGTATGTGAGTGTGCGTGTGTATATGTGTGTGTGAGTGTGCATGTGTGTGGGGTGTGAGTGTGTGCTGTGGGGGGGTGGGAGTGTGCATGTGTATGTGAGCGTGCATGTATGTGGAGAGAGCGTAAAGCCCTCTTGGTAACAGCACAGTCACTGCTTCGCCGCACTGCTGGTGCTGGAGTTGTGTGAATCCGTGGTTCTTTTTAAGTTGCACCCCCCATTTATTCAGTGTCTGTAAATCTAAAGCAGGGGATACATGTTTGTCATAATATGTTTTTCAAAACCCTTCCTCAGTTAAATATGGGTTTCTTTATTCCATGTTAATAATGAGATCCTCTAGAGATTTACTTGGGGTATTTTAATGCTTTTAGTAATTCATAAGTTAAAAAAGCCTCTTAGGTTGGCAGATTGTACTACGTCATTCTGAGGATTGAGATGCTAACATGAAAGAGAAAATTGTCCTTTGTCAGTGCCGTCGAAAGATACCAGTTTTTTTAAAGGCACCTTAACTTTGATGTGGGGAAATGAGGTAAATGCATTGGGGGAAAATGACCCAGACTTTAAATATGTATATTCTGCGTTATCAGTTACATGCAGGAAAAGGGCTTTGAAAAACTTAGACTGTTTTCTGAATTTCTAGCCCACTGTGCTGGGTTCATCAGGAAACATGCTGGAAACAAAAGCACAGGTCAGATCCAATGGCTGATCCTGAACACGTGTGGTTGAGATCAAGGGCGGGGCCCCTGCCCTCTGAGGAGAGTCTGAAAGCTGTAAAGTTTCACTCAAAAATGATTAAGACAGAAAGTTGGTGACATCACACAGGTGTGGGAAAGTGCCTTTGTCTCATTCCCTGGGAATAAAGGTGTATTTTTGAAGCTTTTGGGACCTCGTTTTATGAGCAAAAACAACCCCCCGCCCATGTACTACTTTTAAGCACAGGGCATTCATTACCTGCCTCGATAGAATCTGAAAATAAATTTTCAAGAAGACTTTTGGAAGGTTTCATATGAAATTTGGAGCAAAACCCACCAGCCCTGTAAATGTTGGTCCTGCTGCCCCGGGGGCGGTTGGTGGCACGTGCTCCCTGACCTTTCGGGGGCCGGTGGCCTCCTGCTTCTACAGATGCAGCACCAGGCCCTGGGCCTCTTGGCTCCTGCTTCCTTGACCGTGTTTGCTCTCCGCCAGGCATCGTGAGGCTGGAGGGGCTCCGTGTGCCGTGGCCTTGGTGTTGACACCCCTTTCTCTCTGCAGAGCCCAGCACTACATCAACATGCCTGTGCAGTTCAAGCCCAGGTCTGTGGGCAAGTTTGAAGCTTTGCTCGTTGTTCAAACCGACGAAGGCAAGAGTGTCGCCATTCGACTCATTGGTGAAGCTCTTGGGAAAAGTTAACTAGAGTCCACTTTGTGTAAAGTAAATGACATAAGTTATATTTTGGTAACTTCATTTTTTTCTATACTACAGTTACGCCTTTGTATATATTTTGTATGATAAATTGGATGTCTATAACTATAGATTTGTTCTTTTGAGAAGCTAATACTGAAGACCTGACTAAAATAATCATGTAACTATCCTACAGTATTGTATTTAACTTTTACAGGGGAGAAGAGAGTTCTATTTTTGCATTGATTATGATATTCTGAATAAATATGGCATATATTTTAGTTGGTATATCCAGAAATAAACTTAATTTCCATTGAATTTGGTGGTTTTTTATATGCTGTCATGTAGACATTAGAATATCACTTTATTCTGCTAATTATTTCCAAGCGCCTTGGTCTGTTCTGTGATTTTTCTCCTCCATTACAGTTCTGTTTCCCTTAAGAAATTCCTTCTTGGTTCCTTTGTCTTTTAGCTAATTGCCCAGAGTAGAAAGGAAAGCTTCCTTTCAAAGAAATTGTCTTTCTCCGGAGTGGGGCAGGCTCCACGTTCTGTGCAGACACATTGGAGAGGTTGATGGTATATTTTAAGAGAGCGTTTATTGAAATTAAAGCTGGATGGGACAACTCCAGAATCCGGTGTAGAAGGGCACTGCCATCAGGTACCAGAGGGACCCGGGGCACAGGGAGTGAGGGCAGTGAGCCGCCCGAGGGGACGGAGTGCTCTCCTGCTGTGATGTTCCCTGGTTCTACCAGGAGAGACGTGAGTATTAATTGCTCTGTGGCCATTGCTGGTGAGTGGTTGTGCAGCAGCGTGGGGGTCGCAGCCGGGTATTATCGATGGAGCAGAAGGACCTCGGAGGGTGTGCAGAGCTGCCAGGAGGGCTCTAACCCCCAGCATTTACAACCGCGACAGAGAAACACTCTCCTTCCTGAGCACAGATTTAAGACAGTCTTATACGTCTGCCACATGGGTCAGTAATCACAGGTGAAGGGTAGAGGCAGTCCCACAACTCTTGATCCCTCTGTGATTAAAACTGCTCTCCTTCAGTGTCAGCTCTCTTCAATGTCCACACTCCTAAAGTGGACACTTCCCTGTTTTGTTTCCTCTTTAGATTTTTCATTTCATGCCCAGGGAAAGATCTGGGACAGGGGATCCTGTAAGTCTTTAACTGCGCCCTGAGCCCACTGAGCACTGGGCCGTGTTCCCATCTCTGACGCCCGTGGACGCTCGTGCAGACGGGAGGGGTGCGGCGGGGACGCCCCGCAGGGGCAGGCACGACCTCGGAGCAGCACGGGCTGTGACACGAGGTGAGGAGAGGCCGGTGGTGAGAGTGTGGCTGGAAACGCAATCCTCCCAGGGGTGTTATAACCATTACTTCTCCTGCGCCCGGTGCTGACCCCAGAAGATGCACGGACACATGTGGAGGTGATTGTGTGTTTGCTCCATGAGCAAGTCTGACCCAGGCCCAGGGCCACTGTTGTGCTGACCTGCCCTCAGGTCGGTGGGAAGCCCCACGCTGTTCGCTTGAGGAGGTCCTCCCTGCGTTTGGGATGACCCACAAAATGGCTGTTCTGTGGGGTCGGCCTGAGGAAATGCCACGTTGTGGACTTGGCTGCATGTGAGACTTGCTCCCTGAGAGCTGTGAGGCCAGCAGGCACAACGCAGACCCCGCCACGCCAGATGCCAGGGTGCCACCCACAGCCGCCACCATTGCCCTTGTGCTTTCGGGCACAAGGGCGACTCTGCGTCAGCTTCTCTGGAGCCATCTTCCTAAACTCAGGGGAGACCCGTGTGCCACCAGAGCCGGGCCAGCTCGGATCCTCCTCCTTGGCCTGGTCCCCCCTCCCTTGTGCTTCCACAGGCCTGTCCTTCTTGGTAGGGGGAGGGGCACCTCCCAGCACTGCCCCTCCATGGGGCACCTTCCCTACCTGCCTTCCAGGTGCTCGGGGAAGGTGCCCAGCCGACTGATGGGCACCTATGCCGAAGGCGGTTCACCTCTGAAGCCTCAGTGGGTAAAGTATGGGGGTGTGGGGGAGAGGGTTCATGCTTTGAACAAGTGGATGCATCCACTGAGCTTCTGTGTCTAAGTATTTCCATGGAAATATCAAGAGCATATGGATAATATTACTATCTTACAAATGGATGACAGGTTGCTTCACACAATAATGTTTTTTTTAACATCTTTATTGGAGTATAATTGCTTTACAATGGTATGTTAGTTTCAGCTTCACAACAAAATGAATCAGTTATATATATACATATGTTCCCATATCTCTTCCCACTTGCGTCTCCCTCCCTCCCACCCTCCCTATCCCACCCCTCCAGGCGGTCACAAAGCACCGAGCTGATCTCCCTGTGCTATGCGGCTGCTTCCCACTAGCTGTCTACCTTACGTTTGGTAGTGTATATATGTCCATGCCTCTTTATCGCTTTGTCACCGTTTACCCTTCCCCCTCCCCATAGCCTCAAGTCCATTCTCTAGTAAGTCTGTGTCTTTATTCCTGTTTCACCCCTAGGTTTTTCATGACATTTTTTTTTCTTAAATTCCATATATATGTGTTAGCATACGGTATTTGTCTCTCTCTTTCTGACTTACTTCACTCTGTATGACAGACTCTAGGTCTATCCACCTCATTACAAATAGCTCAATTTCGTCTCTTTTTATGGCTGAGTAATATTCCATTGTATATATGTGCCACATCTTCTTTATCCATTCATCCGATGATGGACACTTAGGTTGTTTCCATCTCTGGGCTATTGTAAATAGAGCTGCAACGAACATTTTGGTACATGACTCTTTTTGAATTTTGGTCTTCTCAGGGTATATGCCCAGTAGTGGGATTGCTGGGTCATATGGTAGTTCTATTTGTAGCTTTTTAAGGAACCTCCATACTGTTCTCCACAGTGGCTGTATCAATTTACATTCCCACCAACAGTGTAAGAGGGTTCCCTTTTCTCCACACCCTCTCCAGCATTTATTGTTTGTAGATTTTTTGATGATGGCCATTCTGACTGGTGTGAGATGATATCTCATTGTAGTTTTGATTTGCATTTCTCTAATGATTAGTGATGTTGAGCATTCTTTCATGTGTTTGTTGGCGCTCTGTATATCTTCTTTGGAGAAATGTCTATTTAGGTCTTCTGCCCATTTTTGGATTGGGTTGTTTGTTTTTTTGTTATTAAGCTGCATGAGCTGCTTATAAATTTTGGAGATTAATCCTTTATCAGTTGCTTCATTTGCAAATATTTTCTCCCATTCTGAGGGTTGTCTTTTGGTCTTGTTTATGGTTTCCTTTGCTGCGCAAAAGCTTTTAAGTTTCATTAGGTCCCATTTGTTTACTTTTGTTTTTATTTCCATTTCCCTAGGTGGGTCAAAAAGGACCTTGCTGTGATTTATGTCATAGAGTGTTCTGCCTATGTTTTCTTCTAAGAGTTGGATAGTTTCTGGCCTTACATTTACGTCTTTAATCCATTTTGAGCTTATTTTTGTGTATGGTGTTAGGGAGTGATCTAATCTCATACTTTTACATGTAGCTGTCCAGTTTTCCCAGCACCACTTATTGAAGAGGCTGTCCTTTCTCCACTGTACATTTCTGCCTCCTTTGTCAAAGATAAGGTGACCATATGTGCGTGGGTTTATCTCTGGGCTTTCTATCCTGTTCCATTGATCTATATTTCTGTTTTTGTGCCAGTACCATACTGTCTTGATTACTGTAGCTTTGTAGTATAGTCTGAAGTCAGGAAGCCTGATTCCTCCAGTTCCATTTTTCGTTCTCAAGATTGCTTTCGCTATTCGGGGTCTTTTGTGTTTCCATACAAATTGTGAAATTTTTTGTTCTAGTTCTGTGAAAAATGCCAGTGGTAGTTTCATAGGGATTGCATTGAATCTGTAGATTGCTTTGGGTAGTAGAGTCATTTTCACAATGTTGATTCTTCCAATCCAAGAACATGGTATATCTCTCCATCTATTTGTATCATCTTTAATTTCTTTCATCAGTGTCTTATAATTTTCTGCATACAGGTCTTTTGTCTCCTTAGGTAGGTTTATTCCTAGGTATTTTATTCTTTTTGTTGCAATGGTAAATGGGAGTGTTTTCTTGATTTCACTTTCAGATTTTTCATCCTTAGTGTATAGGAATGCCAGAGATTTCTGTGCATTAATTTTGTATCCTGCTACTTTACCAAATTCATTGATTAGCTCTAGTAGTTTTCTGGTAGCATCTTTAGGATTCTCTATGTATAGTATCATGTCATCTGCAAACAGTGACAGCTTTACTACTTCTTTTCCGATTTGGATTCCTTTTATTTCCTTTTCTTCTCTGATTGCTGTGGCTAAAACTTCCAAAACTATGTTGAATAAGAGTGGTGAGAGTGGGCAACCTTGTCTTGTTCCTGATCTTAGTGGAAATGCTTTCAGTTTTTCACCATTGAGGACGATGTTGGCTGTGGGTTTGTCATATATGGCCTTTATTATGTTGAGGAAAGTTCCCTCTATGCCTACTTTCTGTAGGGTTTTTAATCATAAATTGGTGTTGAATTTTGTCAAAAGCTTTCTCTGCATCTATTGAGATGATCATATGGTTTTTCTCCTTCAATTTGTTAATATGGTGTATTACATTGATTGATTTGCGTATATTGAAGAATCCTTGCATTCCTGGAATAAACCCCACTTGATCATGGTGTATGATCCGTTTAATGTGCTGTTGGATTCTGTTTGCTAGTATTTTGTTGAGGATCTTTGCATCTATGTTCATCAGTGATATTGGCCTGTAGTTTTCTTTCTTTGTGACATCCTTGTCTGGTTTTGGTATCAGGGTGATGGTGGCCTCGTAGAATGAGTTGGGGAGTGTTCCTCCCTCTGCTATATTTTGGAAGAGTCTGAGAAGGATAGGTGATAGCTCTTCTCTAAATGTTTGATAGAATTCGCCTGTGAAGCCATCTGGTCCTGGGCTTTTGCTTGTTGGAAGATTTTTAATCACAGTTTCAATTTCAGTGCTTGTGATTGGTCTGTTCATATTTTCTATTTCTTCCTGATTCAGTCTTGGCAGGTTGTGCCTTTCTAAGAATTTGTCCATTTCTTCCAGGTTGTCCATTTTATTGGCATAGAGTTGCTTGTAGTAATCTCTCATGATCTTTTGTATTTCTGCAGTGTCAGTTGTTACTTCTCCTTTTTCATTTCTAATTCTATTGATTTGAGTCTTCTCCCTTTTTTTCTTGATGAGTCTGGCTAATGGTTTATCAATTTTGTTTATCCTTTCAAAGAACCAGCTTTTAGTTTTATTGATCTTTGCTATCGTTTCCTTCATTTCTTTTTCATTTATTTCTGATCTGATTTTTATGATTTCTTTCCTCCTGCTAACTTTGGGGTTTTTTTGTTCTTCTTTCTCTAATTGCTTTAGGCCCAAGTTTAAGTTGTTTATTCGAGATGTTTCCTGTTTCTTAAGGTAAGATTGTATTGCTAAACTTCCCTCTTAGAACTGCTTTTGCTGCATCCCATAGATTTTGAGTCGTCGTGTCTCCATTGTCATTTGTTTCTAGGTATTTTTTGATTTCCTCTTTGATTTCTTCAGTGATCACTTCGTTATTAAGTAGTGTATTGTTTAGCCTCCATGTGTTTGTATTTTTTACAGATCTTTTCCTGTAATTGATATCTAGCCTCATAGCGTTGTGGTCGGAAAAGATACTTGATACAATTTGAATTTTCTTAAATTTACCAAGGCTTGATTTGTGACCCAAGATATGATCTATCCTGGAGAATGTTCCATGAGCACTTGAGAAAAATGTGTATTCTGTTGTTTTTGGATGGAATGTCCTATAAATATCAATTAACTCCATCTCGTTTAACGTATCATTTAAAGCTTGTGTTTCCTTATTTATTTTCATTTTGGATGATCTGTCCATTGGTGAAAGTGGGGTGTTAAAGTCCCCTACTATGAATGTGTTACTGTCGATTTCCCCTTTTATGTTTGTCAGTATTTGCCTTATGTATTGAGGTGCACCTATGTTGGGTGCATAAATATTTACAATTGTTATATCTTCCTCTTGGATCGATCCCTTGATCATTATGTAGTGTCCTTCTTTGTCTCTTCTAATAGTCTTTGTTTTAAAGTCTATTTTGTCTGATATGAGAATTGCTACTCCAGCTTTCTTTTGGTTTCCATTTGCATGAAATACCTTTTTCCATCCCCTTACTTTCAGTCTGTATGTGTCTCTAGGTCTGAAGTGGGTCTCTTGTAGACAGCAAATATATGGGTCTTGTTTTTGTATCCATTCAGCCAATCTGTGTCTTTTGGTGGGAGCATTTAGTCCATTTACATTTAAGGTAATTATCGATATGTGTGTTCCCATTCCCATTTTCTTAATTGGTTTGGGTTCGTTATTGTAGGTCTTTTCCTTCTTTTGTGTTTCTTGCCTAGAGAAGTTCCTTTAGCAGTTGTTGTAGAGCTGGTTTGGTGGTGCTGAACTCTCTCAGCTTTTGCTTGTCTGTAAAGGTTTTAATTTCTCCATCAAATCTGAATGAGATCCTTGCTGGGTAGAGTAATCTTGGTTGCAGGTTTTTCTCCTTCAACACTTTCAGTATGTCCTGCCACTCCCTTCTGGCTTGCAGAGTTTCTGCTGAAAGATCAGCTGTCAACCTTATGGGGATTCCCTTGTGTGTTATTTGTTGTTTTTCCCTTGCTGCTTTTAATATGTTTTCTTTGTATTTAATTTTTGACAGTTTGATTAATATGTGTCTTGGCGTGTTTCTCCTTGGATTTATCCTGTATGGGACTCTCTGTGCTTCCTGGACTTGATTAACTATTTCCTTTCCCATATTAGGGAAGTTTTCAACTATAATCTCTTCAAATATTTTCCCAGTCCCTTTCTTTTTCTCTTCTTCTTCTGGAACCCCTATAATTCGAATGTTGGTGCGTTTAATGTTGTCCCAGAGGTCTCTGAGACTGTCCTCAGTTCTTTTCATTCTTTTTTCTTTATTCTGCTCTGCAGTAGTTATTTCCACTATTTTATCTTCCAGGTCACTTATCCGTTCTTCTGCCTCAGTTATTCTGCTATTGATCCCATCTAGAGTACTTTTAATTTCATTTATCATGTTGTTCATCGTTGCTTGTTTCATCTTTAGTTCTTCTAGGTCCTTGTTAACTGATTCTTGCATTTTGTCCATTCTATTGTCCATTCTATCTCCAAGATTTCGGATCAACCTTACTATCATTATTCTGAATTCTTTTTCAGGTAGACTGCCTATTTCCTCTTCATTTGTTAGGTCTGGTGGGTTTTTATCTTGCTCCTTCATCTGCTGTGTGGTTTTCTGTCTTTTCATTTTGCTTATCTTACTGTGTTTGGGGTCTCCTTTTTTGCAGGCTGAAGGTTCGTAGTTCCTGTTGTTTTTTGTGTCAGTCCCCAGTGGCCAAGGTTGGTTCAGTGGGTTGTGTAGGCTTCCTGGTGGGGAGGGTACTAGTGCCTGTGTTCTGGTGGATGAGGCTGGATCTTGTCTTTCTGGTGGGCAGGTCCACGTCTGGTGGTGTGTTTTGGGGTGTCTGTAGACTTATTATGATTTTGGGCAGCCTCTCTGCTAATGGGTGGGGTTGTGTTCCTGTCTTGCTAGTTGTTTGGCATAGGATGTCCAGCACTGTAGCTTGCTGGTCGTTGAGTGAAGCTGGGTGCTGGCGTTGAGATGGAGATCTCTCGGAGATTTTTGCTGTTTGATATTATGTGCAGCTGGGAGGCCTCTTGTGGACCAGTGTCCTGAAGTTGGCTCTCCCATCTCAGAGGCACAGCACTGACTCCTGGCTGCAGCACCAAGAGCCTTTCATCCACAGGGCTCCTTAATTTGGGATGATTCGTTGTCTATTCAGGTATTCCACAGATGCAGGGTATATCAAGTTGATTGTGGAGCTTTAATCCGCTGCTTCTGAGGTTGCTGGGAGAGATTTCCCTTTCTCTTCTTTGTTCTCACAGTTCCCAGGGGCTCAGCTTTGGATTTGGCCCCGCCTGTGCGTGTAGGTCGCCGGAGGGCGTCTGTTCTTTGCTCAGACAGGATGGGGTTAAAGGAGCCGCTGATTCGGAGGCTCTGGCTCACTCAGGCCGGGGGGTAGGGAGGGTCACGGAGTGTGGGGCGGGCCTGCAGCGGCAGAGGCCGGCGTGAGGTTGCAGCCTGAGGCGCGCCGTGCGTTTTCCCGGGGAAGTTGTCCCTGGATCCCGGGACCCTGGCAGTGGCGGGCTGCACAGGCTCCCCGGAAGGGCGTGTGGCTAGTGACCTGTGTTCGCACACAGGCCTCCTGGTGGCGGCAGCAGCGGCCTTAGCGTCTCTTGTCTGTCTCTGGGCTCCGCACTTTTAGCCGCGGCTCGCGCCCGTCCCTGGAGCTCTCTCAAGCAGCACTCTTAATCCCCTCTCCTCGTGCCCCAGGAAACAAAGAGGGACGTAAAAGTCTCTTGCCTCTTCGGCAGGTCCAGACTTTTCCCCGGACTCTCTCCCGGCTAGCCGCGGTGCACTAACGCCCTGCAGGCTGTGTTCACGCCGCCAACCTCAGTCCTCTCCCGGAGCTCCGACCGAAGCCCGAGCCTCAGCTCCCAGTCCCGCCCACTCCGGCGGGCGAGCAGACAAGCCTCTCGGCTGGTGAGTGCCGGTCGGCCCGAATCTCTGCGCTGGAATCTGTCCGCTTTGCCCTCCGCACCCCTGTTGCTGTGCTCTCCTCCGCGGCTCCCAAGCTCCCCCACTCCGCCTCCCGAAGTCTCCACCCGCGAAGGGGCTTCCTAGTGTGTGGACACTTTTCCTCCTTCATAGCTCTCTCCCGCTGGTGCAGGACCCGTCCCTATCCTTTTGTCTCTGTTTAGTTTTTTCTTTTGCCCTAACCAGGTACGTGGGGGGTTCCTTGCCTTTTGGGAGGTCTGAGGTCTTCTGCCAGCGTTCAGTAGGTGCTCCATAGGAGTTGTTCCACGCGTAGATGTATTTCTGGTGTATCTGTGGGGAGGAAGGTGATCTCCGCGTCTTACTCTTCCGCCATCTTCCCGGAAGTCCCCCACAATAATGTTTTTATATCTCAAGTCAAAAGCAGGTTGTGCGAATGGAGAAACGCTGGAAGGGCTGGTCAGGAGCAGGCCGGGACTGCTCAGCCCACTGCTGTATGAGGCATGGCCCTGGGGGCTGCCCAGCGGCCAGTGAGATAGACAGGGAGGAGGCGAAATGCCCAGGACAGTGATGTAATTGTCGACCTGGGATTCCAAGAGGGTTTCCTTTAAAGATCATAAAAAGAATTCGGTAATGTGACTGGATTACATGACTGATACACAAAAATCAACAGTTTTTCTATATAAGAAAATAGTAATGGAAAAAATAAAACCCCTATGAATAAACGTATAAAGAAATGTAAAATTTACGTGAAGAAAACTTTAAAATCTCACTGGAGGTTACAGCAGGTTTGGGCAGGGGGTAATGTGTCCACATTGCTGCCGGGTGCTCCTCTGTAGCACGAATACCCCTTGAGATCTTACTAACGACAGGACTGCAAGTAGCTGGGTGAGACTAGCATGTGCAGGATGAATCCGAAAGCCCCAAATACGTACAGAAATTCAGTGCAAGGTAAAAGTGGCACCTCAGTAGGGAAAAGATGGGTTATCCCAGATTAGCTTCCGGGTGAATCATAGGTTAACAATGAAAGTATAAAAGTCCCAGGAGAAAATATGGAAAACAATATCAGTTATTAATTTCTAATTTTGGAATAAAAACTGACAGTCACATAAGAAAGAGATCAACTCAACGACATACAAATTAAAATTTTCTGGGTGGAAAAAGCATAACCAAAATCAAAAGATAAATGACAAACTGGGAGTCTTAATGGACACATTGGCCATTTCAGTCTTTCTGCTGCAAACAGTGACACAGACTCTCCATCTGCAGCTGTCACTTCATATATTTCCAAGGACACCTGTCGGGTAAAGCACTGAAGCATGGACAGCGGGTGGAAGGCAGGGCAGGGGCAGTATAATTTGAGTGGACATTGCTGACTTGTCTCCTGCCTGTTTTTCTACATCCTTGCCAAAACAATGTTAGCAAACTAACTTTTCCTACTCTAGTAAGTGAGTAATTGCGTCTGGTCTGATGTGCGCTGGCTCTGACTCTGTGGGCAGAGCCCACCTAGGCAGGTGCAACGGGTGGCTGCCAGGAGCCACCCTTCCCCTGCTTCTTTTGGGAGCCTCCAGCAAAGAGGGTGGACCTGCTCAAGGCCACTTTCTTGGGGTCCCCTGCAGCTGAGCCCTGAGGAGACCCCTGTGGAGGGGACCCACCTTCCTGTGGACACCAAATGTGCATGGCAGATGGCTCTGGGAGTGGCAGGCAGAGGGTGACGCCCGGGCCCCCCTGGGCTCTGTCCTCACAACCCTGCCCTGAGGCGGGAGGAGGCCTGCCTTCCACTGGCCTGTCTCCACTTCCCACCAGGTTCAACTATTAACTATTTTTGTAATAAAAAATGTTTTAAAGAGGTAAATGTAACAAAGGAATTGTTTTAATAAGAGATTTAAAAATCCAAACATCACTTTTTCTGCCAATATTCAGTAAACTTAATGGAATATCACTTATTAATTAGGGTATTGACAGTAGTCTTTCTCAGAAGGTTTTGAAATGACACCTCACAGTAAAGTTCTATCTTTCCTTCTGAAGAAGCTCAGGCGTGGAGACCCTCGAGGTCCTTACAGGTGTCGCGGCCTCTTAGCAGATGCTCCCCCTCGGCTTTGCTGTGACGTGTGTTTCAGTTTGGTGTCCAGGAAGCAGGGCCGGTCCCCCAGGGGGCCTTTGTGGAGTAGGTGCCAGCGGGTCTGAGGTCTGAAGGTTTCCTGTCAGCCTCACCTGTAGGGCTGCCGCCCGCACCTGCCCTGCTTCTGGGAGGAGGAGGGTTAACCAATCCTGTGCCTTCTGTTCACTTGGGATCACTCGGTCCCACTACAAGTTTGCTTTCCCCTTTGTTATTTAATGTCGATGTTAAAGCCACTAAGAGGGTTGCCTGTTTCTACGCCGAAGTCACTGGACATGAAGAGAGCCCATTTTTATATTTTATATAAAATATATAACGTAAATTTGTATTTCTGTATTTTATAGGTTTAAGTATATTTTTAAATTTCTATATATACACATACATATCAGGATAAAGCAAATAGATTGAGGTTGTTAGCAACCAAGGTTTTTAGTAGAAGACAAATGTGATGTTATAATTCAAAGATAAGTCAAGATATTAAGTCCCTTTGAAGTTAAATTTAAATCAGAAATATTAGCTTGCACTCATGATTTTTTAAAAATCCATATTTCCATCCTTCTCCACTGAAAATGCCCAAAGCAGTCTTAGCTCATTGGCAGTAGCGCCCCTGGAAAGAGACATGGGACACGTGTGCCGTGGCCACACGCCTACAGTTGTATTATTTTAATTCTAATCTTGTTCTGTTAAACTATGAAATGAAGAAAATTAAAACATGAGGTTAATATTCAAGAGTGATTATGTTGTATATACAATATAAAAATTGATCTGTTGTAAGTTAGTGAAAGTAAATAATCCAAGACTCAACACTCATTTTTTATCATTCATACTGATTAATTGGCAAAATTCAACTTCATTTTGGTTACGTAAGTGCAGACTTTAAGGAAAATACTCTTCATCATCTGTTTAGAAGAGTGCAAGTTAATTATCTAAAGGATAACTTCACTGGGCATGATTTAATTTATGTATGTATGTGTTTGTTTATTTCCCTAAGAAGAGTGATTAGAAGTCCTATCAATTATAGAAATCTCATAGTCTGCTCAGAGAAAATAACTTGTTGACTTTGGTAGAAAAACAGCAATTTCTAGTTATTACATAAAAATAAAGCCAGAAAATAGATGTAGTAATGGAAATAAAGAGAAATATCAAAATGGTATAATTGACAAACAGCTGGAATACCACTACCTCATACCATATGTACAAGTAAATTCCAGATGGATTGAAAATTTTAATGTAAAACCTATAAGATTAAACTGTATTAGATTTTATATGTCTGTAACTTTGGATGGGAGTGAACTTCCTAAGCAGGAAAGGAAACCCAGAAGTTATAAGGGAAAGTCAGATAAATTTCTTTTAATTGTTGTAAAATATGCACAACATAAAATTTACCATCTTACCGTTTTTAAGTGTACAATTCAGTGGCATTAAGCACATTCACATTGTCGTGCAGCCATCACCACCATCCATCTCCAGGGCTTTTCCATCTTCCCAACAGATGTATTTTAACACACAAGTTTAACATATTGAACAGCAAAAAGACACCATAAATAAAGACAAGAGACAAACCATATGTTGGGCAAAGACGTTTAACAACACTTTATTTCTAGCACCCCGAGTGCTAGAAATCCTATAAATTGGTAGGGAAAGGCAATCCAATAGAAATGTGGATAAAAGAACATAAATAGACATTTCACAGAATGATAATTTTAGATGGCTAGTAGACATCTGAAAATTGGTTGAGAAAATGCAAATGAAAGCAAGAATGAAATACTTTTTTTTTAATCCATGAGATTGAAAATTAAAATGTGTCATGCATCCCTACATTGCTGGTGAGTGAATTGCTGGAAATTGGTATGGGAAATGCTAATTATAGTAATAAATACCATTTTTTTAAACTCATCAAATTGACAAAAATTAAAACGAATAAGAAATATCCTTTGCTGGTAGGAATGCAACTGCTAAAACTTTTGGGGGATGTAATCTACAAATACCTACTAAAAATTAAAATCCTTTCACCCAGCAATCAACCTTTGGGAGTCTATTTTATAAAAATGAAAGCACCATTACATATAGCTATACGTATGTATACATATACATATATGTATGTACGTTAATACCACGTAAGAGATGCAAATACAGTATCCTGAAAACATCCTACTGTGAGAAGCTGTGGAGGTTAAGAGCCCTGTCGGGAGAGAGAGGCCACAGGCCCTGCAGTGCCAACAGGTGAGCAAGAAACTGTCTTGCACCTGGGTCATCCTGGCTGAGTGCTCCCCAGATTCCTGGCCCACGCAAATGTGCACAAAATAATGTTTTAGGGTACTTTGTTATGCAGCAATCTTGGTTTCTATAAGGAAAAAGTCTCTTTCTGCTATTCCCTCACATCATTTAGTTCCTTTTTATAGAACATGTGAAGGTACTTTTTTTTAACCAAAAATCTCTCTCTATTTACTAATGGAGTCAAATAAGCAATTTACATTAGGAAACAAAGGAAAAAGTTATTAAGTTTTATGTAAAAAGTATTATAGTGTTGATATTTGGGGGAAAAAACTCATAACCAGAGGCAACAATCTTCTTTTTGCAAAATAAGCTACATGGCCTATTTGGTAGGCAGTACATTGTAATTGCTTTGTTTTTATTATCCCTTTACATGTTTTAAAACTTTGCCAGTAAAGCTTTTCTAATAGTGCTGAAGAGACGTTTTTCCTGCTTACTTGGCAAAGTTTGCTCTCTGAATAAAATAAAAAGCAAAAGTTGTGTTGATTCTCCTCCTCTCTCCTCTTGCTCCTCACTCTTCCTCTTTGTTTTTCCCTCCTTACCTCTCTGCTTTCCCCAGAATCAATCAACCAGAGTTCTCATTTGCCAGCAACAGGACTCCACGCCGCACTCAACACAGCGGGGATTTGTTGGTGCATGTTCTCGATGGCGGAGCCAGAACTAGGCTTGGACACAGACAGGGGGCCTGGGCACAGGGAACACAGCTGGGGCCCAGCAGACCTGCCCCTTCTGTGATGAACTGGACATCCAGTTGTGTCCACTTCCTTAAACCCGCATGTAAGCCCCATGGGAGCATCTGATTTGCCTCACCTGGGGTAAGTGCCGCCCCCATGGTGAATGGGGTGGGAAGGGAAGATCTCCAGCAGCAGGCATGATGAAAGAATATCCAAAAAGGAGATGGGGCTGCCGGTAGGAAGGCACACAGATGGCCACTAAAAACGTAATTTCATCAAGGTTCTGCTTAGAAAAAAGCAACCAAAAATTGAAGATGAACATAACTTAAGACCCAGAAATCCCATTCTAAATGTCTATATACTGCGTGTCTAAACACTAAGAAGTCTCCCACCTGTGTGCAAAGAGACATTAACAAGGATGTTGATTGTAGTAATGGAGTAAGAGTGGAAAAAAATGGCAACTCTTAAATGTCATCAAGAAGAATGTGATCTATTCACGTAGTGAAATACTATTACCAGTTAAATGAACTAAAACGATGTGTCAACTTGAATTTTTTTTTTTTTTTTTGCGGTACACGGGCCTCTCACTGTTGTGGCCTCTCCCAGACGCATAGGCTCAGCGGCCATGGCTCACGGGCCTAGCCGCTCCACGGCATGTGGGATCTTCCCGGACCGGGGCACGAACCCATGTCCCCTGCATCGGCAGGCGGACTCTCAACCACTGCGCCACCAGGGAAGCCCAACTTGAATAAATTTTGACGCGTAAATGAGTGAAAAGGTCAAATGTACACTATGATAGCATTTATATAAAGTTTAGAAACATACAAAGCCATATAAGCATGTATATAGTTTCAGAATATGTTTATATGCAGCATAGGTATAAAAACCTGGATGGAGAGGAATGGACCGATGTCCAGAGACAGTTCTCTGACTTTCTACATGTCAGCACATCTTGCAGGCGAGGCCCTGCCTGCCTTGTGTTCTGCACTATCTTTAGAAGGATGTTCATGTAGGTAACAGACTTGCCAGACAGAGATGTGTCTCCTTCAGCTCCTCTCCTGTAACACAGCCCACTGTGCTGGCAGGTGCCATCTGGCCCTCTTGGCATGGCCCTGTGAGAATTGGGGCTCAGAATATTGGTGCAAAAATGCTAATACTGCTATTGCTGTGGGCAATGAATGGTCCCTTGTCTCTGACCCTGGAGTCGCATTGCCTTCTGCCAGCATCCAAGAAACTGTAACAGGCGATAGTATCAGCTTACAAATGGGGTAAAATTTCAGATTCTTCATAACTGTTGACAATTACCTTCAGGCTAAGAGTTGTCTCTAGGAAGGGAGGAAGGGGCCTGGAATAAGAGGGGTCAAACGGAGGTTGTACATTTCATTTCTCAAGAAAAAGCTCTGAAACAAACATGGCCATGTGATAGTATATATGCCCTTATTATATTCTCTATATTTTTTGGTATGTCTGAAATATTAAATTAAAAAGTGAACTTACATTTTAAAAATCCCAGAGAAATGAGTTTTTTTAAACAATAATGAGTTTTCTTTCTTAAACCTGTAATCTATAGATTGGATCTCCTTTCTTTTTTCCTTCGTATTTTCATCATGTTCATCTCTGTGTTTTTTCTCTACTTTCTAAAAATTTTGCTTCAATTTTCTTGTTGAGATGAAATTTACATAAGATTAGCCATTTTAAAGGGAACAATTTAGTGGCATTTGGCACATTCACAATGTTGTGCAACCATTACCTCTATCTAGTTCCAAACTATTTTCATCTTTCCAGAAGAAAACACTACTTACTAAGCAGTTACTCTTCTCCCCTTCCCTCAGCTCCTGGAAACTACCAATATGCTTTCTGTTTCCATGAATTTAACTACTTTGGATACGTTTTAAAACAGCATCATGCAATATGTGACCTTTTGTGTCAGGCTTTTTCCATTTAACATAATGTTTTCAAGGTTTAGTCACGTTGTGGGTTTGAATTTCTGTCTGGGGTCATTTGCTTTTAGTCTGAAGAAATTCTTTTATTATTTCTTGTAAGGTGGGTCAGCTGCAACAAATTCTCTCAGTTTTTGTTTATCTGGAAATGTCCTATTTCATCATCAGTTCTGAAGGATAGCTTTGCTGGACATAGAATTCTTGGTTGACAGTTTTCCTTTTGAGCCCTTTGACTATGTTATCTCACTCCCTCTGGCCTCCATTGTTTCTGCTGATAAGTTAGCTGTCGATCTCATTGGGGCTCCCTTGTAAGTGAAGAGTCGCTTTTCTCTGGCTGCTTTCAATATTTTCTCCTTGTTTTTGACTTTCAGCATTCTTGCTATAATGTGTCAGTTTGTGGATCTCTTTGAGCTTATCCTACTTGGAGTTTGTTGAGTTTCCTGGGTGTTCAGTGTTTTTTTTTTAATACATTTGGAAATATTCAGCTCTTTATTTCTTCAAATATTTCCCACTCTTTCTGATACTCCCATTATGCATAAGTGGTTTGCTTAATGCTGTCCCATATTCTTCTTAGGCTCTGTTCATTTTTCCTCATTTTTTTTCCTCTCCATTCTTCAGATTACTAATCTCTATCAACCTACTTTCAAGTTTGCTAATTCTCTGTTTTACCAGCTCAAATCTACTGTTAAGCCCCTCCAGTGAAAGTTTCATCTCAGTTATTGTACTTTTCAACTCTAGAATTTCCATTTGGTTGCTTTTCTTAATATATAATTTCTATCTGTTTATTGGTATTTTCTATTTGATATGACAATGGCATCATACCCTTCTTTACTTCTTTTTTTAATTAATTTATTTACTTTTGGTTGTGTTGGGTCTTCGTTGCTGTACACGGCCTTTCTCTAGTTGCGGCGAGTGGGGCTACTCTTTGTTGCAGTGCATGGGCTTCTCATTGCGGTAGCTTCTCTTGTTGCAGAGCATGGGGTCTAGGCACGCGGGCTTCAGGAGCTGTGGCACGCGGGCTCAGTAGTTGTGGTTCACAGGCTCTAGAGCACAGGCTCAGTAGTTGTGACACATGGGCTTAGTTGCTCCACAGCATGTGGGATCTTCCCGGACCAGGGCTTGAACCTGTGTCCCCTGCATCGGCAGGCGGACTCTCAACCACTGTGCCACCAGGGAAGCCCCTGCTTTCATTTTTAATCTCTTTCCACATCCAGTGCAACACGCCCTCAGGACCGTGTGAGGGAACATCTTTATGGTCCTACTGTGCTGACTCTTCTAGAAGCCCCCAAATGTCAGTGCCCCCATCAGGCTGCCCGGGGGCCTCGTCCTCCTTTTGTATCACTCTCCAGATCCCATCCTGCTGCCCTACACAAAGTTGTTGTGGACACATCAAGGCTTTGAATTGGTTTCTGTCAAAAAGGCTTGCCCGCAGAGTTCAGAGAAAGGAAATCTTCACTTTGTTAAAGGCCACTGGGTCTCCTGGGCCAGCAGCTCGAGCCCCTGGCCCTCCTCTAAGCTGAGCAGCTTTGGGGCTGCACTCTGGATGCGGGGGGAGTGGCGGTGAGGTCCCAGCATCGCCCTGGGGCTCCTCTCACACCCTACATCCGATCAGAAGGACCTTGGAGTGGCATAGTGAGTCCTCGGGCGTCCGTTGTAGCTCGTGCTTCCCGCCCAGTGTCCACCAGCTGGGTCTGAGCTCCAGCCTCCCTGCCTGGGCCTCTCACAGTGACCTGGCCCAGCTATTTGTCGGCCCCTCTCCTGGTGGCTCTCAAACACTCGGCCGCATTCCCCCGGCCCCAGCCCCGCCCAGCAGCCTGAGCCCGGACGGTGCCGGTTCCTGGGCACCTGGGTCAGCTGACAGCAAACCAACCTCTGTGTTGGGACGAGTGTGTGAAGAGTACAACACAAGGCGGGTGAGGACAGGGGTGAGGGTGCCAGGGGAACAGGAGAGGGGACTGGGCAAGAGCAGCCTGGCTCCGGAGCCAGAGGCCAGGGTGCCGGGCTGGGGGCAGGACTTTGGGTTGGGTCCCAGGAGATGGGAGCCCCCGGAGCTCCTAGTATGGCCTGGTCACGCTGCCCATGGGGACTGAGCACAGAGAGGAGGGGGAGGTTCGGGGCTGCTGGTGGGAGAGTCGGTGGCTTGGACGAGGGAGATGGGGGTTGCTGCTGAGGAGCACGCGGATTCTGGATGTAGCCACCTGAGTTTCCATCCAAACTAAGTCCACAATCCAGCCAGGGGAAACTTTTAAAACTCAGAAAAATAAAACCTGAATCATTGCACATCACTTCCTCGTTTAAAACTGGGCAGGAGACTGGGGTGTGGGGAACCCCACCCACAGGGCAGCAGCAGTCAGCTCTGGCCCTGCCGCCGCTGGGAATGAAAGGTTGAGGAGCTAGGTCTTTGCATTTCTCCGGAGAAGCAGAAATTTGAAATCTTTAGGTGAAATCTTCCTACTTTTACCCTTTAAAATAATGGAGGTCAAATGACACATGTTTTGAGGATTTGACTTCTGCTCATAGGAGGCAGTCACGAAGTTTGCTGGATGGAAAAACTGATACTCCTACAGCTTAGGTATCTTTATTATTATTGTTGGTCTTCAGACTTTCCCCCTTGACACAGCGGAGGGAAAGTATATGGCAGTGGTGGTGGTTATGAGGGGAGGGGTGACGGGGAGGGAGGTGGGGACGACCCCAGGGTGGGGGATGCTTCAGATCCTCTGCCATGGGCTCCTTGCTCCGTCTGCAGTCGCTGGGCCCTGTCCATGCCTGACTCTAGGAGGTGAGGATGGGGAAGGGGTGGTGGTGAGGGCAAATGACTCTGGAGGGACTGGACTTGCAGCCCGGGCTCTAAAATGATGGGCTCAGAAGATGTTCCTGCTCCTGGCCCCAATCTGGAATCAGACACTGCTCGTTGTGAATGACCAATACTGAAGCATCCACAGTGGTTTCAGCAGCAAGTTATTTTATTGGTTTTAACTGCTTTTTCTTCCAATAACATTATGCTACATGTGTGTGTGTGAGGGGAAAGTGATACCCCAGCGTTGGAGACGCCAGGATGGGCAGCCACTATGGACGGCTGTCTTCCAGCCGTGGTGTGGCAGAAGGACCGGGGCCCAGCTCCCCGGACGTGGTGGTCATGTGATTTGACACATCATTTAATATACGTGAGATCCAAGGTTTGCTTTAAGGATGAAATAAGTATGTAACTTCTGGTCGGGGTGCCTCTGTGCTCAACAGAGGGCATCGGCACAGAATTATTTTAACATAATGGACCTATTTCTTCCTCTTGTACAACAAAGACTCTTACCAGAATTCCCAAATTCTACTTTGATTTCGCACTGATACTTTGATATACTGTAAATAATATGCTGTCAGCCATTGAAATATGAACCTCTCAGCCTACAATTCACCCTGTCCTGAGTATTTATAGGACTAAGATGAATTTTAGGACTGCTTCAGAAGGGCAGCTGCTCATGCCCAGTGATTACAGGAACATGAGGAAGTTTGCCGAAGAAACTTTCCAATCAGTTTACTGACACCTGAAAGGTCAGAAGGAGAGATTAATTTATTTTTGTTTCCTGTTAATCAGTCTCCTTGGATTAAACTTTGCAGTCATTTAAAACCTTTCATTATGGTTTTAATTTACATTTCCCTAATGAGAGAGTACCTTTTCACGTGTTTACTGGCTATTTCATACCTTCTTTTGTAAAGTACCTTTCAAATAGTTTGACTGTTTTGGGGGGACACCTTTCCTTAAAGAAGCTAGATTGGGGGTTATGTTCTCCACAAACAGTTGATCTCTGGCTGAGACGGGGAGATACCCTGGCCCACGATTCTGTGTCGGTCAGGGTTGGATCACAAAAGCAGAACATTTGTAAGTGACACGGAGTCGGTACTTACTACAGGCAGTAGTGGTAGTGAGCAGCGCACGGAAGGGCACTGAATCAGGGCCTGGCAGGACTGGCAGGTGGGCAGGAAAACTGGCTGTGAAGGGGGGGCAGGGATAGACGGGCACTCACAGCACCACTTGGGCCCACAGAGCAAACAAACCCTGTCTGTCTTTTGTCCCTTCAGCCTAAAGGACACAGGCGACTGGCAGAAGGTGCTGGCGTCCTTCGCCACGAGGCTGTGAACGCACCCCTGACCCAAGACAAGGGGACGAGGGGACACAGGGAAAGCAGGTCAGGGGTGTGCGGGCTGCTTGGTGCCTGGCGCCCTGCGTTCCTGGCAGGTCCTGGCCACTGCTCGACCCCTCCTTCCGCGTCGCCCACAACTTTCTCTATGGCATCCCTAACCTGCCTTAGAAAAAGACTAAAGAGGACAATTCAGGTAATACAAACTTTAATGTTTTATGAAGTGGACCTTTTAAATTGCAAAATGGGGCAGAAGGCAAGAAGCTCTCACAGGATAAAGAATAGAGAACGAAGAAGAGACAAAGAGGAAGCACGCAATCAGTGGGGGCTGCAGAGCCCGCCTTGTTTGGGGTGAGGAGGCCCAGAGCTAGTAGTGCATCTGGGGATGGCTGGCTGGATGCCCTGCATTTCTGGTCAAACGAGTGCTTGTAGGACATGAAAGTCATCTACGTTTCGGTGTGCTGACAGGTCACCCCAGGCATGAGTGTCTCCATCTTCGGCCTAGAAATTTATTTCAACACTTGCAACCCCAAGGAAGGGAATTCCGGGGAGCACGGACCCCTGTGGCTAAGTTGACCCAGTACAAAGTCACCGGAGAGCCTGTCCTTGCTGGCAAGGATGAGAAAGGGTGAAGGAAGCTGATAGTTACTGAGGACATTTTGGGCCAGGTTCTGTGCTGAACACTGAACTCACTGACCATTTGTACCCCGCTGACTGACCGTGTGTCAGAAAGCAGTGTGCTAGGGTGGGGGCTGCAGCAGCCACCTTCTACCCAGCTGCTGGTCACTGCAACGGAGAGCAGGCCCCAAACTCAGCAAGGGACCAGCCAGCCCTGAGGGGCTCTGCTGGACATGGGGGAAGTGGACGGGGCTCACCACGGCACCAGAGGAGGCAGAAGCTGTGAACTGTTGTGGCTTTAACAGACCAAGGAAACTTCACTACACTTTACTATCTGCAGGTGGTTTGAAAATAACGTTCATCGCTCAGGAGTTGTTCCATCATTTTTGATAACTGATGCGTAGCAGCCACACCTAAGTGCATCTGGATGGACAGTCTTTGAGGTGATTGTTTACATCTTTTACTTGCCGTATTCTTCCTTTTCCTATACCCGCTCCCCTTCAAAGAGAGAGAACAGATGTTTTTTGTTTGGCCCAAGGAGAGTATTGCAGCAAGGCTGAAAGCAGAAGTCGCCTGCAAAATATTTTCCTTTCTGTCTTTGGTGATTTAAAATCTACACTCATAGAGGGGGGAGTGAGGTTTGTGGGTCCTGGAGCAGTGGGGGCAGCCAGATCCCAGAGCGGGTATTTGCATGGAGATGCGGACATGGCCAACCTCACAGCAGATCAGGTGAGGAGGGAATTGTTATCTACAGTTTACAGATTGGACACTGAGACAGTTTGATGGTGCAGACAGCACAACAAAATGTGCCCGTGACACGGCTGAGACACACGGGACAGAGGCCTCCCTCCTGGAGCTGAGCTTATCCGTGTCCCGTCCCGTGTATTTATCTGGATGGGGTTTCGCTTCCCCAGCAGAATTACCCTCAATGCAAGCATCTCGCACTCCTTCTCCATTTCTTATTAATTTAAAAGGTACAGCGAGTAGGGTGGATCTTTTTTGGATAGCTTGAGTCCCATCCAAATGTTATACATGAGATCCAAATAACCGAATTATATTCTCCGATTCACATTTATCTTGCGGTTGGTTGGGGCCCTCAGAATCTTTTTTCAACATTTGCTCATGGTTACCCTTGTATTTTTGTCTCCTTGGATGACTGACCTTCTTCTGTAGACTAAGTACAGTCGGGATTTAATGGACACCAGGTAAACTGCAGTGGATTTATACTGAGAAAGAATGTTTCTCACATCCCACTCCTTGAAACCATTTTCAGTTGATTTCCACCCAGTTTAGTGATATTTTACCTCAATATTATTTCTTGTCCATCACAATACGAGGCTCCATTCATTTCCCCGATCTCTCTGGGGCCCTTCCTAAGCAGCAGGTGCAGTTCTGGCCGCCACGGACACATGTGCTCCTCTCTTCGGAGCAGAAGCAAGTGCTGCTCTCCTGGCCTCTGCCTGGGCCCTTGGCATGAACACAAGAGGTTACTAACGGTCAGGTGAGCTGGCGGATTTTACAGAGAGCAAACGTGCATCCAGACGCCTCTGGCTCTGCCACTGCTGTGGCGAGTGTGTGTGTGTGTGCAGGGCTGTGGGAGGGGGCAGCTGAAATGCAGAACAAATATGAGGACAGCGTTCCTCCCATAGCTGTTTTCCAGAAATAGAAACAGAGACCTGCACTTTCTAGTTATAAATTAGGGAAGACAGCAAGAAATGGGAATGCAGAATGAATTAAGATTCATCATAAATGGTAAAGCTGAGGCTAAGATGTAAAATTCGGGTCTCAATTTAAGAGGGTTAAATCGTACGCAAGGAAATGATGCCCAAGTGAAATAGAAGAACAAATTGTTTCCTGTTCTTGGAAAAAACATTTTCTCCACTGTCCATGGGCAGTTTCAGGTTTAGAAGGAAAACGCCATTTCTCTGTTGACCTCAAGAGGGCAAGAAAACAGTTTCTCCAACCCCATAGCTGCTGTTAGTTGGCACATTAAATATAGGCTAGCAAGTAGATGCTTGTCAAGATTCAGATTACCTGTATTAAGCACTGATTAGCTCACTTCTCATTTAAAGCAGTTTTCCGGGAGGCCAGATTCAAAGCTGTCCCACTGCTGTAGACACTCCTCATTTGCCTGGGGCCTGGGACTCCCTGGGAGCTGGGCTGAGCTGAGCAGGAGGGATGTCAGCGCGGCTGTAGGTGGCAGTATGGTTCAGCTCCCGCACTGTGCATAGCCAGTTCGGGATTTTGTGGTCTGGAGACAAGTTAATCTTTCACAGCCTCAACTTTCTCATCTGTGTAATGGGGAAGACTAGCTGCCACAGTTGTCCTGAGGATTGAATTAGATAATCTCCGTAAAATTCCTAGCACAGGGCCTGGCACAATAAATGGTAGTTAATATTGTATCACCTATGAGCACTGATCAAATCCTACACAGCAGTTACCATCATAGCTGAGGACAGCTGAGGACTGTTTAAAGGAAGTTGAATTAAGCTAACATTTCACTAACTAAAATGTTACTGATAAGTTAATGTAGATTTCAAAAGATTCTTTTCTCTGATATTATGGAAGCATGAGCTGGTCAACTTTTGGCGGGGAGGTGGAGACATTGAAAATTAGCTGCTTTAATTAGCTGCCCTTCTGTTATACCAGGCCTGAAACCCCAGACTGGTATATTTTGATATGTCTGCTGGGGAGTTAATTTTGGCAATTAATTTGTCTAATTTTGGTGGCTGTAATAAAGCTGGGTTAAAATGCCCGTATGCTGTGGCAGTAACCAAACCCCTATCAAACACAGTCAGGTTGGCCAGTGTGAATGCTAGTACTTCTGGAAGACAACATGTATACTGTCCGCACTCAAGTGGAGTTTAAGTCCCAAAGGCCTTCCTAGGAGAGATGTAGGTCCTCCAAGGAGAAAGGGTCGCAGTGGTAAGAATCCACCTGAACTCCCCATCTGGGAAGGGGCTGACTAGGTGGGGATAGAAGGATTCATCCGTCCCACTAAAGGCCCTGCAGCCCTACTGTGCATCTCAGCTAGTGCCAGAAGGCCGGCTGCCCGCGGCGCAACCACCCCCCCACCCCCCGCCGCCGTCGTCTCCCGGCTCCGGGATGGAGTTCCCCGTCCGGCCGGCGGTGGGCGCACGCCCAGCGAGGCCGAGCCGAGCCGCGTGCGCAGCCGGGGGTCCCGCGGCCCGGGCGCCCGCTCGCCCAGCTCGGTGCCCGCGGCCCGCGGAGGTCAGCGCGGCCCGCGCGGGGTCCGGCCAGCCCACCCCGCCCCCGCCCGGCCGCCGCCGGTCCAGCTTGGAGGGGGATGGGGAGAGCGGAGAGGCCGGCGGACAGCGAGGCAGACGGCGCGGAGGCGGAGGCGGCACCCGCGGCACCGTCTCCCGCTTCCCTGCTCGGCGCAGCGGGCCGGCCGGCCGGCCGGGCCGGGAATCTCCTGCGAACCGGGGAGGAGCTGCCGCCGCCAGGCCGGCTGAGCGTCCGGGGAGCGTGGAAGGGGGCGGGGAACGCGGGGAGCCGGGGCCGATCCCGGCCCTTAAAGCAGCCCCCCCGCGCCCCGCGCGCCGGCAGCCTCACTACAGAGCCGCGGCCGCAGGTGAGTGCCGACCCAGAGCTCCGGCGTCCAGCCAAGTTCGGTGCCGCGCGGACCGGGGGCGCGAGCGGCAGGACTGGGCGCCGGAACTGGACGTCCGCGAGCCAAGCCGTCGGCGGGCCGCCCCCCACCCCCGCGAGTCCCGGCGGCGTCGCGGTGGGCACGGCGGCGCCCGGGGCGCTCCCGGGGGCGGGCGCAGGAGGGCGGTCCCCACCGCACAGTCTGCTTCCCGGTGCCCCGCACGGTTGTGCGCCAACGCGGCGGGGGACGGCGTCTGCGGGCAGGTTGTGCGGGCATTGCCAGAGTTTGCGGGGAGGGAGGCGCAGAGCGGCGGGACCCTGGACCCCGCGTCCCGGGCACCCCGCGTCCCGGGCACCCCGCGCGCTGAGCAGGGGCTCCAGCGGCGGCTGGGAAGCAGCTTGTCCCGGCGCCGCTGGCCCTCAGGCTGAGCCCCGAGCCCGCAGGAAGCGGGCGTGGGCAGAATTTCTGTGACCCTCACGGCGGAATAAACAGGAAGCGACGAGCACCCAGCCCAGCCGCCCTGCCTTTGTTGTGCGGTCTGCGGGGCGCAGCGCAGAGGACGCCTCCCGGGACCCCCGCCGGCCCCCCGGGGGCTAGGCGCGCCCCGTAAGTGCGTCGCCCGAGACCTGGGCTCGGTGCTGGGCAGCTCGCCGCGCTGGCCCCGAGGACAAATCCTTGGTTTTAAACTTTTTTTTTTTTTTAACTGGTAAAGGAGGAGGCTTCCGATTAGGCGGAGGTTTCTGGAGGACGACGGGGACCGCGGCGGGGTGGGTGGCACCTGGAGAAGGCGGGTAGGTCGGGCCGCTTCCCGGGTGAGCGCGCGCGGGTTGGCACAGCGGGAAACTCGTAGCGAGCTGGGACCCAGACGCAGGAGTGATTACTGAGTGCTGGTGGACACATAAACTAGCGTAATTTTTGTTTTCCCCAGAGACTCTTTTAATTAACTAAAATTGGATAATCCTGATTTGCTTCTTTTCTCTTTCTCTGTGTTCCATCTACTCCCTTCTCCTTCTCCTTTCTAATTTTTTTTTGGCAACTTCGCATTCCTGGACCCTTCGCTTGTAGTTCAGTGTTGCTTTCTAAATGTTAGTTATGATGGTGGTAATATTTTTGGATGACCTACTGTGTGTAGGTGTTGTGGGATGAGGTGAGGTAAGCTGCACCGTGTTGATTCCAGAGCTGCTGTTAGTAGGCTTCTCGCAGTGGAGGTGGGTGGCGATGGTGAGCCACCCTGGCTCTTGGAAATATGTGGTCCTGTGGCTGGCATGGAGGTTGGTGCAGCCCTGGGGGCTAGACCAGGAAGATTCCTTTTAAAATGGTCCTTCCGCCTGTTTGGCTAGCTAAGAGGGTGTTCTCCTAGTCTGTCTCCCCTGAAGCTGCAGGACAGTGTGAGTTACAGGACAGGTCCTGGAGGATCTGCACTGAGAAACTGCCATTGCATCCAGTCAGGTCTGCATTTGCATAGGAGTGTTTAGTCTTACCAGGACTTATATTGCTTCTACTGTCACCTGTACATTTGCCCTTGTACTCTGCACTGTTCTCTTGAACATGTTCTTTATGTTCAGTGAAGGGTCATGTCAAATTTGAGTCATTGTACAAAGGAGTAGATCTGATTATTATCCATGTACATGTATTGAATTATAATAGTTGGTTTCCTATCCTTGGATGCTCTTTGATGGCTCTTGCAAAGAAGTGCTTTTTAAAACATGGGGGTATATTCCTCATTATCTTTGAGAGCTTAATTCTTTTAAGAGCTTCACTTTGCTATTGACATTGAGCACACTGTTAGGAATTAGGGCTGAGACTGTAAGTGCCAGTAAGGGATTTGCTGCAATGGACTTGTAGCTGCCTTCCTCCCTTATTTTAAAAGCCCCCTCTAATTTCTTAACATTCTGCTGTTACCCTCGAAAGAGTCTTTGCTGTGGTTCTAGTTTGTGGAGGCTTGTATTTACGATGGAGAAGGCTTTTCCCAGCAGGTATTAGGGCTGTCTCTAGAATCCTCTCTGGGGCCCTTTGCATGACCACAGTCCTGCAGAGGAACCCAGCCAGTGCCAGCTGCTTATTAAGGGATTTTGTGCCCATTTGTTGGCGTATTGTTTGAGTCAAAGTCTCCTGCCCCCACTTGCCAGAGTATATAGACAAATATTTATTCCCACCCCCCCAATGCTGACAGTGCTCTAAGAATAGTTTTCTTGCCTGGCGCTGGGAGCAGGACCCGCCTGCCTGCAGAGGTGTTTACAGTTTGGGCCTGGGCTGCAGTGTGGGTTGACTTAGCAGCCTGGCATAGCGGCCCGCATCTCCTGGGACGTGCTTGGCTTTTCCTCAGGGCTGTTGGAGGGTTGCCTCCCAGCCTGACAGGAGCATAGGGAGGTGACGGTGACTTAGTGCCCTGGGTGCGGTTCCTGGCCTGTGGTCCAGCAGAAACCCCTAAGCTTGTCCAGATCCCTGTGCAGTCACCCCCATGGTCTGGGCAGGAGGTCATGGCTTTTTGTCATCACGTAAAACCAACCACTCAGCGCTCAGGGCAGGGACACTGGCAACTGTGACTGTTCAGATCTTCCTGTCGGCCCTTTGCAAGTTTATTCCTATCTTTCTTCTGTGTCTGGGCTTATGGCCTCTCTGTGATGTGTCTGTTCTTTTGGGTGAGAGTTAATAGAGAAGGAAGAAAGAAATGAAAAGATCATTCCATGTTAACCTGGAAAATTTTTAGAAACGTTTGACGTACTTCATATAGATTTGTGGCTATTCAATGTAAACGGTGTGGAATGCTACGGGGTCCCCAGTGCCCTCTCTCCCTGCTTCCACCCCCTCCTTTTTTAGGTCACAGAACACTCTCCTGGAAGCCAGTATTTTCTCATGTCAAAGTGACTTTCTGCCTACATGGGATTTGTTAGCTTAGAGTTACACCGTGACCTATACCATGGGTGTGATGGAAAGTGAATCTTCAGTTTTTAAATAGCAATGTATAGCTTCTGACTCCATCTGAAAATTTAGGCCACAAGACCTGCCATGTATTAGGGAGATTTTTTGGTGGCGTTATTAGCTTTATTTTTAGGCAGCTAGGGGACACAGGTGAGCACCTGTACTATTAATTGCTGTAGAAATATTGGGTTCGTATTTCCCATTAATACTGTTTTTCTCTCTATCATAGGAGGACTTGAAAATAATGTTTGTGTTGTCTCCTATCCATGTGATTTGAGTATGGATTGCTTTTCTTTGAATTTCCACTAAAAATGGTACTTTGGCCTTTTAAGCTGTTTTTGTAAGGACTTTTCTTTCCACCAGGCTTGTTTTCCAGATAGGTCTTGGAAATTACGAAGAACATAGCTATAATTTCTCCCTTGATTGGCAGCAGAGCGCTTTCCTGGACAAAAATAAGGCTGCTCTGTGCCAAATGGTTGACTTTTCTAGAATAAAAACTCTAAAGGGTTTGCAAAGAGTCCTCTGGTTAATATATTGGCATTCCCAGAACCCACTAAAACCCCGGCAGCCTGCCAGACACCACTTAATGAGGACACAGAGTGTCTGGCTCAAATCCCCACGAGCAGAAGCGGGTGGAGGCTGCTGTCCACACCCTTTATTAATTTTTAATGACCGTACTTTTGTTTTGCAGATTTTGCTCTGCACCCCCTCAAGACCAACAGACACGGGTGCCACCCCTCCCCCACTCATTTACTCATTTCCTTGGCATTGGAAAAGTGTTGAGACTTTCAAGGTTTAGAATCCTGCTGAGGGATCATTTCTGTTTGCATGAGTTCTTTTGTGGTTGGCTTTCTTTTTTTCCCATTCTTTCTCCCCCAGCCCTGCCCCCACCAGCCTTTATTTTGGAAGAGGAAGAGAGAAAAGGAACAGAAAAGGAGATAACTTTTTTTCTTATGATGCTTTATTGTCTGCTGGAAAAAAGAAGCACTTATGAAACTTTAAGTTTGTCAGACAGTTTATATGACAGTGCAAGTTGGTGCTTGCCAAGCTTCAGACAGATTGCTAACGTTACATGATGGGGATAAATAAATTACCGCTGTGAGCGGTGGGCAGGGCCTTGGGCACCCAGGAGCATGCAGGATGTGCAGTACGTGGGTGTGTGGAAGGTCTCTGCGCGCTGCCTGGAATTCTGTGACTTGCTTTGGAAGCGAAAAGGGTGTGTCTCTTGCTTTTATTTTCGCCAGGGCTGCAGGCGGCAGAATCCAGGGAGCAGCTCTGTATTTTTCCCGGCCTGGTGGCCCTGCCTCTCGATGGCCCCTTACCCCCATGTCTCCCCTCCTCTGCATCAGGGGGCATGGCACCTCGTCTTCCATCCAGGGTCCAGCTTCCGATGAAACTGAACTTTGGCTGCTGTTCTTTCTGCAGGTGCAGGCATTGAGAACAAATTGTCTGACATAAGTGTGTGAGCTGCCTGGGAGGGGGCTGGGTGACACTCCTTGGGCACAGTGTACTTTCATCCCTGGCGTGTGGATAGTCAGCTGGCAGAGTGACAGGTGTAATGAACTTAATGGTCTTGCTCTAGTTGCTGGCGGACACACTGCTTGTATTACAAAGCTACCTCCTAAGTTGGGCCCTGGCCAAATGACTCGCAGGATCTTCTCTGTGCAGACAGGATTCAGAGCCTGGACTGGCTAGGAATTGGGTGGGTGTGAGCGACATGGTCCCTAAATGGACCTAGAATTTCTCTTTAAAGTAAGCCTGGGGGCTTACCTGCTGGCGCAGTGGTTGAGAAGTCCGCCTGCCGATGCAGGGGACGCGGGCTCGTGCCCCGGTCTGGGAAGATCCCACATGCCGCAGAGCGGCTGGGCCCGTGAGCCATGGCCACTGAGCCTGCGCGTACGGAGCCTGCGCGTCCGGAGCCTGTGCTCCGCGACGGGAGAGGCCACGACAGTGAGAGGCCCGCGTAACGCAAACAAACAAAAAAGAAGTAAGCCTGCTCTGTCCAATTTGCAAAAAGGCCCCATCCCATCCTACCCCCCCACCCTGCTATCCAGCCATATTGTGGGGTGTGGCAAGGTGCCCCCCCATCCCTGGGGTTGTGGATTGCAGGCTCCCAGTGCTGCCTCCTTGGTTCCCCAGAAGTGGACTGGGCCTCTGGTGGCCGGTCCATGGCCCTGGGACCAGCAGCCTCTGGACAGAGTTGGGAGGGAATTTCGAGAGTGAAATCCCACTGTTCCAAAGGCGGAAGGCCAGGCCGTGCTCGGGAGGGCTCCCCCGGGCAGTGGTCAGAGCGACAGCAGCACCGCCCCTGTGCCAGGCTGTCCTTAGCGTTATATTAGCTGATTGAAGCCCCCCAGCAGCCCTGGGACGTGGGCACCGCCACCATGCCATTGGCACACAGGCAGCAAGAAGCCTGAAATGCCGGAGTGAAGAATCGCTGTCTCGTGAGCAAAGGTGGAGGTGGCCACGTCACGCTGGGGCCTGGGCTGTGACCCTGGGGCTGGCCCTTCCTCAGGGACCACTCACGGCGGGCGGAGGGAGACCAAGTCTCTCCTCGTCCCAAGCAGGGCCCAGGGCTCCTCCTTCTTTCCTACCTTTGTCCATAGCTCTGATTTACACCCCACCTCCCGGCCCCACCCCCATTTCTAAACCCTGCTCCTGTGCCTGTCCTGCCTGTGCTCACAGCCTTGGTTTCAAGAATTGGGCCATTGGTGGCTCTGTTTTGTCCATGTTGAACCTCGTCATCCCAGGAGGAATCAGCCAGAGAGTTGATGCCTGTGGTCCTGGGCTCTGTGGAACCACCTCCGCTGGTCTTCTCTGGGTGAGGTTTGTCGGATGTCGGTCCTGTCTTCCAAGGGGTACCCGAGGCCTGCGGGGCTGGACTGAGGTAGCCCAGGCCCTCCCGGCTCAGCAGGATCCAGCAAGTCCCTGAAAGTGGGGTGAAATGAAAAGATGATACATCTCTCAGATTCTCTGTCTCACTCCGAGGGGGCGTGGATTAATCAACCACATGTATCTGCGTGCAGTTCTTGTGTTCATCCCAGACAGACCTAAGTGTTTGAGGTTATGGGGCCTGAAGTGAGGCCCCAGGAGGTGCGGATGTCCAGGGTCCTGCAAGACGGCTCCCCAGCCCTTTGCAAACCTTCCCACGGCAGCAGGTGGGACCTGGCCTCTTCACACCCCTGAGTGGCTGCGTGATGCCGTCCCCTCTGAGGGGATTGTGGTGGCCACACACTGTGGGGCCTGGTGGGCCTCTGTCTAATTTGGTCCCTGGGGTGGGGTTGGACGGGTGCTCTTTTGCGTTGGGGGCTGCACTGGCCTGGGAGAGTTCCTGTCTGGTCCCCCTGTCAGGCATATAGGGGCCCGGGTTGGCCCTAGACCGGGTTCCACCCTCTATTTGAACCTGACTTTATTCCAGAGATTCTTTCAGGCCTGGCTGAAACCAGTGTCATGGATCTAGTCTCTGAAATCCTTTTTTTTCCTGATTATATACTTATTGAAGATAATTAGGAAACTATGAAACGAAGAGGAAAAAAAAAAAAGAAACAAGAAGAAAATAAAAATGACTACAATTACCTATAATTCCACTACCTTTAGAGATGACCTCTATTTACAGTTTTGTAGATTCTTTCCAGACTTAATTATAAAATCATGCATCAAACTTGTATACTTTTTATAAACTTAACGTTCCATCCTGAACATATTTTCATGTAATTTAAATATTCTCCAAAAATACCACTGCTGATGACTATTAAATTCTACTCTGTGGTTATATTGTTTTTTTTTTTCTAAGCCCGTTTTGGGACGCTGAGGCTGTTAGCAGTTTTCCCTATTATAAATAATTCTGCACTGGACATTCTGATTACGTCCTTTGGATAGCTTCCTCAAGGAGGAGGTGGTGGGTATAACTTTTAGAGGCTCCTCCAGAAGTATTACCAGTTGCTTCTCAGAAAGGCTGGGACACTGCACACGGACACGGGGGTGACTGTAGTCTTGCCAGTGCTGAATATTGTTATGAAAAAAATCTTTTCAAGTTTGGCAATGAAATGGTATGTTTAAATTTTTCTTCCCATTCTTCTGTTGTGAAAATCAGGGCGTGGCATCTGGGGATACACAGGTGAAGAGAGTTTTGCTGTTGCTAGAGCTTTGCTGTGGGCAGATGCAGTGATTTTAGTGGATGCTTCCAGCATGGAGATAAGACCTTTGTGCTGTTTTAAATTCGAATTAAATGTACTCAAGAACTTTGTGCTATTTTAAATTGGAATTAAACCTGCTCAGGTAGGTTAAGGGCACGAAACAGTCTAATAATACATTTTAAAATAAAATTATGGGATTTTATGGCCAAAGACTATGCTTGGTCTTTCCCCAACATCCTCACCCTAACCGGCTGGGTAACGTGGGCCCCGGGTGGAGGGATGAGGTGGGGGAGGGGTGGCTCGGCAGCAGCTGCTTGAGGAGCTGTGTGACACTTCCCTCAGTCCTTCCTCTCCCTTCTCAGCGATCGCTTTTTGAGATCAAACTCTTCCCTGGCCTTTTGCCCAAGGATACCAACATAAAATTCATTTTCTTACTGTTTCACTCGATGGCTGACGGGAGACACCTGGCCTGGATGCCCTCTGCTGGGAGCCTCTCCCTTGGTCCCCTCTATGCTTTCGCAGACTTCTGTTTCCAGCCTGAGGGTGTTGGCGCCCACACTGGCTGCTCTGGAAGCTCCAGAGAAGGAAAACCATCTCAGTATCTTCAGTACGTTGCAGTTAACTAAAGTTGGTTTTGTTTTCCTCGAAAGGCAGCCTTTTTGGCTGAAAGGTTGAGAACAGCTGGAGGGAGCAAGACATGACACCTGCATCTTGAGGTAATTGAGCCCCAATTAGCTTGTTCTGGTCACACACACCTTCGTGCGTCGGTGCTGGGGCAGGTGTGGGTGCTTACCACGCCCCGGGGTGCATGCTGGGAGCGCCCGGCACTGTCGGGCGTGGCCTGGTGAGCAGAGAGTATGGTCCGAGGGGCCCAGGTGGGCGCTGGTGCTTGGGTGAGTGACCCCGGCCCTCCAGGCACAGCCTGTGGGGAGCACCCTGGCCGTTGTCTTGTCTGCTTGGTCCCCCTGCTGGCCATGTGGGCAGCCACACCACGCTTTCCAGGTGCAAACACACCCTGCACGTGGCTAGCAGGGCAGACGGGGCCAAAGCCCTGGAGGTGGAGCGAGCAGAGGAGTTCCCAGGGAGTTGGTCATGGAATAGATGTCATGGAATAGGTTGCTGACACCCCTTGTGTCCCTCCACGTTGTTTGCTGCTGGCTCGTGTGTGCGCGGCTCACACACTTGGGTTTAATCCAACCTGGTGTGCTCCTTCAGCAGGATGATAGAATGCTGGAATCTTCCAGTTGGAACAGAGGGCCTTTCTGGACATAATGCAGCATGATTTCAAGGTTGGGTAATGTTTACAGCTGGATGGCTTGGTTGAACTATTATATTTCTATTACTTTGTCTATTAAGATAAATATTGCCCCCTTCAGAACTTAGCTTTCATCCTACTGCTATTTAAATATAAGAGTCACAATTTTTTACTTCCAAACTAGAGGTAGGTCCTGGGATTTAACTTTTTTTTTAATCTGAAGAGTAATGTAAAAATAATAAATATATATACACAGTCATAACTATATAACTTATGTAGTAAATTTAGTCCAGAGAAAACATAGTGTTTATTTCTGATAAAAGAAGTTGGCTGTTCCGTGGATTGGAGATTTTGTTATTTGATGGACCTCTGTACTGAATGCTTCGTGTGAATGTTCACGCTTTTATTGTTATAACGTGGTTCATACAATGGATTTTAGGAATTGGGGCACATTTATGTGCCTGAGGGAACGGCTCCCGTTGTGTCCTTGGCCACCCAAAGAAGCAGCATCAGGGCCGTAGTGTGGGCCTGAGCCGCCCAAGGGGATTTGTTGTTCATAGCGCGCATACGCATCACCTCCTGGTTTTGAGGAAAGTTTTGCTGTAAGGGGGTTGCTTTTGTCTGTGGCTCACAGCCCCCCTGCCTAGCCAAGCCCCCGGAAGGCTTGTGACCTTGGGGAGGTCAGTTTGCCCTTCCCTAAAACAGCCATTTTCCTGCCTCTTAGGTTTGCAGGGGATCAAACGAGATAAGGCTCATGTAGACCAGCAGGGAGGGGCCCAGCGCTGCCTCAGTGAGAGCTCGGTAAAGTGTGGCTGCCTCCAGTCAAAGGAGCATTTGGGAAGCACCCACCCAGCCTGTGAGGCGGGGACCCCGCTCCTTCCCCCAGGACTCAAGGAGCAAGTAGTCTGGCACAGGAAGCAGCCAGCAGTGAGGACAGGCACTTGTAGCCAAGCCCTGGGTTTAAGAGCGGGAAATGCCATCTGAGCCGTTCGTTCATCGGGAAAGATTGTATACCTGGGGGAGGGGGGGACAAAGGCCGCTGGGCCTATGAGCTCTGACGGCCTCACGCGCCCTCCCTCCCCTCTTCCTCTGCTCCACGGGGCCCCGCGATGTCCGAGCACACGGTCCGCTCTGGGCAACCTAGGAGACTTCAGGGAGAGGCTGGCTTTGGGCTGAGAGGTGGCCAGAGACCGGTTTGCGGGGCGGACAGCAGGGAGAGGGTTCCCCTGTCCAGGGCTCTCAGAGCTGTGCACGCTGGGGTCTAGAAGGCACAGACAAGGGCGTAAACCTCAGTACAGTGTGTGCGGGGCCCTGCTTCCGTCCTCACGTGTGTAGTTTATAATCAAGTACGCATGACCCGTGTGTGCTGCCCACACTTCTTTGCTCATAGGAGGACGTGTGTGAACAGTTGGGGCCACTGTTGGCAGCGGGACCGCGTGTTCAGGACCTGCCGCGAGGGAGCAGCTGTGGTGGGGAGGGCTGGCACCGCGGGTCCACAGTGACCATGTGGCTCCTGTGTTTAGGGCTCTAACGCACCCCTGCGGGAGGGCGCAGGGAACCCTATGCGGTGGTTCGTGTGTCAGGGCTGGGGACACAAACTCCATGGCCCCTCCCCCAACTTTGCAGCCCTGGCTCCTGTGTGTGGCCCCTTTTCCTGAGTCTCCAGGCGGTGGGAGCCGGGCGGATTTTGACGCGATTTGGTAATGTGCAGTGCTGGCAGGACAGATTTGTCGAGAGCTGACCGTCCAGAAGGTGAGATGATTTACTCAGTGGAGCAGGTCAGTGAGTACATTGGGTTGTAAGGCCGAGAAACGCTGGTTCTCGTCCTGCCCAAGCAGAACGTGGGTTGTGGCTGGAGCTTTGCTGGTGAGACCCCATCTGGACAGGCGGCGGGAGTGGGTTTGGGCTGATGTGGCGGTAGAGGGGGCTTTCGGGGGAGGGGCACAGGTGGTGGGAAGAAGTGGCACTTGACCCGTGACCGTGACCTGCGTGGTGGAGGGTGGAGAGGCAGGAAGAGGGCTTGCGGATGAGCATGAGCAGAGGTGGGACTCGGAGGCGTGTGCGGCGAGGCGCTGTCACTGTCACCAGTGGGGACAGTCGTGGTGCTGCGGAGAGGTTGGCAGACTGAGTCTCTTGCAAAGTTTCTGCCCATCTTTGCTGAAAACCGAATCAACCAGCCATGTCGGTGAAGAGAAATGGGTCCCTCGGGACACCTGATTGTTTGCCCTGGGGGCCCTGTCCTGGCCTCAGCTCTCCAGTACTGGGTACTTGTTCACATTTCACAAAATGCGAAAATGTTCGTGCTCCACGCAGCTCACACCAGGGGGCCAGGCTTGTCACTTTCATATGGTGACAGTAGTGGCTTCTATTTGCAAAACACTAACTTTTTAAAGCTCTTCACAGACAACATCTAATTTCATGATCCTTGGCTTTAAGGAACAAACAAATAGTGAAGCGCATTTGGAAGTGTAATTGATCTCTAATGCGGCTGTTTGCTGAATGTGGGATTCAAATCAGAGTGTATCTTAATGTGCAAAACCTCCTGGGAAGAGGTGGCTGGCAGTCGTTCAGGCCGCACGGCGGGTGGTTTTTTGAAGGGACAAGGCTTTGCAGCTTGCTGGATGGGCAGGAACCTGGGCAGCGTGATTTTGAGAGGTTAGGGCAAAACACTAGTCAGACTCAGAAGTACAAGGCCATTTGAGGGCTGTGCTGAGCAGTCGTTTCCCCGTGGTTGTGCAGAAAAAGACATGGGGTGAGGCGAGGTGCGTGGGGCAGCCGCTCTCACCTCTGTTTTTAGAGGAAGGTGTGCTGGTGGCCCTTTGTGGCACTTAAACTACAGCAGGTCCTGGCAAACCTGGAGTGTCGCCCGGCGGTCGCAGTGGAGCCGACGTCCAGCAGTGTGTCCAGTGTCCTTCAGCCCTGGCTTCTTTTCCCTAACATGGCGTGGCTGCTGTCCTGGTGTCCGTCTGTTCAGCTGTGGATGCAAGTTACTGCCGGTTCTGTCTCTCCGCTTCTAGCAGAGTAGTTTTCGTGCTGCGTTGGGGCCCTTTTCAGGTGACATAAGGCAGCCCCAGCCCTCATGGTGCCCGGCCTCCCCTGTGCCTCGGCCTCCGGCAGTTCTTCTCCACTCAGTTCTCCTCTTCTATGGGCACCATGCGTCCTGTCCCCTTCTTGGACCCCAGGCGGAAGCCACGCTTGCTCTGCAGTCTTCTGCTCTCTCGTCTGCAGTCCCCAGAGGTGCCATGTTTCTCCCCGAGTCCAAGTGTGTCCCAAGCTGGTGATGGAGGCAGAGGCTGCAGGGTCTCCTGCTTGGACACCCACTAAACCACTAATGAGGGGTAGGTGTCGCTCAAAGGTTTAGGCAGGAAGGAAGTGCTTTCCGCCCTCCTTGGGGTACTGAGTCTGTGGGATCAGCAACTACTGCAGAGGGTCAGCAGCCCACGGGGCATTCGGGGGACGGCCCGACCCTGAAGGATGGTGCGGGCAAGATGGCCCCTCCTTGCTGAGCCAGGCGCTTGTCTCCTGTGTTGTTTGGATGTTCTCTGCTGTTGGGTGGAGTGGTGACTGTGGAGAGAAGGGGGCAGGCGGTTGGCGGGCGTGACGGGGACAGTGAGCAGAGCCTGGCGAGCCGGCGGGGGGACCGAGTGCCCCTTATCTGAGCCCTCCTTTCTTTGACTCTGCCACTGACTCTGGCGTGGTTTTATTAACAACTGCCTTGTGACAAGACGTGGTTGGGTGCTTGGTGATGTGGCCAGGAGTTGGGGTTGGTGTCAGAGTGGCCCTCAGTGCGGTCTCCCCCTCATCTGTCAGAGGGGAAGCTTTCTGACCCCAGAACCTCCCACCCATGCCTGGAAAGCTTAGAATTCTGTTGTGTGGATTGAAGTGGGCTCTGTATTATGTGGAGGCTCTTGCCCCAGACTCTGACTTCACACTCATGCCCGACTGCTCAGTGGGGATCTCCAAGCCTGTGTCTAGAGCCATGTACTTGCCCCTCCCCACCCAGTGATTAACACACACATCTTGGAGCCCTCCTGGGCTCCCCCAAATCTGGTCACTTGTCACCGTCGCTAGTAGCTCAGTGTGTCCCTTCCATGGCCTCACGCGGGGCCTCCCGACTGGCCACTCGCCTCCCCGCCACACAGTCTGCTTTCAGCCCAGCGGCCGTGTGAACCGGGCCAGGGAACCTGGGATTCGGCTGCTCCGCCTGGCCCGGGGGTCTGGCCGCCATCCCCTGAGGCTCCTCACCATCCAGCTTCACCCTCAGGGCCTTGTGGTTGCTGCTGAAACCCACCCGCCAGGGCTGTGTGTCTGTCTCTCACTTCATTCAGGCGTCTGTTGGGCATCCTGCCCATACGCTGTCCTGGTTTCCTCTGTTTGTGCAGGGGGAGGTGCCCAGGACCGTGAGTGCAGGACTGGGGAGCGCGTGCTGGACGCGGCAGGATGGCAACTCCTGGGGGCCAGTGTGGGCACCGGGGGTCCCACCACAGTCGTCAGGGGTCAGGCCGGGCCTCCCTGCAAACACACGGTCCTGCCGGAAAGGCTGAAGCAGAGCTGCAGGCTGGGGGGTTGAGTGGGGTCTGGCACAGCTCAGCATCCACATTGTCCCCCTCCCCTCGCCCCTCAGGTGTTTCCTCACCTACATTAACTTTTATTTTACCATTTTCCCCCAAAGTGACCTACCCGAGAGAGAAGCGATTGTTTGCCTGACCTGATCTCGCTCCCCTACCCGCCCTCCCCGCCAGTTTAACCCGCTGGCCAGATAAACTGCAGACGAATGAAATATTATCTATTTGTTTCAAGCAAATTAATCAAACTATAAAAGATCATCAGACTTGTTAACTTTATTAAGATCATCATAGGTAGAGATTTTCCCTTTAGACAAAGTGTCTTTATTATTTTCTTGGTTCTCCTTAGCTGTCTTCTTCTGTTCTTGGGATCCGGAAAAGTTCAAAGTAGAGAAAATTATCATCTGTGCGTTGTTTTTCCATCTTTTCAAAGAAGACTAAGTCCTTGACAGGTACTTGGGAGCCTGACTCATCCTCCAGACACCTGACTGTGCTTTTATTCTGGTGTTAGATACGTCTTCTTGAGTTGTGTTTTGTTGCCTTGGATTTAAAATCCACAAGGATGTGAAAACTAAGTATTTAGTGGAACAAGGAAAAAATCCTGAATAAGACAAATTCCAGTTAGTGGCAAGTAACACTGTGGTTCATTTCCGCTGATGGATTTCAGCCCGTGTGATGTGTCACCACACACTAGCTGTGCCTATGGTGAGGTGGGGGTCTCCCCATGTCCAGGGGACACATCTGCGGTCCTGCCCCGACCAGCGGGGGTGGGTTGTCTCGAGTACCGATCTCCACTTTCTGCCTCCATCAGGAATCTGGTTGGACTGATGCGGGCACACGTGCCTTCCTCTGGAAAACAGGCTGCAGGGAGATGCACCAGGACCTTAAAAATGGATGTCTCCATTGTAGCCCCGAGGGAGATTTTGAAATCCCATCTTTTTACCTTTTCCGTATTTGCTACAATGATCTTTTTTATAGCAAGAAAATCACCAGTGAACTTGATTTCTTCAGGCCATGGAACAAAAAGTCAGTTTCTGAAAAACTGTGGAAAACAATGTGATGTGTGTCTTTTTAAGCATCTTGGAAGCATGGAGGGAGTTGCTATGGGGACGGTGAGGTTTACTCTAACGGAGAGCGGCTCCATCTGGCACCACACGTGCCCCCAGCGCCCTACGTACAGCGGACTTTCTCCTTGATGTGAAAACAATTACATGCAGAATCATGATTCCATCTTTTCCCCTCAAATCACCATTTGGCTTTGATCTAAGAGCAGCCTTTCCCTGCTCTGTGCCTGGGGTCAACTGGGGTCACCTGCGAGACCGCCCTGCCTGCCGTCTGAGACTCCATCTTCGCTGCTGGAGCGTCCTGACTGGGTGCCCAGCGTCCGGTGTGGGTAGAATTAGCTGCTGCTTCTGCCCCCGTGCTGGCATCTGCACCCCTCCCGCAGCTGCTCAGAACCAACATGGTCCCACCTTGATCTAGAGAAATGGTTGTAAGTGTCTGTCCTGGGTCACGGTGGGGACGTCGTGACTCGAGCAGTAAAGTTGTTTCCTGTTTGAGGGAGAGCAAGGCAGAGCGACACAGAGAAGGGGGAGGGGCGTCCACAGCTGCCCCAGAGGAAGAGGCTAATGAGCAGGTTGGAGGCGGGGGTCCTAGAGCCCCGGTGGGGGACTCCCTGCCCCCCTGTGTTGGGGCTGTGCTTGCTGTCCATGTGGGGTGTGGTCTTAGGTCCGGCTGAGTTCCGGTTCCCCCGCCCGGAAGGTGGGGTGATCGTGACCCTCAGGCGTCTGCTTCAGGGAATGGGGACTGGGCTTGTGGGAGGCGCCTTGCCCCATGTCCTGCCATCGACTGGTCCTGTGCTTCCGCAGTGTCCTCCCCATGCAGATGCCCTGGTGGCACCCACTCCTCTCGTCTAGACGCCATCTACAAAGGAAGGCCGTGGTGACCGACGGGCTGGGGCAGGGACTGGCCAGCATGCCCTGTCCTCCTGCCTTGGAGACGCCGTGGTAACTTCCTTTGGAGCCGCAGGGTCTGGTGGAACGAGGGTGATTCTGCTTTAATGGGAAAAGCAACTGGAAGACATTCAGGAAATGTGGCTTCTTGCTCCCAGCCCCTTCCTTCAGTGGACACTATTGCTCGACCACCCTGGGTCAGGCACCAGTCACTCAAGACCTCTGGCCTCAGTTTCCCCACTGAGAGCCCCGTGCCAGCCTCCCCCCAGCACTCCCCACACAGGATTTCTCTTGATGGATTTTGTTCATTTGTGGGGCTGCGTTGTGTGACGATCATTCGCATTTTACAGATGAGGGCACTGAGGCCCAGAGAACGTTAGCAACTTGTCAAAGGTCACATGTTGTTAAGATCTGTCTCCAAAATGAGCGGCTGCCGTGGAGTCTGGTGCTCCCCAGGGAGCCTGCTTCCTCAGAGCCCCGGTTCCTGGGCTGTTTATGTAGGAAAAACGGGTGTCGGGGCGGAGCTGCTCGTGCTCCATCCTTGCCCGTGCAGCACGTGCTCTGGAAACCCACCCAAACCCCAGGAACTGCTGGGAGGTGCAGACATGACAAGGCTCCCAGTATCTGCCTTTCCCGAGTTGGAGGGGCTTCTGGTCACGTTTACACTCAAGCACGGGACGGATCCAGGGTTTCTGTCATTATCTGGGGCAGAGACCAGAGGCAGAACTCTGAGGACGCCTGCTGAGTTCACAGAGAGGCAGAGACTCCGCTGTCTGGCTCATCCCCAAATGTGTCACGTCCTGTCGGTACCTCCTTTGCTCACCTGGGAGGATACTGGAGTTGCCTTGCCTGCAGTCCTGGATGTCCGTCTCTGAAGCTCCTTTGGATGGAACCGAGTTCTTTATTTGGGTGGCAGATTTTCACACAAGAGGAAGACTTCTGTCTCTTTGCTGAGTTTCCGTGATAAACTGGGTTGTTTCAGAGTTGGTGGTTAGTCAAGAGCAAAGGTGAGTGAGAGAGACCTTGAACCAGCGGGCAGTGCGAGGGGGCGGCGCGGGGCCCACCGACCAGGTTCCCGTCTGTGGAAATGCATACCCAAGGTGCGGTACTTTAAGGGTCCTGCAGAGACCGAACAAGAAGACCTCTGGGGTGGGGCTGAGACCGAGCCTGTACTAGGAGTGTGGACCCAGCGCTGCCCAGCACAGCTCCTGAGTGTGGATGAAAGGTGTGTGTCCTCGACTGGCTGGCTGGCGGGGGGGGCCTGGGGGAGGGGAGCAGGGACTGGAAATGTTGACGCAGCTAATCCAGTGAGAACAGCCTCCTGGGCTATGGGATTTGAGGGAATAAAGAGTATTGATGGGACCACTTAGAAGTTTAAACAGACTCTGTTCTCCTTTTCCCCCATGTTTTGTGTAAGGATTTTGGTGGCTTCTAAATGAGCTGCCCTGAATGGCATTGACGCCCTTGTAAATTCTAATTAGCTGGTGAATTACTTAGTATGAATTTTGATTAGTTAGGATGAATTATAGGTATTAATGAGCAAATGAAAGTTCTGGTGTCCAGGGGGCTTTGAATAGTCTCAGAAAGGCTGTGCTCTCTTTGCACACTGCGTTCTTTACCCTTAGAACCCATCGTGGGGTGGGGATGCCTCGCTCTCCTCGCTGGTTTGCGGGGCTCCAGAGCCCTGTGTGCCCCCCGCCCCCCAGTGTGCCACGTTGGGGGGCTGCTTCTAGTGGGCTGGTGAGGAGAGCTCAGAGGGTATCAATCTTCCTTCGGCCTCGCCATGTTCCAGACAGCCTTGCCCTGTGTTTAAAGAGGAGTGGTTTGAAAGACCCGAGCCAGACCCATTTCAGTGATGGAGACGGGTCCCATGCGTGGCCAAGGAAGGTGTTCTAGGAGGTCACAGGTTCATTTACATGCAGAGCAGCTGGGGCGGCCTTGTGTGGTCCAGTTGCAGGTGCTGGGGGTGCAGGCTCCTTGGCCCGGCCCCTCCCACGTGCCCTCTGCAGGCTCTCACTCCCCCCCACCGCCCCGCCTTCCTTTGCGTTCTCTGGGAGGTGCTGCCTCCCCGCCCCTTCCCATGAGGTGCCCCATGTCAGCATCCCAGGCCGGCATGTCCCTGCCCTCCCCTGTGCTCAGAGTTTGACCATAGTGTGTGTGTGCACGCCTGCTCACACTGTTGTTTCCCACTTGACTGTTCTCATACCTGCCTTCCGCACAGACCACGACCTCTGAGCCCTCTTCTATATTCCAAGTACCCGACGCAGGGCCTGGCGCGTAGTGTGTTTGCAGAGATGCTGGAGAACAGATGGAGGAGACACGGCCAGCGCTGGGGATCAAGGCAAATGGTGGTTTTCTCGTGATTTCTGCCAAAGAAAGCATCAGCCTTGCTTCAGGCAGACCTGGTCCGCACTCCTTCCTTCGTAACCCTGTTCACACCTCACATGTGTAGCGACCCGAGGACAGTAAAGTTCCATGGGGGCCACAGCGGGTCCTGTGTAATTTCCCGCCGTCTGTGGTTGGCGAGCTCATCCTGAGTGCTCCTCAGGGGTGAGTCCCAGCAGGTGTCACATCCAGCATCAACCTGACGAAGAGGTTCTGATACTTAGAGAATTCACATGGGGCAGAGATCCCACCCAGGGATGGAGGTGGCAAAACCTTGGCAAAATTGACTTCCTTGTGGTCAGACGGTGTCTCAGGAGCAGAGCAAGCAGCCGGTGGATTCAGGCCCTGAGGCCTTCCTGCCAAAAGGCTGCTGTCTCTGGGTCTTGATGGTCAGCCAGCCTTGCAGCTTCTCACCCCAACCGACTGGTGGGCAGGTGCAGGGGCGACCCTCGGAACCTTGGGGTCCCTTCGAAGTTGGTGCCAGCAGGGGCAGTTCCTTCAGATGCCTTGCTCCATCCTGGCCCCCGTTCCCCTCACACCGGGCCTCCAGAGGCTGGTATCCTGGGACCTTACTGAGCACTCTCACTGGGGGCCCAGGTTACAGAGATGATCACCTGCTGTCTGCTGTGTCTCCGTATTTTACTGTCATTTAACATGAATGTTGCAGGGGTCATGGTTCAGACTCTCATGTCCACAGAGGTAGGCTGGGCTCTGGGGACGTGGATGGGTATACACGTCCCGTCCGCTACCTGCAGGAGACAGATGTCTGGAAAGGCTCCCGTGGCCTGCCGCCCTCTGATGTGGGCATAGGGCTCAGACCCTGCAGTCTAGCTGGGGAGTAGCTCGTGTCGTGTCTCTAGAGGATGCATTGCGGAGGTCTTGGCCTGTCCCTCTTGCACTGGTGGCATTCTGTTGATTTCCTTGTGCACGCCCAGCTTCTGCTAGGAGTGATTTAAAGATAGCTACAAAAATACGCATAAACTTAAAATCGTAACAAAAGATGGAAGGTTTTAGGGAAGAGAAAATATGAGTTTGAATAAGCAAAGTACTTCAGACATGTTGACTTGCAGGAACCCTTTATTTATGACTGTCTGGGAAAGTCCATTGAAACAATTCTGTTTAGGATTTTGGTATTTCAAGTTTTACTCAAGAGAAGGAAATGTCAGGTCACCGCAGCACCAGTTCACATTTCTTCTACAGTTTAGGAATTGAGGTTTGAGATGCAGAGGCTGTTTAATTCCTTCTGGTGTTGTGGTTTCAGGCCTGGAACTGTTTGGGTGATTAGTGATGTCTGATCATGATGGGTGGGGGCACAGAGAGGCAGGCAGGAGCTTCATAACTTTATTCAGATGCAGAAGCACCTTCAAGCACTTCCTAATGATTTTCATTGAGAAATGGATCTTTCAGAACAATGATACAGAGATTGTTAGTATTTTACCTTTAAAATATGGTAGTTGTGGCAGAGATGTCTTTTATGTGGTAGGTAGAAGAAGTGTTTTACTTGACTCTAATAAAAGCAACTTTCCAAGTCGTTTAGTTCAGTCTCTGGCCTTTCACTTGGCTTGATATCCGGTCGGAGCCCCGGTCGCCCCCCTTTGCTCAGGGAGCAGCAGCCCCAGCCCCCATCCCCGAGTGAGGCCTCGTCTGCCGTCTGGCGGCCCCTCTTCCGAACCCTTCACCTTTGTGTCTTTGTCCCCACACCCCTTGTTCTGAAGCCCCTCTTTGAGTGGCTTGGAGCTGCCCTTTACATCTGAGCACTTTGTGTCTGATCCCAGCAGCTCATAATTTCCCAACCACTTTACACCTGGACTTTCTAAGGGGCGAGGCCGCCTTGCTGAGGGCCAACTGTCCTGGCTTCTGCCACCTTCCGGCTCTTAACCTTGGGTGCACTACTAACTGTCCACTGGGCATAAAACCATCTCTCAGACAGTGTGGAGGAACAATGAGACAAAATATGGGCACAGCCCTTGACACTATGTCAGCATCCATCCATCCAGTCCACCCACTTAGCTAGCTATCGCTTATTAAACTTAACTGCCATAAATTAAATTGATGTTATGGTAAAGGCCCCAGTTTTCTCTATTACCTGCCCATTCTCCTCTTTTTGTTATTATAGTTACTAATTAACCTTTGAAATCTTTAAAAATTATTTATTGGTCCACATAGAGTGTATTGTGGTTAATACAATCACTTTTACACCTTCAGGAGTTGCCATCAAAAGCTTAGGGGTGTCTTCGTGATACACACGTACACACACATGCAGACGCATACATTCATGTATATGTTTAGATTCACACACACATACACACACACACAGTTGCGCACACGCACAGCAAGCCTTATGTGTGAGTGCTCCTGTGTGGAGTTTGTACTTCTTGCAGAGCTCACGGGTGGACCCTGTGGTTGGGATTCTGTAGAACTGGTTGGAGTGTTCATTTAAGGTTACATTTAATAAGTTTTTAGAAAGCATGTATCATATGCCTCACTAGCAATTTTGTTAGGCATCCTGGGGAAACAAAAGAATGAAAGCTCATGAATTATCCGTGTCCCCTGGACCTTCTCATTTTGGGGGCTTTCCTCTCATGCACACGAAGTGCTGGGGCGGTGCTGTCGCTGGCTCACCTCCGTGGACCCCCCCCCCACTTTATTGGGTGGACTCTGGGGGTCCCGTAAGTGGAGCTGTGCCCGAGTCAGGGCCTCAGGGGAGGTGTGGGTAAGGGTGTTGGGCGTTTACTTCCCTGCCCAGGAAGAGCCCCGTGTTGTACCCGCCCCCCTGCAGTTCCACACCCTGCAGGGCTGACTGTACTATGGCCCCACCACGGGAGGGGACCAGCCTGATTCTACCCAGCCCACCCCTGGTGGGTCCTCGGTCAGTGCCAGTCTCTGTGGGAGGTTTCAGGTAAGACAGGCCAGTGAGGGAGACAGGCCCATGCGTTGGATTTAAGCCATGTCAGTTTTGGGGCCACCTGAGTTTTTTGCTGAGTTTCTTCTGGCAGGAAGTACTACTACCCCTAATTAACATTCACACGGGCCTTGGCCAAATGCTTACTGCACGGGTAGCAAGTGTCGTTATCCTTGCTTCCAAATGAGGAAACTGAGGCTCAGGCTGAGTGCCTGCCCCATCTGCCCTGCCTGCCTCCCGAGGAGGGATGTTCAGCAGAGTTCCTGCAGGTGGGATGGGAGCCAGGCTCCCACAGGGGCTGAGGGACCGAGCCCTGACAGCTCTGCCCAGGGTGCGTGGGGCTGGCTGGGAGGACCGGGAAGGGGCCCAGAACCCAGGAGCTGTGGCTATTCTGCCACAGAGTAGTTCTGCCTGGATTACGAGGTAGGTGCCTGCAGTTGTATAAGTAGATGCTCAAGAGCGAATTAAAAATGCGTTGTTGAAAATGGGTTCAAGTGTGAACAAAGATGGGCATGAAGGTTGGTCCCTGTATTTTTAGAGGCTAATTAAAGTGCGTGAACAACGATAAATCCAGATAACCCATATCGTCTAAAATCACCGTTAAGCATTCACTGAAGAACTCACTGCATAGGACACTGTGCTGGTGACCCGCAGAGAGTCCTGAGGTCGTGGCCGTCATGGCCATCAAGCCCTGCGTGCTTTTGCCCATGCTGAGAGCAGACTGTGTCCAACAGCTGGCCCCGGGGATCTTCGCTTCCCACACTCGTGCATTTCTGCAGCCCTGTGTTGGGACACGTGTGGGCTCTCCCATGGCCGTGTCTGAACCACTTGCAGAAATCTGTGGTCAGGTGTCTGTAAGGTGTTCCCTTCAGTCCCCCACATAATGCAAAACACAAATGCCTCAGCCCCCGCTGGACAGCTGGCCGCTGCTGACTGGCTGGCTTAGGCGTAAGAGCGGGCTGTGTTCTGTAAAGAAGCGTGATCCACAGTGACAGAATCCCCGTTTTTGTCAGTGACTTGGAAAATTGGCCTCTGGAGCTGAGCCATGGAGGGAGCTGTGTTAGGGACTGTCGTCTCCTAGTGCAGTGTTTGGCCAGTTTGTTCGGAGGCCCAGGTGCACTCCTGATGTTCTGTTAGTCACACTTAGAAATGAAAACATTTGCACTTAACCCTCAGGGTTAAACAGTCCTGCAGGTAGATCACAAGTGATGTCGAGATTTTAAAAACTAGGTTAGCTTTGTTCCTGAAAGTCTGTGATGCCTTTTTATCCACAAGCTCTTAAAAATTTTTCCTAACAGCAACTGCTTATTCATTGCAGGCAGGTACAGTGATGACAAACTCAGGATGAAAAAGGCCCAGGGAAACCCAAGGTCTCCAAACATCGTAACTGGAAACACATCCATTCTCACCACACAGACTTTCAGATTCCAACCTGGGCAGCTTTTTTTTTAAGATTTTTTTTTTTTTTTTGATGTGGACCATTTTTAAAGTCTTAATTGAATTTGTTACAATATTGCTTCTGTTTTATGTTTTGGTTTTTTGGCCAGGAAGCATGTGGGATCTTAGCTCCCTGACCAGAGATGGAACCCACACCCCCTGCGTTGGAAGGTGAAGCCTTAACTACTGGACCACCAGGGAAGTCCCCAACCTGGGCAGCCTTTTAGGTGCCAGGAGGTAGTAGGAATTATGGGTTATGTTTTCAGGATGGCTGCAGGGTTTTAAAAGCCATATCCCTTCCCTTTCTACCATTACGCCTCTGCTTTTTTTTTTTTTTTTAAAGCTTTCTATCAATGACTTTGCAGTAATTGTATATTTACAGAGGAGTTGCGAAGGCGATGCAGAGTTCCTCTGTACCCTTCACCCAGCTCCCCTCAATGTTGGCGCCTGATACCACATCAGGCCATGGTGATTGCATCACAAGGCACAAAGCGGCACAGGCTTACTTGGGTCTTAACCACTTCTTCTACTAAACCCTCTCTGTTCCCAGACTCAGTCCCATATGTGTGTGGCATTCAGCCACTGCTGTTTTTCATTCTTCCAACCGTCTTATTTTCAACTTCTTACTACGGTAAAATTTCAAACTGAATGTAGAGAAGAGCAGTGAGTCCGAGTTGGTCCCCTTTCTCAACTGCGATCGGCATGTGGTTTATCTCACTTCTGTCCCCATCAGTAATCATGTCCTGCTGGACGAGCTGGCCTCAAGCGAGTGACTGTGACCTCAGGGGTGCCCTTCCCGTGGGTGCACAGGAGGCCTGTGGAGTCTGTGCCTGGCCGCATGCTCCTCGTGTGTCATCACGGGGCCCCTTCCTGATGCTCTGCAGTTGCTCCTGAAACACCTTGAAGTGAGAACCGGGTCGGATCCTTCCCTGCTTTCAGCTAGTTTCCAGGAAGAATGCTCTGAATGGGAGGGACGAGCAGCACGGTTTGCGGGCAGACACCCTCACTCCAGAGCCTTTGCCATGTTCAGTTTACGTTTGTTGTTCGGCGTGAGCACCCCCAGCTCCACGTCACTCCACTGTCTCAAGTTGTGTGATTGTAGGTGCCAGACCTCAGCGCAGAGAGGAGAGGTTCTCTCTTTAACGGGAGAACCGTGGCCTGGCTTCTGTGCCCACCTTCCCCAGGTGCCAGGGATCCCTAAGTCACCCTGATGCCCTTGCTCCGATGTGCTCCTTTTTTCTTGTGCTTTTCCCCAGTTATTGGCTGGTGCCTGACACAGACATCTCCCCCATTAGCATTATCTGGTAATTGTTTGTTGAGTGAATGAATGAACTATCAGCCTATCAGTAAATAGGTCTATAGGTTTAACTGCTAAGCTACTTCACACCAAGGTGGTAATAGCGATAGTGTTATCAATGTTGATCCCTTGGGGTTATTTACATTTTAAGGAGATGTAACAGTTCCTTTACCCAGTTGTGGAATTCCAGACCTTGTGCCCAGTGCCTGGAGGAGGCCAGACGCTTTTCTTACTGGTCTTTAAGGCAAGTTAGTGTTTGTATGAAAACTCAGCCCTGGTGACCAAAGAAGGCAAATTGAAAAGAATGCTTTTCTTGTGGATCCATAGAAATCGGATAGTCTGAAGGGGACTTGGGTCTTCCAGCAGGGAACAGTGCGTGTTGATGGAGTAATAGGTCTGCTGTTGTGAATGAAGTTTGACGAAAAGCTGATGTCATTGCTGAAGCTCATCTGCAGATGTGCGTTCGTCCCTGCTGTGGTCACTTACTGTGCTGGGGACCTGGGCAGCACCCCAGCCCTGTGCTGACTGGGGGACTGGCCTCGGGGGCCTTGGATGCCCACCGTGCGCTTTTGCAGGCCCTGCTGATGTTGCAACTGTGGGTGGAAACCCAACCTGGTGGGTCCTAGTGCATCAGGAAGGGGGCGACAAGGCCCGGCGTCTACACTTAATCATCTGAAGTGTCAGGAGTTCCTTATGGGTAGTTGCTGAAGCATCTGTCACATAAGTGTGGGTCACACTGTCCTCATGGGACCGGGTCCACACCCCACAGGGTGGAGCCTTGGACGATCATGAGGCGTGTGGCAACCACTGAACTACATGGGGCAAGGAACTGCGATGCCATGGGCTGGTGTGTGAGTCAGGCGGGGTTGGGGGGGGCCCTGCATGGGGGGTGGGGGTCTGCAGGGGGGTCTGTGGAGGGGCTGTCCTTGCTCCTGGCATTGTGTCGTGTAGTCCTGTCAGGCTTTTCTTCTGTTTATTTTGTGTCTTGGCATTTTGCTCATTTTCCAAACCTCTGCCTGGGCCTCGAGGCCTCAGGGCACAGATGGTGTAAGACCAGTGTGCACCCGGGGGTCCAGGGCCCAGGGTCCTGGCCTGCACGCTCCTGGCCACCGCCTCTTCTGGCCTGGGCCCCATCCCAGAGGGGCACCGCCTGGATGCACTGTCGGTGCCATAGGAGAAGGACGGAAGGAAGGAAGAAGCGATGGGCATTGCAGCCTCGTGGACTCAGGGAGCTGCCATCCTGGGGAAGTGGCCTCCCCTGACCGGAGGCAGCCTCTGTGGGGGAGGCAGACAGCCTCCTGTGTCTTCTGCCATCTCAGCAGGAACACGCTCAGGTCTTCACTGACAGTGTCATTTCCTCCATTTCTTTTTAGAGACTAATGTGGATCTAGAAAGAGGGATATTTAAAGCCCTTTCTTCTCCTTTTCCCCACTCTGTGAAGGAATTCCCAAGCCTGCAGGGTAAACTGGCATCAGGGTGTCTGAGACATCTTTCTTGTGACTGATTTGTTTTCAGCAGGCAGATTCCTCTGGGTTGATTATGACTGGTAAGGGGAGGTGTGGTGTGTTGCCCTGTAAATCCTGCAGGCAGGAAGGAAAGAGGAATGGATTCATCGAAAACAGAACACCCTGGAATTCAGAATAGTCTTTCTAATATTCTCCTAAAGCCCTGCTGATCAGAATCTATCACGTTTTCATTTTCTGTAGGAATGAGCACACTTTCTTGACTGGGCACAGGGCTGTACCTGACCCTTTACGCTCTGTGAGCTCAGCCTGCCTCAGAGCTGACCGTCAGGTGGGGGGGCGTGGTGACCAGGCAGTACTGTGAGTAAAGGTGGACCTGCCCCTTGGGAGAGCCGGGAGGGCATGAACGTGGGAGGGGTCCCCTGGTTCCCTGGGAGGGATGTGCAGTGGGGGAGAGCTGCCTGGGTGCCGGGCTGGCTAAGGGTTTCCCCTCCTGAGACTGTGCAGTGGATGATGAACTGTTTTCTCTTGGCCACAGTGGGGAGACTGGCAGGGGGTGTGGGGAGGCTCTCCCGGGCACAGAAGAGGGAGGCCAGGTGCAGACAGGGCCGGGCTGCTTGGGGGCCGCTCGGCTGCCTGGGGCAGAGCCGGGCCTAGAACTCCAGCCGTGGAGTTTGCTCTCGCAGCCACGTCCAAAATTGTCTTTCCATTCGTGGCTGGGATGGAACAGGATGTGCGCTACTCTAGCCAGAGTGACCTGAACCAGCAAACATGCTCACAGGTAACGAGATGAGAACAGAACATTTAGAAGAAAACCCCCTGATTCTTTTAACTTCAAAACCTCTACTGTTAAACATAAGGTGGGTTTCCATGGCTGGGGGTCAGGGCAGGCCTCCTCAGTGAGGCGGCATTTGAGCAGGGACCCCTGAGCGGCCCAGATGGCATTTGGGAAGATCCTAGGCCGAGGGAGCTCTGTGCAAAGGCCTGGAGGCCAAAGCTTGTCTGAGTGTTGCAGGTTGTGCTACGGGAGAGGAGCCGGGAGGGCGCCCAGGTGCGCGTGTGCAGGCATGTGTGTGTGCATGTTTGTACGTGTGCACTTGTGCATGCATAGTCCTGGATGGCCCCCAGGGCTCTGTGGAAGGAGCCGGTCCAGGCTTTGGGACAGCAGTGTCTTGTCTTAGGACTCACGGGGCCTCTGGGTGATGTCGGGACAAGGGAGAGGAGGCTGTCACAGTCTCAAGTCCAGGAAAAGGGCGCCATGTTCCCACACAGCTCCAGAGCCCTGCGTGCTGTTGGAATTAGAGCAGCGGTTATGTGTCAATGGGACAGAGATCCGGGAAGCGCCCCGAACAGCAGCGGGAGGCTGGGTGGATCTAAGTCTGCTTCCTTCCTCTGGAACCTCCTTCTCTATTTGAGGTGGGGCCTCTCTGTGTTGGGAGTAGAAATCGCTCCTCTTAAATTCAGGCCCCTTTCCTGCCTCTGTTATCTGAGTCACTGATTAGAAATGCACATTGGTCCCCACCCCTACCCACGGTCAGAATCTACCTCCTAACAGGGTCCCGGGGACTGGAGGGGCTGAGTGAGGCAAGTCCTGCTTCGGGGCAGTATCTCCCCAGGGATCCAGGCTTAAATCCCCTGGATGCCAGCGGGTCGTAGGGCTGCTGTGAGCAGGGACCCCCACGGCATCTCTGGTGGCCTGGCAGCCACAGATGCTTTGAGCCTGGTGAGCCGGAATGGGTGTTGGCACGCTGGAGGGAGCCCTCTCTCTTCTACGGAAAGGGTCAGGAGGGGGACTGCCCAGGGGGAGCCCAGGTGTTGGCACCTGTGTCGCAGCTGCACCTGCTGGGGTGAGAGGAAATTGCTGAAATGCAATAGCTGTTTGACGAGTGTTGGTGCGCTTATTTGGAAAACCTTGCCCATAGATCTCAGAACTGTTTGTTGCGCTTTCCTTAAACGTTTCTCTTGTCAGAATGATGAGAAAATTGCCTGTGTGGGAGCTTAGAAGTGCAAATTTATTAATACCTCCTTTGACAGTGGTTTGTGTTTAGAGCTGTTTATGAGCTGTCACAAATCATTTCTAGTTAAAGGTGCTTCTGCTAAGTGCAGGAGCAGCGGGGAGCTGTGGGTGGGGTGCGGGTGACCTGCCGGCCAGGGGCCGGGCCCCAGGCCTCGAGGCCTAGTGAATTGAATGGTAAAGAGTGAAGAGGCCTGGCTCCTGTGGAAAAGGACTGTTTTGAAAATCTCCCTTTTAGCGGTCCCCAGAAGCCCGGTGTGAAGGCATGCATTTGAGATGCAGCCCTTCTTCTGACGGCCAGAGAGGAATCCCACGCCTGCCTTTGTTCCTTTATGGCCGCGTGTGTTAGACTGGCCTTTGGTAGAAGGTGCCACTCATGGTGGTGGATTTGCCCTGACCCACCCACCTGTTCATGGCAGGCATCTGCAAGATAACGTCCTGGGGTCCAGAGTGCAGCCTGGGGCCTCGAATGGTGAGAAACTAAGCATCATGAGGGGTGCTTTTTGTGGCTCTGGAGGCTTTATAACACAGATCCTACTGGAGGCGATTTTGCCTCCCCGTGTCAGGAGGACATCTTTGGTTGTCGTAACTGGTAGTCGGGACGTGTTCCTGGCATCTGGTGGGTAGAGACCAGGGAGCCTGCAAACGTCCTACAGTGCACAGGACACACCCACAACAAGGAATTATCCAGCCCCAGATGTTAGTACTGCCGAGGCTGGGAAACCCTGCTCCAGTGCTGGTGGCAGTTTTGACAGATGATAGCGAGTAAAAGTTAGCACACACTGGGCTTCCCTGGTGGCGCAGTGGTTGAGAGTCCGCCTGCCAATGCAGGGGACACGGGTTTGTGCCCCGGTCTGGGAAGATCCCACATGCTGCAGAGCGGCTGGGCCTGTGAGCCATGGCCGCTGAGCCTGCGCGTCCGGAGCCTGTGCTCTGCAACGGGAGAGGCCACAGCGGTGAGAGGCCCACGTACCGCAAAAAAAAAAAAAAAAAAAAAAAAAAAGTTAGCACACATACATTGGCCAGGTAGCAGCTGAAAAGATGTGAGAGCTCCAGTGTCTGCTTCTATTCCTTGTTGTTTACTTAATATTCAGAAAAGAAATTCCATTGTCCGAAACCCATCTTTCTTTTTAATTTTAAAAATTTTTATACAATTTTTAAAGGTTACACTCCATTTACAGTTATTATAAAAATAATTAGCTATATTCCCGGTGTTGTACAATACATCCTTGTAGCCTGTCTTATACCCAATAGTTTGTACCTCCCACTTCCCCACCCCTGTGTTGCCCCACTCCCAAGCTGGTAACCAGTCACTAGTCTGTTCTCTATATCTGGGAGCCTGCTTCTTTTTTTGTCATATGCACTAGTTTGTTGTATTCTTTTACATTCCACATATAAGTGAGATCATATAGTATTTGTCTTCCTCTGTCTGACTTTACACAAATGTTTAAACATGACTAGAGGGAAGTTCAGGGTATGGACTCTGTCACGGGCGCCCTCAAGGTTAAATTCTTTCTCACAATTGCCTTTCCTTTCTTTTACCAGGTCCCTTAAAAGCTTTTGTGATCTGATTACACCTCATAGAAGTTTGCAGTTGATAAATTTGTTGTTCATCAATTCAGTATTTAGGCCAATAATATTTCTTTCTAGCCTGTTACTAAGGCCGTGGTTTGGTCTGTCCAGAGGCGTATTTCCTCTTTCCTTAGCTGGATACGATAGTGTTCAAAGGAGGCAGAGAAAGGATTGGGTCAGAACCACTGGCCTTTTAACCTCTGTAAAACAAGGTCCCAGAAAATGCTCTCTGAAGGAGACTCACAATTTTGTGCAGAAAGGGCAGGTCTGCCGCTGTTCACCCCTAGACACAGACAAGTGACCCCTGGGGCAGGGGGGTTGCAGTTTGTCATATTATCCTCAGATCAGGATGACCGTGTGTTCCTGAAATGTACTCTGGTTTTGGAGGCTGTTGTTTTCCTGGAGTGCTTGTATAATCCCATAACACCTCCTTCAATGAAAGGTGAATTTGCATAGTTTGTGGGTACTTCCTAATTTCTAATTGACTTTTGGGTAAAATGAACCTTAATACTGAAACGTCCCACAGTTGTAGCTCTTAGAGGGGCACTAAGTGAAAGGAACCACAAGCCTTAGAATGTTCTGTTAAGTGTGTCGTATGTTGTTATACACTTTTGATTCATTTTCTTCCAGTTGTTTCTTTAGCTTGTTTTCTGATTTTATATCTAAGTCATCTTTATCATCTATTTATATCCACCTTCTGTCTGTTTATCTATCAATCATCTCTATCATCTTTATCTGTTATTTATATCTATTTCTGTCTACTTATCCTGCCTGTCTGTCTGTGCTGTTCACACAACTCAAGGGGTACTCATTCCATCTTCCCCTCTAAGAGAAAAGGCTATACTTTATTTTTGAATAACCTCCTGAGAGCACATGCTGATTTTTATTGAAGGTCATTGCTTGGCCGTTGAGCGGCCCCTGTACTACAGCTGGTAGATGTGTCTTTGCTGCCTCAGCTTCTTTTTTTTTTTTTTTTTTAATAAGGCTTTTTTGTGTGTGTGTGTGGCTGCTTTGGGTTTTTGTTGCTGCGTGCGGACTTTCTCTAGTTGCAGCGAGCGGGCTACTCTTTGTTGCGGTGCGCAGTGACGCGGTGGCTTCTCCTGTCGCGGAGCACGGGCTCTAGGTGCGTGGGTTTCAGTAGTTGTGGCACGCAAGCTCAGCAGTTGTGGCGCACAGGCTTGGTTGCTCCGCGGCATGTAGTTTCTTCCCAGACCAGGGCTCGAACCCGTGTCCCTTGCGTTGGCAGGCAGATTCTTAACCACTGCGCCACTAGGGAAGCCCCTCAGCTTCTTTTGAGCACAACAGCTAACGTTTTCTCCTGGCTGACGCCCCTGGATGTCTGTGAACAGGGCATGCCCCCAGCTCTTCTTTGCCCAGGACCCTGGCTTGGTCATAAATGGCTAACATGGATTAGAGCACTTGGCAAATCTTTCTCAAATTTGCTTGACGAATGGCTGAGTAGTAGTGGTTTTACACAAACTTGTTACACAAACACAAATTTGCACATGACAATAGTGGCAAATGGCGAGATGCTCCGTGTAGCATCTTGGACTTGGCCGATTATTTGTTGCTGCTCTTCTTTCTCCCACGATTTCCTTCCCTCTGCAAAGATGTCTTTCTCTCCAGGACTTGCCTTGTCTTTTTTGACCTTCTGCCTCATGGACAGGAGTCGTCACCTGCACCATCAGTGTGACGTCCCTCTGTCCTGTCACTTGACTAAAAGGAGCCCTCCAGCCATGGCTGGAACCTCCCTGCCGATGGGGAGCTCATCACCTCAAACACCGCCCCTTCAAGGCCAGTGCAGATGGGTTGAAACGTGCCTGTGATTCAGAGCAGGTTGGCTTTCCTTCCACGTGGGTCCCACAGCCATTTGCAGGCACCACTGAGGCCCCAGTGAGCCTCCTCTTCTGGGCTGGGTGGCTTGCCCTCCCCGTTCCTTCTCTGGCTTCCTGACGGCCCTGCGAGCTCTCTTCATGGATGGCTGCGCTCACAGATAGTGGGCCTCCAGCCAGGCGTACTGCGGCTCAGCATGGCGGGCACAGTGAGGAGGAGGCAGGCCTTATGGTCCTGCTGGTCCCAGCTAAGCCGCCGAGGGAAGGATGCAGCCTGGAGACTGGATGGCTTCCCAGCTCCCTGGAGTCACATCCTCAGAGTGGGCCTTGCTCCTCTTCAAAAAGAGAATATTCAGAACATTAGACACACCCAAATTTAATGATAAGTGTAAAATCATTTTATAAAGCCAGAAATGAATGATTTTTGAAGTATTTGCCATTGTTCAGTTACACAGTGTCCTTCATGAGTGTAGCTGATTAAGAATGGACTTTTTTATACATATCCTGAGCCCAATAACTTGGGTAAATGACATTCTTGGGCAGAGAAGCCTTTAACATGTGTTTTGTATTAGACAATGTGCTGTTTCCTTTCTATTCAGAATTAGGGTGAGTGTCAAGCATTGTTTCCTACTTTTCTCTGCAAGTGGCTACACTTGGATTGTGTGAAGTTCTGTAGCCTTTCTCTTCTTCCAAGACTGAATCTGGATTGATTTCTGTTTATGAAGCTTCTCGAGATCCTTGCTGGAGAATGTAGCTGGAGAAGACACCTGAGTGCGTGTCACACCTGTGCTGTTGTATAAAAGCATTTAAAGTACAATCTTCCTGAATCTGGAGGATCCCAAGGTGGCTTGTAACAGACTTGAGTATTTCAAAGTTGAGGCAGACGTTGGCAGGACTTGTCTGTGCAATGACATAAAAGCTTTCTTTTCTTTGGCCTGACCTAAAGCTGGGTACCCTAGCCAGGCTCTGCCCCCTCCTCCCTGCACGTCTAGTCTATCTCCGTGTCACCAAGTCCTGTGGTTTTACTTCTGAGTATTTTTTCACCTGACCATTTCCATTCTTACTCGTTACTGCCTTCGAGTCCCAGTGTTTCTTGCTTGGACTTTCGCAACAGCCTCGGGACAGACCACTGTGCCTTTTTTTTTTTTTTTTAAATTAATTAATTAATTTTTGGCTGCGTTGGGTCATTGTCGCTGTGCGCGGGCTTTCTCTAGTTGTGGCGAGCGGGGGCTATTCTTCGTTGCGGTGCGCGGGCTTCTCACTGCGGTGGCTTCTCTTGTTGGGAGCACGGGCTCTAGGCACGTGGGCTTCAGTAGTTGTGGCTCACGGGCTCTAGAGCGCAGGCTCAGTTGTTGTGGCGCATGGGCTTAGTTGCTCCACGGCATGTGGGATCTTCCCAGACCAGGGCTTGAACCTGTGTCCCCTGTATTGGCAGGCAGATTCTTAACCACTACGCCACCAGGGAGGTTCCAAGACCGCTGTGCCTTTGACCTCTAGTTTTTCTCTCCCCTCCTTGAGTGTCTTTTATGTGCTTTAGCGAGAGGATCTCAGATTTCAGTGTGTGTCAGAATCACCTGGAGGGCTCCTTAAAATGCAGTTTCTGAATTGGCAGGTGGCGAGTGGAGCTTGAGACTTTGTTCTCATGTGTTTCCCAGGGAAGCTGATGCTCCTGGTCTGGGACCCCCAGAGCGACACTCAGCTGACCATGCGGTCACAGTGGCCTGGCTTGGGGCTCTTTCTCTGGGCCCCGCTCCCTCTGCAGCCTGTGGCACCCTGTTTCTCTAGCGCCACCCAACGGACCACACCCTTCCTGGCCCCTCTGTCTGGAGGCCACCCTCCTTGGCTGTGCAGCCGCATGTCGCCTGGAGAGGAGCGTGCTCCTCTAGGCTCATCTTCAGCGGCTGGAATGAGCTGCTCCAGACACTCAGGGCAGGGCAGGCCTCTTCTCTGTTTTTCCAGAGCAGTTACATCACCAGGAAAGGTAAGAGGGCCTCCCTCAGTCATTTGGGGATGGAGTGTGTACCCAGGATGTGAACTCCCCCCTCCCCAGTGGCTTCCTCGGTCTTTTGTGGGTCCTGGGGTCACCCAGGCGGGGTGGCTCGGTGTCAGTCCTCACTCAGCTGCCCCGAGCCCCGCATCTCCTCCCACCTCTGACTGCTAAGCTGCCTGCCTCCCTCCCTCCCTCAGGTCAGTTTAATTTGGGTTTAGACCTCTGTTTTCCACATGTCGGTATGTTGATGAATTATTTGGTGAGCTTGTTGAAATTCAGATTCCTAGAGATTCTGACTCAGGGGAGCTGAGACAGTGCCCAGGAGGTGGGGTCCGGGCCGGAGGGAGTAGCACTTGCCCAGACCCCACCCCCTTCTGGGTCCCTTTGGACCCAGAAGCATAAAAGGCCATTTTGCTACAAAGTGTTAAATCTTCCTGCTATTGGCTGGAGGCTGGAGACTCCCAAGCAGATGGTGGGCTCCCTGAGGGCAGGACATTTGCTTTATTCTTCTGCTCAGATAGTCTGGGCAGTGCATGCCACAGACTGAGGAAGGCCACACACTGGGGCTTTCGCCTTTTCTTTTCTTTCCTGCGTGATGGTGCTGTGTCCAGAGGCCGGAAGAATTATGAGGGTCTGCGGTGGCTGCTGACTCCAGGTCTGGGCTTCTGCTGGGCGTGGCTGAGAATGAGATGTTTTTAAATTGCCAAACAGTGGTCTTAGATCAAAGGAAAGCTGCCGAAGTGATGTTCACATTGAGATGGTAGCTGGCGACAGCTTGTACATGGAAAGCAGGGAGCTGCTTTAAAGTACACTCAGCCGGGAGGTCCTGCAGGGCTCCTGGCCCCTCCCTTCTTGGGGTTGCCTTCCGGCATTATCTACAGTTTCATCCCAACCCCAATGGATGGGAGTCACTGACTTGGTTGTAGAATTGACATGAACGGAATTCTGAGTAAGAGCAAATCTGACTGCAATTGTTCTGTTTCAGTGAGATTGAAAATCTTCTGTGCTTACTGCCCAATAAATCCTCTTGCACATGGAATAACCTCATCTCCCGAGTCCTGGCCGAGGTCTTGGCCGCAGTCAGCAGGGTGCCTGTGGCAAGCGGGAGGCTAGTAGAAGCTCCTCGGACTGCAAGTCTGAGTTACAGAGATGACTTCTGAAATTGAGTCACGGTCTTCAGTTATACCTGTATTTGCAAAAAGACCCCAATAATTAAGTGTATTTGAAACAGCTTCTGCATGTGATCATGTAGAGTCATGCACTTTTAAATTATCAAAGAAATGTTTGTTACTTTTGGAAACTGTACTTGCAGCCCCTGGAGGCGTGTGCGCACACACAGGCCTGCAGCACAACAGTCACCAGAAGGTGGTCTGTCTCGCTTGTTTGGAAGCAGCAGCACCAGTCCCCCTTCACACGTGGTGGGATTTGAGCAGAACAAGGACAGTTTTCTCAGGAATTGTGGAGGTTTCCAGGGGCAGCCTACGCATGATAATTCACTTTCTAAAAACAACCTGTGCAGCTCACATGCCTGGGATGCTTCCCTGCGCTCAGACCTGGCTCCTGTTGCCTTGTAGCTTGAGACCAGCCACCCTCCCTTCAGACGTGGGTGCCCCTCAGCCTCGTCCCCGTTCATCCTCGTTGTCTGTCAGCTCTCGGGAGGTTGGGGCCACCCCTGTGCGAGCAGCAGCGTCCAGCGGCAGTGCTGGGGCCCAGGTAGTGGCTTGCTTTGGATTGTGAGTCACTAACTGTCGGTTTTTTGTTTTGTGTTTTTTCATTAAAGTATAGGTGACTTACAATATTGTGTTAGTTTCAGATGTACAGCACAGTACTTCGGTTTTGTTTTTGTGGTGTTTTTGTAGGTTATATTCCATTATAGGTTATTACAAGACGGTGGCTACAATTCCCTGTGCTAATACAGTAAATCCTTGTTGCTTACCTATTTTATGTATGGCAGATTGTAACAAATTTATGGATGTCAAAGGGAAGAGGGAGGTGGCGAAGTATGGGATTAATGGATGTAAACTAACTGTCCTTTCTGAGTTTGGGTTTAAGTCTCGTGCAGACCAGGGCATTCTTTCACCAGACTTTTTATTCTCGCGCTTTTCAAGCTGAGCCCCCAGCGTCACGATGATTTCTGTGATCTTCGTCAGTGGCAGAATACTTTGTGCCTCTGGGGATGGGTGCAGACAGGGCTGACTCCTGGCCTTTCCCCTCAGTCTGTTCCTCTCCCTATGCCTCAGTTTTCTCCAAATGGGGGCATCTGGTCCCTTTCCTGTGGCTTTCTGCTCTTGGCTTGGCCCTCCCTTCCTCTCCCCTCTCCCTCCTGGTCCTGGCAGCCACTGTAACTGGGAAGTCGGCCAGTCGTTTTGTGTGTTAAGGTCTTGTGGTTGTAATGATTTTCCTTCTCACAAAAATTCCAATTATTTGAATTTCTCAGCTGTTTGGGTTCTGGCTAAGTGGATTTAATTTCATCTGAGGCTCTGAAAACTTGGTGCTTATCTGAGTTTACTGTTGAAGACGCTGAGGAAGGGAGATTTTTGATAAGTCAGTGGATGCAAAATGTTATGCTTTCAAAACTACTCTTCCTTCTGGTACTTCGCAGCTGAAGCATCCCGCACACATCGCATCCTGCCCTTGGCTTGATTCTCTGTAACTAGCGTTGCTGTGCTAAAGTCACTTCCTGCTTTCCCTATCTCCCCTCCCCTCACCTATGTCATTAATCTTAGCTTGTACTGCTTTGTTAAAGGCTAAAGTAATGCACAGAGTAAAACTCTAAAACGTTTAGAAGCTATGCAGTATTATATTGTAAACCTGTATAAATTCTTAACAAAGTTAGTGGTTTGGAAGGATTTTCAGGAGAACTCCTTCAGCTAAAAGGTAGTAAATTCCTTAAAATAACTGAACTTTGGCTTATAACAAGGTCATTGTTTGGCAGTGTTCATGTTTTTAAAGCTTTCCAGAACTCAGAGGAGGAAATGATCTGAGACAATGTAGTGATTAAAATAATAAAGGTAATAAATTAACATTTGCATTATTTGCCAACGATTGATTTCCTTTCTTCCAACTTTTTACCCCACATTCTGAATAAATTGGACCATGTGAAGAACTAGAAGATTAGCTTTACTTTTTTTTCTGGTTGAAATCGGTTTTGCAGAAGTGGAAATTTGGCAGCAAGTATGGAAACTAGCAAATCAGTTTACAGTGTCCTGTGCTTAGTTTAATGAAACCCGCAAGAACGATGAAAGACTCCATGGCCTCAAATAAGAGAAGGCTGAATTGTGTAGGTTTTCTGGAATTTTATTTTTATCCTTATTAATTCAGTAGCATGTAGAACAGTATGTCCAGGCTCTAGTTGGTTAATAGTTGCTTCCAAGTGGGTAGAATTTCAACTTCAATAGTTATTTTTTGATGATCTCATGGAGAAAATGTTGGGAAATATTTTCTAAGAATAGTCTAAAATGAAGAGGAGTGTGGTAATTTTTTAAGAAAAAACTGTGACCTAATGGAATATAAGCAATTGGCTGATGACCAACCAGTCTTTACCACCAGACGTTGACCTCTAACGAACTTGACCTCTAATGAGGTAGTAGAACCATGTATCTATTTTCAATTAAAATGATTGATTAACATGGGAGTATTGGGAGCATCTGTATTTCTTTCACATAAAATGGGGTAGATGGACGTTTCTTTGAACAATGGTTTCATCATCAGCATACGTTTTCCAGCTGCTGCAGCTCTCGCGAGCCCATCTGATGGAACGTGGCTCACGTGTAGTGTATCCGAGTTGTTGTGTCTGAGTTACTTACAAACAGATGTCTCTTTTCATTCTTGGGCGGTTTATAGGTTTCTGCACTGGGCCTGGCCCTGCATTCTTTCACTCCCTCACCTGGGTGCTGACCTCCACTCTGGCCAGGTGGCCCTTCCATCACCGTCAGTGGTGCTCCCGTCACCTGAAGCCAACATGAACATGCTGTGGGTGTCACCTGAATACCTGCCTTCAAGCAGGTGCTCTCTGCTGAGGGGTCCACTGTGCAATGAACACATATTATTAGGGGGCTAAGGGGGGATCTTGACCTGACAACGACCAGGGCTGTCTAGTGCTTTGTTACTGGGTCACCGCAGTGGGACCCCTGGGAGCTTGTAAGAAATACAGACTCTTGGGGCTCACTGCAGACCAACTGAGTGTGAATCTGTCCTGTTCTAGGGTACAAAGTAGTGCCCATGCTGGGCCTATTTTAATGACCATTTACAAGTTTATCGAAGCATTGAAAGCCAAAGGCAAAGATCCTTTAGCAGTAGAATGTGTTTTCATTAAGTTATTTCAGGATACTGGATCCCAGACTTTATGTGAAGAGCTTATGCACAGATTATGCAGATGGGTGACTTCTGTTTGGCTCCTTTTTGCTTTCTGGTTAGTCTGCAGGGCTGTGCTGTGAGGGATGGTTCTTCAGGATACCCTAAAGTTTTCCTGGTAGACTGGAGTTTGCTCTTCTCTGTGGGTTGGGAGGGTAGGGGGGACAGGAGGGGACAGCTGATGTTGTGATGAACATGGGGTTATTAATTCATTAATAGTCATTAATTAAGTGCCTTAGTTATTTAAGTGCCCAACCAGGGTTTGAGAACTACCTCCCAACTAATTGGCAGGTCATGAACTCATTAGTTCACAACCAGCAATTAAAAAAAGTGACTTGCAGTGGAAGGTGGAATGTAGGTCACATAGTAAGGCTGAGTAGTTTCAGAAACTTTTAAGCTATACATGTGATAAGTATATATAAATATTTACTATCACATATATATGCATGTGTATTTATATATTATGCATGTGTATATAGGTGTGTATGCATATACATGCACACATATATTGCATTAAAAATGAAAGTACAACGTGACTAATATTATGGAGGGGTTATGGAGGAAGTATTACAAGATATAGTCTATGTAGTTTAATGAAGGAGAAAGACCAAGCATAGATGTTTATTATTGGCTCAATTTACCAAAATGACAAATTCGTATCTAGATAGCAGTGAACAGTAAACATTTTTTTGCTGTTCAGAAATGTTGGGAAATAGGATGTTATGATTTTCAAACCTTTGTAGTTAATATAGAACTAGCATAACTACCGTTGATAGACTTAAATATTTAGAATTCAGTTAGGTATAGTCAAGACTAAAATGATCTTGAACTTAATTTGCTTCATGCTGGTTTGGACACCTTTAGGACCTCCTGTATCTCTGGTTGCGGTGAAGGCTCAGCATCTGTATGAGTAAAGGGTGGAGAGGAGCCAACAGGATGCTGGCTCCCAGGCCCCCACTACTCAGCCCACTGAATAGAGACCGTAGCCACCACTAAGGGTGGAAGAGCCTGATTTTGCCTCTTCCCGTGGCCTCAGCCATCTGGCCCAGGGCCCGGTTGTTGAGGTGTGGAAGCCCTTGTGGAATGACGGCTCCTCCTTCCTCTCCAGTCAAAGCCAGTCCCTACGACTGCATACGAGCCCCGGGCCCACGGCCTCTCCGACTTCATCTCCGGTACCTTCGTCTGCGTTCAGTCTGATCAGCACCTGTCCTTGTTCTGGAACCTCGTCCCAAGACCCCCCGTCAACCTCTGGCCTCCTTCCAGCCTTGCGGGGATGCGCCCGCTCACCCCGCCTGCACGGGCGCCTCCACAGTCTGGCCACCTCCACCCCCAGGTGCCCGGGGGTGGGAATGAGGCTGAGTCGCATCTGGCACTCGTGCACCTGCCTGCCTGATGCTGGTCCAGGGGTTCGGGTGGGTTTGGACGCGCTCAGGTTGCTGCTTCCCGCCTCCCGTCTCTTCCTGGTGTTGAGCATCCGCTCCCTCCCAGGACCAGGGACCTGGCTCATAGGAACAGCTCTCTACCAAGAACTGGGTTTGTTTTGGATGTTAACTATTAACAGAGGTCGGTAAAAAGTGGAGGACAGTTTTTATCTCTGGCTTATGAAAACCGGTCTTGACATTTTATTATGACAGCACAGGCTTGCTTGTGTCTGTCCTGCTTCCCGTTACATTTTGGGTTATCAGGGGAATGACAACCTAGGTTTTCCTTATTTTCTGAGAGCACGTTGCAGGAAGTTTGGGACATAAGAGGTCTTCAAAATGCCGCTGCTTCCCCAGCCTGGGTTGAGCCTGCTGTGGCCCCAACCCCACCCAGCCTTTGGGGGTCAGGACTCTGGCCTACCCACGTGGTCCACAGCATCTGCATTTGGATGTGTGCAAGGCCTCTTGTACAGAGGACAGCTGGACGAGAGGTCCTTCCAGGAGGCCCGGACACCAGACAGCACGGCTCCAGATCAGAGAAGGACCTTGACGTCCTGCGGTCCTCGTCACACTTTCGTTCAAGTGCTTGGTGATCTTTTGTGGAGGCGTCGGGCTTTGCCTTTCTTCTTCCCTTGAGTTTGGAAATCAAGCTTCTGGGGTTGGGGCGCCAACCCGCCAACTACCCCCGAAACAAAGGGATGGACGGGTAACGGCCCAAGGGCAGGAAGATGAACAGTTTGAGTGGAATCAGGACTCGGACCCTCCTCCTTTTGATTCCTCACGCTGTGACCTCTACTCCAACACAGATTTTCCCCCACACTTAGTGACCTTAAAGATCTGTAAAGAGGAAGCTGGAAAAAAAACCCGCATTTGAGGGGACCTGCCGCTCAAACCCCTGTTGTTCAAGGGTCAGTTGTAAGCAGGAAGCTAACCCCCTTGGACCAGAACATCACTTAAAGGAAACCAGCATCTTTTTTGATGTTTCCTTAAGGTGCTCTTTCTGGCTTTGCTGAAAACTTTTGTTCTTCTGGCTTCGGAACGTTTACGTATGGCTTTTGGGATCTGGAAGGCTCCGCCCTAAGTGCTTTTAAGACCCTGCTGCGTGTGCGCAAATGCGTGCGCGCCCCCGTGTGCGCGCTCCCCTGGGGGCGTGCGTGTGCTTGCGTGCTTGCGCGCGCCTCAGAAGCGCCGCACGGCTGCCGTGTCGGCCGTGGTGTGGCTTCGCAGTGCAGCGTTTCCCTGGTGGCCATGGCCTGGTTCCCTAACGGGTGGTTCTGGCCTGTGTAAGGTTGGGCGATGGAGCTTCTGAACAGCTCAAGGCAGTCGGTCTGGAGCGGAACGGAGACAGGACACCATCCTGTGCAGTTTCGCCTCAGGTGACCGGCTGTTTGCTCTGAGAAGGCCCGACATTTCTCTGGAGGCAGCTCCGGCTGTGGGCCCGGCCTGTGCAGGGGCTGCCCTGGGCTCGGCTTGGCTCCCAGGAGGCCGGCACCACCTCGGTCCATTTGCTCTGGAACAGCTTGGCCCCAGGGAGAAAACGACCCTTGCGTGGTCAGAGGACCGGATGCGGCCTGCGCCTGGTCCTGCGTCCGTTCGGGCCGTGCCACTGGCCGCCTCTGCCTTCCGCGACAGTTTAGGTAGGAGAGGCCTTCTGTTTCCCTCATCTCTCCGTAACTGAAGTCCACACCTACGGCTTCGTGCTCGTCCCCGTCCCACAGACCGGCCGCCCATGGCGGAGACCCTGCCCTTGTCCCCGGGGACGTCATGTTCTCAGGGGCCCCTCGTCCTGGGGCCCAGGATCCGCGGCCGGGCTTCTCTCCCAACCTCAGTATTCTGTTACCTTAGAGAAAGCGAGGAGGTTGTGAGGGTTAAGAAGGATCGTGCCTCAGTTTCCCCGTGAGTTCAGCCTTCTGCCCCTCGTGTGGGCCCCTCCCGTGCGAGGGGCTCTGTCCGCGTGCTCCTCAGCAGGGATACCAGCGCCCCGCCGCTTCTCGCCCTGCTTCTTACCGGCTCCCCAGCTGTAGCCACTGACTGCTGGAAACGGGTCAGGAGGTGGCTTTCAGGAGGCGATTTGGGGCTGGTGATATCCTCAGCCCCGCAGGACCACATGCAGGTGATCGGAGCACGGGGCATGGTACAGGAGGACCGCCGCCAGCTCCTTGTATGAGCGCCTGTGCTTACTAATTCTCTTGAGTGAACCACTCTCGCAAAGGCTTAGTTTCCTGGGTGTGGGCGTAATATTCTTGCGCAGTTTTCTTTCTCTGAAGCATTGGGCTTTGTGTGGAGCTGTGCTTTGTGAGATGATGGAAAAGGCCTGCACTTAACTAGAGATGAGTGTGGAGGGAACTGGGTGGGTTCTGTCCTCTGGGCCTGTTTCTTCCTCTGCCTGGGGAGGGGTTGCTCAGTGACCCCTCCTGTTCCCTGCTGTGGGTCATTGGCTATTTTCACACATAGAGATGGGCCCAAGAGAGTTAAAATTATGCCGAGAAGTGGTGAGTTTATTGAAATTCTCTGCCTCATATGTCATGGAACTGGTGTTTTTAGTTTTTCTTGGCTTGAGTGTGAGCATTCTGCTGCCTGAGAGGCTGAGCACCAAGGGGTAAACGTTGGAGATAATGTTCAGGTTTATTGAGTGATTTATGAGGGAGTAGGAATATATAATAAGATTTCTTTTTTATAATAAGATCTTGAATATAGATTTTAAGAGAGTATGATGTGCTTCTGTAATGAATGGAGTTTTTATTTTGTACTCCCTTCAGTAATTTAACTGATTTGAATATTTTAAAATCTCTCTTTTATTATACTAGTTCTTTTGACATCTAAAATAGACACAACTTGAGTTGCAATATTCTTTGTAATTAAAAAACCAATAATTTATCTCTCGAGGATAGCAGAAACTGGATGATTTATGCATTCAACTTTTATTTTAAGCAGAGCTTAAATAAAATCTTGCTTAAAAGAATTACAAATCAGCAGTTTAAAAATAAAAAATCTTAAAGAACCTTTGAAATAGGTTGTCATGAAGTTGATGTTAGCATTTTGTTTCAGAATTAGAGTCAGGGGATTTGACCTACACAGGTTTTTCCGTTGTGGTTGGGAATGAATTATCAATACAAATGGAAAATTAAGAGTGATTCACATGGGCTTCCCTGGGGGCGCAGAGGTTAAGAATCCGCCTGCCATTGCAGGGGATACGGGTTCAGGCCCTGGTCCGGGAAGATCCCACATGCCGCGGCGCAACTAAGCCCGTGCGCCACAACTACTGAGCCTGCACTCAAGACCCCGCAAGCCACAACTGCTGAAGCCCGTACACCACAACTGCTGAAGCCCGCACGCCACAACTGCTGAAACCCACGCTCCACAACTACTGAAGCCCGTGCTCTGCAACAAGAGAAGCCACCGCAGTGAGAAAAGCCCGCGCACCGCAACGAGGAGCAGCCCCCGCTCGCCGCAACTAGAGAAAGCCAGCGCGCAGCAACGAAAACCAATGTAGCCAAAAATAAATAAATAAAAATAAATTTATTTTTTAAAAAAGAGTGATTCACACATTTTTACTTCGGAAATTTTCTTAGGGAATTTTTTTGTTTTTAACCTTCAGCTGATAGCTAAATGCCCAAGAAGGGGCAAGGATATTTGGCTAACGTGGTAACTGCAGAGCAAAATTTCTAAGCAGTGACTCAGGTTCACAGGTAAAATGACATAACCAGTCCCGGAGAAATTGTCCATTCATCATTTGGGGGTAGAATATGAGGCTTAGTATCTTCCACCTATTTTGACATTAATTTTGTGGCTCTGAGCTCTGCTTTGAAGGATTGCACAAATTCTATTGTTTTGGCCTTATTGCAGTAATGAGAGATTGACAAATCATAACTCTTTTTTTTTTTTTTTTTTTTTTGCGGTATGCGGGCCTCTCACTGCTGTGGCCTCTCCCGTTGCGGAGCACAGGCTCCGGACGCGCAGGCTCAGCGGCCATGGCTCACGGGCCCAGCCGCTCCGCGGCATGTGGGATCTTTCCAGACTGGGGCACGAACCCGTGTCCCCTGCATCAGCAGGCGGACTCTCAACCACTGCGCCACCAGGGAAGCCCCATAACTCTTTTAATTTGGCTTATTTAAAAAAATATATTAAGGGCATCCCACGTGCCACATACTCTTCACAGTCTTGGTGATGCCAGGGTCATGGTGATGTTGGTTCTTGCCCACAGAGAGCTCATAGTCAAGTAGGAGAAATGAGTTTTTGCTTATGGATGGATGAGGCAGGTAGGGAGGGCTGTTTTGATGTGTTAGTTATGTGTGCATTTAATATATACATATGTGTTTTATATACTCCTATATTTAATTAATTGCCAAATTAAATTTATTTGCCATTGCTGCAAAACAAATGACCAAAAACTTAATAGCTTAAACCAATACTCACATATTATCTTAACAGTTTCCATGGGTTGGGAGTGTGGGAATGGCTTAGTTGGTTCTCTGCTCAGGATTTCAGAAGGCTGCAGACAAGCTCTCAGCCCGGTTGTGTTCTCTTCTGGAGGTGTGAGTGTGGTAAGAATCCACTTCTAAGCTCATTTAAGTGGGTAGAATTCAGTTCCTTGTAGCTGTAGGTCTGATGTCCCTGTTTCCTTGCTGCTGTCAGCTGGGGACTGTTCTTGGCTCCTAGAGGCCCTTGCACTTCCTTGCCATGTGGCCTCCAGGCCCTTCAGACATGGTCGCTCACTTCTTTAAAGCCAGAAAGGGAGTCCCTCACTTTCTAGTAGGCTGACGTGGAGTCTTACATAGCGTAACCTGATCAAGGGGATGGCATCCCATTACTTTTGTCATGTTCTTTTGGTTCATCCCTTTACTTTTGTCATGTTCTTTTGGTTCTGCCTGCACTCAACAGGAGGGAATTATGCAAAGGTGTGGCCCCACTGGGGGTCACCTTAGAATTCTATCGACTACATACATTTCTGGTTATTCCACTGACTTCTGTTCCCTCAAAATCAGCATTTGAATCTCAGGAAGACTGATGAGAGTAGTCCCAGTTGAATAATAAAACTATCATCCGGAAAGTCAGAAGTGGGTTGTTTTCTTCTCTCAGTATAGGTAAAAGTCAGGAGGACAAAGTAATGTCTGTAGGTTCACCACTTTGGTAGGAAGGAGTTATATAAAAACAGTGGGGTGTCTGGCTCATATGTTTGGGGTGGATGTCCACAGGAATTTCACAGGGGTCCTCTGGCTAGACGCAGTCATTTTTTATCTGAATGTCTTAGCATTGGCTGATCACTCAGGAGTGACATATGGCAGGAACATGCTTCGGGGGGGCAAGTCTCCTGGAGAGTACATTGCAGCACACAAACTAGACAGATGGTGGCTTATTCACCCTTGGACCAGAGTGTAATCCTGCACATTGGCCAGCTGGGTGCTGAGAGGTGCTTGTGCCATCTGAGGCAGAGCCAACTGAGTTTACCTGGAACTGCTTTGTCAGGCATGAGGCGGTCACCTGACATGACCTGGAGTGGCGAGAAGGACAGTGTACTCATCAGGCTGAGAGGAGGATGCTGGTGACAGGTTGTGTGAACTGGAACCAAACAGAGTCGGGAGGACGTCCTGCCAACAGGGTGGAGGGCAGGGGTTAAGATAGCCTAGCAGACACAATCACGGAAGTTGTCACCTTAGCTAGGTCTTCACTAAGCAGGGGTCACTGTTGCTCCCACAAAATTAAACATGTGTTTCAGGGGAGGAAAAAGTGCTGCTGGGCCTGCCTCCCTTTATAGTTAAGGATCGGTGGATCCATGTGGTCGACAAGATACTTTGGGTTCTTAAGACAGCCATATTTAGGATGTCTATAATTTAAAAAATCCCTAATCCAATAAAGACATTGTCAATTACATGTTCATGACCCCTCGTTGAAGAAAAAGCGTGTGACTTTGAAGGAACAAATGTGTGTCCTTTGATTGGAAGCTGAGAACCTGTGGCCCTGTGGCTGCTGGAGAATTTATCCCCAGTTCAGTCATACCCCGTACCCAGATTGTGTGCTGGGGGTCTTCTCTCTTCTGTTTATTATATGATGCTTATTTTATTCATTTTGGTATCTGTGCCTTTTATTGTGACAGTCCTCAAGTATTTTTCAGAACTTGGAGAAGGGGATGGTACACTTAAAGAAACCAAGAAATGGTTCACTGGAATTCTTTATTTTTCCTTTCAGCAGTTCAAGCTCTATATCTGTAACATCAAAGTGCCGTCTCCTGATTGGACCGTTTTCAGGAACTCGCATCAGTTTTCATAACAGCTTAAAAGGTGAGTAGAGCTTGAGACTCTTCTCTTTGATAATGTTTGTGAAGCAGAGCTTGTCACAGCACTGACTGTTCTGAGATTGTGTCCCTCTCAAGAAAGTGGTCCCAACTCCAAGGTGCAAAAACTATCTTCCCAATGTAACTTTTTCTGATTGGAGGAAAGTTGCATGATATCAGATTAAATGTGACTTTTCTTTTTTGTTTAATACCCAAGTGTATTCATAGTGGGCTGTGAATGTATATAAAATACATATTTCTAGATTTACTAGAATATCTGAAGGAAAATAATCTTACTATTCAATTTCTATTTATTGCTGAGCCTGAGCATTTAATACCCAGATGTTTAAAAACATTTAAGATTGGTGAGAAACGGGATTCTTTCTTTCTCATTCTAAATTTTTTGTTCTGCTTGGTTTCCAACTTCATAAAATGGGAATAATCACGGGATTGCCGTGGGACGTGATGAGCCACCATGCTTCATACAGCACCTGGCATGTAGTGCACACTGAACGGATGTCAGCTTCTCTCTCTCCTGGCTGTTGTAACAGCAAGTGAGCAGGTTTTCCTCTCTGTGTGTTGGTTGCACACGTGATCTGTACTGTAGGGGGGCGTTGACCTCCTAATTTGCTGTGTTTGTGTTCCTGTGTGTTTCTTCTTGAAGGGTGGGGAGTAAGTGGCCTGGGGTATAAATTTCAGGGTATCTGGAAGTAGAAGCTTAGATGACACACATGTTTTGGTCACCTCTGCGCATCCTCAGACCCAAAGCCCAATTCAGAGCCAGCCCCAGTTGGGGACAGTTAGTGAAGGTGCCTGGCGGGGGGTGGTACCAGGAGCATCCTACCTGCCTCAGCTTACCTGCCCAGCTTTACCCTTTAGCATGTCTCTTCACCTCTCTTTGCTTCTATTTTGTCAACTCTTAAGTATTTTAGTGATTCCTGTCCTGCCTAATTGCCAGGCTGTGGAGAACATCAAATGAAGAAATATATGAGAGTCTTCAGCAAAGTAAAAACATTCTATACAACATAAGGTTCTTTTCCCCTAAATTTTTAAAAAATTTATTTATTTTCTTTATTATTTTTGGCTGTGTTGGGTCTTCGTTGCTGTGCGCGGCTTTCTCTAGTTGTGGAGAGTGGGGGCTACTTCTTGTTGTGGTGTGCTGACTTCTCATTGCGGTGGCTTATCTTGTTGTGGAGCACGGGCTCTAGGTGCGCGGGCTTCAGTAGTTGCGGCACGCGGGCTCAGTAGCTGTGGCTTGCGGGCTCTAGAGCGCAGGCTCAGTAGCTGTGGCGTACGGACTTAATTGCTACAGGGCATGTGGGATCTTCCCAGGCCAGGGCTCGAACCCATGTCCCCTGCATTGGCAGAGGGGTTCTTAACCACTGCACCACCAGGGAAGTCCCTTCCCTAAATTTTTAATGTGCCAGGCATGACTCATTGTTTATGCCATATTCCTTACTAGAATGTAAGCTTTATAAGGGCAAGAATGTCCCTCCCTCCCACTTGTTTTTTCCTCCAGGGCTTGAAACAGTGCCTGCTAACTAGGAGGAGTTCAATGAGACTTTTGTCAGAGGAAATGATTGATGGAGATCCCCCGGAGGCTTTCAGAGCTTACCCAAGCCTTTTTATTCATGGTGGTTGTTGGAAATAGATGAGGCAGTTGGAGAATCACGAGGGATTTAATGTGCTTCCTCACTAAGGCACACAGACCCTTGAACTTATGTGGACTTTTCACAGGTTGGAAGCTTCCTGAAATTGTAGGTGCTCAGAACCATGCTGTACTTAACAGACTCCCTGAGTCACTGTTGGGTGCAGTTCCTACGTAGTTCTTTCCTGAGTGGATTTCACAGTCAGGGATATGCAAATGTGGAGCCCATTCAGTAGGGTCTCACAGGGTCGGTGGTAAGCTTCTGTGGGGGGCACTCAGGCCGCACGCCTCGCCAGTGGTCAGTGACTGATGGAACACTTTTTGTTCACGTGGTTCTTCATTACCTGACAGGACAGTGTGATGTTTGAGAATCCCTTACCTTCCCAGACATGGTATTGCTGAGGTGCGCCATTTTTCTTCCATAAATTGGCATACCCACCACCAGCTTGAAGCAGGAGGTGGCAGCTTGTCTACACCAGAGCCAGAGAGAGTGTGGGCACAGCGTGGTTTCTCATCATCATCTCAGATGTAGTCCTCTTTGACTTTGCCCACCACAAACTAGAACTGTCTTCATGTAGAATTCTACTGGGTAACTGAACACACCACTGATTCTGCCCCTAAGGACTATGCAGCTTGATTTGCAGAATTTTGACAGAAGTAGAAATCTTGCAAATTACATAACTACCCTATTCTCTCCCGTATATGGAGTTACCTCATTCTGTCAGCTATTTTAAGCAACTTTCAGAATTGGTAATGGAAAACTTTTTCTTGACTACATTACTGTATATGGATTTTAAATTAAAAGTAAAGTGCGTTGCTCCTTCTGAACATAACAGTGGTTAAGAACAGATTCCTTTCTGCAGAACTGCATGTCACCTGGTACAGTACAGGTCATTTCCAGGTACATACTTGGGTTCAGAGGTGTTGTAAGAGCTTTCGCACCTCTAAGATAGGTTCTTACAGCTGATTGTCCTGGAATTTATATTTGTTCCGTTACTTGTAAAATTCTGTCCCTTAAAGCTCACAGCTGGACCGGGAGACATTCCTACATGCTGATAGGACAGACTGGAGGCATTACCACTCTGCTCTGTCTGCTGGGATGGGAAGGCCCAAGGAATTCTGGGCTTTTTGTTAACTGCAGAATGTGCCTGTCTTACTGTACAGTGGATTTTTTTGGACTTGGTTTTAAAATTGGGTTGGGTCCCCATGTCTAGGTTGTTATTAAGTGTATTTCAAAAATTTGACCTCCTTGATAAATATGAAGACAGGTCCCTCTTTGCCTTATCATATCTGTAAGGTATATTTGGAAACATGGCCTTTGGCCCGAATTCTGTGCTTTTACTCACTTTGTTACTCTGGCAAGTCCTAACCTCCTCTGAGTCTCAGGTTTTCTCATCTTTAAGTAGGATAGTAATTGTTTTGTGGAATTGTTGTGAAGATGCCTAACTTAGCATTCAGTGCGTAGTAGGAGCTTGATGAAATGTCAGTTATTGTTTTCCATCGAAATGCCAGCTCTTACCCAAGGACCATGGCTGGCTGGATCCGAGGAAGAGAGCAGGGGCGGAGCTTTCTGTCCTCTTGCAGGACTAAGGAGGTTTGCTGAGTAATTTCATGGGGCATCTTGCTGGAGTCAGGTGGGTGGAGTGCCTGTGCCCTGGCCAAGCACAAAGTGGCTGGGATGGAGGTAAACAAACCATTAATTCGAGCTTTTTGCACCTTTTCCTGTCCTCTTTGTGAGACTTAGACCCGGTTGGCTCTCAGCACAGATGTGAAAGGTTCAGATGGGGAAAGTCCCATCTCTTTTTTTGGTTTCCTTCAATGTCCTTAAGGGATCTGAAGTGGATGGTGAGGACCAGGGAGCCAAGTGGGAGTCCCGCATTGTGAGACCTGTGGTCCCAGTGGGGAGATGCTCTAGCAGTCAAAAAATAACCGTAGATACAGGTGATGCAACCTGACCTGAACTTCTGTCTTTGTGTTAAATTTAAACTTTCAAGGTACATCACAGAGGATCAGTAGTGTTGCGAGAAGCATAACCTCTGAGTGTAGGTCTCTGCTGTCTACACTGTCTACAGGAATGCTTATTTTCTCCAAATGTATTTTTGCCAGTGTCCAGTAAAGTCGATTAAACCATGAAAGGTTTGTGTTGGGAGTTCCCTAACTTGAAGGAGGATTTAAACTCTGCCTCACAGTTAGGTTGGGGTCATTCAGAGGCTGCACCAAGACATACTGGCTGTGTGAGAAGCTGGGCAGTGGTGGGTTGGTGCCTCTCTGGCCTTCCAGGTTGTCATCAAGGAAGTCAAGGTGAGCACATTGAAACCAAGGTGACACCAAGGTTTCCAGTGGGAGGGGTCCTGGGACAGATCCCAGGTAGACTAGTTCCAGGGTCCCTCTTGGCTTGTGATAGAGTTTCTGGGTTCTCTAGGCCTCATTCAGGCCCTTCCACCTCCTGCTTCCTCTCTCTTCTCCTCCTCCTCCCTTCCTCCTGCCCACCCCATGTCTGTGCAGCGTCAGGGGATTCAGATCTGAGCCCCATCTCACTGCTTTTCCCTCATTCTTCCACTTTAAGGTTAAGAGTGGCACTGAGAAAAATTGGAACTCAGCAAGGGCATCAGGGATGCCATGTGCTGTGTTTGAGTTAGGAAAACCCAGCAATGCAAAGAGGAAGGCCAGCAGGCAGGACACCACTTAGAGGCTGGGAAGAGAACCTCGTTACCTCTGCTGTTTCTGCCTGTGGCCTGGGAACTTGGGAATTTTCTCTGCCTGTGTGTTGGACGCTGTCCTTCTATTGTTAGACTATATTATTTTGTTATTAAGTAGACATTCAGAGTTGTATTAGAGAAACACCTTTATGTTTCGCTTTAAACTGAAACACAGCAACTTCATCAGTCAGTGCCTAGCACAGCGTTAAACTGCTAAAAAGCTAGCAAATTTTCCACCTAAAAATTTTGTCGGGGAGGTAAAGGTGGGGGGCATGGGGGAGAGTATAAAAATAAATCTTTCAGAGATCCTGGGTTGCTTGGTGGCGTGTGTATTTTTCCATGGTGCAGGAGGTTAGAAATAGCATTGCTTTTTATGGGATTCTCAGCAGCAGCTCAAAAATGTGGCTTCGTGGGCTCAATCTGTGTGTGTGGGTGAGACGGCTCCTGCAGCCCGTGGGGTGGGGGCAGTGCCTATCTGTCTTCCTGCCCGTCCGCCCCAGCGGGTGTCACCCGGGTGAATGGCGCTCACGTGTGAATGTGCTCGCCAAGGTCAGGCTCTTGTGAGGATGTGCCTGTGGCAGCGGATGCCAGCTGTAGCAGACGGAGCCTCAGTGATCCCCACAAAGTCACACTGGTGCACGTGCGAGGGCAGGTGCCAGGCACAGGGGTCGTGATCTGGGAGGGCGTCCTCCAAGGCTTCTGAGTGTCTGACTGGCTGGGCCTCCTGAATCTCTGTGAGATGGCTTCCCCTTCGAGCCTTAATACCAGCGGGTTTGGTGGGCCACCCCTTCAAAAGGAGTCCTGAAGGATTCTTGACATTTGTTAGAGTTACGTAATTCTTACAGATGGAGGTCGGTTGCCCAGTGTTTCTCAGATTCAATGCAGGAAGGAAATGGAAGGAGGCAACCACTGGGCAGAGGCTTTTAACCCCCATGGGACCCAGGACATATGTGAATTCCTGGAAATTGTGCCTGTTCCTGCAGAGAAGGCCAGGGCTTTGATGGGATTCTCGGTAAGATTTTGACCTCCAGAAAGGTTAAGAGCTTTTGCAATAGAGCATAAGGTAAAGTTCATTTAACTCGGGAAAATCATTTTGGAAGCATAGTGAGTGTTGGGAGAGGGAGGTGTTGGCAGGATTGAAGAGGACGGGCAGAGGAGGAGAGGGGTCCGCTTAGTAAATTGTGTGACAACACAAGAGGGGACCCCATCTGCTGGGGGTTTTCTTTGTGGGCTTTCTTCTTGAACTTCCTGTAATATTGTGTTGGGGATGGTTCCTGCCGAAGGCCGCTTGCCAGTGCTTGGTTACCTTCGCAAGCTTGGTGCTTGGAAGGGGGGCCGGCTGCTCGCAGGTCATCTGGGGTCTGTGTGGATTCAGCCCAGCATTTAATCAGCAGTTTCCCCCTCTTTCCCTGGATCTGCTGTGCCTTGTTCTTTACAGTTTTTCTGGCGACTTGCTTGGGGGTGATTATGATAGGCCAGCAGCTGTCCAGAGGACAGTGGAGGAAACCTCAGGCAACGAGTGCTTCACCTCCTCATCCACAGCTCGCCGTGGCTTTGGTGCTACTCAGTGGTGCCCACTTCAGTGCCTTCTGTCTGAGTGGCCAGTCGCCTTTGGGGGACAGGATCGCTGGATAAGTGTGCAGATCACTTGCAAACACAAAGCGTTACAGCTGCCCGAAGACCGTGTGGGCGAGAGTGCCTCAGCCAGGTCAGGGGTGGTGCCCCTGCTGCCTGGGCCTCACGGTCCACCAGGGGCAGAAATGTTTCTCTTGAGTCCTCGGGTGGAGCCGGAGGAGCCGGGAAGGTTACCCAGGCACCTCTCTTTCGGAGCAGGATGTCAGGGGTGCCCTGGAGCCAGAGCGAATTAGAGCAGGGAGGACTCATCCCAAACACGACCTGTGTCTACTTTTGCTTTTTAAAAGTTCCAAAGTTGCTACCTGATATGCAGGTTCTGTTCTGTTGTAATATTTCACCTATGCAGTTATATTCCAAGAATAATGATGCTTTTGGCTTTCTTTATTTCTCTGCTTGGATTGATCCATGTTTGCCCAGTGCAATGACTGGGCAGGGAGTTCTGCTTCCTGTGGTGCTAGTCTGGCAGCTGCCACATGTCCTGTCACCTCAGTCCCTATCTCTCGGTACCCCTGTTGACTTCATAAAAATAAGAGAATGTGCTGAGATTCTTCAGTCATTTGAGAAAATTTGTTTTACAGGTTCAGGTGGGTTTGTGAAGTATTTTTTAGTACTTTGCAAGATATAAGGATGCTTTTGAGTTATCATTAAAAGAACTTTTTACCACTTAGTATTGTGGTATTTAAATCAGTTGTCTATTATTTGATCTTTAATTGGTTCTCAAACATCCTGCTGCTCCCCTTTTTCAAAAAGTGTGGTGGAAAATATATAACAGAGAATTTGGAACCCTGTTGGTGGTTATGAAAGGTAGTGTTGCTGTGGAAAACAGTATGTTTTAACCATTTTAAAGTGTACAGTTTAGTGGCATTAAGTACATTCACATTGTTGTGCAATCATCACCTCCATCCATCCCCAGAACTATTTTCATCTTGAAAAACTTGAACTCTATTCCCATTAAACACTAATGCCCATTCCCCCCACTCCCAGCCCCTGGCAACCACTTCTACTTTCTGTCTCCAGGAACTTGACTGCTCAAGACCTGATACAAGTGGGATCATAGAGTATTTGTCCTTTTGTGACTGGCTCACTTTACTTAGCATAGTGTCCTCAAGGCTCATCCATGTTATTGCAAGTGTCAGAATTTCCTTCCTTTTTAAGACTGAATAATATTCCATGGTCTATATAGACCACATTTCGTTTATCCATTTGTCCGTCAGTGGACACTTGGGTAGCTTCCACCTTTTGGCTGTTGTGCTAAACATGGGTGTCCAAATATCTCTTCAAGTCCTTGCTTTCAGTTCTTTGGGTATCCTCATTTTAAAAAAATACTCCCCAAACTTATTTTTAAAAGCACACTCTCGATTAGACACCATTAGGAATCCAAAAGAAAGATATGCTGAAGTATGGAGGTGATCTTAAAATTACAAGATTTGAAAATGTGAACTAATTAAAGGGAAGTGAAAGAATAGAATTGAGAACTATCCTTTCCTATAGAGGTAATAAATATTATTCGGGCCAGCAGGCCTCTTGTACATGTTCTGAGTGAAGCATTATTCCTTACACAAGACTCCAGGTAGGGCCAACTTCCAGGAACAACGCACTCGGCCTGCATGTTGCTCTTGTGTTGTCAGGGGTGCTGATGGGGAGACAGACAGGAAATGTGAAAAAAAAGGAAAAACGGGAGAATTTCTGGTCAGACTCTTGTTTTTCCTGAGAATTGGAAAAATTTTAAATTGTGACCTTTTATGGATAACAGTACATTATTTGTGATAAGAATTCCACAAGACTTTTACTGGAATGACTTCTAGAATCCTGTGCAGTGGGAAGGTTTTCTACAGTGTTAGCGCCGTCTGTGTGCATGGTGGGAGCCTCACCCTCCCTCCTGTGCCTCCATTATCTTTAGAGCATGAATTGCCTGGTCAAATCAAGAAAGAAAGCTAACAGGTGAGAGGATAGGGAAGTTTGTCTCAATCTGGGCAAACCTTGGCTTTCAAAAGTGTGGGAAGACAGAGAAGCTGTTATTGGAAGAGGAGCAGTGGGACAATGAGCAGGGTCACCACCAGCTGTTGGTGATAAAGTTTATCTTTAACCCACATCAGAGCTCCAGCTGTGTGCTGGCCCTCTGGGGGGCTTGAGCACAAAGATGACTGGGAAACAGGCCCTGCCTCACAGAGGGACTCGTGATCTGATGGAGGAGACCCACAACATGTCCCTGGTCACAGTCCACAGTGACTTGCGCTCAACACGTGGTGCCGAAGGGGCCCAGGGCAGAGAGGGCCGTGTACACCCTACTGGGAAGGTTTGTGGATACACTCACGGAGGTGGTGACGTGTGAAGTGGGTCTTAAAGCACCCATTGTAGTCTGCAGGTGGGCAGATTAAACATTTCTGGGTGTGTCTGTGAGAGTGTTTCCAGATGAGTCAGACTCAGTAGATGGCCTCCCCAGTGTGGGTGGACATCGTCCAGTCCGTTGAAGGCCTGCATAGAACAGAAGGCGGAGAAAAGGGGAATTTGGCCCTCTTGCTTCCTGCCTGCCTGCTTCAGGTGTGACATCCTGCCCTCGGACTGGGGTTTACACCGTCGGCTCGCCTGTTCTCAGGCCTTTGACACCACTGGCTTCCCTGGATCTGCAGCTTGCAGACGGCAGATCGAGGGACTTCTCAGGCACCATAATTGTGTGAGCCAGCTCCTCATGATAAATCTCTCTCTCTCCTCTCTCTTTGTGTGTGTGTGTGTGTGTGTGTGTGTGTGTGTGTGTGTGTGTGTGTGTGTGTCCGTCCTTTTGGTCCTGTTTCTCTGGAGAATTTTCAGCAGCTTCTTCATTAATCTGATAATGTTTATATTCTAAGTCTTCTCCTACTATCTCAACATCTACTTCTTCGCATATCTAACTTATTTTGGATAAAATAATCCTGAAGCCATTAGAATACTATCCAAACTTTGCTTGGCTAGAATTGATAACTAATAAAGATTCTATTTATTTGCTTTCTACAGTTTTATCATTTTCTTTATTTATTCTCCAGGCAAGTATTCTTAAAAAAAAAAGAAAAGGGTTTGTTTTAGGCATCTTTTTATGCCTTATTTCTGTATGACTGTGTGTGTATTTTCTTTTTTGATAAGAAGCAAAAATCACAGTATCTTGAAAGAGTTCTGTTGTCTACCATCAGATGTGTGACCTACTGCTTATTCGTGGGCAGCAGCAAAGCACTTAGTGAGATATAAAACTAAGTAAAAGTCAAATGCTGTGTATATTCTAAGAAGTTACAGTATACCACACAAATGAAAAAGTCTCTTATTCCTAAATTTAAACCGTAGCTGATTTATACCAAACCTTTGCCTCTAAGGTAGGCCTGTAAGAATATAAGAGGGTACAGTCACTGGCATAAGGACTGTCACTGCCAGCATCAGTGGGCAAATCGGAGGCCTCGCTCTGCACTGCGGCCCCCTGAGAAAGTCAGCCCACGCAGGGGCCACATCTGGACCTGTTGTGACACACAGGGATTTTAATTTCCTGAGGCTAACTAAATTCTGAAGTATTTTCTCAGTTTCCAGGCAATAAGAACCTAAACAAAACTGAAAGGGACCGTGTATCAAGCCTGGATGGAGTTTGGGCCCCTCCAGGGAGTATGTGTGAGCAGGTGCGTGAACACCCTGCTCCTCCTCCTACCCCAGCCAGTCTGTGTTCACAGAAGTCCTCACACCTCGCAACTCAGGCTCAGCCTCTTGTGCTCCAGCAAACAGAATGATGAACAGTATAATCGGCAGCAGAGCACCTCTGCCACCAGGAAAGGCATCTGAAGGCAAAATCGGCTGTTAGTTTTTTCATTCTTTTTATATGTTCACTCATGCATTCACTCAGCAAATAATTACTGCGTACTTGAATGAAACCATACAGTATTAGTCCTGGCAAAGGCCTTTTACAAATGGAATGAAGTGGTTAGAGAGGCTGTGGCTCCGGCAGGTGCAGCGATTTGCTCGCGGCCACAGCGCCCTCGAATGGAGCTGCAGGGACCTGGCTCAGGTCTCTGGGGCCCTCGGGCATCTTTTGCCTCACCTCAGGCTCAGCCCTTCTTTCTCCCACAGAAGACCCTGTAGACTGGCCTGGTCTGAATCGCAGCTGCTCTGTTCCAAACCTTAGCCACTAAGATGTTAGGATTCTTGGGAACAGTGAGCATCACATTCAATGTAAATGTGGTTTATCTTTAAGAATTACTGAATTTTGACAAAGCAGTGTTTCTGAGGAATAGAAATGTGTCATCTCATGGCCAGTGTAATTTTCTCTTCCATTTCTCTTACAATTCTGTTTTTGAAAATCGTGCTTTTTATGCTTGAGGTGGACAGGGTGTCGCCAAGTAGAGGCCACAGCATAGGGCATTTCCTGTTTACCAGGGAAATATTGCCCCAAGATCTGTTGGTCTAGCTGATTATGGTACTTTTGAGCCAATCAGATGAAATTTTGGAAAATATCCAGTAAAATAAAACTTTCCCTTCTAGGGTACCAAAAAGAAATGCTCAGCGTTGGGTGTTTTAGTTTAGTCAGTCCTCATGCACTAGTTGTGTGCCATCAAGGGCTCAGCAGGTGATAAGGAAGTGCGGTGGGGTTCAGAAGTTTCCTGGCCTCAGGGAGCTATTTGGCTGCTGTTTGGCTGGATGGTAGAGTGGATAGAGAGAATAATGCAGCATTTCTGAAGGCCTGATGTTTTCCTTGGCTCATTGTCTTAGGTGTTTCAAAAGCAGATGGCAAACAGTAACAACAGTGTTGGGTGCGAACATAGGTGATCCGTGAGTAGGCTGCTGACATTATTCCTGGGTGTGTTCTGTGTGTATTTGTGATTCTGTGACCCATACTCTATTCCTGTTGTTTTCGCCAGCCACTTCAGGTGATCATATGGCTTGAGATGAGTATAGATGATGGAAACTTGAGTTATAAAACATTTTTAGCATCTAGAAATGTCCTTAGACATTTGACTTAGGATCAACAGTCTTGATCTAAGATTTTTTCTTTGCTACCCCTTTGCTTGTTCCCTGATCATTCCGGGGTACAAAGACCACTGGAGAGAGATCTGGGATCTTTCCAATTCAGGGGCCACTTGGGAATGGGATGACAGTGGAGGCAGTGTGGACTCTAGGAGGTCAATTCTGGGCATTGGTGGGGTGGCTCCTGAGGCAGATGCTTTGGTTCCTGGGCATTGGTGAGGTGGCTCCTGAGGCAGATGTCATATGTGCTTTGGTTCTGGGGCTTGGGCACCCCATCAAAGGAATACTGTGAACCTTCATTGCTGACTTCTTTTAAGGTAGACACATAATGAAAATGTGAACCTGAAATCACTGGTTTAGGTCTTGGCAAAGTTACGTATTTTTTGACAAGTTGGCATGGGTTGGCATTTCTTGTAATTCAATTTTACATCCTTTCTATGGTCTCTGTAGAAGTAATCAGTTTTCCAGTTCTGGAAACCTGGTCTTTTTGTGGACAGAGTAATTTGGTGGAGAGAAGACATTATTTCTAGGTTGCTGCTGGGAAGCTGTTGCCATGTAGACTACAAACTGTAGCTGATCCTATGTGTTGGTGTATGTGTGTGTGCATTTTCTCTAAGTCGGCAGTAGTTTGTGGCATTTTACAGATATGGAAATTATTTAATTAAATTTAGATGCATGGGGACTTCCATGGTGGTCCGGGGGTAAGAATCCGTGCTCCCAATGCAGGGAACCCGGGTTCGATCCCTGGTTGGGGAACTAGATCTCACATGCATGCTGCAACTAAGAGTCCGCATGCTGCAACGAAGACCCAGTGCAGCCTAAATAAATAAATATCTTAAAAAATACTTTAAAAAATTTAGATGCATGACGAGAACACCTACTCATGCAGAAGTTATGCAAATACATGCAAATCCTGTACAAATGAGCTGGCTTGGCTGGACTGGAATATTGTTTCACACCAGTCCTTCATTGTATCACAGAAGAAGAAATATGGGAGTACAGTTATCTTATGGTTCACTTTTGGATTAAATCATAACTTTAGGATACTTTTTCTTTTAAAAAGTGACTGCCTAACTAAGTAAGAAGTCTTAGATGGATGTCACCTTCCTTCTTCATTTTTTTCACATTGCATGTGAATTTTCAGGTGTCAGTATTACCTCGTTAGTCATTGTCATCTCTCCTGATCACCTTTGAAGCTACTTTTAAAATTTCCTTTTAAGCATTTTTAAAAATTGCATTTTACCTTGCTTTCAGTCCCAGAAAATCACATGTAAATTGTTGGAAGCTTGCTTCCACGTGCACTGTTGGAAGCTTGTCCCATCCTTCTTAGGGATCTTGGAGGAGTCAGGCTCACAGGCTGGGGGCTGGAGGAGTCCTTTAGAACAAGTTCAGTGCTAGCTCTTTCTCAGTTTACACTAAATGATTTCTGAGGTTGGAATGACAGATTTGTCCTAGTGGCTCTACTTTTAACCTCTGGCTATTTAATTCTATGAAGTAAGCTGAGGAATATACATGTTAAACACTAGTTTCTGCCCATGCTGAAAGGGCTGATGATGGTCAGGGTGACTGTCACTTTGAGGCTCTAGGCTGGGAGCACATCAGAAGGATTGGACCAGAAATGGCTTAAATAGGAGATAATTATGACAAATGGTCTCTTAAAAAGTCTTAATAACTCAATCTAAATACATAGCAAGAGATTTTTCTCATCAGAAGGATGAGGTCTGTGGTATTATTATTAACTGGAAAGGAAGTTATGTCTTTTTCTTTAGAGGGAAAGAGACCACAGCTATCATATGTATTCAGAAACTTCATTTACAAGTAAGGAAGTGGAAGTCAGAGACCTTAAGTGACTTGCCTAAGGTCAGACCCTTAGTAAGTGGTGGAGTAAGCCTTGACGTGAGAGGCTTCATTGCAGCCTCTGCCCTTGTAGACCCCATCCTACACTGGAGGATATGGATGGAGGATGTTGTAAGGCCTGCTGAAAATGGTATTTTTTTTTTTTTTTTTTTTTTGGGTTCGCGGGCCTCTCACTGCTGTGACCTCTCCCGTTGCGGAGCACGGGCTCCGGATGCGCAGGCTCAGCGGCCATGGCTCACGGGCCCAGCCGCTCTGCGGCATGTGGGATCCTCCCGGACCGGGGCACGAACCCGTGTCCCCTGCATCGGCAGGCAGACTCTCAGCCACTGCGCCACCAGGGAAGCCCTGAAAATGGTATTTTTAATGGTTGCTAGGAAAATTCTGGTTACACTCTTTTTTACATTGTAATTGACGTTAGAACAGCCTACCTGCTTGTCTGCGTGCCAGCCCATTGTTTAGAGTAGTCAAAAATGTGTATCTTTTTAGTTTGGTCTTACATGGAATAGCTGTGAGATTGTCAGTACTCTCAAGGGATATAAAAGTGAATTCTGTCAGATTTGTTCATTAGTTATTAGAAAATGCTTAGGAGCAAAGAGCATTTTGGTAACTGGCTGGTCAGATTTGGGACATGCATAAAAATATAGTAATCAAGCACAGTGAAAATCAAGCATTTGATTTGTAGGTAAACCTTCCTTCCCTTAAAGAAATGAGCTGTGCAATCTTTGTTTGCAACTGAGGAGTTAAACACCAACGCTTTTCTAAGGGAAGTGGCTTCGACAGAAGCATCAGCAGTAGTGAAGCCCCTGTTGGCATCTGGACTTTGTAGAAGCTCGAGACATTTACTCTCTCGCTTGGAATTTTCCCTCATACAGGGGACCTTCCCTCAGCACCTGTGACCTTGCGTAATGTGCCCAACATCCTGGGGAGCTGTGATGAACCTGGTGACTGGGGAAACCTAGAAGTTGACCCTTCTGTAGACTCATCCCCCCGGAGGTGCCCGAGCCCTACCCAGGAAAAACCAGCGGCTCCTGCCTCTGGAGTCCAAGTGTGGGCACAGGGCAGCCTGTAGCTGGGATTTCACTCAACATGAAACATAGCTCCAGATGGCTTGTATGTGAGCTTAGACCTGTAGAAGTAGAATGAATTTTAAAGGATCAGCTGACACCTTGAAGTGGTCAGCACTGTATACTTAGTACACTGTGGAGGGGTGGGGGTCTGCTGGCTTCTAAGTGGGTAGAGAATCTTTATACTGTTGTTTCGGGTGATACCTGTTCTTGAATATCTGGAACAAAGGGCATAGCCACTGTTGTTTAATATACATATTCTTATGAGGCTCTAAGACTTCCCCAGTAAAAGTGAACTCTAATGTATATTTTGGTGTGTGTGCTTTTAATGATTGTACAAAAAGAGTTTAATTTGTGTTTGTGTGGAAGATTGAGCACTGCACACACTGACAAAGGCAGACATTATAAAATTAAAGTTTCAGAACTTGAAGTAACTGTGAAGGTCACTGATTCCATCTTTTGCATTGTACAAAGAAGAAAACCTGAAGCCTAGAGAGGCTGAGTGAGAACTCCATCTGATCAACACATTTCCACGGCTGAACACCTCTTCTAATCAGAGATGGATGTGGCAAGGAACAAAGTGTGGTGGACTGGCAGCTGGCCACTAGTTTGAGCTCTGAGACCAGCCAGTAATTATCTGCATGGCTTTGAGCCGCTCACCCCTCAGAGTCTCAGAATCCTCAGCCGTGAGTTCCTGGAGGCCCGTTTGTCTTCTCCATTTTTGTGTCCTCAGCAGCCACTGTGTGCCTGGCTGGAATGGGTGCTCAGCAGATGTTTGCTCGGCAGTGAAGGTGGCTGGAGAGCGTGTGGCACTCAGAGGAGTACTGGTCTCAGGAGGTGGCAAAGAGAAAAGATTTCTAGTCCATCAAGTTTATAAAAGTTGCCTGTTAGATCTCCTTCCTGGAGATTCTTAACGTACCTTTAGCATATTAGAGGCTCGGAGAAGTTTGACGGAAAAGAAAGCTGTAGTGTTGTTTAACCCAGAATCTCCTAAATTTCTCTCTCTCTCTCTTTTTTTTTTTTTTTTTTTTTTGCTGCACTGCGTGGCATGTGGGATCTTAGTTCCCCAACCAGGGATGGAACCTGCGCCCCCTGCATTGGAAGTGCAGAGTCTTAACCACTGAACCGCCAGGGAAGTCCCTCTCCTAAACATTTTTGACCCAAGAACACTCTTCCTATGGCTTTGTTAAACCTGGGGGAACTTTTGCTGGAAGAGATGAGCTTGAAGGAGACTTCCTGCTGGAACATTCTGAAATTTGAGAGCCGGGGTGGGAGGATGGGACATATTTAGAGGCATAAGGAGGTGGCAGTAGGTTTGGGGCAGGGGTGGGGCGCTGTGGGTTGGTCTCTAAACAGGGCTCAGACTCCAAATTCTGCAGTTAAACCTGTAGGCTCTGCATCCATAGCACAAATAGGAATCTGGGGTGAGGTGTTCATCCCTTGAGTTGCACTCACACAGGGAGAGGTGTGCATCTTGTCCTTAGGGAACCGAGGGCAGTGGCATGAAATGACCATGTTTCTGTTGTGCTCTTGCACTTTCTCCTGTTTTTCTCTTTAGCAGATTGTTTCTTGAAAGCAGGACTCTAATCTAAATTCTGTAAAACTCGCTAGGCACCATTGCTGCTCATCCACCTACCACTCGGAGTAAGTGCTGAAAGTGCTGAGACACTTTGTCGAGATGTGGTTACCTTTGCCCCCCGCCTTTCTCCATATGGTCTGAGATGGGCTCCACTGAGAGAGCAAGCAGGAGGGTCCCTCTCTGTCAGCCACACTGTTGGTGGGTTTGGTGATGCCGGTAGACGTGCCTAATCACGGCTGGTCAGCTCTCCCCTGGCCCCCACTGCTGTCTCTGGGGACCCATGCCCCAGCCCCCAAGGTTTGTCTCCACCTACTCCCCCTCCCAGATAAGTACATATAAATGTGATTATGTTTAGAAGCTGAAGCATTTGAATAAATCAGATGCTTTTGCCCAGCCCTAGAATAAAGGCTGTAGTTATTTTAACAACAACAACAGCAAAAATCCTGCAGTCTTCAGCTATTTCTGGAAGTAGACTGGTAATTAGCATGCCATTTGTAATTCATTGCTGTCTCCCTGCTGTTTGTTTCCTTGTTCCAATGCAGCCCAGTTTGGGAGACTGGGTTTATTTCATTTGGAAATGCGATTTTGTTGAGACCTCCAAATGCCATAACGAGATTAATGGTTTTCTGGAGCCGAAGTTTGCCAAACCTGGTGTTGGCAGCTTGGGGACTCGTTTCCAGCAGCTCTGCGGAGGGGAGTAACAGCTTGCTTGGGTGGTATTGACTTTCCAAGAAAACTGTTAGAAGCAACTGCTTCAGGATGGTTTGATGCTACCTGAGGAGAGTGATTCTTGAGGAGGAGAACAGGTAATTTGGGGGTAGGGTAAAGAGGCTTACATTGTTTTATTTGCTGCACTGTTATTCCTGGGAGATGTTTTTTCACATTTGTAGTTTATATATTTACTGATGTTCGTGGAGGCCAAATGCAGATGAGTGCCTTTTGGGATTTTGTTCTCTGGAGTGAAAGGAAAATGTTTGCAGTGGTTCCTTGGAAAGGGGCAGGCGGGCAAGAGGCTCCTGCGGGGCCCCTGTGGCCTCTCCCTCCGGACTTCATGCTAGCCCTCCAGCTGCAGAGGGAAAAGAGGAAAATATGAAGTGACCGTTTCTATTTTGGAGTGCTGGGATCTGACTATAAGAGAACTCAGCCATGGTCCCAAAGGAAAGCTTTTGGTTCCTTCTTTTTAGAAGATTTGTTGGGGTAGTCTTTAATGAATAAAGGGGTTCTCTGGATTTCTCCAGGGTGTGTGCTGTCTTACTCTGCCTGCTCTGTTGACCCCAGATTTGCCAACAGGACAGGCGGGCGGGAGTAGAGCACAGAGTGAGCATGCCTTAGGCCCAGCTGTCTTGGGGGTTCCCATTTGTCTTCTCCTTTCCACTGAGAGGGAAATAAAGTAACTTTGCCCTCTGAGGACTTAATTCCTTTTTTCATTCATCAAAAGCTATTTTATGCATGAGCTAAATCTTTCTAAACTGACCCTCCTGCCCTTACTCTCCCCGACTCTACAAAAGAGGGAGTAAGTTAAAACAAACAAACAAAACTCTCTTGTGAAAGGGATGCATATGTATTGTTCTGTGCAGCTCTTGATAAAACGGTTTAGATGTATGGGCGCTAGGTTCTAATAGTAAAAGAATTAAAATGGTCCTAGTTGTTCTGTAGGATACGATGATAAGAAGGAGCTAGCTTAGATTGTACAGAGGCCATAGGCAAAAACTATGGCCTGAAGTGTTGTTAGACAGTGCAGTTTGCCAGCAGGGAGAGTAGTTTCTGGGTTTTTAAGTAAAGGTGAATAGTTGGAAAGGTTTGAGTGCAGTTCTGTGGTGTGGGGGAAGATGTAGGCACCTGCGTCCTGGTGGTCGTCGTGGACCCCAGTGCAGAGGCTCTCCCACTAGGGGTGTGGACGGCTTCCAGGTTTCTGTGCTCAGCCCCAGTCTTGGTTGACATTGTTCAAGGCATTGGACCTTACATGTCCCTGAAGGTCAGCACGGTGCAGGCTGTGGGTTAGAGCTCCTGGAAAAGTTCTGGGTAGGATGGGTGTCTCTCAGACTCACTCAGTGTAAGGAGATCAGCCAGCTGCTCTCACGATTAACCCAAGAGGGTTCAGCTCTTTCAGGTTTACCTGGTGCAGGCTTAGGAAAAGGGATTCCTTCTGTTTTAGTTTCAAATTATGATATTCAAGAATAATTTATGTTTTCTGAAAATCCTTGTCATAGAAACAGACTTGAGGATAGAGGACTGGCAAACCAAGTACTGTGAAAGGATGTTAAGGGTCCCCTGCGGATGGGGGGCTGTAAACAATGTGGGAGACAGAGGGTCGTCTGAGGAAGGTGGACTCAGTCGTTTGAGCCGCAGCTTGCTGATGTGGAGTCTGGGTTGAAAGACAGCTATCATGTCATGTGTAAAAAACTATTATTATTATTTTATTTTCAATTAGGCAATATCATCTCATGGTTCAAAAATAAAATCAGTTGTCAAAAGGTATTGATTTGGGACTTCCCTGGTGGTCCAGTGGTTAAGACTTCGCCTTCCAATGCGGGGGGTACGGGTTCGATCCCTGGTCAGGGAGCTAAGATCCCACATGCCTCACGGCCAAAAAACCAAAACATAAAAAAAAAAAAAAGCCAGGAGCAATATTGTAACAAATTCAATAAAGACTTAAAAAAAAAAAGTATTGATTCAAAGGTCTACTCTGTCCACTCTGTGCCTGTCCTGTCCCACAATCACTGTCATTAGTTTCTTACGTATCTTTCTAGAATCATTTTAATCATTCATGACAGACTTGAAAGTGTGTTGACCATCACCACCTCTGTTTATCTAGAACGTGTCACACCCATTTTCCTGCACCGCTTTTTATACTTAACATGGTTTGGAGACCCTTCACATCAGCACATAGAAAGCTTCCTTCCTCTCCTCTCTCCTCCTTTCCCCTCCCCTCCCTTTCCCCCTATTTACAGCTGTCTGGTGTCCCATTTAATAGATGCACCATAATTTATTGAACCAGTTCTTTATTGATGAACGTTTGACTTATTTCCAAATTGCTTATACAAACAAAATACAGTAAATATTTTATTTTGCTTAATTTCATTGTACTTAATTATGTGCAAGTGTACCTTTAGGATAAGTTACCAGAACTGGAATTGTCAAGTCGAAGAGCAGGTGCATTTGTGGTTTTGGTTGACATTGCCAGTCAAGCTCCCTGAGGTGGCACTAGCACACCCCATCACTCAGCAGTGGATGAGGGTGCCTGTTTTACCACATCCTCAGGAATAGAGCATGTTACCACGGTTTTGGAGTTTACCAACCCGATAGGTGGAAAATGTGATCTAAATGTACTTTTAACTTACATTTCTGTTTTTATGAGTGAGTGTGCATCTTTCATATGAGTTTTAGAGCCGTTTGTATTTGTGGGTTGTTGTACTTTTTTTTCTCTCTTGGATTTCTAGGAGCGTTTTATATGTTAGAGAAGTAGATTTTGTGATGAAATTTGCAAATACTGTTTCCAAGTTTTTGTCATTTGTCTTTTAACTTTGATTTTTACCAGGCTGAAGTTTTTGATGTTTATGTGGTTATATTATCAATCTTTTGTGGCTTCTGGATTTTGAGTTATCGTTAGGAAGGAATTTCCAATATGGCTGCAGAACCACCCTGTTGTTTAGGATTAGCTGGTTTTAGATATTTTGTTGGTTTCCCCAAAATAACACAGGTTATTCAAGTTATATTTGCTTTTTGTTTCCTGTATACTTTGCTTTTGTCCTCTCTGCTAGACTTTATCTAATATAATAAGATATCTTTGCTGCATTTTTCCATTCCCCATAACTGGAAAGAGATTGTAGTTGCCACCCAGAGTAGAAACGCTCTCAGTCTGGTGGATTAGACTTGTTGGTGTACGTGGCCAGGAGGCCTGTGAGTGACTCGCCCTGCCCTCCATGTGCCCCCTGGCGTGGACAGTGCAGTGTCACTGGAGAGACCTTCAGCTCTGCTGGGGAGTAGGCTCTGAATGTGGCTCTTGAGGCCTCAGAATGCTGGTAACAAATACCTAACAAGTGGCTTTGGGAATTGATAAGTTGGATGAGGATGATTTGCCAATGAAAATCTAATTCCAGGTAGGTTGTTCTCTGTGCAGTCTGGTTCCAGTTTCTCTTGCAAGTAATTATTAGATGTGCCAGCCTGTTATGTTTATTACTTATAATTTTACTTTTCTCTCTGTGAGTTAACTGAGGACTTGGGAGTTGCTTTGTGGGGATGAGTCTCATAGGACATAGCACCCCACCTCCAGCAGGCTCTCAGCACTCTTAATACTATGTATTAAAGATGTTAAGGACCTTAAAAAACAAATTAACATCAGTCGGAAAACTGTTTAGATCTTGACCACTTAAAATAAGATCTTATGTAGGATCTGTCTCTGTGGAGTAAGCATTTTCTGCGACTTGGAATGTTGGATGAGAGTTGGGTCTCAGGGACACAGGGAGGGATGTGGGAGAGATGGGAGAGATGGACTTTGGGATGATTGTATTTAAGACTTGAAAAACACTGGGTGGTCCCGTGCCTGCCTTTTTGAAGAATGATCTGTTGAGGACTCAGCTTGTCCTTGCTGGGGCTCCTGTCAGCCTGTCCTGGGCACTGTTGTATCACCTGTAGTGAGGTTCTCTTGCTGTGCTTGTCTGTTAGCAGGCGGCCCTTTTAACTGTATATCATTTAACCAAATACAATGACAAAGCAACAGAAGGTTGTTTCTCAGTGTTAGGCTTTGAATTCCTACCACAGGACAGCCAGAACTAAATTTGTACACGGTTGAATGTCAGCCGTGTGGTGCAGTTACACGGGTGTAGTTGAGCAAGCCTCTGGTCCATCCTCTCCTGCTTCCTCCTTCTCTCACTCCCTTCTTCCTGCTGTCCAGGTAGCATTTCTCCACTGGTGAGCAAATTTAGGTAAAGTCAGTAAAATTCAGCAAGGACGATTTTGCTGAGGACAGCACTCCAGGCAGCAGCAAATTTTAGGGGCTCGGTGGAGGAAAGATGCTGGTGAGGGTGTCAGAGACGCGGATGATCAGAGGGAGGCGACGTGGAGTCCTGGTGACTGTGGAGGGCCGGGCAGGTGCTGTCAGCGCATGAGGTGCTTCTGAGAGGCACAGGCGACGGGGACCTGATGAGGCTCTTTGGGTTTGGAGTTTAGGAGGGTGCCAGAGAGCTTTGCCAGAGCACTTCCAGAAGCCTGGCTGTGGGATGAAGGCTGAACATCCTGCTCAGTTTCATGATTTCCTGCCTCACAGACACTGTTGAAAGGAAAGGCTGACCCGTGGAGGCCATCGTTCATTCAAGAGTGTCCATGCCTGCGAACTACTCCGTCAGTGCTCACAAAGTTGTCATTGGGTCTGCTGGTGGAATGTACAATTCCCATGTGATTTACCTCCAACCAACTGCCAAACATGGAGTTTAAAAAAATAGCTTCTATTTGAGATTTATGAGGACACCCAGGAGTGAATTTGGGTGGATTATTGCCCTTTGTCATGGCCTTCACTCTACAGGATGTATATTCTCCAGAGAAGCCCATCACTGAACTTTAAACCATTGATAAAATGATGACAGGTCTCTGAATGATGCATCAGGACACGTCACAGAGCTAGATAAATGGCCAAGATGATAGTGTTTGTGGTCTTCAGACTGGCATTACCCACTTCTTTACTATCAGAATGGAGAGAGGAGCTGAGGGTAGGCCCACTTGGGCTTGTGGTCAGGGCAGAGGGAAGAGCAGGACTGTGTTTGCTCTAATAACCAAAAGAAAGCATAACCCTTTCAGTTGCCAGCGAGCACTTCAGGTCTTTCTTGCTTTTACTTTATTCGATTTGCTTACAGAGTTCACCATTCATTTATTCATTTGCTAATTCTAATCCAACTGTTTTTGAACATTTGTGATATGTACAGTGTGGTGATAGATCTGGTCAGAAAAAATATATAGGTAGAAGACACAGTTCTTACCCTCAGAGATTTTACAGTCTGATTTGATCAGAGAGGCCATGGGCACTGGTGTGGACCAATCAGTAAATTCTCCCTCAGGGAGGGTGGGCGGAGGCAGCCTTAGCCATGCTCCTTTCTCATCCCCTAGATTCTTCCTCTTCATTCGCCCAGACCTGAGTTCTTCCTCACTGGGCCTGAGGTTTCCAGGCTTCAGTTGCTGTTTCCATCTGGAATAACAGCTTCCAGATGGGCTTTTTTTTTTTTTTTTGTGGTACGCAGGCCTCTTACTGTTGTGGCCTCTCCCGTTGCGGAGCACAGGCTCCGGACGCGCAGGCTCAGCGACCATGGCTCACGGGCCCAGCCGCTCCGCGGCACGTGGGATCTTCCCGGACCAGGGCACGAACCTGTGTCCCCTGCAACGGCAGGAGGACTCCCAACCACTGCACCACCAGGGAAGTCTCCCAGATGGGTTTTGATCTAAGTTTTGTGTTTTGACATGTTTTGGTTTATATTATTTACAGTGGACAGTATGAGAAATATTTTTTATTCTGAAATGAACATATTTACTTTGCTTATTCTTTTGTTTTACTTGGGAAACTTTGCAGAGTCATACTTTCATTAAGACGATTTGGTATATTGGAAAGGTGCAGGTTTTGGAACTAGAGAGATATAAATTCACATTTGTGTTCTACCCCGTAGCATTACTGTGGCCTTAGACAAATTATGTAACTCACTGAACCTCAGTCCCCTGCTCCACAAAATGGGGAGAGCAGTGCCTACCAGGAGGGCTGTTGTCAAGATCGGAACAAATTAAAAGCTATGACTATATTTTCGGGGAAGGCAGAGGGTCCACATGACCTTTCCTGTTTTACATTTCAAATCCATTCATTCATCTATCCATTTTACTGTTGAGTCAGAGTTTATGGGGAGCTTCCTATATGCCAGGATCTGTGATGGGTGGGACACAAACACAAATGAAATTCCCACTGACAAATAGATACTCAGGGGACTGACTTCAGTCTTGTCAGCGTGGGTCAGTGGCGTCCCCTCCGGGCCCTGAGACTCTCTACCTGTAGAACCGTCCTTCATGGGGGAGGGTCCTTGTGTGTCCTGGTGACAACACCAGGCAGGGTGGCGGCGGCGAGAAGCTCTGATGTCCATCAATTCTCGTTATTCTTCCCGGTCATAGGTGGCACTCCTTGCATTTGCCAGCGGAGGTGACTTTTACTCCAGTGTCATCCTCAGGAATGCAAACCACTGAATGGAATGCTGTTTTCAGTTGGTTATTACAGTGTTCTCAGGGGAGATTTCAGAATAACCTTTATGGAGGTCTTCAAAAGCTGACTGTGTTGGCGCAGTGACAACTGGCAGTGTGTCTGGTTTCCTTGTCACACTCTGTAGGGAAGGTGGTGGATTAGCCTGGTGGTGGAGGAAGTGCTCACAGGCCTGTCCAGAGGGAGTCCTGCATGGTCAGGTTGCTGTGAAAAAATCCTCCTAGTCGTTCAGGCTGCCTGGGCTAACCTGAAAATAAAAGTCCATAGGAATAGCTGTGTACTTAAAGGAGCTATGGGAGAGCATCATTTTAAAAAATTAGTTCAGGGGCTTCCCTGGTGGTGCAGTGGTTAAGAACCTGCCTGCCAATGCAGGGGACACGGGTTCGAGCCCTGGTCCGGGAAGATCCCACATGCTGCGGAGCAGCTAAGCCCGTGTGCCACAACTACTGAGCCTGGGCTCTAGAGCCTGCGAGCCACAACTACTGAAGCCCAGGTGCCTAGAGCCTGTGCTCTGCAACAAGAGAAGCCACCACAATGAGAAGCCCTTGCACCACAACGAAGAGTAGCCCCTGCTCGCCGCAACTAGAGAAAGCGCGCGTGTAGCAATGAAGACCCAACGCAGCCCAAAATAAATAATAAATAAATTTTAAAAAATGAGTTCAGGGTTAAAGATAATACTGCATAAGTTTCCCATTACATTTATATGAATGAGATATCTTAAATAATCATAAAACCACTGGGGAAAACTCTAAGCCTCAGTTGCATTATATGTGTCTTATAAGACATTTTTTTTCTGCGGTACGCGGGCCTCTCACTGTTGTGGCCTCTCCCGTTGTGAAGCACAGACTCCGGACGCTCAGGCCCAGCGGCCATTGCTCATGGGCCCAGCTGCTCCGTGGCATGTGGGATCTTCCCATACCGGGGCACGAACCTGTGTCCCCTGCATCGGCAGGCGGACTCCCAACCACTGCGCCACCAGGGAAGCCCACAAGACATTTTTTGACTGTTTAAGCCTAGAGCTTGAAAAAGATGGTAATAAAATAACACAAAGTTCTGTTTGTGTTTTTCATTTTTGTTTTTTACCTATGATCTTTTTACTGACTTGGTTAACAATGGTGGGGGTTGGTCTGCTTTGCATTCAGCTGCAGGGCTTGGTCTACACAGGGAAGGATTTTTGAAGGCTAAGTGCTAAAGAGGGCCACGTGCCTCATAGAATTTTGGGGCCACTGGAAGGGATCTGTTACTGTGTTCATTTTACACCACCTCTAGTCTCTGGAGGGAAGGACAAGCTTGCAAAGCTTTTTGTGTCCTTATTTGCACAGAGACTAAGTGAGTCAGCGTGTGGTGTCCGGCCTTTCTGTTTGGGTTAGGACGCTTGCCTTGCTAGCCTGGCAGCAGAGACTGGAGTCAGTTATTCCAGATTCTTACTGTGCCATAAACAGCCAGCTAGCAGGCAGCTTACTGAGTCCCCCGGGCCTCAGCTGTGCAGTGAAAGGGAGGTGGATGTGGGCTGCAAGTACCGTTCAGACGTGGCCTTGAGCCGTTTTCTTCCTGTGTCAAGAGTGCAAATTTGGGGTGTTTCCATCTCTGGGTGACCCTGATTTCCCCGAGGTAAACAGCTGTTTAAAGGACTGCCTTCTTCCCTGTCGGGGAGCATGAACTTAGTTTCCTTGGCACTCTTGTGTGCATTTCATTTGAACAGGAACATTTTGCACCTGTTGATGTACTGCTTTTTAATTGTTCACAGCTGTTTTCTTTGAATTTTTTTCCTCTCCTAAACCACAAGGACTTTGAGGACAGTGACGGTTTGTGACGGTTTCATGCCAGTCTGCATGGCCGTGTTCTTAACCCAGCTGCGTGCTAGGGTGGCCCGCTCCTCTCCTCCCTGCATATTTCAGTGCTTGGGTTCAGGAGAGTTGTTTCTTTTTCCAGTTTTTATGTCTGAGAAATCAGAAAGGGAGGAAAGCAGGAGAAATCATAATTGTTTTACTGTGAACTAAATGCAACTAAAAAATGTCTTTCCACTGCTCTCTACCCATGCTTTAGTAATGTGGCCTGAAGAGATTCAGCCCAAAGTCAGTATTTAAATGTCTGTTATCAGGTGAAGAAGCAACACCTTCAGGTCTTCTCTGTAATGATTTTGGGAATCAGTGGGGCTGAACGGGAAATATCTTGGTGCGATTTATGGTGGTTTTGTTGCATTTTCTAATGGCTTGGGATTTCTCAGTCACCAGTGGTTTGTCCCAAGGGACACTTTAAAAGAGACTGTTTTGACCTGACTCAGTGGAATGTTTTATGAATTAGAGGTAGCAAAGAGCTGTGAGTTGTTTTCTGGAAAAGTTCTAAGTAATTGTTTTTATATTGTTCAACCATGCCAAATAATTTATTTTAAAAGTGCTCTCTTAATTTTAACACTTCTGTGACATGGCTGTTACTCTTATAATAATATATATGTATGTGTGAGGAATAAAAATTACTTAACTGTATGTTTTTAAATTTAATTTTGTTTTTATACAGCAGGTTCTTATTATTTTATACATATTAGTGTATATATGTCAATCCAAATCTCCCAATTCATCCCACCACCCCCACCCCCACCCATCCCCCCACTGCTTTCCCCTCTTGGTGTCCATACGTTTGTTCTCTACATCTGTGTCTCTATTTCTGCCTTGAAAACCAGTTCATCTGTACCATTTTTCTAGATTCCACATATATGCGTTAATATACGATATTTGTTTTTCTCTTTCTGACTTACTTCACTCTGTATGACAGGCTCTAGGTCCATCCACGTCTCTACAAATGACCCAGTTTTGTTCCTTTTTATGGCTGAGTAATATTCCATTGTATATATGTACCACATCATCTTTATCCATTCATCTGTTGATGTGCATTTAGGTTGCTTCCATGACCTGGCTATTGTAAATAGTGCTGCAATGAACATTGGGGTGCATGTGTCTTTTTGAATTATGGTTTTCTCTGGGTATAATATGCCCAGTAGTGGGATTGCTCGGTCATATAGTAGTTCTATTTTTAGTTTTTTACGGAACCTCCATATTGCTCTCCATAGTGGCTGTATCAATTTACATTCCCACCAACCGTGCAAGAGGGTTCCCTTTTCTCCACACCCTCTCTAGCATTTGTTGTTTGTAGATTTTCTGATGATGCCCATTCTAACCAGTGTGAGGTGATAGCTCATTGTAGTTTTGATTTACATTTCTCTAATAATCAGAGATGTTGAGTAGCTTTTCATGTGCCTCTTGGCCATCTGTATGTCATCTGTATGTCTTCTTTGGAGAGATGTCTATTTAGGTCTTCTGCCCATTTTTGGGGGGTTGTTTTTTTTTTTTCATATTGAGCTGCATAAGCTGTTTATATATTTTGGAGATGAATCCTTTGTCCATTGATTCTTTTGCAAATATTTTCTCCCATTCTGAGGTTGTTTTTTCGTCTTGTGTATAGTTTCCTTTGCTGTGCAAAAGCTTTTAAGTTTCATTAGGTCCCATTTGTTTATTTTTGTTTTTATTTCCATTACTTTAGGAGGTGGGTCAAAAAAGATCTTACTGTGATTATGTCAAAGAGTGTCCTTCCTATGTTTTCCTCTAAGAGTTTTATAGTGTCCAGTCTTGCACTTAGGTCTTTAATCCATTTTGTGTTTACTTTTGTGTATGGATGTAGGGAGGGTTCTAATTTCATTCTTTTACATGTAACTGTCCAGTTTTCCCAGCACCACTTATTGAAGAGACTGTCTTTTCTCCATTGTATATTTTTGTGCCGGTACCATATTTTCTTGATTACTGTAGCTTTGTAGTATAGTCTGAAGTCAGGGAGTCTGATTCCTCCAGCTCTGTTTTTTCCCCTCAAGATTGCTTTGGCTCTTCGGGGTCTTTTGTATCTCCATTACAAAATTTAAGATTTTTTTGTTCTACTTCTGTAAAAATTGCCATTGGTAGTTTGATAGGGATTGCATTGAATCTGTAGATTGCTTTGGGTAGTAGAGTCATTTTCACAATATTGATTATTCCAATCCAAGAACATGGTATATCTCTACATCTGTTTGTGTCATCTTTGATTTCTTTCATCAGTGTCTTATAGTTTTCTGAGTACAGGTCTTTTACCTCCTTAGGTAGGTTTATTCCTAGGTATTTTATTCTTTTTGTTGCAGTGGTGAATGAGATTGTTTCCTTAATTTATCTTTCTGATCTTTTGTTGTTAGTGTATAGGAATGCAAGAGATTTCTGTGCATTAATTCTGTATCCTGCAACTTTACCACATTCATTGATTAGCTCTAGTAGTTTTCTGGTGGCATCTTTAGGATTCTCTATGTATAGTATCATGTCATCTGCAAACAGTGACAGTTTTACTTCTTCTTTTCCAATTTGTATTTCTTTTTCTTCTCTGATTGCCGTGGCTAGGACTTCCAAAACTATGTTGAATAATAGTGGTGAGAGTGGACATCCTTGTCTTGTTCCTGATCTTAGAGGAAATGCTTTCAGTTTTTCACCATTGAGAATGATGTTTGCTGTGGGTTTGTTGTATATGGCGTTTATTTTGTTGAGGTAGGTTCCCTCTGTGCCCACTTTCTGGAGAGTTTTTATCATAAATGGGTGTTGAATTTTGTCAAAAGCCTTTTCTGCATCTATTTAGATGATCATATGGTTTTTATTCTTCAGTTTGTTAATATGGTGTATCACATTGATTGATTTGCGTATATTGAAGAATCCTTGCATCCCTGGGATAATCCCACTTGATCATGGTGTATGATCCTTTTACTGTGTTGTTGGATTCTGTTTGCTAGTATTTTGTTGAGGATTTTTGCATCTATATTCATCAGTGATAGTGGTCAGTAATATTCTTTTTCTTGTAGTATCTTTGTCTGGTTTTGGTATCAGGGTGATGTGGCCTCCTAGAATGAGTTTGGGAGTGTTCCTTCCTCTGCTGTTTTTTGGAAGATTTTGAGAAGGATGGGTGTTAGCTGTTCTCTAAATGTTTGATAGAATTCACCTGTGAAGCCACCTGGTCCTGGGCTTCTGTTTGTTGCAAGATTTTTAATCACAGTTTCAGTTTCATTACTTGTGATTGGTCTGTTCATATTTTCTGTTTTGTCCTGGTTCAGTCTTGGAAGGTTATACCTTTCTAAGAATTTGTCCATTTCTTCCAGGTTGGCCATTTTATTGGCATAGAGTTGCTTGTAGTAGTCTCTTAGGATGCTTTGTATTTGTGCGGTGTCCATTGTAACTTCTCCTTTTTCCTTTCTAATTTTATTGATTTGAGTCCTCTGCCTCTTTTTCTTGATGAGTCTGGCTAAAGGTTTATCAATTTTGTTTATCTTCTCAAAGAGCCAGCTTTTAGTTTTATTGATCTTTGCTCTTGTTTTCTTTGTTTCTTATTTCATTTATTTCTGCTCTGATCTTTATGATTTCTTTCCTTCTACTAACTTTGGGTTCTGTTTGTTCTTCTTTCTCTAGTTCCTTTAGGTGTAAGGTTAGATTGTTATTTGAGATTTTTCTTGTTTCTTGAGGTAGGATTGTATTGCTATAAACTTCCCACTTAGAACTGCTTTTGCTGCATCCCATAGGTTTTGGATCATCATGTTTTCATTGGCATTTGTCTCTAGGTATTTTTTTTTTTTGGTCTAGGTATTTTTTGATTTCCTCTTTGACTTCTTTAGTGATCTCTTGGTTATTTAGTAACGTATTGTTTAGCCTCCATGTGTTTGTGTTTTTTACGATTTTTTCCCTGTAATTGGTTTCTAATCTCATTGCATTGTGGTCAGAAAAGATGCTTGATACGATTTCAATTTTCTTAAATTTACTGAGGCTTGATTTGAGACCCAAGATGTGATCTGTCCTGGAGAATGTTCCATGTGCACTTGAGAAGAAAGTGTAATCTGCTGTTTTTGGATGGAATGTCCTGTAAATATCAATTAAATTTATCTGGTCTGTTGTGTCATTTAAAGCTTGTGTTTCCTTATTAATTTTCTCTCTGGATGATCTGTCCATTGGTGTAAGTGAGGTGTTAAAGTCCCCCACTGTTATTGTGTTACTGTCAATTTCCTCTTTTATAGCTGTTAGCATTTGCCTTATGTATTGAGGTGCTCTTATGTTGGGTGCATATATATTTGTAATTGTTATATCTTCTTCTTGGATTGATCGCTTGATCATTATGTAGTGTCCTTCCTTGTCTCTTGTAACATTCTTTATTTTAAAGTCTATTTTATCTGATATGAATATTGCTACTTCAGCCTTCTTTTGATTTCCATTTGCATGGAATATCTTTTTCCATCCTCTCACTTTCAGTCTGTATGTGTCCCTAGATCTGAAGTGGAGCTCTTGTAGACAGCATATATATGGGTCTTGTTTTTGTATCCATTCAGTGAGCCTGTGTCTTTTGGTTGGAGCATTCAGTCCATTCACATTTAAGGTAATAATTGAGATGTATATTTCTATTACCATTTTCTTAATTGTTTTTTTTTTTTTTTTTTTTTTTTTGTGGTACGTGGGCCTCTCACTGTTGTGGCCTCTCCCGCTGCAGAGCACAGGCTCCGGACGCGCAGGCTCAGTAGCCATGGCTCATGGGCCCAGCCGCTCTGTGGCATGTGGGATCTTCCTGGACTGGGTCACGGACCCATGTCCCCTGCATTGGCAGGCAGACTCTCAACCGCTGCGCCACCAGGGAAGCCCTCTTAATTGATTTGGGTTTGTTTTTCTAGGTCCTTTTTTTTTTTCTTATGTTTCCCACTTAGCGAAGTTCCTTTAGCATTTCTTGTAGAGCTGGTTTGGTGGTTCTGAATTCTCTTAGCTTTTGCTTGTCTGTAAAGCTTTTGATTTCTCCATCAAATCTGAATGAGATCCTTGATGGCTAGAATAATCTCGGTTGTAGGTTCTTCCCTTTCGTCACTTTAAGTATATCATGCCACTCCCTTTTGGCTTGTAGAGTTTCTGCTGAGAAATCAGCTGTTAACCTTATGGGAGTGCCTCTGTATGTTATTTGTCATTTTTCTCTTGTTGCTTTTAATAATTTTTCTTTGTCTTTAATTTTTGTCATTTTGATTACTGTGTGTCTCAGCGTGTTTCTCCTTGAGTTTATCCTGCCTGGGACTCTCTGCGCTTCCTGGACTTGAGTGGCTATTTCCTTTCCCATGTTAGGGAAGTTGTCAACTATAATCTCTTCATATAGTTTCTTGAGTCCTTTCTCTTTCTGTTATCCTTCTGGGACCCCTATAATGTGAATGTTGGTGCATTTAATGTTGTTCCAGAGGTCTCTTAGGCTGTCTTCATTTCTTTTCATTCTTGTTTCTTTATTTTGTTTCACAGCAGTGAATTCTGCCATTCTGTCTTCCAGGTCACTTATCCGTTCTTCTGCCTCAGTTATTCTGCTATTGATTCCTTCTAGTGTATTTTTCATTTAGTTATTGTATTATTCATCTCTGTTTGTTTGTTCTTTAATTCTTTTAGGTGTTTGTTGTTTAATTCTTCTAAGTCTTTGTTACGTATTTCTTGCATCTTGATCTTTGCCTGCATTCTGTTTCTGAGGTCCTGGATCATCTTCACTGTCATCATTCTGAATTCTTTTTCTGGAAGGTTGCCTATCTGCACTTAATTTAGTTGTTTTTCTGGAGTTTTATTTTGTTCCTTCATCTGGTACATAGTGCTCTGCCTTTCCATTTTGTCTGTCTTTCTGTGAATGTGGTTTTCCTTCCACAGGCTGCAGGATTGTAGTTCTCCTTGCTTCTGCTGTCTGCCCTCTGGGGGATAAGGCTATCTAAGCGGCTTGTGCAAGTTTCCTGAAGGGAGGGAGTGGTGGTGGGTAGAGCTGGGTGTTGCTCTGGTGGGTGGAGCTCAGTAAAACTTTAATCCTCTTGTCTTCTGATGGGTGGGGCTGAGTTCCCTCCCTCTTGGTTGTTTGGCCTGAGGCGACCCAGCACTGGAGGCTACAGGCTCTTTGGTGGGGCTAATGGCAGACTTCGGGAGGTCTCATGCCAAGGAGCACTTCCCAGAACTTCTGTTGCCAGTGTCCTTGTCCCTGCAGTGAGCCACAGCCACCCCCAACCTCTGCAGGAGACCCTCCAACACTAGCAAGTAGGTCTGGTTCAGTCTCCTGTGGGGTCACAGCTCCTTCCGCCTGGGTCCTGATGCACACACTACTTTGTGTATGCCCTCCAAGAGTGGAGTCTCTGTTTCCCCCTGTCCTGTTGAGGTCCTGCAGTCAAATTCCACTAGCCTTCAAAGTCTAATTCTCTGGGAATTTCTCCTTGTGTTGCCAGACCCCCAGTTTGGGAAGCCTGACAGGGGGCTCAGAACCTTCACTCCAGTGGGTGGACTTTTGTGGTATAAGTGTTCTCCAGTTTGTGAGTCACCCACCCAGCGGTTATGGGGTTTGATTTTATTGTGATTGTGTCCCCCCCCCACCATCTTATTGTGGCTTCTCCTTTGTCTTTGGATGTGGGGTATCTTTTTTGGTGAGTTGCAGTGTCCTCTTGTCAGTGATTGTTCAGCAGTTAGTTGTGATTCCGGTGCTCTCGCAAGAGGGAGTCTTAACTACATTTTAAAAATTAACATAGGGCTTCCCTAGTGGCGCAGTGGTTAAGAACCCGCCTGCCAATGCAGGGGACATGGGTTCGAGCCCTGGTCTGGGAAGATCCCACATGCTGTGGAGCAACTAAGCCCATGCGCTGCAACTACTGAGCCTGTGCTCTAGAGCCCATGAGCCTCGATTACTGAACTCAAGTCCCGCAACTACTGAAGCCTGCACGCCTAGAGCCTGTGCTCCGCAAGAAGAGAAGCCACCACAGTGAGAAGCCCACGCAGTGCAGCGAAGAGTAGCCCCTGTTCGCTGCAACTAGAGAAAGCCTGCATGCAGCAACAAAGACCCAATGCAACCAAAAATAAATAAATAAATAAATAAACAAACAAACAAACATAAAACCCCATATATTTGATGGAAAAGTGTCATGAACTGTCGGCCCAGTGCACTTTAGAGCTGCTTGAATGGTAGCTCATTGTGTTGGGTGCACGTCACAGAGATGACCATGAAATCAGCTGTTCAACTTCCCATCAGAACGTTGTGCCCTCTGCGTCTAGGCAGCAGAACTTTGCTAAGTGGGGCACAGACTGGCTCTGTGTGACCCAGCAGAGCTGCTCACCTTCCTGGAGGATCTCACAGCGTCTTAGCTCACTGGCTTGGATAAAGCAAGCTTCACCGATTTTTTCTTGTGTATTTTCTTCAGGCCATAAGAGTTACTAATGAGGCACCAAGCCTTCAAAGTACGAGTCTGCTGACTCCCAAAGTCCCATAGAACTCCTGTTTCTGTGATGTGTAAGGCAGGCTTTGTAGCCAAGTGTGTGCACTAGTGTATGTGTAGCACAGTGGGTTCACTAGCAGAGGGAATGGTGCTTGGAGCAATGGACCACAGGCTTGTGTGCCTTGGAGTCCATGGGGAAGAAGAGACCTGCTTGAGGGGTGTAAACAGGTCACTGCTGCTCCCCACCCCTCCCAACATTGAATTCATAGGAACACGTTCTCTGAGGCTTCTAGGTGGGTAGCCAGAGTCTGGAGTCGTGCGAAGTGTCCACAGCCTCCCTCAGGGGGAGGCTGTGGACCCTTTAGCTCCCAAGCTCTGAGACATTTCTCTTGCCAGGAGCTTTTTCACCTGGCCAGAAGGGAGTTGGATTCATATTCAGTTTTAGTTCCTTCCCTTTCCAGTGTTCCACGTGTGAATGTGGACCAGGAAATGCATTAAAAAATTCTCACTGTTGTCTTATGTCTCAGGGCTCCCCCAAATCTTCCCTTGGGATTCCTTCTCCTTCGCTTTTTCAACAACTTCAGAACTGGGGCCATATCTGCCTTCCCTGGCAGGTGGTGGTTAAACTTTGAAGACCTTCTTCCTTCCCTCATCTTTGGGGTTGATGTTAATTTAATGGTACGGCTGTTAGGAGGCTCTGAATGACTTTCAGAAGGTGTTTTGCTGTTTGTCCAGTCAGCTCAGACTTTAGCCATCTGGGCCTTAAAATAATCCAGTGGCTGTCGTCTTCCAGATATCTTCCTGCATTTTGACCCTATCTGTAGGTAATTTTTGTTTTTCCTTTGGAATCCTCTCAGTACACACATCTCTTAGGCGGAGGGTTGTCGATTCACTTACCACATAGATGGTGACCTTGGGTACTAAGGGTGTCAGGGCAGCAGTTGTGTCCACTGATTTATAGAAAGTAAACATTGTCAAGTCCTTAGGAATAATGTCCTCAGAAACATTTCATAGATAAAGAGGCAGCGATGTGCTCAAAGTGATAAGACCAGTGACAACTGCTCAGCACAACTTGGTGATTAGAAAGATCCCTTCTTGGGTCAGAATTCAGAGGAGCTTCTTACCTTTGAGTAAATCTTTTCAGCCTATGGCTGACCTACCAGTGCTATTGTGTTGGGAAGTGAAATAGGTCGTATCGCAGTATATTGTCTGTCACGAGCCTTTTTTGTCAAATTTGGATTGTGGTCTTTGGAGAAATAGGAATGTGTTTTCTCTTATTTTACCCAAACCTCAATCCACAGTACCTAGTAAAATAATGATATACTCTGATTCTGTTTTTAAAGGTGTTTAAATTGATTGCAGAGCAAAGTCAAGACAAATCGCCAATTTTGTGATAGTGTGGCCTCGTTTATGTTATACAGTAAGTACCTTCAAGTATGCACACCTTACCAACAAGGGATTTCTGTGCACACAGAGGAGAACCTTCATGTGTCAGACTGAGATGCAGATTGTGATTACCTTTGCTTAATTTCAGATTAGTGAGGGGCACCAGCCTTACCACAGAAAAAGGGAGAGAGAAGTCCTGGGCATAGTTGGCAAAAGGTCGGTTCCAGGAACGTACGCAAATAAGACCCTCAGAGAGCTTATTTTATTCTCCTTCCCTTCACCTCTACCTGTATATATAGCAGCCTGGAAGGACTCTCACTTGAGAATCACCCTTGCTTAAAGGATCCTGTGACCCTGTGATCCACCTATATAGACCTCAGGCTGTGGTTGTAGCCTTCTCAGTGCAGCCAGCATGACGAAGTGGCCTGCACATTTGCCAGCAGCGGCAGCCTGCTCCTTGCACCCTGGGGAGGTGACACCATGTCACAGCAACTCTGAGGAGTTCCTCTGACAAAGGCCCTTGTCCCCAGACAACTTTGTGACATTGAGGACCTAAAGCCAACTTGAATCCTTGGGCTTTAGGGATGAAAGTCAGTCCATCAAGTTATTCCCATATGTGTAAATGAGGATTTCTGCCGTGGTGGAGGACAGAATCGTGCTGAAACGACTGCTGACTCCCTTAAGTTCAGCTTCCTGAGCAGTTTATGAGAAGACCCCCCAGGTGTGGGATACACTGAAAAAGTCCAGTCTTGAAAAACAAAGAAAATAAGGATTAAATTTCTCCATTTATTAGAAAATGGCATAGTCTGCCTGTTAGATATAAATGGGAAAAATTTGGCAAACCTTAGAACACAGTTGCTATGTAATACATGGGTTAAAATATTTTTGTATGTTAAATATTACTGGTGCTAAAATCAGTGTTATTTAATAAGCATCAACTGTGTAGTATATTATGCAAAATATGAAAGCACATATTTTCTAGGCTCAAAAATGCCTTCATTCTTAAGACATAAGTATAAATATATTTGTTTTTATATTATATATGGTAGGGGGAAAATACAAGATTATTTTTATCTGGCTCTGGAATGCTCATGTTTTTTTGGAGGGGAAAATGTAGTGACTTTTTCAGTTTATAGTTAATGTTAAAATTAATTTGTGTTTCTTTTTATACCCCAGTTGTTAGAGTCTTTCATTTTCTTGGTGAATGGCAGCCAGAGGGAAAAAACACACATTATCTTAAAGAGGCTATTATAAGACTGACAGCTGACATTTCAGAAAAAATCAGAAGACAATGAAATGATTAATCTTTTAAAAATTTGACGTATATTTGACTTAAAATATATTAGTTTCAGATGTAAAACAGTGATTTGATATTTTATAGATTATTCACTGTACAAAGTTATTATAATATTATGACTGTATTCCCTTTGCTGTGCATTACATCCCTATGACTTATTTTTTTAATAACCGGTAATTGGGACCTGTTAATCCCCTTCACCTATTTCACTCATTTCTCTTCCACTCACCCCTCTGGAGACCATTGATTTGTTCTCTGTATCTTTGAATCTGTTTCTGTTTTGTTTACTCATTTGTTTTGTTTTTTTAAGATTCAACATATAAATGAAAACACACAGCATTTGTCTTTCTCTGGCTTAGTTTAGTTAGCATAATACTCTAGGTCTGTCCATGTTATTGCAAATGACAAGATTTCATTCTTTTTATGATTGAGTAATATTCCATTGTATATATATATATGTATATGTATATGTATATATATACCACATCTTCTTTAGCCATTTATCTATTGGTGAGCACTTGGGTTGCTTCCATATCTTGGCTGTTGTAAATGATGCTGCAGTGAACATAGGGATGTATGTATCTTTTCTAGTTAGTGTTTTTGTTTTCTTCCGATAAATGCCCAGGAGTGGAATTGCTTGGTCATATGGTAATTCTGTGTTTAGTTTTTTGAGGAACCTCCATACTATTTTCTATAGTAGCTGCACCAATTTACATTCCCACCAAAAGTGCATGAGGGTTCCCATTTCTCCACGTTCTTGCCAACTCTTGTTATTTCTTGTCTTTTTGATAATAACCATTCTGAGAGGTGTGAGGTAATATCTCACTGTGTTTTTTATTTGCATTTCTCTGATGATTAGTGATGTTGAGCATCTTCTCATGATGTGTCTGTTGGCCATCTGTATGTCTTCTTTGGAAAAATGTGTAGTCAGATCCTCTGCCCATTTTTTAATTGGGTTGTTTGTTTTTTGATACTGAGTTGTGTGAGTTCTTTATATATTTTCAGTATTAACCCTTTATTGCATATATTGCTTGTAAACATCTTCTCCCATTCAGTACGTGGCCTTTTCATTTTGTTGATAGGTTCCTTTGCTGTGCCAAAGCTTTTTAATTTGATGTGGTCCCATTTGTTTATTTTTGCTTTTTGTTGCCCTTGCCTGAGGAGATAGACCCGAAAACAATATTGCTAAGACTGATGTCAAAGAGCATACTTCCTAAGTTTTGTTCTAGGAGTTTTATGATTTCAGGTCCTACGTTTAGGGCTTTAATACATTTTGAGTTTATTTTTGTATATGGTCTGAGAGAGTAGTCCAGTTTGATTCTTTCGCAGGTAGCTGTCCAGTTTTCCCAACGCCATTTGTTGAAGAGGCTGTCTTTTCCCCATTGTATATTCTTGCCTCCTTTGTTGTAGATTAACTGACTATATAAGTGTGGGTTCATTTTTGGGCTTACTATTCTGTTCCATTGATCTATGTGTCTGTTTTTGTGCCAGTACCATACTGTTTTGATGACCATAGCTATGTAGAATGGTCTGAAGTCAAGAAGCGTGATTCTTCCAGCTCTGCTCTTCTTTCTCAAGACTGTTTTAGGGTATTCAGGGTCTTTTGTGTTTCCATATAAATTGTAGAATTATTTGTTCTAGTTCTGTGAAAAATGCCACTGGTGGTTTTTGTTTTGTTTTTGTTTTTGTTTTTTGTGGTACGCGGGTCTCTCACTGCAGTGGCCTCTCCCGCCGTGGAGCACAGGCTCTGGACACGCAGGCCCAGCGGCCACGGCTCATGGGCCCAGCTGCTCCGCAGCATGTGGGATCTTCCCGGACCGGGGCACGATCCCGCGCCCCCTGCATCAGCAGGCAGACTCCCAACCACTGCACCACCAGGGAAGCCCGCCACTGGTGTTTTGATAGAGATTGCATTGAATCTGTAGATTGCCTTGGGTAGTATGGTCATTTTAATGGTATTAATTCCTCCAGTCCAAGAACATGGTATCTCTTCCCACCTGTTTGTATTGCCTTCAATTTGTTTCATCAGTGTCTTATAGTTTTCTGAGTACTGGTCTTTTACCTCCTTAGGCAAGTTTATTCCTAGGTATTTTATTCTTTTTGATGTGATGGTAAATAGGATTGTTTCCTTAATTTCTCTTTCTGATAGTTCATCATGAAAAAGAACACAAATAACAAATGTTGGCAAGGATGTAGAGAAATGGAAACCCTCGTACACTGTTAGTGGGAATGTAAATCGGTGCAGCTACTGTGGAAAACAGTATGGAGGTTTCTCAAAAAACTAAAAACAGAACTACTATATGACCCAGCAATTCCACTCCTGGGTATATATCCTGAAAAAATGAAAACACTAATTTGAAGTGATACATGCACCTCAAGTGTTCACAGCAGAATTATTTACAATTGCCAGGATATGGAAGCAAGCAAGTGTCCATCAACAGATGAATGGATAAAGAAGATGACACACACATGTATACAATGGAATACTACTCAGCCATAAAAAGAAAGAGATTTTGCCACTTGCAACATGGATGGACTTGGAGGGTATTATGCTAAGTGAAATAAGTTAGATAGAGAAAGACAAAGACTGTATGGTAACACTTATTTGTGAAATCTAAAAAATACAACAAACTAGTGAATGTAACAAAAAAGAAACAGACTTACAGATAAAGAGAACAAACTAGTGGTTACCAGTGGGGAGAGGGGATGGGAGAGGGGTGGGAGAGGAGGTGGGAGAGGGGGTGGGAGAGTGGGTGGGAGAGGGGGTGGGAGAGAGGGTGGGAGAGGGATGAGAGAGGGATGAGAGGGGATGGGAGAGCGGGTGCGAGAGGGGCTGGGAGAGGGGTGGGAGAGTGGGTGGGAACATATAGGGGTAGTAGATTCAGAGGCGCAAACTGTTACATATAAAAGAAGCTACCAGGATACATTATACAGCACAGGGAATATAGTGAATATTTTATAATAACTGTAAATGGAGTATAACCTTTAAAAATTGTGAATCACTGTATTGTACACCTGTAACTTTTATAATATTGTACATCAACTACAAAAAAATTTTTTTTTAAATCAGATAATAACCTTATGGAGTTTACCTTGTATGTGACTGTTTGTTTTTCTCTTACTGCCTTTAAAATTCCATTTCTATGTTTCACTTTTGCCATTTTAATTATGATTTGTCTTGTATCTCGTTGGTTCATCTTGTTTGGGATTTTTTGTGTTTTCTGGACCTGGAAATCTGTTTCCTTCCCCAGGTTAGGGAACTTTTCAGCCATTATTTCCTCAGATATGTTTTCTGCCCCCTTTTCTCTCTCTTCTCCTTCTGGGATCCCTGTAACGTGAATGTTAGTATTCTTGGTGTTGTCTGAGAGGTCCCTTAAGGTAATTTAAAAAATTCTTTTCTATTTTTGGTGTTTTGATTGGGTGATTTCCACTATTCTGTCTTCCATATTGCTTATGCATTATTCTGTATCACCTAGTCTGCTGTTGACTCCCTCTAGTGTACTTTTCTAATTTCAGTTATTGTATTCTTCACCTCTGATTCGTTCTTTTTTGTGTTTTCTAATTCTTTGTTGAAGTTCTCACTAGTGTTCCTGTGTTCTCTTGAGCTCATTGAACATTTTTTTTTAATTTATATTTTTATTGATGTATAGTTGATTTACAATGTTTCAAGTGTACAGCAAAGTGATTTAGTTACACATACATACATATATATATGCATATACATATGTACACACACACTTTTTCAGATTCTTTTCCATTGCAGGTTATTATAAGATATTGAATATAGTTCCCTGTGGTATACAGTAGGTCCTTGTTGTTTATTTAGTTTATATATATGTGTATATATATATATATATATATATGTAGTGTCTTTTTTTTTGGCTGCGTTGGGTCTTTGTTGCTATGCGTGGGCTTTTCTCTAGTTGAGGCAAGTGGGAGCTACTCTTCATTGTGGTGCACAGGCTTCTTATTGTGGTGACTTCTCTTGTTGCAGCGCGTGGGCTTCAGTAGTTGCAGTATGTGGGCTCAGTAGTTGCAGCACGCGGGCCCTAGAGCACGCGGACTTAAGTAGTTGCAGTGTGTGGGCTCAGTAGTTGTGGTGCACAGGCTGTAGGGCACGCAGGCTTCAGTAGTTGTGGCATGCAGGCTCTAGAGAGCAGGCTCATCAGTTTTGGTGCACAGGCTTAGTTGCTCCGCGGCATGTGAGATCTTCCCGGACCAGGGATTGAACCCATATCCCCTGCATTGGCAGGCAGATTCTTAACCACTGTGCCACCAGGGAAGTCCTTATGTATAGTATCTTTTAATCCCAAATTCCTAACTTATCTCCCCCCTACCCCTTTGGTAACCATAAGTTTGTTTTCTGTGTTGGTGAGTCTCTTTCTGTTTTGTAAATAAGTTCATTTGTATCACTTTTTTAATGGTAAGTGATATAATATTTGTCCTTTGTCTGACTTACTTCACTTAGTATGATAATCTCTTGGTCCATCTGTGTTGCTGCAAATGGCATAATTCCATTCTTTTTTATGGCTGAGTAATATTCCATTATATATATATCTATATATCTATATCTATCTATATATATATATATACCACATCTGTTTTATCCATTCATCTGTAGATGGACATTTAGGTTGCTTCCATGTCTTGGCTATTGTAAATAGTGCTGCAGTGAACATTGGGGTGCATGTATCTTTTTGAATTAGAGTTTTCATCTTTTCTGGATATATGATATGACCAGGAGTGGGATTGCTGGATCATATGGTAACTCTAGTTTTAGTTTTTAAGGGATCTCCATGCTCTTCTCCTTAGTGGCTGCACCAATTTACACTTCCACCAACAGTGTAGGAGAGTTCACTTTTTTTTGTTTGTTTGTTTTTTTGTGGTACGCAGGCCTCTCACTGTTGTGGCCTCTCCCGTTGTGGAACACAGGCTCCGGACGCACAGGCTCAGTGGCCATGGCTCACGGTCCTAGCCGCTCCGCGGCATGTGGGATCTTCCTGGACCGGGGCACGAACCCGTGTCCCCTGCATCGGCAGGCGGACTCTCAACCACTGCGCCACCAGGGAAGCCCGAGAGTTCACTTTTTGATGAGCATTTTTATGCCTGTTGCTTTGAACTCTTTATTAGGTAAACTATCTCAGTTTCATTAGGGTTCCCCTGCCCCCCGTAGGTGTTTTTTTTTTTGAGGTATAGTTGATTTACGATATAAGTTTCAGGTGTACAACAGAGTGATTCACAATTTTTAAAGGTTATACACTCCATTTATAATTTTTTTTCATTTATAATTATTATAAAATATTGGCTATATTCCTTGGGCTATACCATATATTCTTGTAGATTATTTTATCCTAATAGTTTGTACCTCTTAATCCCCTACCTACTTTCCTTGTTCTTTCATTTCAAACACATTGTTCTGAAATGATTAACCTTTAAAGTGATGAAGAAAGTGTCAACTTAGAATTCACTTCCTTCTGAAAATATCTTTAAAAAATGAAGGCAGGACTTCGCTTGTGGTCCAGTGGTTAAGAATCTGTCTTGCAATGCAGGGGACGCTGGTTCGATCCCTGGTTGGGGAACTAAGATCCCACATGCCGCAAGGCAACTAAGCCCGTGCACCGCCACAACTACAGAGCCCACGTGGTCTGGAATCCACTCACCACAACTAGAGAGAAGCCCGTGCACTGTCATGCAACTAAAAAGACCTGACGCAGATGAAAATAAATAATTAATTTAAAAAAATAAATAAAAATAAAAAATGAAGGCAACTGAAGGCCATTTTCATACAAACAAAGGCAGAGAGAATTTTCAGAAGACCTGTAGGAAAAGACATACTAAAGAAAATTCTTCAGGCAGAGGGAAAAATGGTCCTAAATGGATGCATCGAAATGAAGGAAGAAATGAACAGTAACACAAACAATAAATATGTGGATAATTCTGCATGAATATTGAACATAGAACAACAACTGCTATAATGTCTTGTGGGGGTGTAATATGTATGTAGACTTAAAATACTTGATAATAGCATAAAAGATGAGAGTGGAGTTGAAGGCACTTCCATTGTTAAGAGAAGTTGTTAATGTTGTAATCTCCATCGTAATCACTATGATAATCAAGTATAATTAAGGTAGTAATAGAAGGGAAATTGAAATGGTAGAAAGTACTTAATCAATTCAAAGAAAGTAAGAAAGGAGAGATAGAGAAACAAATAGTGTGACTGAACAGAAAACAAATAGCAGCATGGTCCATTTTCACTCAGACATGAAATGCATTTGGACTAGATACTTTGTTTACTTGACAAAGATTGTAGATCTGGGTATTTAAACAAGCAATTGTTGTTTAGTATAGGTATACCTTAAATAAAAGGTATTTGACACAGAAGGATTTGACAGTAAAAGGATGGAAAAAGATACACTATGCCAGTACACCAGCCAAAACAATGTTATAGCTGTACACTAATGCCAGATGAGGTAGACTTTAAGGCAGTGAACATTGCTAAAGATAGAGACATTTTATAATGAGGGAAGGTGAATTCCCAAGGAAGATAATTTAACCTAAAGGCAGGATCTGTAGCCACAAAAGGATAGTCCTTAAATTTCTCCCAGATATACCCAGCTCTTAGGGACAGTTTCAGTCAGTAAAGACTCCCAACTTCTTCAGCCTTAAGCATAATGCACACATCCCTAAAGGCAATTTGGATAGAAGAGACTTGCCTGCTCAGCTATTGAGATTATTTATTTATTTTTTTTAAAGGAGAAAGAGTGTTTCAAGTGTGTCTGAATTCATTTTGATGGATTTACAAACAGCATTTCTTCACTGGGAGGCATGTATCACTTAAAAAAAGTTAACAATTGAAATTGGTTATCCTCTATCTTTTTAATAAATTCACAACAATTAGAGATTGGTTGAGTAAACCTGTGTCTGTTCTGTGGCACCGCTAGAAAGACCTTACAGTATTGTTGATGTGTAATCTTTGAACATGGAAAATGTTAAAAAAAAAAAAAGCAAGTTACAACACAGTATGTACACTGTGATCCCACTTGAGTTAAACATGTGTCTGTTATATTCATATAGAAAAAAATCTGGGAGAATGCACCAAAATAGAAATAATGTTTCTCTCTGAATGAAAAGATTATGGGTGATTTTATCTTCCCTGTTTTCTGTACTTTTATATTTTTTCCAACAAACATTTATTACTCAGGTATTAAATATAAAAATTATTTGAGAAAAAAACACTTTATTATATGACACCAGCTATTTCTACCAGGAGAATCTGTCTTCTTTTAATCTTTATTAATGTACATAGTTAGATTTCACATTGTGTTAAATATTTTTCTGTTAATGTCATTTGGAAAAATAGAATATTTTGTATTATCACATAGTTGAATATCTGCTGTTTTGAATGAATTGACCCATTTGTACAATGTACCTGACCTTTCCTCATGTCCCTTGCTAAGCGGCTTGTTCCTTTAGCTGTCAGTGTTAGGAGTTTTCTCTGACACAGGAGTGGAGCCCCTCAGAGGTGAGGCTATGCCCTTGTCTGTAGCTCCCAGTTTATAGCACCACTCCTGCCTTCCCTTCTGCCTGTGGCCATCTGCGTTTTGAGGCATGGAGCTTTAATTCTTGGTGGATCTTCAGTGTGTCCTCAAAAATTAGAATAAATGCCCATCAGTAAGGCTAAAAGTTCTTATTTTTTCTTCATCTGACTGTTAAATGGACCTGGATGAAAATGGGAAGCTTCGTGCTACTTTTTTTTTTTTTTTTTTTTTGCAGTACGCGGGCCTCTCACTGCTGTGGCCTCTCGCGTTGCAGAGCACAGGCTCCGGACGCGCAGGCTCAGCGGCCATGGCCCATGGACCCAGCCGCTCCACAGCATGTGGGATCCTCCCGGACCAGGGCACGAACCCGCGTCCCCTGCATCGGCAGGCGGACTCCCAACCACTGCGCCACCAGGGAAGCCCCGTGCTACTTTTAATATGATGTTAGGTGTTCCAGTGATTCCAAACCAATGTGGTGATGTGGTGTCACAAAGGCCACAGACCCAAGGAGGATGCTGGGTCCTGAGTTGTTGCTGGAGTTGTTGTCAAGTGGACTCGTGGGTGAACATGGGCAGTGCTATTGCCACCCAGGTTAGAAAAGCCCTCTTGCTTCGGACTAAATCAGGTTTCCTCTCCATCAAGGATAGTGGTCCCCTCTTTTCTCTGGATTCAGTGTCCCCGTTTATCTCTGGGGGGACATCAGAAGCTTGTTTTTCCTGGTTCTGGTTACTGGTTCTGGGTGCAGCTCCCCTGCAATCGCATCTCCTCCGGGCAGCTGGAGTTCCACACTTTCTCCCGAAGAGCTCAGTTTGTATGCAGAGAGAGATGGCTGAAGGAACGTCTCTTCATTTGAGCATTAACGGCTTTATTGATTCCTTAGCCTGGCCCTGGCCCTAACAGTCACCCATCTTGGCTTGGAGTTGGAGGAGGACTTGACTATTGCACAAAGTTCTCAGGGTCTAAATGAGGAAAGCCCAGAACTAATAGGGAAAAATGCTTGCAAGAATTGTTGGTGGACTCGGGTCCTACTGCATCTGTAACACATCAAACTTATTAGTGTGTGAGGTCATTCACTGGTTGGATTTTTTAAAATGCTGTTGCTGCTCTTATTCTTCATAAAGCCCTTAATGTTGGTTAAATATTTTACATGTATCGATTAATCTGTTGCTACTCCTCTCTGCAGCACCACCTTTTGTTTGTGTGGGCTTTATGGTTTATAAAAGCATGAATTGATCCTCACAATGAACAACAGCCCTGTGAAGTAGCGATGGGAGGTGTTATTAGTCCCAGTTCACTGACAGGAAACAGGTGTGCGGGGGTAGAATGGCTTGTCCAGGGTCCTACAGCCAGGAGTAGAGCCTGAGTTTTCTAGTTTTGGTCTGATGATACTTTGTTTACAGATATCAAGCTGCTTCTGGACCCCCGGTGGATCGGGAAAGCTGGAGTGTTAGAGGTTGAAGGAAGCAGGAATTGAACGCTCTCCCTGCAGAGAAGCCAAGTTCATTATTCATTTGAGACACTTGTTAACATTCAGTTTAAGTGTTTCTTCCTAAAAGTTATTACTGGATTTTTTTTTTAATTAATTAATTTTTTTTTTGGCTGTGTTGGGTCGTTGTTTCTGTGCGAGGGCTTTCTCCAGTTGCGGCGAGCAGGGGCCACTCTTCATTGCAGTGCATGGGCCTCTCACTATCGCATCCTCTCGCTGCGGAGCACAGGCTCCAGATGAGCAGGCTCAGTAGTTGTGGTTCACGGGCCCAGTTGCTCCATGGCATGTGGGATCTTCCCAGACCAGGGCTCGAACCTGTGACCCCTGCATCAGCAGGCAGACTCTCAACCACTGCGCCATCAGGGAAGCCCTACTGGATTATTTTTTTCATTGTTATCTATTTTTAGATTTGCTTTTAATTTATGACTGGTGATACTGGATTTCTGTTTATGGTACTGATAGACAGCTCCCTTTTTTTGGTATTGCAGCCAAGATCTTTAATAGAAACTAAATGAGGAAAATGTCTCCCTATGCGTACCCTGCCCTCCCCAGGATTAGTGGTTGGTGAGGATGGTTCTGAGCAGTCCTCAAGTCACAGGCAAACCCAGTGGTCACTGCTTCTCTGCTCCTGGCATAGGAAGTTCTTGGGGGTATGGTTGGAAGAGCTTGACTTCCTGTGTGGACTCAAAGCTGTACTTTCCTAGGAGCTCAGGATGAGAAGTCCTGTCCTTGACATCCTTCTTGAAGCAGATGCAGCTGCTTCCGAAAGAGGGGTTCAGCCTTCACGGGTGCGTCTGTGCCCACTGGGGTGCGTAATTCACGCAGGGCTTGAGGCTGAAGCCAGTCAGCTAGGGCACCACTAGCTCCGGGAACAAGAACTCTTCTTTTACATAATCTTATTTTCAGCCAGAAAGCGATTAGATTTATAGTAAATAGTACAGTTGGTCTGTAGCTATTGTAGAAACAGAAAAGAGGGCACCCAAGTGACTCAAATTTTGGGAACCTTGAATGAAATGACCTCTCACTGTATGTATTTCAGGACGTGGTTGGTTTCTGGCTCTAAAACTGATGTGGTTTAATGCTCAGATCAGGAGGCATTACTCAGGATCACTGTGTTGAATTGTTACTATTTTTTTAATGATAATTTTACAAATAAAAGAATTCTTGACTTATATTCCCCAGTGAAAGAGGGGATGAAGAAGAAAACAAGACCAAAAGAGCTGTATATGGCTAATTCATGGGCCATAAAAAATATATATATATATATATATATATATTTTTTTTAAATTTGGTCGCACTGCGTAGTTTGCAGGATCTTAGTTCCCTGACCAGGGATTGAACTTTCGCCCTTGGCAGTGAAAGCATGGAGTCCTGACCAGTGGACTGTTAGGGAATTCCTGAAATATTTTTGTTTTGACTTGAAACAGTGGTGTCCACATTGTTGCAGAATCAGTGTTACTTCTTATGCTATCCTGGGATATCCTGTCAGTGACACGTGATTCTTACCCAAAGTCCTTAGTTTACGTTACGGTCCACCCTTGGTTTTGTACATTCTGTGGGTTTTGATAAAAGTATAATGACACGTGTCCACCATTATAGTACCATACAGAATAGTTCTACTACCCTAAAAATGTTCTGTGCTCTGCCTATTCATTCATTCCTCTCACCAATCCTTGGTAACAGCTGATTCTTTCATTGTCTCCATAGTTTTGTCTTTTCCAGAAAGTCATAAAGTTAGAATCATACAATATGTAGTCTGTTCAGATTGGCTTCTTTCACTTAATAATACACATTTAAGGTTCTTCCATGTCTTTTCATGACTTGATAGCTCATTTCTTTTTAGTGCTGAATAATATTCTATTGTGCAGATGTACCACAGTTTATCCATTTATCTACTGAAGGACGTCTTGGTTGCTTTCAAATTTTGGTAATGTTGTATAAAGTGGCTGTAAGCATACATGTGCAGGTTTTTGTGTGGATATAAGATTTCAACTCATTTGAGTATATACTAAAGAGTGCAATTGCTGTATCATATGGTAAGAGTATGTTTAATTTTGTAAGAAACTACCAAACTGTCTTCTAGAATATTGTACCATTTAGCATTCCCACCAGCAATAAATGAATGTTCCTATTTCTCTACATCCTCACCAGCAGTTGGTGTTGTCAGTGTTTTGGGTTTTGGCTATTCTAATAGATGTTTAGTGATATCTCATTGTTGTTTTAATTTCTAATTCCCTAATGACATATGATGTCGAGCATCTTTTCATATGCTTATTTGCCATCTGTATATTTTCTTTGGTGAGGTATCTGCTCAGGTCTTTTGCCCATTTTTTAGTCAAGCTGTTCATTTCTTACTGTTAAATTTTAGGAGTTCGTTGTATATTTTGGATAATAGTCCTTTATTAGATATGTTTTTTACAAATATTTCCTCCCAGTGTGTGGCTTGTCTTCTCATTCTTTTAACAGTGTCTTTCACAGAGAGAAGTTCTAAATTTTAGCAGAGTCTAGCTTCTCAATTATTTCTTTCATGGATCATGACTTTGGTGTTGTGTTAAAAACTCATCACCATACCCAATGTCATTTAGATTTTCTCCTATGTTATCTTCTAGGAGTTTTATGGTTTTGCATTTTATATTTAGGTCTATAGGCCAATTTGAGCTAGTTTTTATGGAAGGTGTGAGGTCTGGATCTAGATTTATTTTTTGCATATGGGTGTTCAGTTGTTCCAGCATCATTTGTTGAAAAGAGTATTTTTTCCCCTCCATTGTATTGTGTTTGCTCCTTTGTTAAAGGCCAGCTAACTGTATTTATGTGGGTCTATCTGGGCTGTTTATTCTGTCCTGTTGATCTGTTTTTTCTTTAATCAGTATCACACTGTCTTGAGTACTATAGCTTTATAGTAAATCTTGAAGTCAGGTAGTGTCTATTCTCTGACTTTGTCCTTCTCCTTCAATATCATGTTGGTTATTCTAGTTCTTTTACCTCTCCATATAAACTTTAGAATCAGTTTGTTGATGTCCACAGAATAACTTGCTGTGATTTTGACTGAGCTTTAATTGACTCCTTAGACTGAGCTGGAAAGAACTGACATCTTGACAATATTGAGTCTTCCTTTCCAGGAGTATGGACTATCTCTCCATTTATCTAGTTTTTAAAAATTTCATTCATGAGAGTTTTATAGTTTCACTCAAATAGATTTTGTACATATTTTGTTAGATTTATTCCTAAGTTTTTTATTTTGGGGGTGCTAATCTAAATGATATTGTTTTTAATTTCAAATTCTACTTGCTTATTGCTGGCATTAGGCAAGTGATTGACTTTTATATATTAACCTTATGTCCTGCCACCTTGCTATAATTGCTTATCAGTTTTCAAGAGTTTTTCATCTTTTTTTTTTTAAATTTTCTACATAGACAATTTTATTTCTTCTGTCCCAATCTGTTGACCTTCCCCCCCCTTTTTTTTGGTCTTAGTAAATTAGCTAGAACTTGCAGTACAATGTTGAAAAGGAGTGATGAGAGAGGACATCCTTGCCTTGTTCCTGATCTTAGCAGGAAAGCTAGTTTCTCACCATTAAGTATGATGTTAGCTGTAGGTTTCTTCTAGATGTTCTGTATTAAGTTGAGGAAGTTCCCCTCTATTCCTAGTTTGGTGAGAATGAGTTGAATTTTGCTTCATGGCCTCATCTGAAAAAATTTTAAATTGGTGAATTAAGTTTATTTACTTTGTATTTAAGTTCATTATTGATATGATAGGTATATTTGGTTTAAATTCTGTTCCATTATATGTTTTTATGGTTTTCTTTAAGTCGTTTTCATGTGACCTATTTATTTATGCATATATGTTTGGCCTGAGTTCTGTCGTGCTATTTTATGTTTTCTGTTAAGAAAATTTTAAGTCTCTTGTTATGGGGTCTTTTTAAAATTTATGTTTTATTTTTTGATATTTACAGTTGTTTGTATCTTTTTCTAGTAGTAACTTTTTTGATTATAACTTAATTAAATGCCATTACTCCTCTCTTTTGGAGAGAAACTCCTACTATGAGCAATGACGTTTAGCACCTGTCTTCCTCCTTCTTGTCCTATCTGTCCCCTTCTGTGCTTGATGTTAGTCAATTATATTATCTTATTAGTATTTATTTTCATATTGTTACCTATGCTTATCTGTCTGTTACTTTTTTGTCAAATTTAAATATCTTTTGATTCTCAGCCACTAGGCAGTGGCATTACCGTGTCTCCTACCATCTTTCACTGTTCTCCTACACTGTCATAATTTTTGTTTGTTGTATCATTTTTACATTATCACACATTATAAAATTTACATTTGGCTTATCACTTTAATCTTTATATTTGTTTTAATCTTAGTTCTACAGTGAAGTGAATTCAGTTGCCGGTTCTTTCGTCTTTGCTTCCCCAGTTGTCTTTTGGGTTCAAGGGGACAATAGTTTCTGAGTTCCAGTGTGTTCAAAACTATTAGTCTGTGGTCTTTATACTTGAAGGAATACCAGGCTGGATATGAAATCCTTGGCTCACACTTTATTTTCTTAAGTATCAATATTTTAAGAATTTTGAAGATTTATTCTACTGATATATGGCATTGTATATTACTGTGAAGAAGTATGAAGCCAGATTAATGCATTTACCTCTGATAGGTGACTTGATTTCTTTCTTTTTGCCCAGCTGCCCCAAGGAGTTGTTTCTTATTTTGGAAGTCCAAGCTTAATAAGTCCAATTTTACTAGAATATGTCTGGATCAGTTAAATTATTCTGGGTCAGTTTCCTTGTCACATGGGATGTCCTGTGTGCCCTTTCATTACATGGATTTAAGTCTCCTAGTTCCATTGAAAATGAAGTTTGAGGGCTTGCCTGGTGGCGCAGTGGTTGAGAGTCTGCCTGCTGATGCAGGGGACGTGGGTTTGTGCCCCGGTCCGGGAGGATCCCGCATGCCGCAGAGTGGCTGGGCCCGTGAGTCATGGCCGCTGGGCCTGCGCGTCCGGAGCCTGTGCTCCGCAGCGGAAGAGGCCACAGCGGTGAGGGGCCCGCATACCGCAAAAAAAAAAAAAAAAAAGAAAGAAAATGGAGTTTGAAATTTCATACAACTTTTTTTCATTGTCTTTTTCATATTCAGACGAAATAGGAAACAGTTTTGTTTCTTTTATTCTGGGTAAGGAAAGTAGTTTCACAAACATTAAGTAACTTGATCCTTTCAGCCAGCAAAAGGCAGAGTGAGGATTCAAAACTGAGTTTAAAAGCTTATGCTCTGTTACTGTACCATGGTGTTTCTTTAGGACTGGAAATATAGTCATAGAAGAGAGCAGTTATATGGTCAAAGGAACCTTAGTCTCATTGGATATTTGTCACAGAGGTAGATGCATCTAAGTAGCAAGTGATGGTCCTGGAACATTTTTGAAATTTCATTTAGTGGACCACTGAGAACTTCATGGTCTTCTATAGCTTCAAGTTTTCTCTCCTCTCACCACCCGCCCCCACCCCCACTTTCATTTTTTCGTTCCTTCTGTGTGACCCAAAAAGGAGACTATAGGTAGATAAAGCTCTTCATTCTCATCTTCTATTTTCTTTTGATTTTTCCTTTTTCAAACTGGACTCATTAATATGTGTTCTCCCTTTGATTTGTTAAAGGGGAACTCCAGTCAGACTTTCTGTGGAGCTGCGGGATGAGTGGGTAATATCAGATTTCTTTTCTTGTCTGATTTCACAAGTTTAGAGTGGTTGAGCTTCCTGAAACAGAGAGATCTAAAAAGAGTAACTGCTGCTGTTGACTCTGACAGGCTTCTCAGCCCTGAACATTGCTGTGCCCTTCTTAAATACAGTGCTGGTGGATTTGTTTGTGAATGTTTCTGAGAGTATAAAGGTTACTCTCACACATATGTTTACTCTGTAAAGATAAGGTTCTGGTGAAAATAGAATTGGACTGTGCCATGTTCTCCATCTTAGTATTTCTGTGAAGAACAGTCTAGTTTTCAGAGACTATTGGTGGTTGTTACTCTATTTTAAGAAAAAAAGGCTTAATTGCTAACACTTAGGGTCATTGTAGGATCAGACTTAGTTAGTTGTACGTACGGGTCCTGTATACAAATTTTGGCTTGTGTGTTTTTTTTGTTTTTAGCTGGGTAGATTTGTGAGAGACTCAGGGTGGACAGTAGACAGAAGATGATGGTGTTTCAAAACCATGCTTTCCATTGACTTTGTTTCCTCTGAAGAGGACAGAGGTGAGTCTAGGGTGTTATTATTTTTTGTGGGTATGAGTCTGTTTTGGGACTGGACGAGGGAAAAGACACAATTTTTAAGAATTCATAAAATAATTTAAAATTTTGTTTATGCTTAATTTATAATACTTATGACATAGCTGCATATATCGGTAGGTAAGAGGGAAACATTTGATAGTTTTATTTCCCATATATCAGGGACTACTTTCCATTGCAGCTGAGAATAACATTCACTGATGAAAATAATGGCTTTTTAAAAATTAATGCATTATATGGTGAGCATGCAATCTCTTTAAATCTGTTTTCCTTTTATATATCTATTTCTTAATTTTGTGCCCTTTTCGTATATAATGGTAAAAAGTTAGCATAAAAACATAAGTAAAGGGTTTCCCTGGTGGCGCAGTGGTTAAGAATCCACCTGCCAGTGCAGGGGACACAGGATTGAGCCCTGGTCTGGGAAGATCCCACATACCACGGAGCAACTAAGCCTGTGCGCCACAACTACTGAGCCTGCTCTCTAGAGCCCGCGAGCCACAACTACTGAGCCCGCGTGCCACAGCTACTGAAGTCCGTGTGCCTAGAGACCATGCTCTGCAACAAGAGAAGCCACCGTAGTGAGAAACCCACACACCGCAACGAAGAGTAGCCCCCGCTCGCTCCAACTAGAGAAAGCCTGCGCGCAGCAATGAAGACCCATTGCGGCCAATAAATAAATTAAATAAATTAAAAAAAATAAAACTACATATGGCTAGAAAAGATACAGTGCCAAAGTGTAATGCTGAAATTTTTTTTTTTTTTTTTTGCGGTACGCGGGCCTCTCACCGTTGTGGCCTCTCCCGTTGCGGAGCACAGGCTCTGGACACGCAGGTTCAGCGGCCATGGCTCACGGGCCTAGCCGCTCTGCAGCATGTGGGATCCTCCCAGACCGGGGCACAAACCCGTGTCCCCTGCATCGGCAGGCGGACTCTCAACCGCTGCGCCACCAGGGAAGCCCTGAAATTGTTTTTTAAAAAGCAATGAAACAAAACAAACAAACAAAAAAAAAATGAAGAAACAAACAAAGAAAAAAGCAATGAAACAAGAAGGTTTTTTCTTTTATTATTAAGATGATAATAAAAGATTATGAAAACATTTTGAAAATAGAAATAAACGATTTTAAAAAGGAAATAATCTTACTTCTTGGAGGTAACCATCAATGTTTTTTAAATTGTTAATTTTTTAACATTGTGATTAAATATACATAACAAAATTTACCATTTTAACTTATTTTATTTTTATTTTATTATTTATTTTTGCGGTACGCGGGCCTCTCACTGTTGTGGCCTCTCCCGTTGTGGAGCACAGGCTCCGGACGCGCAGGCTCAGCGGCCATGGCTCACGGGCCCAGCAGCTCCATGGCATGTGGGATCTTCCCGGACCGGGGCACGAACCCGTGTCTCCTGCATTGGCAGGCGGACTCTCAACCACTGCGCCACCAGGGAAGCCCCATTTTAACTATTTTTAAAAATATTTATTTAATTAATTTATTTTCCTTATTATTTATTTTTTTGTTTGTGTGTTGGGTCTTATTGGTGGCACTCGGCACATGGGATCTTTGTTGACGCATGTGGGATCTTTTTTTTAAATTCTATTATGGTTCACGGTCTGCTCAGGTTTGTCTCTAGTTGTGGCGTGTGGGTTTTCTCTCTCAAGTTGTGGTGCGTGGGCTCCAGGGTGTGTGGGCTCTGTAGTTGTGGTGCATGGACTCCAGAGTGCATGGGCTCTGCAGTTTGTGGCACGTGGACTCTCTAGTTGTGGCTCATGGGCTTAGTTGCCCCGCAGCATGTGGGATCTTAGTTCCCAGACCAGGGATCTCACCCATGTCCCCTGTGTTGGAAGGTGGATTCTTTACCACTGGACCACCAGGGGAATCCCCCATTTTAACTATTTTTAATTGTATAGCTCCATGACATTTAAGTACATTCTCAGTGTTGTGCAAATACCACCACCATCCATCTCCAGGACTTTTTCTTCTTCCCAAACTGAAACACAGTTTCCATTAAACACTAAGTCCTCCTTTCCGCCTCCACTAACCCCTTGGCAAACACCATTCTTCTTTGTCTCTATGAATTTGACTACTCCAGGGACCTCATCTGAGTGGAATCAGGTAGTATTTGTCCTTTTGTGTTTGGATGTTTTACTTAGCATACTGTCTTCAAGGTTCATCCATGTTGTACCAAATGTCAGAATTTCCTTCTTTTTCTAAGGGTGAATAATACTCCGTTGTATGTATATACTATGTTTTGTGTATCCATTCATACTTTGAAGGACACTTGAGTTGTTTCTACCTTTTGGTTACTGTGAATAATGCTGCTATGAACCTTGGTGTAGATATATCTGTTCAAGTTTCTGCTTTCAGTTCTTTTAGTTATATACCCAGAAGTCAAATTTCTGGAGCATATGGTAATTCTGTTTAATTTTTGTTTTTAATAGATTTTATTTATTTATTTATTTATTGGCTGCATTGGGTCTTCCGTTGCTGTGTGCAGTCTTTCTCTAGTTGCCACAAGTGGGGGCTACTCTTTGTTGTGGTGCGACGGCTTCTCATTGCAGTGGCTTTTCTTATTGTGGAGCACAGGCTCGAGGCACACAGGCTTCAGTACTTGTGGCATACGGGCTTCAGTAGTTGTGGCGCACAGGCTTAGTTGCTCCATGGCATGTGAGATCTTCCCAGACCAGGGCTTGAACCCGTGTCCCCTGCACTGGCAAGTGGATTCTTAACCACTGTGCCACCAAGGGAGCCCCTATTTAATTTTTTGAGGAATTGCCAGACTGTTTTCCACAGCTGTACCATTATTCATCCCTACCAGCAATGCACAAGTGTTCCTATTTCTCCATGTCCTTGTCCACACTTGTTACTTTCTGTTTCATTGTTTTCTCTTTTTTTTTAACATCTTTATTGGAGTATAATTGCTTTACAATGGTGTGTTAGTTTCTGCTTTATAACAGAGTGAATCAGCTATACATATACATACATCCCCATATCTCCTCCCTCTTGTGTCTCCCTCCCATCCTCCCTATTCCACCCCTCTAGGTGGTCACAGAGCAACGAGCTGACCTCCCTGTACTATGCGGCTGCTTTCCACTAGCTATCTATTTTACATTTAGCAGTGTATATATGTCCATGCCACTCTCTCACTTCGTCCCAGCTTACCCTTCACCCTCCCCATGTCCTCAAGTCCATTCTCTACATCTGCATCTTTATTCCTGTCCTGCCCCTACGTTCTTCAGAGCCATTATTTTTTTTTTAATTCCATATATATGTGTTAGCATTCGGTATTTGTTTTTCTCTTTCTGACTAACTTCACTCTGTATGACAGACTCTAGGTCTATCCACCTCACTACAAATAACTCAGTTTCGTTTCTTTTTATGGCTGAGTAATAATCCATTGTGTATATGTGCCACATCTTCTTTATCCATTCATCTGTTGATGGACACTTAGGTTGCATCCATGTCCTGGCTATTGTATATCTCTCTTTTTTTTTTTTAACATCTTTATTGGAGTATAATTGCTTTACAATGGTATGTTAGTTTCAGCTTCACAACAAAATGAATCAGTTATATATATACATATGTTCCCATATCTCTTCCCGCTTGCGTCTCCCTCCCTCCCACCCTCCCTATCCCACCCCTCCAGGCGGTCACAAAGCACCGAGCTGATCTCCCTGTGCTATGCGGCTGCTTCCCACTAGCTATCTACCTTACGTTTGGTAGTGTATATATGTCCATGCCTCTCTCTCGCTTTGTCACTGTTTACCCTTCCCCCTCCCCATAGCCTCAAGTCCATTCTCTAGTAAGTCTGTGTCTTTATTCCTGTTTCACCCCTAGGTTTTTCATGTCATTTTTTTTTTTAAATTCCATATATACGTGTTAGCATACGGTATTTGTCTCTCTCTTTCTGACTTACTTCACTCTGTATGACAGACTCTAGGTCTATCCACCTCATTACAAATAGCTCAATTTCGTCTCTTTTTATGGCTGAGTAATATTCCATTGTATATATGTGCCACATCTTCTTTATCCATTCATCCGATGATGGACACTTAGGTTGTTTCCATCTCTGGGCTATTGTAAATAGAGCTGCAATGAACATTTTGGTACATGACTCTTTTTGAATTATGGTTTTCTCAGGGTATATGCCCAGTAGTGGGATTGCTGGGTCATATGGTAGTTCTATTTGTAGCTTTTTAAGGAACCTCCATACTGTTCTCCACAGTGGCTGTACCAATTTTTATTCCCACCAACAGTGTAAGAGGGTTCCCTTTTCTCCACACCCTCTCCAGCATTTATTGTTTCTAGATTTTTTGATGATGGCCATTCTGACTGGTGTGAGATGATATCTCATTGTAGTTTTGATTTGCATTTCTCTAATGATTAGTGATGTTGAGCATTCTTTCATGTGTTTGTTGGCGCTCTGTATATCTTCTTTGGAGAAATGTCTATTTAGGTCTTCTGCCCATTTTTGGATTGGGTTGTTTGTTTTTTTGTTATTAAGCTGCATGAGCTGCTTATAAATTTTGGAGATTAATCCTTTGTCAGTTGCTTCATTTGCAAATATTTTCTCCCATTCTGAGGGTTGTCTTTTGGTCTTGTTTATGGTTTCCTTTGCTGCGCAAAAGCTTTTAAGTTTCATTAGGTCCCGTTTGTTTACTTTTGTTTTTATTTCCATTTCTCTATGAGGTGGGTCAAAAAGGACCTTGCTGTGATTTATGTCATAGAGTGTTCTGCCTATGTTTTCCTCTAAGAGTTTGATAGTTTCTGGCCTTACATTTAGGTCTTTAATCCATTTTGAGCTTATTTTTGTGTATGGTGTTAGGGAGTGATCTAATCTCATACTTTTACATGTAGCTGTCCAGTTTTCCCAGCACCACTTATTGAATAGGCTGTCCTTTCTCCACTGTACATTTCTGCCTCCTTTGTCAAAGATAAGGTGACCATATGTGCGTGGGTTTATCTCTGGGCTTTCTATCCTGTTCCATTGATCTCTCTTTCTGTTTTTGTGCCAGTACCATACCGTCTTGATAACTGTAGCTTTGTAGTATAGTCTGAAGTCAGGGAGCCTGATTCCTCCAGTTCCTTCTTTCGTTCTCAAGATTGCTTTGGCTATTCGGGGTCTTTTGTGTTTCCATACAAATTGCAAAATTTTTTGTTCTAGTTCTGTAAAAATGCCAGTGGTAGTTTGATAGGGATTGCATTGAATCTATAGATTGCTTTGGGTAGTAGAGTCATTTTCACAATGTCGATTCTTCCAATCCAAGAACATGGTATATCTCTCCATCTATTTGTATCATCTTTAATTTCTTTCATCAGTGTCTTATAATTTTCTGCATACAGATCTTTTGTTTCCTTAGGTAGGTTTATTCCTAGATATTTTATTCTTTTTGTTGCAATTGTAAATGGGAGTGTTTTCTTGATTTCACTTTCAGATTTTTCATCATTAGTATATAGGAATTGTCCTGGCTATTGTAAATAGAGCTGCAATGAACATTGTGGTACATGACTCTTTTTGAATTACGGTTTTCTCAGGGTATATGTGCAGTAATGGAATTGCTGGGTCATATGGTAGTTCTATTTTTAGTTTTCTAAGGAACCTCCATACTGTTCTCCATAATGGCTGTATCAATTTACATTCCCACCGACACTGCAAGAGGGTTCCTTTTTCTCCATACCCTCTCCAGCATTTACTGTTTGTAGAGTTTTTGATGATGGCCATTCTGACTGGTATGAGGTAATACCTCATTGTAGTTTTTTTTTTTTTTTTTTTTGTGGTACGCGGGCCTCTCACTGTTGTGGCCTCTCCCGTCGTGGAGCACAGGCTCCGGACACACAGCCTCAGCGGCCATGGCTGACAGGCCCAGCCGTTCCGCGGCATGTGGGATCTTCCCAGACCAGGGCAGGACCCGTGTCCCCTGCATCATCAGGCTGACTCTCAACCACTGCGCCACCAGGGAAGCCCCTCATTGTAGTTTTGATTTGCATTTGTCTAATGATTAGTGATGTTGAGCATCCTTTCATGTGTTTGTTGGCAGTCTGTATATCTTCGTTGGAGAAATGTCTATTTAGGTCTTCTGCCCATTTTTGGATTGGGTTGTTTGTTTTTCTGATATTGAGCTGCATGAGCTGCTTGTAAATTTTGGAGATTAATCCTTTGTCAGTTGCTTCATCTGCAAATATTTTCTCCCATTCTGAGGGTTATCTTTTCGTCTTGTTTATGTTTTCCTTTGCTGTGCAAAAGCTTTTAAGTTTCATTAGGTCCCATTTATTTATTTTTGTTTTTATGTCCATTTCTGTAGGAGGTGGGTCAAAAAGGATATTGCTGTGATTTCTGTCATAGAGTGTTCTGCCTTTCTTTTCCTCTAAGAGTTTTATAGTGTCTGGCCTTACATTTAGGTTTTTAATCCATTTGGAGTTTATTTTTGTGTATGGTGTTACGGAGTGTTCTAATTTCATTCTTTTACATGTAGCTGTCCAGTTTTCCCAGCACCACTTACTGAAGAGGCTCTCTTTTCTCCATTGTATGTATTTGCCTCCTTTATCAAAAATAAGGTGACCATATGTGCGTGGGTTTATCTCTGGGCTTTCTGTCCTGTTCCATTGATCTATATTTCTGTTTTTGTGCCACTACCATAGTGTCTTGATTACTGTAGCTTTGTAGTATAGTCTGAAGTCAGGGAGCCTGATTCCTCCAGCTCTGATTTTCTTTCTCAAGATTGCTTTGGCTATTCGGAGTCTTTTGTGTTTCCATACAAATTATGAAATTTTTCTTTCTAGTTCTGTGAAAAATGCCATTGATAGTTTGATAGGGATTGCATTGAATCTGTAGATTGCTTTGGGTAGTATAGTCATTTTCACAGTGTTGATTCTTCCAATCCAAGAACATGGTATATCTCTCCATTTGTTTGTATCATCTTTAATTTCTTTCATCAGTGTCTTATAGTTTTCTGTGTACAGGTCTTTCATCTTCTTAGGTAGGTTTATTCCTAGGTATTTTATTCTTTTTGTTGCAGTGGTAAAAGGGAGTGTTTCCTTAATTTCTTTTTCAGATTATTCATCATTAGTGTATAAGAATGTAAGAGACTTCTGTGCATTAATTTTATATCTTGCTACCTTACCAAATTCATTGACTAGCTCTAGTAGTTTTCTGGTAGCATCTTCAGGATTCTCTGTGCATAGTATTGTGTCATCTACAAACAGTGACGGCTTCACTTTTTCTTTTCCAGTTTGGATTCCTTTTATTTCTTTTTCTTCTCTGATTGCTGTGGCTAAAACTTCCAAAACAGTGTTGAATGATAGTGGTGAGAGTGGACAACCTTATCTTGTTCCTGATCTTAGACGAAATGGTTTCAGTTTTTCACCATTGAGAATGATGTTGGCTGTGGGTTTGTCATTTATGGCCTTTATTATGTTGAGGTAAGGTCCCTCTGTGCCTACTTTCTGGAAGGTTTTTATCATAAATGGGTGTTGAATTTTGTCGAAAGTTTTTTCTGCATCTATTGAGATGATCATGTGGTTTTCCTCCTTCAGTTTGTTTATATGGTTTATCACAGTGATTGATTTGCATATGTTGAAGAATCCTTGCATTCCTGGGATAAACCCCACTTGGTCATGGTGTATGATCCTATTAATGTGCTGTTGGATTCTGTTTGCTAGTATTTTGTTGAGGATTTTTGCATCTATATTCGTCAGTAATAGTGGTTGGTAGTTTTCTTTTTTTTTTGTAGTTTCTTTGTCTGGTTTTGGTATCAGGGTGATGGTGGCCTCATAGAATGAGTTTGGGAATGTTCCTCCCTCTGCTATATTTTGGAAAAGTTTGAGAAAGATAGGTGTTAGCTCTTCTCTAAATGTTTGATAGAAGTCGCCAGTGAAGCCATCTAGTCCTGGGCTTTTGTTTGTTGGAAGATTTTTAGTCACAGTTTCAATTTCAGTGCTTGTGATTGGTCTGTTCATATTTTCTTTTTCTTCCCGATCCAGTCTTGGCAGATTGTGCCTTTCTAAGAATTTGTCCATTTCTTCCAGGTTGTCCATTTTACTGGCATAGAGTTGCTTGTAGTAATCTCTCATGATCTTTTGTATTTCTGCAGTGTCAGTTGTTACTTCTCCTTTTTCATTTCTAATTCTATTGATTTGAGTCTTCTCCCTTTTTTTCTTGATGAGTCTGGCTAATGGTTTATCTATTTTGTTTATCTTGTCAAAGAACCAGCTTTTAGTTTTATTGATGTTTGCTATCGTTTCCTTCATTTCTTTTTCATTTATTTCTGATCTGATTTTTATGATTTCTTTCCTTCTGCTAACTTTGGGGGTTTTTTATTCTTCTTTCTCTAATTGCTTTAGGCCCAAGTTTAAGTTGTTTATTCGAGATGTTTCCTGTTTCTTAAGGTGGGCTTGTATTGCTATAAACTTCCCTCTTAGAACTGCTTTTGCTGCATCCCATAGGTTTTGGGTTGTCGTGTCTCCATTGTCATTTGTTTCTAGGTATTTTTTGATTTCCTCTTTGATTTCTTCAGTGATCACTTCGTTATTAAAGTGTATTGTTTAGCCTCCATGTGTTTGTATTTTTTACAGATCTTTTCCTGTAATTGATATCTAGTCTCATAGCATTGTGGTTGGAAAAGATACTTGATACAATTTCAATTTTCTTAAAATTACCAAGGCTTGATTTGTGACCCAAGATATGATCTATCCTGGAGAATGGTCCATGAGCAGTTGAGAAAAATGTGTATTCTGTTGTTTTTGGATGGAGTGTCCTATAATTATCAATTAAATACATCTTGTTTAATGTATCATTTAAAGCTTGTGTTTCCTTATTTATTTTCATTTTGGATGATCTGTCCATTGGTGAAAGTGGGGTGTTAAAGTCCCCTACTATGAATGTGTTACTGTCGATTTCCCCTTTTATGGCTGTTAGTATTTGCCTTACGTATTGAGGTGCTCCTGTGTTGGGTGCATAAATATTTACAATTGTTATATCTTCTTCTTGGATCGATCCCTTGATCATTATGTAGTGTCCTTCTTTGTCTCTTCTAATAGTCTTTGTTTTAAAGTCTATTTTGTCTGATATGAGAATTGCTACTCCAGCTTTCTTTTGGTTTCCATTTGCATGGAATATCTTTTTCCATCCCCTCACTTTCAGTCTGTATATGTCTCTAGGTCTGAAGTGAGTCTCTTGTAGACAGCATATATATGGGTCTTGTTTTTGTATCCATTCAGCCGATCTGTGTCTTTTGGTGGGAGCATTTAGTCCATTTACATTTAAGGTAATTATCGATACGTATGTTCCTATTCCCATTTTCTTAATTGTTTTGTTATTGTAGGTCTTTTCCTTCTCTTGTGTTTCTTGTCTAGAGAAGTTTCTTTAGCATTTGTTGTAAAGCTGGTTTGGTGGTGCTGAACTCTCTCAGCTTTGCTTGTCTGTAAAGGTTTTAATTTCTCCATCAAATCTGAATGAGATCCTTGCAGGGTAGAGTAATCTTGGTTGCAGGTTTTTCTCCTTCATCACTTTAAATATGTCCTGCCACTCCCTTCTGGCTTGCAGAGTTTCTGCTGAAAGATCAGCTGTTAACCTTATGGGGATTCCCTTGTGTGTTATTTGTTGTTTTTCCCTTGCTGCTTTTAATATGTTTTCTTTGTATTTAATTTTTGATAGTTTGATTATATGTGTCTTGGCGTGTTTCTCCTTGGATTTATCCTGTATGGGACTCTCTGTGCTTCCTGGACTTGATTAACTATTTCCTTTCCCATGTTAGGGAAGCTTTCAACTATAATCTCTTCAAATATTTTCTCAATCCCTTTCTTTTTCTCTTCTTCTTCTGGGACCCCTATAATTCAAATGTTGGCTCATTTAATCTTGTCTCAGAGGTCTCTGAGACTGTCCTCAATTCTTTTCATTCTTTTTTCTTTATTCTGCTCTGTGATAGTTATTTTCACTATTTTATCTTCCAGATCACTTATCTGTTCTTCTGCCTCAGTTATTCTGCTATTGATTCCTTCTAGAAAATTTTTTTTTTTTTTTTTTTTTTTTTGCGGTACGTGGGCCTCTCACTGTTGTGGCCTCTCCCGTTGCAGAGCACAGGCTCCGGACGTGCAGGCTCAGCGGCCATGGCTCTCAGGCCCAGCCGCTCCACAGCATGTGGGATCTTCCCGGACTGGGGCACGAACCCGTGTTCCCTGCATCGGCAGGCAGACTCTCAACCAGTGCACCACCAGAGAGGCCCCCTTCTAGAGAATTTTTAATTTCATTTATTGTGTTGTTCATCATAGTTTGTTTGCTCTTTAGTTCTCCTAGGTTCTTGTTAAACGTTTTTTGTATTTTCTCCATTCTATTTACCAGATTTTGGATCATCTTTACTATCATTACTCTGAATTCTTTTTCTGGTAGACTTCCCATTTCCTCTTCATTTGTTTGGGCTGGTGGGTTTTTGCCTTCCTCCTTCATCTGCTGTGTGTTTCTCTGTCTTCTTATTTTGTTTAACTTACTGTGTTTGAGGTCTCTTTTTCGCAGGCTGCATGTTCGTACTTCCCATTGTTTTTGGTGTCTGCTCCCAGTGGCTAAGGTTGGTTTAGTGGGTTGTGTAGGCTTCCTGGTGGAGGAGACTGGTGCCTGTGTTCTGGTGGATGAGGCTGGATCTTGTCTTTCTGGTGGGCAGGACCGCGTCAGGTGGTGTGTTTTGGGGTGTCTGTGACCTTATTATGATTTTAGACAGCCTCTCTGCTAATGGGTGGGGTTGTGTTCCTGTCTTGATAGTTGTTTGGCATAGGGTGTCCAGCACTGTAGCTTGCTGGTCATTGAGTGGAGCTGGGTTTAACATTGAGGTGGAGATCTCTGGGAGAAATTTTGCCGATTGATATCACGTGGGGCCAAGAGGTCTCTGGTGGACCAATGTCCTGAACTCGGCTCTCCTACCTCAGAGGCACAGGCCTGACACCGGGTTGGAGCACGAAGACCCTGTCAGCCATATGTCGCAGAAGAAATAGGAGAAAAAAAGAAAGAATGAAAGAAAAAATAAAATAAAATTACTAAGATAAAAATTTTTTAAAATTATTAAAAATAAAAAGTTAAAACGTGATAGAAAAAAGAACGAGGATAGCAACCAAACCAAAGAACAAATCCACCAATGATAACAAGCTCTAAAAACTAAACTAAAAAAAAAAAAAAAAAAAAAACCGGACAGGTAGCACCCTAGGACAAATGGTAAAAGCAAAGCTATACAGACAAAATCACACAAAGAAGGATACACATACACACTCACAAAAAGAGAAAAAGGAAGAAAAAATCTATATATAAAAAAAAAAAAGGAAGAGAGCTACCAAATCAATAAACAAATCTGCCGGTGATAATAAACTCTAAATAGTAAACTAAGGTAAACATAAAACCAGAAACAAATTAGATGCAGAAAGCAAACCCCAAGTCTACAGTTGCTCCCAACGTCCACCACCTCAATTTTGGGATGATTTGTTGTCTGTTCAGGTATTCCAGAGATGCAGAGTGCATCAAATTGATCATGGAGGTTTAATCAGCTGCTCCTGAGGCTGCTGGGAGAGATTCCCCTTTCTCTTCTTTGTTCGCACAGCTCCTGGGTTTCAGCTTTGGATTTGGCCCTGCCTCTGCATGTAGTCGCCTGAGGGCATCTGTTCTTCGCCCAGACAGGACGGGGTTAAAAGGAGCAGCTGATTAGGGGGGCTCTGGCTCACTCAGGCCGGGGGGTGGGGGTTGGGGGAGGGTGGGGTATGGAATGTGGGACGAGCCTGCGGCGGCAGAGGTGATGTTGCATTAGCCTCAGGCGCGCCGTGTATTCTCCTGAGGAAGTTGTCCCTGGATCACGGGATCCTGGCAGTGGCGGGCTGCACAGGCTCCCGGGAGGGGAGGTGTGGATAGTGACCTGTGCTTGCACACAGGCTTCTTGGTGGCTGCCGCCGCAGCCTTAGCATTTCATGCCCGTCTCTGGTTTCCGCGCTGATAGCCGCGGCTCACGCCTGTTTCTGAAGCTCATTTAGGTGGTGCTCTGAATCCACTCTCCTCGCGCACCCTGAAACAATGGTCTCTTGCCCCTTAGGGAGGTCCAGAGTTTTTCCCGGACTCCCTCCCAGCTAGCCGTGGCACACTAGCCCCCTTCAGGCTGTGTTCACGCAGCCAACCCCAGTCCTCTACCTGGGATCTGACCTCCGATGCCCGAGCCTCAGCTCCCAGCCCCCACCCACCCCAGTGGGTCAGCAGACAAGCCTCTGAGGCTGGTGTGTGCTGGTCGGCACCAATCCTCTGTGCGGGAATCTCTCCGCTTTGCCCTCTGCACACCTGTTGCTGCGCTCTCCTCTATGGTTCTGAAGCTTTCCCCCTGCCACCCCCAGTCTCTGCCAGTGAAGGGGCTTCCTAGTGTGTGGAAACTTTTCCTCCTTCACAGCTCCCTCTCAGAGGGGTAGGTCCTTTCCCTATTCTTTTGCCTCTGTTTTTTAGTTTTTCTTTTGCTCTACCCAGGTACGTGGGGAGTTTCTTGCCTTTTGGGAAGTCTGAGGTCTTCTCCCAGCATTCAGTAGGTGTTCTATAGGAGGTGTTCCACATGTAGATGTATTTCTGATGTATTTGTAGGGAAGAAGGTGATGTCCACGTCTTACTCCTCCGCCATCTTGAAGGTCTCTTTTCTTTTTGATAATAACCAATCTGATGGGTGGTGAAGTGGTGTCTCGTGGTTTTTTGTTGTTGTTTTGGGGTTTTTTTTGTTTATTTGTTTTTTATGGGATCAAGCAAAGGCTATTTATTCAGAGCTTGCCATTACAAGTGAGTCAGCCACCCATCACTTGTGTTTGGCAGAGTCTCAAAAGCAGGCAGAGGAGAGGGAAAGCTTTATATAAAGTGAAGAAAGGTGTGCTGGAAGGAGGAAGTGTTGGCTTGGGGAAACTGTAGGTGGGCTAACTAGAAGCTGTGCATCATATGTGATTGGTTAGGCATATTTTGCTTTCCCAGTTGTTCCTCAGTTGATATCAAGGGCAAAAATTAGCAAAGCTGTCAGTTATTAATCAAGTCCTGGCCATTTTGTGTTGATTGCTATTGGGGTTGTTTGGCTTCCTGGACTGATTGCTGCAGACTGTAGATCGGAGTTGTATTTTTATTTTTGGTCTGGCTATTGTCTGTATATTCAATCTCTTGGTCCCTGCTTTTGACCATTCTCTCATTTCCTGGAGGTTGACGAATTCAGGGAAAGCCAAAGATCCAGATCTTCAGTGCTTGGAGTTTGCTCAGCTGTCTTCATGGTCAAATGTATTGCAAGATCTTCTTGCCCTTTTTGTTGTATCATCATGGAGATCATCTAGGATCTTTTCCACTTGCTCTATGGGTGGGTCAAAGTCCACCGGTTTACTGGTGCTCTCCTTTTAACCAGTCTAGAAGGATGTGCAGGTCCATGCATGCCTGTCCCGTGAATATAGGTAAATCCTCCCCTCCTTCTCCTCCTGAGGCAAGGCCCCTGCAGTGTACTGGTGGAAGCTGGATGCCATAGCCCCTCAGAACCCGGGAAGCCTTTGGGTGGCCCCTGAGCTTTTTTTGGCCCAGGGTTTGGGTCCGTTCCGGGGTGGCCCACCCCCACAGCCCAGTATTAGGCCAGACCCAGGCCCAGGTGGCTGGGATTTGTGGAGGGCGCACCTGCTGCCTGGCGGAGGAACCCCGTGATGCTCACTGTGGTTTTGATTTGCACTTTCCTAATGATTTGTAATGTTAAACATCTTTGCATGTGCTTATTGGCCATTTGTATATCTTCTTTGGAGAAATGTCTATTCAAGTCTTTTGTTCATATTTTAATCAGGTGGTTTGCTTTTTTCTGAATTTTTGAGTTGTAGTGTTCTTTATATATTTTGAGTATTGTTAAAAAAGAGACAACAGGCCTAAAGTGGAGTCACTTGTGCTTAGTCCTCATCACCAAACCAAGACTTAATACCTAAGTTAATTACAGTTTCAGCCTCTCCCAGGAGTGGAATCTTAAACTAGCCAATTTTGAATTATCTGAGGTAATCTGACCAGTAGACCCCTGGCACCCCTAAAGTAAGGGAAGCCCTGTACCACACTGTTTTAATTACTGTAGCTTTGTAGCTTGTTTGGAAATCAGGAAGTGTGATGAGATCTTCAACTTGGTTCTTCTTTTCCAAGATTGTTTGCCTATTTGGGGTCCCTTGATGTTTCATATGAATTTTAGAATAAATTTTTCTATTTCTGCAAAAACTGTCATTTAGAATTTAATACTGATTGCATTGAATCTGTGGGATCACTGGATTATATTGACGTCTTGACAATAATAAGTCTTCTTGGGACTTCCCTGGTGGCGCAGTGGTTGAGAGTCCGCCTGCCGATGCAGGGGACACGGGTTCATGCCCCGGTCCGGGAAGATCCCATATGCCGCAGAGCGGCTGGGCCCATGAGCCATGGCCGCTGAGCCTGCACGTCTGGAGCCTGTGCTCTGCAACGGGAGAGGCCACAACAGGGAGAGGCCCGCATACCGCAAAAAAAAATGAATAATAATAATAAGTCTTCTTAAAAATATTAAGTCTTCTAATTTATGAACTTAGTATGTCTTTCCATTTATTGGTGTCTTTCATTTCTTTCAGCATTGTTTTTTAGTTTTCAGTGTACATCTACTTGGTTAAGTTTATTTCTAAGTATTTTACTATTTTTAATGCTATTGTAAATGGAATTTTTATCTTAATTTCCTTTTTGTGTTGTTCATTGTTAGTCTATAGATATGTAACTGATTTTTGTGTGTTGATTTTGTATCCTTCAGCTTTGCTGTATTCATTTATTAGTTCCAGTAGTTTTTCTTTTTTGTCTTTATGTGGAATCTTTAGGGTTTTCTACATGTTAGTATCATGTCATTTGTGAACAGAGATAATTTTACTTCTTTTCCAATTTGGATGTCTTTTATTTATTTTTCTTACCAAATTTCTTTGGCTAGGACTTCCAGTAGAAGTGGTGAAAGTAGGCATCCTTGTCTTGTTCCCAGTATTAGAGGAAAAGTTTTGTTTTCAGTCTTTCATCATTGAGTGTGATATTATCTGTGAGTGTTTCATAAATGGCCTTTATGATGTGTGGTATTTTCCTTCTGTTCCTAGGTTTGTTGAGTGGTTTTTTTGTTTGTTTGTTTTTGTTTTGTTTTTAAATCATGGATGGGTGTTGAATTTTGTTAAATCCTTTTTTTCTGCATCAGTTGAGATGATCATGTGGTTTTTTCCCTTCATTTTGTTAATGTGTTGTATCACATTGATGTTTATCAATTATGTGAATAATCTTTGCATTCAGAGAATAATCCTACTTTGTCACGTTGTATAACCTTTTTAATATGCCGTTGATTTTGGTTTGCTAGTATTTTCTTGAGGACTTTTGCATCAATGTTCATAAGGGATATTAGTTTGTAGTTTCCTTTTTTTTTTTTCTTATAGTGTCTTTGTCTGGCTTTGATATCAGTAATTCTGTTCTCATAGAATGAGTTAGGAAGTGTTCCTAACTTCATCTTCAATATTCTGGAAGAGTTTGAGAAAGATTGGTGTTAATTCTTTAAATGTTTGGTAGAACTCACCAGTGAAGACATCTAGTTTGGGACTTTTTATTTTAATGGGAGCTTTTTTGATTAATGATTCAGTTGTCTTACTTGTTATATGTCTGTTTAGATTTTTTATTTCTTCCATGATTCAGTCTTTGTTAGTTATGTGTTTCTAGGAGTTTGTGCATTTCTTCTGTGTATCCAATATGTGGCATATAATTGTTCATAGTACTCTTTTATGATCCTTCTTATTTTTGTAAAATTGGCAGTAATGTCTCCACTTTCCTCTTTTATTTTATTATTTTGAATCTTTTCTTGGGTAGTCTAGCTAAAAGTTTGACAATCTTGGTGATCTTTTTGAAGAACCCATTTGGTTTCATTGATTTTTTTTTTGCTGTTTTTCTATTCTCTGTTTCATTTATCTCTAATCTTTACTGTTTCTATCCTTCTAGCTTTTGGGTTATTTTGTTCTTTTTTCCTAGTTCTTAAGGTGTAAAGGGAGGTTGTTGATTTGAGATCTTTTTAAATATAAGTATTTATAGCTATAAATTTCTCTCTTAACACTGCTTTGCTACATTTCACAAGTTTTGATACGTTTTTTGTTTGTTTGTTTTGGTTTTTTTTTTGCGGTACACGGGCCTCTCACTGTCGTGGCCTCTCCCGTTGTGGAGCACAGGCTCCAGATGCGCAGGCTCAGCGGCAATGGCTCACGGGCCCAGCTGCTCAGCGGCATGTGGGATCTTCCCGGACTGGGGCACAAACCCGTGTCCCCTGCATGAGCAGGTGGACTCTCAACCACTGCGCCACCAGGGAAGCCCTTGATATGTGTTTTTATTTTCATTTGTCTCAAGTTATTTTCTAATTTCCCTTATGATTTCTTCTTTGACCTATTGGTTGTCTAATAGCATGTTATTTAGGTTCCTCAGGTTTGTGAATTTCCACTTCTGGTATAGATTTCTAGTTTTTTCCCACTGTGAGCAGAAAGATATCTTGAGTGATTTCAGTCTTTTAAAATTCATTACCTTGTTTTCTGGCCCAACAAATGTTCTATCCTGAAGAATATTCCATGTGCATTTGGAAAAATGTGCATTCTGCTGTTATTGGGTGGAGTGTTTTGTACATGTCTGCTAGGGTACAGTTGGTCTGTAGTGTTGTTCAAGTCCTGTATTTCCCTATTGACTTCTTTGTATCTGTTATTGAAGGGGGGTATTGAAGTCTTCTGTTATTGTAGAGCTGTCTAATTCTTCTCTTCAGTTCTGTCAATATAGATTCATATTTTTAAGCTTTGATGATTGGTCCATATATGTTTATAATTGTTATATCTTCTTATTTTATTTTATTTTTTAATATTTGTTTTATTTTTTATTGAAGTATAGTTTATTTATTTATTTATTTGGCCACACCTCGTGGCATGCGGGATCTTAGTTCCCTGACCAGGGATGGAACCAGTGTCCCCTGCATTGGGAGCTTGGAGTCTCAACCACTGGACTGCCAGGGAAGTCCCTCTTCTTAGTTTATTGACCCTTTTATCATACGTAATGATGTTCTTTGTCTCTTGTAATTGTTTTTAACTTAATGTCTATTTTGTCAGATACAGCCACTCCTATTCTCTTTTCATTTGTATTTGCCTGCAATATCTTTTTCCATTCTTTCATTTTCACTCTGTTTCCTTATATCCAAAGTAAGTCTCCTACAGACCGAATATAGTTGGATCTTGTTTTTTTTTTCTTTTTTTATTCCAAACTTTGCCAATCTGTGTCTTTTGACTGGGGAGTTTAATCCATTTAAGGAAGGACTTATTTTTGTTTTTTTAAAATTTGTTTTCTGTATGTCTTACAGAATTTTTGTCCATTATTTCCCTTTGTGTATACTCTGTAGATTTTTTTTGTCAGTACCATGGAGATTACATAAAATATCAAGTCATAACAATTTATTTTAAACGGACATGAATTTAACATCAATTGCATATAATTACTCTACTCCTTTGTATCTCTGCTCCCCACTTTGTTTTTTTTTTTTTTTTTTTAGGAGATGGAGCAGTCTGCTCTCTCTCTTTTTTAAAATTAATTAATCAATTTTATTTTTGGCTGTGTTGGACATTACTTGCAGCATGTCGGATCTTTCATTGCAGCACGGGCTCTTCGTTGTGGCATACAGACTTCTCTCTAGATTTGGCGTGCAGATTTTCTCTCTCTAGTTGTGGCGCATGGGCTCTGTAGTTGTGGCACGTGGGCTCTGTAGTTTGTGGCACCTGGGCTCTCTCATTGAGGCGCACAAGCTCAATAGTTGCCCTGCAGCATGTGGGATCTTAGTTCCTTGACCAGGGGTCGAACCCGCGTCCCCTGCATTGGAAGGCGGGTTCTTTACCACTGGATCACTAGGGAAGTCCCAAAAGTTTTATCTTTTTATTGTAAAATAAAACAGATAAAAAACATATAAAACAAACACATAGTTTAGTAAAATGTTCTCTGGTGATTATGCCTGTAACCACCACTGAAGTCAAGAATAGAACTTTGCCCCCCACCCCGAAGAAGCCCCTATAGGTGCCCCTTTCCCATCACATCCCATTCCTCCCCTCTTCTTTCCGAAAGTAGCCACTAGTGACTTTTATAATAAATGACTTCCTGATACTTCTTTATGATTTTATCATCCAAGTTTAATCTTTCCCAATTAAAAAAAGTGCTGTGTCTTTTAAGTTTCTTTTAATATACAGGTTCTCTCTCTATCCTTTTGTTTTCCTTGAAGATTATTTGTTAAAAATCTGGGGCCTGATGACCCATAGTTTTCTTCACTCAGTGTTGTGCTACCTGCACAGCCCTAGTGCAGTTGCACATGTTTCTTTTACCTGTAATTCTTGTAAATTGTAGCTGTATCCAGGAGCTTGATCAGAATTTGTTCACTTTGGCAAGATTAGAAGTTATGCTGTTTTTCTTTCATTAGGAGGCATGTAATGTCTTTGTGTCCATGTTTTTATGTTATGTTCCTTGCTCTGTTATTTATTGGACTATAAACTGGTCAAGTTGTAATTCCGTTATTTTGGTTTTTTATTAGCCGGAGCATTTTTGTAAGGAGATGCTTCCCCTCATTTACCCAATGGTATAGGTCATATAAATGCTTGATATTCGTTTTAGCTACCAAGTTTTCCTGTCATCCTCAAAAGATGACTGATTAGTTTTTAAAGTATAGTAATTCTGAACTTATGGATTTAAACAAATGGTTTCAATCCACTATAATTATTACTGTTATTAAAGTCCAAACAGTCCCATGCTTGACCAGTGTGAACCTCTTCCAGTTGTCTGCTGAGTTCTTTTGATGTGACTGCAGTGATCTTTGGTGGTTTCCTTGTTATCTGGTATGACAAGATGTTCTAGGCTCATCTTGCACATTTTGCAAATTAGACTTGGAAACAGCCATTTTTTCCAAAAATCCCTGGTTTCTTTTAATGGAAAATTGCATTTCAAGAGCATATAGTTTGAGTACTAGGGATACTCACTATACTAGGTCATTGTTTTTAGGCCTTTCCAGTGGACAGAGCTGGGCATATATACATATCACAAGATGAAAGATCTTAGGAATTCATATTAATGTACTCAACTTAATTTAGGATTTCACTATTACTGGGTTTTTACCTAAGCTTTTCTGTATTACATTTATCTCCTTCCTTCTCCTATTATCAGTGGAGAAAAAATCGCATCTCAGAGCCACTTTGGAAACAGGTTTATTTTAGGAATGAATATCCTGTAGAACTTCTTTGGTCAGAAAAATGTGTTTTCTGCCTTCAAGAAGGTTGTAATCTAATGAGGGATATAGGAAGGTAAATACAGGTGAGGAGATATACAGTATTACACTGTACCCAGCAAAGACAGGTACTGGCCTTTACCAGTGATGATCCTGTTGAGTTGTTGCTCTCTGTGCTATCGTGAGTTTCATTTGGTTGGGTCTTGGGCCTCTGTTACAGATATCAGCACTAAAATCAGTCAGTATGCCAAAAGATCTGTGAATTTTTAAGTCATGGAATTTCCAGGTTACACATACAAAATGATGGTAAATAGTCATGGAAAGGATATAAGTCAATATAACGTGCAATTTTCCTACCTTTAAATGTACTGGCCATCTAAAGTTATTTACAAAGATAATTTGACCCAAAAAGAAATGACTAGTATCATGTTTCAAAAGGTGAAAAGGCCACTGAGAGGCAGGGCAGTTGGACAACTTCTCACACAAGGCCTCTCGGGAGTGGAAACTGAGCACAAGAAGAGATGGTAGTACAAGTGAGAGGGGTGTGGAGGTGTCCGTTCCTGGCCCTGGGGAGAACTGGTTATTGTTCTATGCCACCATTTCCGCCATTTTCTCCCCACTAAATTTGGTCCCTTTTTCCCCAGAGGAAGAGGCAGATGGGTGGGAGATGAGGATAGCAACCCCACTGAATTTTGCATTAAGAGTTGCCTTTAAGGTTTGCAGCAGACATTTGGGTGTTGAATGCGTTGTAGATACTGGCTCGTAGAGTGTGGGGGAGGAGTAGGAGTGCAGGTGTACACTTCTGGGCAGCAAGCAACCCTGTGAAAGGAGCCCATTGCTCGTCAAGAAGATCTTCACTGAGGCCACAGACTTCCCTTCTGTAGTTCACTCAAAATGGGCCTCTGAAGGTACATTCCCATTTCTTCCGTCGTTCTGGTGTGTGCTGCCTGCCAGCCTTCTTGGGGACACTTTCTACTAGGGGACCCTGGGTTTGAAGAGGTGCGTGCACTTGCTGGGGCACTTCCCTTTGGGGGGTGTCTCCATGGCTCTAAAGACAGGCCCCAGGCAGGACAGCCATGTCGCCATGGCCCCAAGCCTCATCCACTGGGAGATGAGGACGTCAGCTCTCTGGCCTGATCTCTCAGGCCGTCTGGATGCCCCTGTGCTGCCTCCCCATGTCAGGTGTGGTCGCGGTGATGAAGGCCACACGGTAGGGCTGTGGAGCCTTGGTGGTGGTCCGGTGGGTGAGGAGTCAGGAGGCACGTATTTCCCATTCAGGGCCTCTCTCTGCTGACGTGGTGTGAGCCGCACACCATGCTGTCCTTCCTGGGCTTCGCCCCGTCAGTTGTGGGGGCAGCGGGGGTGTGTGTGTGTGTATGTTGTGGCAGAACCAGACCCCTGCCCCCATGCTGTGGCGGCAAGCTAATGGAGTAGGCTTGTGTTGACCACATATGGTCTAGTGGGCAAGCAAGGCGTAAACATGTGCTTGTTTGCCCACAGAGGTGTGTTTGGACTACAGTGTGAGCAGAGGTGTGAGGGAAGAGAGGCCGCTTTGGGATTTGTTGTAGGTACTCTGCCTGATACACGAACTTGTGCTAAGGCTGCTTTCGGGCTGTGCTGACGTGTGTAGTGGGACCGTCAGGCAGCAGTTCTAGTCCGACATTCTCACGGCTTGTCAGGGAACATTTCTTGGGCTCTCAGCATGTGAATCACAATTTTACTTTCATACATTTGTGTCAGGTTAGTGTTCTAGTGACCTTATCATTCAGAGTCTTTTGCAGGCCCAGTAGACTTATGCTTGGAGCTTTGGGATGTGCCAATAACATCTGTGGGTAGAGAGACTGACACATATGAGATCAAGGTGCGATTTGGAGCTGCTGTTTAGGAATAACCCAGAGCCGACCTATTGTGGCCGTCTGGCTCTGAAGCCACTGTCCTGGCGGGACATGGCCCAGAGGACCTTTGGGCCTCGATCTGCTTGTGTCAGGTATGCTTCCTCATGTTTCCAGCTGGACCTTAGTAGAAATGTGAACACACCTTAGAAGACAAATTGAATAAAACAAGTAAAAAATTCAGAAGGTGAATATAGCAGAAAACAGCTTGACAGATCTAACTGTATGGAAACCAGTACAATATAAATGAAAAGGCGAATGCAAAGATGATAAATATAAATTATTCTTGAGTGATATTTAGTTTTTAATTGTGTTAAGGGCAGGAAGGTTCTTTCTGACTTCCATTATGAAAATTACATGAGAAGCTGGTGAATCACTGTGTTTGAGCTTGCTGGATATTTTATGCCTTCAGAGAAGAGCTTAATTGGAAAACTACTGTTTATTTTTTTCTTTGCTTGCGCTACGAGAGACCAACTCATCTTTTGGGGAAAACTAATCATGTTTCTAACCAGTTCTATGTGCTGTAGTTATCAGGTTAACCATAAAAATGCCAACTGGCAGGGCTTCCCTGGTGGCGCAGTGGTTGAGAGTCCACCTGCCGATGCAGGGGACACGGGTTTGTGCCCCGGTCCGGGAAGATCCCACATGCCGCAGAGCGGCTGGGCCCATGAGCCATGGCTGCTGAGTCTGCGCGTCCGGAGCCTGTGCTCTGTAACAGGAGAGGCCACAACAGTGAGAGGCCTGTGTACCGCAAAAAAAAAAAAAAAAAAAAGCCAACTGGCAGAAAGTCTTGAGAATAAGAATAGAGAATTGGGGTGGGTAGTGGACAGGCTGCAAGTTACTTCCCTTAATGAAATTCTTTAGGACTGAACCAGAGGAAGATGATAGTAGAAATTAAAATGCAGATTTCCCAAGTGTGTCTGTGTGGTTTAATTATTCCAGCATCAAAAAGAGCTTTGTTCAAACAGAACAAAATCTGCTATGCATCATGTCAGAGGAGTCTAGGAGTCAGCTCTGAGGGCCGTTTTGCATTTTTTTTTAACATTTTTATTGAAGTATAATTGCTTTACAGTGTCATGTTAGTTTCTGCTGTATAACAAAGTGAATCAGCTATACATATACATATATCCCCATATCCCCTCCCTCTTGCATCTCCCTCCCACCCTCCCTATCCCACCCCTCTAGGTGGTGACAAAGCACCGAGCTGATCTCCCTGTGCTATGCAACTGCTTCCCACTAGCTATCTATTTACATTTGGTAGTGTATATATGTCCATGCCACTCTCTCACTTTGTCCCAACTTACCCTTCCCCCTCCCCATGTCCTCGAGTCCATTCTCTACATCTGCGTCTTTATTCCTGTCCTGCCCCTAGGTTCTTTAGAACCATTTTTTTTTTTTTTTTTAGATTCCATGTATATGTGTTAGCATACGGTATTTGTTTTTCTCTTTCTGACTTACTTCACTCTGTATGACAGACTCTAGGTCCATCCACCTCACTACGAATAACTCAATTTCATTTCTTTTTATGGCTGAGTAGTATTCCATTGTATATATGTGCCCATCTTTTTTATCCATTCATCTCTGTTTTGCATTTTTAACTATCGTGTTGCCTTCGACTTAGTGTTGACTTATGACCTTGGCTTTCAGGACGTGTTTTGGCAGCTGACAAAGATAATAGTAGTTCTCATTTCTATGATAAAATATGTAGTGTCAGGAGTAGTACTTTAATAAAAATAAAATAAATATTGGTTCTGGCCTCATAGATACCTTAAGTCTTTATAATTAAGTATCATTTTAAAAAATGTGAAACATTTTAATTGCCAAATTAACAGCACTGGAGCGCTCTTTTAAGTGGAGTCATTATACAGCTCGACACTTCACTTTTTGCAATGCCCGTCAGTGCTGAAGTTCTCTTAGTAGTCATGTACTGTGCCTGTTCTCTACCAAGGCCTGGTCTTGTTATCAGCAGCGAGTGAAGATCAGTTTTACTCTGAATTTTAAAAGTTTGTCCTCAGGACTTCCCTGGTGGCGCAGGGGTTAAGAATCCACCTGCCAATGCAGGGGACACTGGTTTGATCCCTGGTCCGGGAAGATCCCACATGCTACGGAGCAACTAAGCCCGTGTGCCACAACTACTGAGCCTGTGCTCTAGAGCCTGTGAGCCACAACTACTGAAGCCCACATGCTTTAGGGCCTGCGTGCTACAACTACTGAGCCTGCGTGCTGCACTACTGAAGTCTGCCGGCCTAGAGCCCGTGCTCCGCAACCAGAGAAGCCGCTTCAATAAGCATGCGCACCGCAACGAAGAGTAGCCCCCATTTGCCACAACTAGAGAAAGCCCACGTGCAGCAACGAAGACCCAACATAGCCAAAAAAATAAAATAAAATAAATTACAAAAAAACAAAAAGATTGTCCTCAAATATACTGAGATCATATAAATGTTCTGTTTCAAAGAATAATTAACGTAGAATGAGTTTAAATATATATTAAATGAAGACATTCTACAAGTCTATAATATGATACTACTTTTGTTAAAAGTATATATATTACACACATAGTTAACTGAAGGATACACGTCATGATACTAATACTGGTTAGCTTTGGTGATGGGATTATATGTATTCATTTTAAAATTTATCTGTTTTTTTCCATTGTTTTCCCCACTGAACATTATTGCTTTTTTAAAAAAAGTGTTCTTTAACGACAGGTATTATTTGATTTTTTGTGTTGGAGCACATGTTATACAAGTAGCAAGTCCATTTAAAAATCCTCAGCAGAGGCACTTTGTTCTGTTTCCTGCATTCCCACAGATAACGGTACTTTGAATAGTACTGTTTATGTAGGAGTCTCTCAGTAATTCCTCATCGGAGGAAGGTTGGGAGTCCGGCAAGCAGGCCTATGGAACTGTGTGCGTGAAGTGCTCACAGGGAGTGGCCGCAGAGCATGAATGAATGTGGCGCAGCTCTGCAGGTGGCAGCCGAAGGTGAGGGCGTGGAGTCCCTGGGAGTCAGCTCAGTGTCCAGAAGTTCAGAGAGTTACTAGGGTGGAAAGTTCTATTAACCAGATCTGGGTGCTGCCTTTTTGTTGACCCAGGGAAGACGCTGTCCCCTCCTGCATGTTCACTGATGCCACCTGAGAGTGGATGTGGGGTTGTGGGAAGCAGACGGATCATTCCCACACAGTCATGCCACTTTTCGTTCTGGAGTCACTGTGACAGAAATGAGCACTGTCAGGATTTGTCGTGCTCTGTGGAGGGTGGTGAAGTTCATTATAAAGAACCTTTTTCACCCTTCGCTTGTAAGAATTCAGCAGTGTCGCTTAGAAGACAGCCTGTGCATATGAATCCTTCCCACGGACAGTTTCCTCTTCTGACAACACCCATTTGTATCTAGACATGGGGAAATATCATAAGAGTAAACTGATAGGACACTGAAATGTACTTATAGTAAAAGGCTGTTAGATTGAAGTCACTTTGTTCGAAGGCTGTCTCAAAGTGACAGAGATTCCCTGGCTGGGTTTTATTATTTTTTTGACCATAAGGATACACTGATTACTTGAAATTCAAAGTAAAAATCTGTTCCTGTAAGTCCTGGACTCACAGTAAATTATGTGTTTATCTCAAAGCCAATGAGTTTTCTTTCTTTTTTTTTAATAGATCTTTATGGAGTATAATTGCTTCACAGTACTGTGTTAGTTTCTGTTGTACACCAAAGTGAATCATCCATATGCATACATATGTCCCCATATCCCCTCCTTCTTGAGCCTCCCTCCCATCCTCCCTATCTCACCCCACTAGGTCATCGCAAAGCACCGAGCTGATCTCCTTGTGCTATGCTCCTGCTTCCCACTAGCTAACTATTTTACATTCGGTAGTGTATATATGTCAATGCTACTCTCACTTCGCCCCAGCTTCCCCCTCCCACCCTATGTCCTCAAGTCCATTCGCTATGTCTACATCTTTATTCCTGCCCTGCAACTATGTTCATCAGTACCATTTTTTTTTTTTTTTTTTTAGATTCCATATGTATGCGTTAGGATACGGTATTTGTTCTTCTCTTTCTGGCTTACTTTATGACAGTCTCTAGGTCCATCCATCTCACTACAAATAATTCAATTTCATTTCTTTTTATGGCTGAGTAATATTCCATTGTACATATGTGCCACATCTTTATCAATTCATCTGTCGATGGACATTTAGGTTGGTTCCATGTCCTAGCTATTGTAAATAGTGCTGCACTGAGCATTGTGGTACATGTCTCTCTTTGAATTATGATTTTCTCAGGGTATATGCCGAGTAATGGGATTGCTGGGTCGTATGGTAGTTCTATTTTTAGTTTTTTAAGGAACCTCCATACTGTTTTCCATAGTGGTTGTATCAATTTACATTCCCACCAACAATGCATGAGGGTTCCCTTTTCACCACACCCTTTCCAGCATTTAATGTTTCTAGATTTTTTGATAATAGCCAACCAGCATGAGGTGATACCTCACTGTCATTTTGATTTGCATTTGTCTAATAATTAGTGATGTTAAGCATCTTTTCATGTGCCTCTGGCCATCTGTATGTCTTCCTTGGTGAAATGCCTATTTAGGTCTTACACCCATTTTTTAATTGGATTGTTTGGTGCTTTGATACTGAGCTCCATGAGCTGTTTGTATATTTTGGAGATTAACCCTTTGTCTGTTGTTTCATTTGCAAATATTTTCTCCCATTCTAAGGGTTGTCTTTTTATCTCGTTTATGTTTGCTGTGCAAAAGCTTTTAAGTTTAAGTCCCATTTGTTTATTTTTGTTTTTATTTCCGTTACTCTAGGAGGTGGGTCAAAAAAGATCCTCCTGTGGTTTATGTCAGAGAGTTTTTCCTATGTTTTCCTCTAAGAGTTTTATAGTGTCTCGTATTACATTTAGGTCTTTAATCCATTTGGAGTTTATTTTTGTGTATGGTGTTAGGGAGTGTTCTAATTTCATTCTTTTACATGTAGCTGTCCAGTTTTCCCAGCACCACTTATTGAAGAGGCTCTCTTTTCTCCATTGTATATTCTTGCCTCCTTTATCAAAAATAAGGTGACCATATGTGCGTGGGTTTATCTCTGGGCATTCTATCCTGTACCATTGATCTATATTTCTGTTTCTGCGCCAGTACCATACTGTCTTGATTACTGAAGCTTTGTGGTATAGTTTGAAGTCTGGGAGCCAGATTCCTCCAACTCCATTTTTCTTTCTCAAGATTGCTTTGGCTATTTGGAGTCTTTAGTGTTTCCATACAAATTTTAAGACTTTTTCTTCTAGTTCTGTAAAAAATGCCATTGGTAATTTGATAGGGATTGTATTGAATCTGTAGATTGCTTTGGGTAGTATAGGCATTTTCACAATATTGATTCTTCTAATCCAAGAATGGTATATCTCTCCATCTGTTGATGTCATCTTTGATTTTTTCATCAGTGTTTTATAGTTTTCTGAGTATGAGTCTTTCACCTCATTAGGCAGGTTTATTCCTAGGTATTTTGTTCTTTTTGTTGCAATGGTAAATGTGATCATTTCCTTAATTTTTCTTTCTGATTTTCCATTGTTGGTGTATAGGAATGCCAGATATTTCTGTGCATTAATTTTGTATCCTGCAACCTTACCAAATTCATTGACTAGTTCTAGTAGTTTTCTGGTGGCATCTTTAGGATTTTCTATGTATAGTATCATGTCATCCGTAAACAGTGACAGTTTTACTTCTTCTTTTCCAATTTGTATTCCTTTTATTTCTTCTTCTTCTCTGATTGCTGTGGCTAGGACTTCCAAAACTATGTTGAATAATAGTGGTGAGAGTGGACATCCTTGTCTTGTTCCTGATCTTAGTGGAAATGCTTTCACTTTTTCACCATTGAGTATGATGCTTGCTGTGGGTTTGTCATATACGGCCTTTATTATGTTGAAGTAGTTTCCCTCTATGCCCATTTTCTGGAGAGTTTTTATCGTAAATGGGTATTGAATTTTGTCAGAAGCTTTTTCTGCATCTGTTGAGATGATCATATGGTTTTTATTCCTTAATTTGTTAATGTGGTGTATCACATGATTGATTTGTGTATATTGAAGAATCTTGCATCCCTGGGATAATCCCCCTTGATCATGGTGTATGATTAATATGTGTTGTTAGATTCTGTTTGCTAGTATTTTGTTGATGATTTTTGCATCTATGTTCATCAGTAATATTGGTCTATAATTTTCTTTTTTTGTGATATCTTTTTCTGGTTTTGGTATCATGCTGATTGTGGCTCCATAGAATGAATTTGGGAGTGTGTCTCCCTCTGCAATTTTTTGGAAGAGTTTGAGAAGGATGGGTGTTAGCTGTTCTCTAAATGTTTGATAGAATTCACCTGTGAATCCATCTGGTCCTGGACTTTTGTTTGTTGGAAGATTTTTAATTATGGTTTCAATTTCATTACTTGTGATAGGTCTGTTTATATTTTCTAGTTCTTCCTGGTTCAGTGTTGGAAAATTGTACCTTTCCAAGAATTTGTCCATTTCTTTGTGGTTGTCCATTTTATTGGCATATAGTTGTTTATAGTAGTCTCTTATAATCCTTTGTATTTCTGCAGTGTCAGTTGTGATTTCTCCCTTTTCATTTCTAATTTTATTGATTTGCATCCTCTCCCTTTATTTTCTTGATGAGTCTGGCTAAGGGTTTACCAATTTTGTTTATCTTCTCAAAGAACCAGCTTTTATTTTTATTGATCTTTGCTATTGTTTTCTTCATTTCTCTTTCATTTATTTCTGCTCTGATGTATATGATTTCTTTCCTTCTACTGACTTTGGGTTTTCTTCATTCCTCTTTCTCTAGCTGTTTTAAATGTAGGGTTAGATTGTTTATTTGAGATTTTTCTTGTTTCTTGAGGTGAGATTGAATTGTTATAAACCTTCCCTATTAGAACTGCTTTTGCTGCGTCCCATAGGTTTTGGGTTGTCGTTCGTGTTTTCATTGTCATTTGTTTCTATGTATTTTTTCATTTCTTTATTGATTTCTTCAGTGATCTCTTGGTTATTTAGTAGCGCACTGTTTAGCCTCCATGTGTTTGTGATTTTTACAGTTTTTTCCTGTAATGGATTTCCAATCTCATAGCACTGTGGTCAGAAAAGATACTTGATACGATTTCAATTTTTCTTAAATTTTCCGAGGCTTGATTTGTGACCCAAGATGTGATCTATCCTGGAGAATGTTCTGTGTGCACATGAGAAGGAAGTGTATTCTGCCATTTTTGGGTGGAATGTTCTATAAATATCAATTAAATCTATCTGGTCTGTTGTGTCATTTAAAGCTTGTGTTTCCTTATTTATTTTCTGTTTGGCTGATCTGTCCATTGGTATAAGTGGTATGTTAAAGTCCCCTACTATTATTGTATTACTGTTGATTTCTCCTTTCATGGTTGTTAGCATTTGCCTTATGTATTGAGGTGCTCCTATGTTGGGTGCATAAACATTTATAATTGTTATATCTTCTTGGATTGATCCTTTGATCATTATGTAGTGTCCCTCCTTATCTCTTATAACAGTCTTTATTTTAAAGTCTATTTTATTTGATTTGAGTATTGCTACTCCAGCTTTCTTTTGATTTCCATTTGTGTGGAATATCTTTTTCCATCCCTTCACCTTCAGTCTGTATATGCCCCTAGGTCTGAAGTGGGTCTCTTGTAGACAACATATATACGGGTCTTGTTTTTGTATCCATTCAGCCAGTTTATGTCTTTTGGTTGGGGCATTTAATCCATTTACGTTCAAGGTTATTATCTATATGTATGTTCCTATTACCATTTTCTTAATTGTTTTGGGTTTGTTTTTGTGGGTCTTTTTCTTCTCTTGTGTTTCCTGCCTAGAGAAGCTTCCTTAGTGTTTGTTGTAGAGCTGATTTGGTGGTTCTGAATTCTCTTAGCTTTTGATTGTCTGTAAAGTTTTTGATTTCTCTGTTGAATCTTAATGAGATCCTTTGCTGGGTAGAGTAATCTTGGTTGTAAGTTTTTCTCATTCATCACTTTAAGTATATCCTGCCACTCCCTTCTGGCCTGCAGAGTTTCTGCTGAAAAATCAGCTGATAACCTTATGGGGATTCCTTTGTATGTTATTTTTTGTTTTTTTCCTTGCTGCTTTTAATAATTTTTCTTTGAATTTAATTTTTGTTAGTTTGATTAATATGTGTCATCTGTTTTTCCTAGGGTTTGTCCTGTATGGGACTCTCTGTGCTTCCTGGACTTGGGTGACTATTTCCTTTCCCTTCTTAGGGAAGTTTTCGACTATAATCTCTTCAAATATTTTCTCAGACCCTTTCTTTTTCTCTTCTTCTGGGACCCCTATAATTCAGATGGTGGTGAGTTTAGTGTTGTCCCAGAGGTCTCTGAGATTGTCTTCAACTCTTTTCATTCTTTTTTCTTTATTCTGCTCCTCAGCAGTTATTTCCACCATTTTTGTCTTCCGGCTCACTTATTTGTTCTTCTGCCTCAGTTATTCTGTTATTGATTCCTTCTAGTGTATTTTTCAGTTCAGTTATTGTGTTGTTCATCTTTGTTTGTTTGTTCTTTAGTTCTTCTAGATCTTTGTTAAACATTTCTTGTATTTTCTCAGTCCGTGCCTCCATTCTGTTTCCAAGTTTCTGGATCATCTTTACTGTCATTACTCTGAATTCTTTTTCAGGTAAATTGCCTAGTTCCTCTTCATTTATTTGGTCTTGTAGGTTTTTACCTTGCTCCTTCATCTGTGACATATTTTTTTGCCATGTCATTTTTTTTTTTATTTTTTATGAGTCAGATTGTGTTCCTGTCTTACTGGGTGTTTGGCCTGAGGCTTCGAACACTGGAGTTTTTAGGCTGTTGGGTAGAGCTGGGTCTTGGTGCTGAGATGTGGACCTCTGTGAGACCTCACTCCGATGAATATTCCCTGGGGTCTGAGGTTCTCTGTTAGTCCAGTGGTTCTGACATGGAGCTCCCACCACAGGAGCTTTGGCCCGACCCCTGGCTCATGAACCAAGATCCTGCAAGCCAAGTAGGGTGGCCAAAAAAAAAGAGAGAGAGAGAACAATAATAAAGCAAAAAATAAAATTAGACTAGGAAACTAACAATTATGTTAGGAAGAATATAAAAATAAAAATATAGATGAATCAATAACCAGAAGGTACAACAGTACCAAAATAGTAAAAAGAGGAGAAGGGAAAAGAAAAAAAAAGTGGGCGGGGAAAAGCCTTGGCTGTGGAGGGTGGGGTGTAAGCAAGGGCGAGGTTTGAGTGGTGGGCGGGGCCAATGCTTAGGACCCACAGGGCTGGAAAAGGCCCTGGGGGCTGTGGGGGGGTGGGGCTTAGGCTCAAGGAACAGAAGGGGCCCAGGTGTGCCCCCTACCCCTGGTCTCAGAGGGTGGGGGACCTCACCTGGGAGCCCAGCAGGCTTCCTGGGCTTGCGTGGGTGGGGCAAACGGCCTCCATTCCTCCCCTCCTCCCCGGCTCCTCCTGGATGGCTCCTGATCCACTTCATTTATGCTATTTCTCTAGGCACTTTCTTGTACGTGTTTTGGGACCAGATCGTTTAGGAGCACCTTAAGTTTTGGAAGGCCTGTTTGAACTTTATAGAGACTTGATAAGTGCTTTAATTTGCGCTGTCCATGGATTTCTTCTTTCATGCATTTTGGGGTGGAAAGGACCTCTGACAGGCTTTCTAGTTCCATCTGGCCCTTTACCTGGGGGGACACTTGAAAATAGAGAAGTTGGCTTCATTGTCAAGGTCACGGGGAGGGTGGCAGGAGCCTAAGCCTCAGTGACCCGTTGTCTGCACTCCTAACCTGACAAGTGCCTTCTCCCTCTTGCTTGCCCCCTCTTTCACCTGAATTTGTTTGTCCAGCAAAGTGCTAGGACTTTCTTCCGTGTTTTTTTTTTTTTTTGTGCTGTTCATGCTGTCTGGACTACTTTAGTTGGAGAGGTAGAGGACAAACTGTATGTCTTTCTTGGTTTATTTCTCTTTATTCTTTGTTACTGTGGGTGTTTGGCCAGCTGCACAGCTTCTGCGTAGACATGGTCGCCAGGGGTGTGGAGTGCAGAGGCTGAGGGCCTGAGTCCCCCAGGCAGGGGAAGGGCTCTTATTCTTCTCTTTTGTGGTGGGGAGGTCATGAGGGTGCTGCAGCCTGGTCCTGCTTCTCTGGAGAAGCCACGCTGGTGTGGTCCAGAGGCTGGCTTTCCAGTGGGAAGAATCCTGTAAGTTGAATCTTGTGACAGTCTAACCTTGCAGCCTTCAGCTTTCTGACTCTGGTCTTACCTGTCTATAAAGGAGAGGTGGGTAAAATTACTTGACTGTGGGGAAAGACCAGCCATGTAATAGATGTGAAACAATATTACAGTGTAAAGAAATACATACAGATAATCAGGTATTATTTTGTTATTATTTGAAATGCCCGTCAGAACTTAGAAATGACTCAGGGGTCTTCTTTAAGATGAGGTGTTTGACAGCTTGAAGTTCTGTGATTCAGGGAGTCTGTATGGGGAGTGTCTGGGGGTAGGTGACTGGAGGGGGTCACCACAGAGGCGGGGACTGGGAAGGAGCGGAGCTTCTGCTGAGCCCCACGGAGTGCATGTCCGCCTCACCCCGCACTTCCCTCCCCACCCTGGAGGCAGATGTGGCAGGAAGCTAGGTGGGGCACAGGGCAGGAAGCTCTGAGATGCCCTAGCCCTGCTGATCATGCTGCTGCTGGTGTGCAGAATGGTTTGTAGCCGAGTGCCATCCTGAACAACCCCCTCTCCCTTTCCTTTGTGAAAGCTGGCAGGGGTTAACAAGGGTTCCTAAGTGCTCTGAATCTCCATGGATAAGTGTGCTGCAGCAGGGAACATGGTGTCCAGGCTCTGACAAGTCACGCACTGGATTAGACACACTGAGTTTTCACCTGTGTTGGGGGTTTGTCAGTCCCAGCTATGGGGGCAGCTCCTGTTCCTTCTTGTCTTCTTGGGTAGTAATATCCCCTGTCCTTAGGAAGAAGCAGGCAGGGTTTCCCTGTGGGTTGGGACCGGGCCAGAAGGGTGGGCTTGGCCCATCATGGGCGAGAAGATAAGATTTACTCTCTTGCTTAAAAGTTCTCCTGTTTCAGAGACAAGGACCAGGAGCCAGGCTCTCCTGTCCTTTAATCCCACGCAGTCCTTCAAAAACAGGTCGGATTTGCCTTCCTGCCCATGGCCCACCCAGGGGAGTGAGTGGCATGGCTGAGCAGGTGTGATGAGTTTCCGCTTCCCCAGAATGTGGGCAGAGCAGGCTCGTCACGGGTGAGAGTGCCATTGGGAGCACGATGGCTGGGTGGAGTCATGTTGCGTTGTGCCCAGAAGCTTGCCAGATACAGGTTTGGGGTGTTTTTCAATAATGGCTTTGTCATTTGTAATGGCTGCTGTTTCTAATGTTTATTATAACTTCACAAGAGTCAGTTGTCTGTTGGATTTTGGGATGAATTTGTCATCTTGTTGAGATGAACCTGGTATGTGTGACTCTTTCTCCCCAAGCCATGTATTAATTCATCATTATTATTATTTTAAATTTATTTATTTAGTTATTTTTGGCTGCGTTGGGTCTTTGTTGCTGCACGCGGGCTTTCTTTTTTCTAGTTGTGGCCAGCGGGGGCTACTCTTCCTTGCAGTGCACAGGCCTCTCATTGCAGTGGCTTCTCTTGTTGCGGAGCACAGGCTCTAGGTGCGTGGGCTTCATTACTTGTGGCACGTGGGCTCAGTAGTTGTGGCTCACGGACTCTAGAGCGCAGGCTCAGTAGTTGTGGCGCATGGGCTTAGTTGCTCCATGGCATGTGGGATCTTCCCGGACCATGACTCGAACCCATGTCCCCTGCATTGGCAGGCGATTCTTAACCAGTGTGCCACCAGGGAAGCCCAATTCATCATTATTGATGGGTATGTTTTATCTCTGTCTCCACATACTCACATACTCACATAATGCTCTATGTATATAATACATAATGTACAATATATAACATGTATAATTTGTACATAATATACAGTCTTTATATGTCAGGAAGATGTGTTCACCTGTTCCCTGTAACAGTTCTTACCAGCTCAAGTCCTTATCTCTGAGATGTGTGTTGGCCTTACGAGCTGTCTGTTCTCTTTTCTGGTCACCCCATTGGTGTGTGTTGTGACTTTCTCTCAAGGTGGGGCAGAGGGTCAGTGGAGAAGGAGGCCACAGTTCTTTCTGTGAGAGAGAGCTCAGTCAGTGCACGTGTGTCCAACAGTGAGCTGGACATCAAGATGAAGAATGGAGACCAGCCTGGCCTTAGGCCAGTGGACATGAACTGGATGCTGAGGCCAGGCTCACACAGGCCGGGCACGTGTGGACTGAGGAATGGCAGCCGCTCACCCTCCTTCTCAGGGTTTCCATTTGTTTTTGTTTGTTTGTTTTTAACATCTTTATTGGAATATAGTTGCTTTACCATGGTGTGTTAGTTTCTGCTTTATAACTCAGGGTTTTCATTCTGCTCAGCATTACAGAGCACCTGTTATCACTGGAGCCCTGTGTTTGGTGCCGGGGACATAGGAATGATGTGTATTTCTCGTCCTCAAGGAGCTACCCTGCCTGGTGGAGACAGAAAAGTGGAAAGTGAAATGGGGTAGCAGTGCTGTAAGAGAGGGCTGCGTGTGATGGGAGCCCTGCAGGGCAGAGGCCCAGGCTGACGGTGGCGTGGGGGCCAGGTCCAGGTGAGGGTATTGCTGGCAGGGGTGCCTCGTGGAGATGCTTAGGATTGGCTGGAGTGTGGGGGTCGCAGTGGGAGTGGAGGGAGATGAGAACCGGAAGGGAGGCAGCGGCTGGACTACAAAAGGCCGTGGATGCTCCCGAGGGTGAACTACATCCTCAAGACAGCGGGGAGCAACTAAGGAACATTGAGCAGGGAAACAGCCTGATGAAATTTGCATTTCAGAGAGCCACTTCTATGCCCCAGACCTTTGATAAGTGCTCTAGTTATCTCTTAATAAGTACTGGAAATGAACTTCATGTTCTGTAGATAAATAGCCTTTCCTTGAGTGTCTTTTCCACTGATGTCAGACTTCTAATAAACACTGAGTAGGCTTGTGCAGCCAGACTGCCTCATTTTCACATCAGGGGTAATTGTGAAGATTGTCCCTTTCAGCCCAGCTCTGCTGCCTAGGGGCAGGCTCAGCCTTGGAGCTCTGGAGGTTCTGGGGCATTTCTGAGCTCTTGTCACTACACTGTGTCCCCATTAGTCTGGAGTAGTTGGTGCATGGACATCTTTAATACTCAGCCAACACAGTCATCAAATTCCTGATTGTAAGTGACTGTTCACTCAGGGATCTGTGTTGATAGCATAGTATTTATCAGTGAGAAATGAGTTTTATATCCTGACCAAGATTCACAGTAAGAAATAAATGTTAAAAAAAATATAAAAATAAAAAAAATAATAAAAAAAAAAGAAATAAATGTTATGTCGTGACCCAGTGCGCACATACCAGTCCCCACATACACACCACTGGATGGAGGTTCCTTCCTTCCTTCCTTCCTCCCTTCCTTCTTCCCTTCCTTCCTTTCTTCCTTCCTTCCCTCCCTCCCTCCCTCCCTCCCTCCCTCCCTTCTTTCCTCTGCATTGGGTCTTAGTTGCAGCATGCAGGATCTTTGTTGCTGCATGCGGAATCTTCATTTCAGCATACAGGATCTTTTAGTTGTGGCATGCGGGATCTAGTTCCCTGACCAAGGATTGAACCCGGGTCCCCTGCATTGGGAGTGTGGAGTCCTAGCCACTGGATCACCAGGGAAGTCCCCTGGATGGAAGTTTCTTGAAGCAGCCCTCACTCTTACTTACTAAGATGTACTCTTTCCCTCTGTTAGAAAGTATTGGTTATGATCTACTTCGTTAATTTCAGAGCTAACTAATGGATCATAACCCAAAGCTGGAAAACATTGTCCTGTGGGACAAGGGTCCCCAACCCCTGGGCCATGGACCAGTACAGGTCTGTGGCCTGTTAGGAACCCGGCTGCACAGCAGGAGGTGAGAGGCAGGCGAGTGAAGCTTCATCTGTATTTACAGCCACTCCCTGTCTCTCGTGTTACCGCCTGAGCTCTGCCTCCTGTCAGATCAGTGGCAGCATTAGATTCTCATAGGAGTGCGAACTCTACTGGGAACTGTGCATGAAAGGGATCTAGTTTGTGCGCCCCTTACGAGAATCTAATGCCTGATGATCTGAGGTAGAGTTGAGGTGGTGATGCTAGTGCTGGGGACCGGCTGCAAATACAGATTATCATTAGCAGAGAGGTTTGACTGCACAGAGACCATAATTATTCAATTACTTGCAAACTCATATCAAAACCCTATCAGTGAGTGGCAAGTGAAAACAAGCTCAGGGCTCCCACTGATTCAGCATTATGGTGAGTTGTATGATTATTTCATTATATAGTACAATGTAATAATAATAGAAATAAAGTGCACAATAAACAATGCATTTGAATCATCGCAAAACCATCCCCCTGCCTAGGTCTGTGGAAAAATTGTCTTCCACGAGACCGGTCCGTGGTGCCAAAAAGGTTGGGGACTGCTGCTGTAGGAACGTACAGTCCTGGGTACCGGACACTGCTGTGGCGTTTCCTTGTGTGTGTGGGCAGAGCAGAGGATGCAGGGGGACATGTGCATCCGTGTTAGGTATCACAGGGAGTCTGAGTTGGGGCTGAATGCCGTTGTCAGTGAGCCCACGTGAACACATTTGAAAACAAGTTTTCACTTTGCCTTTATTCACTTGGGTTGACCATGTAGACTGTCCTGGATGATTCCTGCTGTGCTGATGCTCAGTGTGATAATAATACTGCCGAGCGATTCCTGTCAGGCACTTAACGTAGACCCTACGTAGTTTAGTGTTTGCATCAGCCCTATAGGGCCACTTTTATATATTATTCATAATGAAAGTGCAAGAGGCGATGCTCTGTCCATTTTCTTTTCTGCCAGAGTGGCCAAGAGAAAGTTTAGAATGGTACATGGAGCTGTCTGCTTTCTGTGACATCAGCACTTGCCTCATTTTTAGATGTGGGCAATGTCTCCTTCATGGTTTTTGGTCCTTCTACCTTTTCTCATCAGAATATGCTACCAAGGTGTTCAGACTAAGCTAGTGGCACCAGGAAGGTTTTGCTCTCCTTGAGAAACCAGGTTTCAATGGAGGAAGTAGAGATGGCTGTTGGGGAGGCTTTCCTCTGGGGTTTGGATGGCTCCTGAATTGCTGCCTGTGTTCATCTCTCTCTGATGCTTATTGGGAACAGTCTACAGAGAAATTGATATTGAGGAGCCAGGTCTGTGAAATGCAGCTAAGACACGGGATGGTGTAGTGTGCACTAAGATCAGGGCCGTCCCCAGCGGCACAGCATTCCATCCCTGCTGCTGCTGGACCCCAAGCCACAACTTGATGTCATCTCCTATGCTTCACTGCGGACTGTCCTAATCCCCTGTGGAAACACTGCCTTCCAGTAGGCAGACCTAGTCTGTCAGAACCTAGATTCAAGGAACTGCTCAGTCAGGGAACAGGCATCTTTTTACTAATGCATATGTTTTTATTTTATTTTATTAAAATTTTTAAAAATAAAGTATGAATTATAAAATTTTTAATTAATTAATTAATTAATTAATTAATGGCTATGTTCGGTCTTCATTGCTATGTGCGGGCTTTCTCTAGTTGCAGCGAGCAGGGGCTACTCTTCTTTGTGGTGCGTGGGTTTCTGATTGCGGTGGCTTCTCTTGTTGTAGAGCACAGGCTCTAGGCTTGCGGGCTTCAGTAGCTGTGGCATGCGGGCTCAGTAGTTGTGGCTAGCGTGCTCCAGAGCACAGGCTCAGTAGTTGTGGCACACGGGCTTAGTTGTTCCATGGCATGTGGGATCTTCCCAGACCAGGGCTCGAACCCGTGTCCCCTGCATTGGCAGGCGGATTCTTAACTACTGTGCCATCAGGGAAGTCCCTTAATTTTTAATTTAAAAAAATTTTAAAATTGAAGTATAGTTGATATACAATGTTATGTTAATTTCTGGTGCACAGCAAAGTGATTCAGTTATACATATATATACATTCTTTTTTTAATATTCTTTTCCATTATGGTTTATCATGGATATTGAATATAGTTCTCCATGCTATACAGTAGGACCTTGTTATTTATCCGTTTTATATATACTAGTTTGCATCTGCTATTTCCAGCCTCCCACTCCATCCCTCCTCCAACCCGCTCCCCCTTGGCAACCACAAGTCTCTGTTCTCTATGTCCATGAATCTGTTTCTGTTTCATAGATAAGTTCATTTGTGTCATATTTTAGATTTCACATATAAGTGATATCATATGGTGTTTATCTTTCTCTTTCTGACTTGCTTCACTTAGTATGATAATCTCTAGTTGCATCCATGTTGCTGCAAGCATATGTTTTTATTTATGAGGGGAGATTCATTATAGGATTCCTTAAGACATCAGGAATTTCTATACAGGCATACCTTGGAGATATTGCAAGTTTGGTTCTAGGCGACCACAATTAAGTGAATATCACAATAAAGCAAGTTGCATGAATATTTTGGTTTTGCAGTGCATATAAAAGTTATGTTTACTCTAGACTGTAGTCTATTAAGTGTGTAGCAGCATTATGTCTAAAGAAACAAGGTATATAACTTAATTTAAAAATACTTTATTGCTAAAAAGTGCTAATCATTATCTGACCCTTCAGTGAGTCATAATCTTTTTGCTGGTGGAGGGTCTTCCCTCAGTGTTGCTGGCTGCTGACTGATCAGGGCAGTGGTGTTCAAGGTTGGGGTGGCTGCGGCTATTTCTTAAAATAAGACAGCAATGAAGTTTGCTGCATTGATTGACTCTTCCTTTCAGGAACGATTTCCTTGTAGCATGCAGTGCTGTTTGACAGCATTTAACCCACAGTAGAATTTCTTTCAAAATTGGATTCAGTCCTCTCAAACCCTGCTGCTGCTATATCAACTAAGCTTATGGAGTTTTCTAAATCCTTTATTGTCATTTTGACAGTCTTCACAGCATCTTCACCAGGAGTAGATTATATTTCAAGAAACCACTTTCTTTGATTATCCATAAGAAGTAACTCCTCATCTGTTCAAGTTTTATCATGAGATTGAAGCAATTCAGTCACATTGTCAGGCTCCACTTCTAATTCTAGTTCTTTTGCTGTTTCTGCCACATCTGCAGTTATTTCCTTCGCTGAAGGTTTGAACCCCTCAAAGTCATCTGTGAGGATTGGAATCAACTTCTTCCAAACTCCTGTTAACATTGATATTTTGACCTCTTCCCATGAATCATGAGTGTTCTTAATGACATCTAGAATGGTGAATCCTTTCCAGAGGGTTTCAGTTGACTATGCCCAGATCTGTCAGAGGAATCACTGTCAATGGCAGCTATAGCCTTATGAACTGAATTTCTTTTTTTTTATCATTTATATTTGATTTGATTTGATTTTGATTTTAAAAAATTTTTTAACATCTTTATTGGAGTATAATTGCTTTACAATGGTGTGTTACACAATGGTGTGTTAGTTTCTGCTTTATAACAAGGTGAATCAGCTATACATATACATACATCCCCATATCTCCTCCCTCTTGTGTCTCCCTCCCACCCTCCCTGAATTTCTTAAATAACAAGACTTGAAAGTCGAAATGACTCCTTGATCCTTGGGCTGCAGAATGCATGTTGTGTTAGTAGGCATGAAAACACTAATCTCCTTGTCCGTCTCCATCAGAGCTCTTAGGTGACCAGGTGCATTGTCAATGAGCAGTAATATTTTGAAAGGAACCGCTTTTTCAACAACTGGCTTAAAATATTAGGTAAACCATGTTATAAACAGATTTGCTGTCATCCAGGCTTTGTTGTTCCATTTCTAGAGCATAGGCAGAGTAGATTTAGCATAATTCTTGAGCACCCTAGAATTTTCAGAATGGTAAATGAGCATTGGCTTTAACTTAAAGTCACCAGCTGCATTAGCCCCTAGCAAGAGTCAGCCTGTCTTTCGAAGCTTTGAAGCCAGGCAATGACTTTTCCTCTCTAGCTATGGAAGTCCTGGATGGTACCTTTTTCCAATAGAAGCCTGTTTCATCTACATTGAAAATCAGTTGTTTAGTGTAGCATCTTCATTAATGATCTTAGCTACATCTCTGGATAGCTTGTGGCATCTTCTATATCAGCACTTGTTGCTTCACCTTGCACTTTTATGTCATGGAGACGGCTTCTTTCCTTAAACCTCATGAACCAGCCTCTGCTGGCTTCAAATTTATCTTCTGCAGCTTCCCTACCTTTCAGCCTTCATAGAATTGAATAAATTTAGGGCCTTGTTCTAGATTAGGCTTTGGCTGAAGGAAATGTTGTGGCTGGTTTGGTCTTTTATCCAGACCCCTAAAAATTTCTCCATATCAATAGTAAGGCTGTTTTGCTTTCTTATCATTCCTGTGTTCCCTGGAGTAGCACTTCTAATTTCCTTTAGGAGTTTTACTTTTGCATTCATAGCTTGGCTGATTGTTTGGTGTAGGAGGCTAGCTAGCTTTTGGGCTCTCTTGGCTTTCGCCATGCCTCCCTCACTTAGCTTAATCATGTCTAGGTTTTTTTCTTTTGCAGTATGTGAGCCTCTCACTGTTGTGGCCTCTCCCCTTGCGGAGCACAGGCTCCGGACGTGCAGGCTCAGCAGCCATGGGTCATGGGCCCAGCCGCTCCGCGGCATGTGGGATCTTCCTGGACCAGGGCACGAACCCATGTCCCCTGCATTGGCAGGCGAACTCTCAACCACTGCGCCACCAGGGAAGCCCATGTCTAGCTTTTGATTTAAAATGAGAGATGTGTGACTCTTCCTTTTACTTGAATGCTTAGTGGCCATTGTAGGGTTACTCATTTACCTAATTCTAATTCTGTTGTGTCTCAGGAATTAGACTTGAAGAGAGGGATGGGGGAACAGTGGGGCAGTCAGAACACCCACAGCATTTACCAGTTAAGTTTGCCATCTTACATGGGTGTGGTTCATGACGCCCCAAAGCAATTGTAATAGTAATATCAAAGATCACAGATCACTGCAACAAATATAATAATAATGAAAAAGAGTGAAATATTGCAAGAATTACCAAAATGTGGCATAGACACGAAGTGAGCAGATGCTGTCGGAAAAATGGTGCCAATAGACTTGCTTGATGCAGGGTTACCACAAACCTTCCATTTGTAAAAAGTACAGTATCTGCGAAAGCACAATAAAGCAACATGCAATAAAACGAGATATGCCTGTGTTATGTTTAAAGGGCATTGGATTTAGCCCAATTTTATACTCTGTTCTAGACTCAGCTCTGCATGACTTGCGATATCTGAGCTGTAATTTCTACTTACATGGGACGATGAGTTGAACTGGATGATATCTTAGAGCATTTTCTCTTCCCAGATCCCACAGTTTTGTTCCAGTGTATGAAGTCAGATTAGTTCACCATGCAGTTCCCCCTCTACGTGTGTGTTGTTGAACTCAGGGGGTGTTTCCACGAGCAGTAGCCTCAGGGCCTTCACAGGGTAGACCTGCCATCATCCTCTGCCGCGGGTGCATGGGAGTCAACATAAAAGGTGGTGGTGTTTTTTTCTGTTTAGCCGTAGTTTTACCTACCCTTTGAGAAGAAGGGAGAATTTGTCAGCAGTATCTTTTGCTGAATATTAGGCTAAATTTGGAGGGAAAATGCAAATAAAAAAGCCTTGCCCTTGAGACTGTTAGAATCTGTGAAGGAGATGTGATAAATGAAGAGCACAGAACACGGCAGACCATCAGATGTCCGTCAGTAGAGGCCGTGCAGGGCTGGGGTCCCAGGGAAGCGCGGGGACACTCGGGCTCCTGAGAGCCCAGGGGCTCCTGGGGCAACGGGAACCGGATCTGAGACAGATCCAGCAGCCTCCCCCACCCTCCCCGTACCTGAAGCTGTGATGAGGAAGTCGAATGAGACATTCCCCCCAAAGAGGCAGTGTGCCGTCAGAGGCCATGGCCTGGCCGCTGCTTGTCTGACTGAAGTGAGTCTCCCTGTGACGCGTCGAGCTTGTGCTGTGTGGTCTGCACTGTGAGGACAGTGTTGGGTGTAGGGACAGAGACTGCGGGCCCTGCAGACCAGCTGCAGTCCGGCCATTCACAGGAAGTGTTGCTTCTTCATGTCAATAGGGAGTAAACTCACGGACCCAGTGAACACCACTGCGGATTCTCTGGCCAGTGTCTTGGACTCCCAGGGTTCAGGAAGCAGGGTGTGAGCATGTCTCTGCGTTTATTCCCAGCTGTTCTTATGCTTTCTAATGGCGCACTTGATAGCCCACACCCCAGCGGTGTCCTCTACTGTGGCTGTGTCACCCATGGTTTTGTGGGGGGGTGTTTATTGTCTTTTAAGCAAATGCAGAAATCCCTATTTCTGACTTCATTTTCTCATCACAGCACTTGTCACACTGGCTTCATGTGCTTTGGGAACTTTACTAAAAACAACTGAGTCTCGAAACTAACTCATGTTTATTTTAAAGTTTATGTGTGACATTATACATGCATGTATAAATAAATATATGTATATTTTTGCCTCATGGGAATGAAAATGTGTGTCACAGACTGTGTGTGTGAAGTTTTCTTTGGCGGCCCGCAGTTACAGGGCTGTGCAGACGCTGAGCTCTCTTTGTTGCTTGTGTGCTGACTAATCAAAGAACTGATTTTTTCCCTTTTACATGTTTAGAATTGGAAGATTACTTTTCAAGTAAGCTACAACATAATTCAGTGATTTATAGCTGGATTCTTTGTTCATATTTTAATTTTCAAAGATTGGTATATGTTATGCTTTTCTTTCTTGGCCATGCCGTGTGGCATGCAGAATCTTAGTTCCCCGACCAGGGATCAAACTTGTGCCCCCTGCACTGGGAGTGCAGAGTCTTGACCACTAGACCTGCAGGGAAGTCCCTATGTTATGCTTTTTGAAGAAAAAGATATAAAATGTATTAAATGAAACAAACTGAAAGCTCCCTTTTTATATATAAGCAAAATGGAGATTTCTTAAAATATTACAGAAAATCAGTAGCTTGCTTTTGAGTAACACACTGGCATTTTATGTGGTTTAAAACTATTTTGTGGGCTCAATATTGAAATACATGTTACTTTTGATTACTCTGCATACTTTTAGCTGAAAAGTGAAGTCTGGCTTGTTTACTCTCTTTTTTTTTTACAATAGGGATTTTAAGGCTAGCTGAGCTACTTTATAATAATTGTACAGTTTTTCAAAATTTTCATTTCGTTTAAAATATGTGAACACTTCCATTCTTCTTTGATGATACATCTACATTTATAAATATTCTAACTATTTACACATTTTCCACCACTAGTGTAATCCTCAACTATGCAGAATTTGCTTTTACCTTTCTTCGAGGAATCAGATTTAGAGGAGGCAATCATGTTTTCCCTGATGATTGTACATAAATTTTGACTATTCTGTTACCTTCTTATCCACACAGGATTGTCTCTGGAGGCTGAGAAAACAGGCAGAGGGAGGGTAATATGAAGCATGGCTCAACTCCTCTGTAGGCCCTGACCCCAGAGCTGTTGGCCTTTGCGGCCCAGCCCGGTGTGGACTGATGGCTGAAGATGGGAATAGGCTGCCCCATGGGAATGGCTTGAGTCTTGGGTCTGTGAGAAGGTTCTAGAGCCAGACTCACTGGAGTCTAGATCCTGGCTACTCAGATGTGGCCCAAGGACCAGCAGTATCAGTATCCTCTGGGAGCTGGTTTGAAATGCAGACCTGCAGACCCAGAATCTGCATTTCACCAGGGTCCCCTCGGGTTGCATGACTGCCTTAAACTTCAGGAAGCTCAGGTCCAGATCATTGGTGTCCCAGACGGCTGAGTATCAGAATCACCTTTGGAGCTGGTTAAAAACTACAGAATCCTATTCCCAGCCCCCTGAGAGATTGATTCAATAGGTCTGGGGTGACCCAGCCAGATGTGGAACTGCTGGTCTGAAATGGATCACTCCTGGCTGGTGAGGGCCCTTTGAGAGAAAGGGTGAATCACCTTCTGAGTGTGCGTTGGGAGGGACCCACGTCTAGCCTGCTGTGAGCTTCCCTTTCTCTGGGCCTCCATCCCTGAGTGGACGTGTCACTCCTGAAGAGCCCTGGAGGCCTGCAGGCCACTGGACCAGCGTGCCAGCCACCATGTGCAGCTCACCTGATGGGAACACAGATTTACAGGCACTCCAGCTACCCAGCCTCCATCCCCTTCTCTTCCAGTTCCTATGGAAACAGATTGCAGGGAAACTGGGCACAGTGCTATCTTTACTCTGTTTTGGGGATCTGAGGTCTGTTTGTTACCATGGGAACCAGAAGGGAAAGGGATGATAGTGGAATAGCTAGACTGCTTCTCAGTCTCAACAGCAGCCTCGTCCTCACACACAACCCTCTTCTGCCCAAGTGTACCTCTGGGCTCAGGGCCTATGTGGTTGAGTGTGGCTGGGACTCACCCGGGGACGGTGGGTCAGGGAGGGGAAAGACAGGGCTCATAGAACACCCTTGAAGGTGCCAGTCGCTTCATTTTCTCCCAGGCCACCATTTCTAGGTGTTGGTTTAAGTTACTGAAGTGTCACCCTTAGCTATTATTTCTTATATGGTTCTGTTGAACTTAACAACATGTTTTTATTCAGAGGAAGTGAAGAGATGAGTCATTTCAATAGTGGTGATTTCTCTGATGTGTGGAATCCCTATGGTTGGTGGATGAGCTGTGAATATTGCCTGGCTCGTGTGTTGGGGTGGAGATGAGGGCCTCGTGGGGTGAACAGCAGGGCCAGGTCAGATGGAAGTCTTGACCTGTGGTAAGGAAAAAGAAGCGTACCTGATGGCGACCTATTTAAATAATTGTTTGAAGATGAGAATGTTAAATTTCAGTCTAGCATGCCCTAGATTTTAACTCTGAGTGGTCGTCCATGGAGTGGCATTCAGTGGACCCCACCCGCTTACAGCCCAGTCGACTGACCACACCATCTACACGGCTCCCAAGGGTCTGACATCCAGGGCAGTGTTGCCCCTGCCCTTCTTCCCTGCTCCCCGTTCCTCCCTTTGCTGTGTTTTGAGGGCCTGTTGGGTGTTCTGAGGCTGTGTCCATGCTGTCGTGTATTTTCTCAGCACCACTGCCTTACAGCTACATTAATGTCCCACTTGACAGATGAGGAGACTGAGGCTCAGAGAGGCTGTGTAGCCTGCCCGGGTAGGGTGGCAGGCTGCTCAGCAGAATGGTCATTCTGAGCCCCGTCTGTTTGACCCCAAAGCTGTGCTTGCTCCTCTGAGCACAGCACCTCTGTGGAGTGAGCGGCTGTGTCAGAGTTTGTCAGCCCCGACCCTCATTCTCTCTCTATCGTGGCCTCTGACCCCAGCCCAAATAAACAGGCAGCTCCTTGCTCTTTGACATTAGTCTTGTGTATTTACTTACGGTTATTTTCCTATTTCAAATGTATTTATCAATGGATTCAGTTTTTCAGTCAAAACAGGCAAAATTTAGTTTTGATGATTGCATGTTTCCTCTAGGGACATTAGGGGGAACACTGGCTTAGAGTGTTTGGGTTAAAAGCAGTAATAGCTTGCCCTTCTGTGAGGAGCACGATCACATCCTCCTCCTCGCTGTTAGAGGGCACAGTGGGGGCCAGGGGACGGGAGGTGCTGCTTTGATTGTGGTGAGGCCTCCTGTTGCCCCCCCCCACCTCCACCCCACCACTGCCGGAGGCTCCTGAGGGCCCACTGCAGAGCAGGAGGGAATGGGTCACTTCCTACTCGTTGGCTCCAGAGGGGAAGGGAATAAATAAGGGCTGGTTTTAGAGGGAAAGGAAGAACTGAAAGAAGATGCTCTTTTCAATGGGAAGAAAGTTGCCGGTCATGCTGACGGGGCCGCAGAGTACTTAGTCCTGCAACACCATCAGATACTGGCCAAGTGTGGGGAGTGATGAGAACAGGAGCAGTGATGTCAGGCTCCAAACTTGGTGCTTAAAATTTCCTCCTGCAAGGGCTTCCCTGGTGGCGCAGTGGTTGAGAGTCCGCCTGCTGATGCAGGGGACACGGGTTCGTGCCCCGGTCCGGGAAGATCCCACATGCCACGGAGCGGCTGGGCCCGTGGGCCATGGCCGCTGAGCCTGTGTGTCCGGAGCCTGTGCTCCGCAACGGGAGAGGCTGCAACAATGAGAGGCCCGCGTACCGCAAGAAAAAAAAAAAAAATTTCCTCCTGCTGCCCGGAGCCCTGTGGTTTTCTTGGGTGGTTTCATAGGAACTCTCTTGTCCAGATCTGATGGTGGACGCGTTAAACAGACAGCTTCACTCAGTGTCAGGAACACTGACATGGGCTTGGTGCACTGTTCAGGGTGGGGTGGTTTCTGTAGCGGTGGTACGTGCTCTGAAGCTGCGGAAACTCAGCGGACTGCAAACACACAGGCCCAGGTGCTGCGGGACACCGTGTCAGGAGGGCCAGTCCTGTGTTACAGGAGGTACGTCTCCCCCACTGGGGACGCTTGGTGGGACACATGGTACCTGCAGTGGTGCCTCCCTCATGAATAACACCTGTTTGCTTCTGCTGTGACGAGCACACACGTGGGCCTTTGTTACCAAGGCAGCGGAAACTGGTCTGATGAGCCCTGTCTGCTTGGCTGGAGGCCTCCAGACACACGGGGTTGGGTTGTGTAGTCCCATTACTCAAATACCACTCAAGCTCTCCCCTGAATTCTCTGCCCCTTCAGCAGCTGCTCTTCAGGACAGGTGCACTGTCATGGCCCTGCCCCATCCAGCCTTCCAGGAGGCCGGGAAACTCTCTCAGTGTTTCCCTAACGGCTGTGGAGTTGGGCACCACTCGTCTGTGGCTTAGTGTGCTGGGGCCTTTCCCAGAGTGGGAGCTCGCTCTTGTGCTCCACTGCCACCCAAAGCCCCTGTGTCACACTCTCGGGCCAGCTGCTGCAGTGACATCAGCTCCAGGGGCCAACCTCAGACTGTACCATTTTGTGTTGTATCCTTGGACATCTGCTGAAATGTGTCCTTGGGCTTCTGTGATCAGACTGAGTTGTTCCACCAGTGCTGACTGGGCTAAATGAGTTCTGCTTCCAGAATTTGGCGTGGCTCCCGTGGTGGCTTTCTGGGTTGAATTCCACGTCGTCTTGGGAGGCTGGTCCAGAGATGATCTTTGAGTTCTCTGTGAACCTGTGATCTGTCTGGGGCAGTCACAGGGTCTTCCTCCTCCTCGGATGGTGGACACGTGGCGTGTGCTGCTGCTTCTGCTTCCCTTAAACGAGAGAGGCAGCGGGGTGGTTGAGTGGAAGGAAGTGCAGGTCCTGAGAGGGTGCAGGTGGGTCCGCGTCCATGAGCTCTCTGCCCACCTCCTCTATGCAGAGCTAAGCGGGCTCCTCCTCGGTTTCGTTGTCTCTCTGCCAGGGCACCGGTCACTAAGCAGCCCTGTGTGTGTGACCTTCAGTGCACCTGTGTTAAATTGGCCTCTGGTCGGAGCCTCGTGGGCCCCGGTGTGGGCAAGTGCCTATCAGGGCTCACAGCACGCATCTCCCTTCTCCCATGTCTGTCCCAGACCATGTGGACCTTTCTTTGGAAACATCTAAGAAGAATATTATTGGAGTGTTCAGTCCACTACCACCCACCTCAAACAGGTTATTGAATTGTAATATAATGTGGAAAGTTTTCTTTTTCCTAGAGAAATATATTTTTCAGAAAATGAATATGAGCATACAAGGCAAAGCTACTTGATGAACGTTTAGGTATCCACTGTGTGATTAGAAAGCAGATGTGGAGCTGGTCTGGGGCTTCGTGCACAAGGGACACTTAGGAAACGTTTGCTAACGCGAGCGCCTGGCATTGTGCAGATGGTTCGTTTCTGTAGGAGCACCGGCTGTTTCATTGTTGGTCATTATATTAGGTTTTCAGGTGCCAATGGCCCTGTTCCAACACTTCCTGTCATGCAGAGGGCACTTGGTGAGATGTCCTCTCTGTGCAGAATTTCATTCTTGAGGCCTTGGGAAAGCTTCAGAAATATACGTAAAAGGACTTAAAAAGTCAGCACTTTACAAAGGTACAAACCAAACAGGGCGAAGGGCAGAAGAAAGGCAGATTGGACCCTGCATGGTTATTTTCTAGTAAGGAGATGTAAAACCTGGGTCAACTTTATTTGTTACCATCTATTGCTGTTTTTAAAATTTGATATTTCAATATGTAAACATTTAGAAAAATTGAATATCGAGACTCTTTTTCCTTTTAAAGACGAGTTTCTTTTTTGTCATTTGTTTAACTAAATAATAATAACAAAAGGTTATTCTACCACATTTCATACCAAATACCTCACCTACACATTTTCTTTACTTTTGTATCCTTTCCCTTTTCTTCCTTTTATTAACTTTAGCTGACGTAGGGTGTTTGTGAGCTTTGTGAGCTTAGATTTTTATCTGTCAAGAACTTAAAAAATATCAAGACAAATCATGTGAGGAAATATGAGGTCGAACGCTCTGTCGTGTCCGGCTGGGTGAGATGGAGCTGGAGGAGGGAGGGTGGGCCATGCTCTCCAACCCTGCATCAGGCATCTGCCCAGGTGCACTGTTCTTTAACATTGATTGGAGACCAGTGTTTTGTACATGGCCCCTCATTAAGTGCACAATAAATCTATGAGTGTCATTGTTGCTTCCAGTCTACAGATGAGGAAGTTGAGGCTCAGAGTTAAGTACCTGCCAGAGCTGCATGTGGCCTAGAATGAGGTGCACCCAAGGCGGTCTGCCTCAGAGTCTGGCCTTTTGTCCTCTGGCCTGTTTGCATGGAAAGCTCTCCTTCCAGTGTGTTTTAAGTGGTGGAGGGTTGGCCTTGCCTGTGCTCCAGATGCCCAGCCTGACCCTCCCACAAGGAGCACCCTCCCGGTGTGTATGCCCTGTGGCCAGCAGCCTCCTTGGGTCGCAGGCCCTTGGTGCTTCGTGCAGCTGAGGCAGGGCAGAGAGAGTAGAGTGACAAGGGGGTGACCCAGCTGAAGCTCAGATGTGATTCAGTGCAGTATAACCAGCATTTATTGGGTACCTGCTGTATGCTAGTCCCCATGGACAGTACTGTGGATGCAAAGATTAGCAAGAAAAGGTTTCCGTTAGAAATACCTCCATAGACAGAAATAGGAGAGTGCAGGCACCTCAAATAGTGCCGTGCTAGAGTAGTGACCCCACAAGCAGCTGAATGAGAAGATGCAGCTTGTGTGGTATTCTTTAGGCCAGAGAGCAGGAAGGAGGTCACGGGCAAGGTACCGGGGTGCAGGCGGTGGCCCAGCAGCCCTGATGGGTGACGGGGGTGCCAGGAACATGTGCAGGGAGGGTGGAGCTGTGGGCCCATGTTCCCTTCTGCTCTCAGCCCCCTTTCCTTGCTGTTCATACTCGTTACCCCTGCAGGCCCCCCTTTTCTTGGCCTGCCATGCCCATTGTAAGCTGGTTTTATCTGAAGAAAATTGGGGTGGAGGAGAGTGCTAAGTGCTAAGCAGAGCCGGCCTGTGTCCCTCACACCAGGCTGGGAGGAGTGACCTCTGCTCAGCTGGCATCCACTGTCGAGGTGACTGTGACGTGCTCAGACTAGGTGAGGGGACCTCCGGTCAGTGCACGTCCGCCCAAGGACTCTGACTCTGCCCCTGCCCCAAGGCCCTGGCCCTTCTGCGCCTTCTCTTTGGGGTGTATTGGTGTCATGGGCATGGCCCGATCTGGGCCTGGGAAAGTGGGTATCGTTTCAGGATCCCCTGAGGCCCACAGGCAGGGGTCCATGTGTGCCCTGTGCCCTTTCTCAGCTTCTTCCTTTGACCAGTTTGCGTCTACGGGAGAGCCTGGAGCTTGGGCCCAGACTGACACCTGGTTCTGGTCCAGCTTTGCCCTCATCCTACAGTGTATTCCCTCTCCTCCCTGGGCCACCGTCTCCTCCTCCATGAAATGAACGGCGACCCCATGGGGCCGCCCCCCCCCCCCCCCCCCCCCCCCGCCCATAGGTAGTGTGAGGAGGTAGTGGTACCTGTACTGATTATTAGGGGCAGTTTTCCTACTTAATTATCTGGGGAAATGTTCTCCAGCTTGGTTTGAGTAGAGCTCAGACTGTAGATTCTTCAGGTTTTATCAAGTGTCAGATTTTCGAGGTGACATTTTAAAGGATGGTCTAATAGAATTGCTACCTTCCCTGTTTGCATCTTGTGTGCATATTTGAAGAGGGTTTTAGATTTTGTACTTGCTTCCTGAAGTGGTGACCTGAGTACCTGGAGCCCATTGAGCTGCCCAGGGCTCGATGGCTTTGAGGTTGTGTTATAAAAGCTGCAATTGTCATACACCCCAAATCACAGAAATTAAGAGCAGTGAGAAGGATCTGTACTGCTGTGCAGATGGCCCTTTGTCTGAGTTGTTCTCAGACTTGGTTTCTGTGCAGATTTTCTGTGGTGGTTCACAGTGTCCTTTTCATGCACATCTGTCCTGTCTCCCTTGATTGGAGACATGAGCACTGGGGCCTGCTCAGATCAGAAGGGACCTCGAGCTCTCACCCCTCATGGTGCATGAGGATGTGGTAGCCTGGCTGAGCCTGGCCCAGGGCAGGGCAGAGCCAGTGGCTGCCATGAGGAATACCTAGACTGACCGGCACTTCCCAGGTCTGTGTGTCTATCCACAGGGCGGAGGGCTCCAAGCTCGGGCAGAAGCAGACCCTCAGGTTTCTTGTCCCACTTTTCCTCACCTCTATCTCGCTCAGAATCCATTGCCACTTTGACCTTAGGTGAACAAGGCAGTAGTTGAGTTTTTTCCAGTAAGCAGTGTGGCACACTCTCAACCTATTTCTGTTTTCTGAGTTTTGCAACAGTGTCATGGTTTGTCGGGGTTGGGACCATCCCTTCACCTCTCCATGCTCCTTCTTCTGAGGGTGGAGCAGCGCCCGTCCTCAGACAGGTGGGACCTCTGCGGCCTGGAGCCTGCGGCTGCTCGGTCTGGCCATCACCCAGGTGGCTGTCACCTAGGTAACCAATGTACCAGGGAGGCAGTCTGTCCATGGTGCGAGGAAATCAGAAATGAAACTGCGGTATTGATTTTTTTTTTTTTTTTTTGCGGTACGCCGGCCTCTCACTGTTGTGGCCTCTCCCGTTGCGGAGCACAGGCTCCGGACGTGCAGGCTCAGCAGCCATGGCTCATGGGCCCAGCCGCTCCGCAGCATGTGGGATCTTCCCGGACCAGGACACGAACCCGTGTCCCCTGCATCGGCAGGCGGACTCTCAACCACTGCGCCACCAGGGAAGCCTACGGTATTGATTCTTTATGCACTACACTTATACTAGTGTTACTAGATTTTGAGAAAAGGTTGTTTGACTTCTCTGTTGAGTTGACCTCTGTGCCCAGTGTGTGACCCTATGTTTCCTGAATCGCAAGTCTTTCCGCACTGAACTTTCATGATAGGTGTCATCTGTGGAATGCAGTTCTTTTCACTCCCCAGTGATTCTAGAGAAGCTGTGTGTCGTATGAGTTTTTGTGAACAAGTGGTAAAGCAAACGTATTCCTATACAACTTATTTGGTTACGTTTCGTGGGCGTTCATGTTTTTAAGAACGTCCCTTGTTGTGGGGGTGTTTTTCCCTTTTGTGTGGTCTATTTTCTTAGTAACTGTTGCTCCATTATGGGAGGGACTTAACGACATGTTTCAAGTGCAATATTGAATTAATTTATTTCCTGGTTAGTCCTGCCCATCTTCCCAGTGTAAGTAGAACATGTGTGTGTGCGTGTGTGTGTGTCCATATGTCCATGACAGGATGGTGGTAGTGTGCTTGCTGTAGAGGGGCTCTTGAATGGGTTCAGGGTTACTCTGTGACCTTGCATCCTGGGTAAGTTGCCTCTTTCTCTCTTTATTTTTCCTCTTTTCCCCCCTAGATTTTCCTGATTTGAGCATTACCAGCGTTAAGGCACTTCGGTTTAGGAAACTACCTGAGATTCAGAAGTAGCATGGGAATAACAGTGGCTGGAGGGGCAAAAGACCAGGTGTTAGTCCCAGTTCCTGAGCGCTAGTTTGGGACTAAGTCATGTAACCTCTGTGGGGCTAGAGTTTTCTCTGTGGCTTGAGAGGATTTAGAGCAGTGACCTCCATGGTCCTGTGCTGGGTACTTTGCTGTGAAGTGTGAGTGCAGGGGAGTCACTGCTCGTTATCCTTGTCTCACCTTGACTAGTGGGGTGGTAGCAAAAGCCTTGCCAGTTCAGAGGCTCAGAGCCAGAGGTGTGAACAGCCTCTCAGCCCAGGGATGGCATCCATCAGCATGGCTCGGGGCAGTGGGTTGGTTTGCAGGGTCTGCCGAGCCTCTCTGTGCGCCTCGTCCAAACACCAGCAGCCTTGGTCCACCCATCCATCGTTCAGTAGACTCGTCCTACTGATGTCCACTGGGCACCAGGCAACGCCTTAGGTGCTCAAGGGAAACGTCCCCGTGGGGCTTACAGCTCAGCGGAGAGATGGTGCTGAGCGATCAGCACCCCTGCATGCAGCCACAGCTGCGGCCAGGGCCAGCGAGCCAGGTTACCGGGCTCTGCATTTAGTCCCAGGGGTGGGCGAGGTGCCACCTCTGAGACTAGAAGGTAAGCAGGGCCCTCGAGGGTGGGAGGCAGGCAGGACAGCGATGTGTTCAGCTTCTGCGCCTTTTTCCTGACTCTTGGTTGGCTGCCGAGCTGTGAAAGCCGACATGTGGTACCTCTGCCAACTCTAGGTCCCAATTACCCACCTGTTCTCCAGCCTGCTGGATCATCTGTACTTTCCTCCTGAGCATGGCTGCCTGGCCCCGTTCCCTTTGGTCAGTCCCTCGCTGAACAAAACAGACTCCAGGTTCTGGGGACCCGCTCCTCTTTTTTGTGTGTTTCTAGAAAGGGTATCTTATCTGTGTTGTTAGTGGTGAGAAAAAAACATTTTATGGCAGTTACAGGTTCACTTTCACTTGAAAATTGCATATTAAGGAGACTCCAAATGTATGTAGGAATATGCACGTCATCAGTTAATGAAGATAATTAAAATAAATTTTGGCCCTTCAGCCTGTATTGGGAACCACACATGTCATGCTCTAAACATCCAGGCCAGGACCATGCCCAAGACCTCAGGGGGAGCTGTTACACACCTGTCGTCTTCCCTCTCTTTTAGAAGTAAAGTTAAGTATTGGTGAGTGTGACAGAGACAGTAAGAGAAAAAAAAGAAGAGTTTGTTGTTTCTTCTATTTCTATCCACATCAGCCTCAATCTTTCCCATAGCCTTTTGAAATGTATAGCTTGGTTTTTTAAAAAATTGTGGGAGCATGCCTTTTGCAATGAAACAAGATAATTAAGCAAAACCCCTCAATAAAACAACAAAAACATCACCACACTTTAGTTTGTCTTTGAGTTCAGGAAAAGAGAACAAATACAGTCTAGTATTTCTGTGCGTTGAAAGCATCATAGAAAGAGTAAAGAAAATCAAGGTTTTAGGGCAGGTGGGCTTTTATTTTTAACTGGCAATTCCATTCCCTAAAGTAGATAACTACAGTGCACATGGTCCTTTACTCTGGATGTTGGTGTAGGACTTTGGGACATTGATAACTGTACTGGTCATTTGATACAGAATGTTTAAATTCAGAGAACAAACATTTTCTCACATTTTCAAGCACTTCAGAACCACCATTTACATAAATGATTTTTAATTAAATTTTTTACCTATTCATTAAACTTGAGGACTCCTACTGGGCTGCACTTTATTAACTGAGATTGTTACTGCAAGTACATGAAGGCAATGCAGTTGAATTTCTTTCTTAATGTAATTAAGGTGCTTCCTTAATCCAGTAGGGCTTCCTTCCAATTAGTCTGTATTAGTGATGTTTTACTTTATTACCTTATGTTTACAGCAAGAGGGCTTTAACAGAGGGTTCCTTTCTGTTATGTGCTGTTTTCTTAAATTTTTTTCTTTTCTCTAGTTTGATGGTGAAAAAGAGGAATAAAGTTACATTTTTAAAAAATTAGCTATAAATTGTTTAGGATGAAGTGATAATAATGGAAAAGGTTCCTTTTCTCTAATACCAGAGATTCATATTTGGGATTCTATTTTAAAAGTCTGGTCCTATGTAGAGAATGGACTTGAGGACACAGGGAGGGGGAAGGGTAAGCTGGGACGAAGTGAGAGAGTGGCATGGACATGTGTACACTACCAAATGTAAAACAGATAGATAGTGGAAAGCAGCCACATAGCACAGGGAGATCAGCTCGGTGCTTTGTGACCACCTAGAGGGGTGGGGTAGGGAGGGTGGGAGGGAGACGCAAGAGTGAGGAGATATGGTGATGTATGTATATGTATAGCTGATTCACTTTGTTATACAGCAGAAACTAACACACCATTGTAAAGCAATTATACTCCAATAAAGATGTTAAAAATAAATAAATAAATAAAAATAAAATTGAAAAAAACAAAAGCCTGGTCCTTGGGCTGGTGCAGTGGTTAAGAATCCGTCTGCCAATGCAGGGGACATGGGTTCAATCCCTGGTGCGGGAAGATCCCACATGCCACGGAGCAACTGAGCCTGTGCGCCACAACAACTGAGCCTGTGCTCTAGATCCCACAAGCCACAACTACTGAACCCACGTGCCACAACTACTGAACCCACGTGCCACAACTACTGAAGCCCATGCGCCTAGAGCCCATGCTCCACAACAAGAGAAGCCCCTGCAATGAAAAGCCCGTGCACCACAATGAAGAGTAGCCCCCACTTGCTGCAGCTAGAGAAAGCCCGCGCACAGCAATGAAGACCCAACGCAGCCAAAAAAAAAAAAAGTCTGGTCCTTTGGACTTCTAACATTCTTGTAGTTAATGTTGCTAGTATAACAACATTAAAATATATGATAAGTATTTGTAAAATGCTTTTATTATTATGGGATATGTAATATATATGGAACAGTTTATATTGATAGATTAAATTTGCTTTTCCTTCCTATTCTTTTAAAAAAATTATCACTGACCTTTTCTTCCCACTTAAGAGTCACTTTAAAAAATATATTTATTTATTTATTTATTTGGCTGCACCGGGTAAGACCGGTTGGGGCATGCAAGATCTTTAGTTGCAGCATGTGGGATCTAGTTCCCTGACCAGGGATCGAACCCGGGCCCCCTGCATTGGGAGCCCGGAGTCTTAGTCACTGGACCACCAGGGAAGTCCCAAGAGTCACTTTGTGAAACAGCTCAACCCAAGTCCTTTCTGGCGTGCTGACAGCAGTGGGCATGAACCTCAGATCCCACTTGTAAGACCTCAGAAAACTGCTTAGGAAATGGATTTCTCCTTCAGGTGTCTGTGGCCTAGGGTAGCCTGGGGAGTACATTTGAATGCGTGTGACCTTTGTAACTGTTCCTAGAATGGCTCAGAGCAGCTGGCCCCATCTTGTTTTGGGTGCAGGAGTCCCCCCGGCCCCCCACCCCTTCTCGGGCAGCAGGAGAAGTGCTACACATGCCCCACTTCCCACACAGTGTGGTCATGGGCACAGCTCTGGGGGCTGCTTCTTTTTCTTTTTTGGCTTCTGTGGGTCTACTGAGTTTCATGTTCTACTGGTCATCAGGAAAATGATCTCTTTCTTTTTAATTTCAGCAAGGGGAGAGGCGAAGCATAGAGAGCTGCAGATCAGACCCTCCTGAACCCCCCGGAGCAAGTGAGACCCCTGGAGAATGCTGGCTTCCAGGCGGCTGAAGGGGTCCTTCCTCTGAGGTGGGTAGGCCGGTGTCCGTGGGACAGCTTCCTCGCTCCTGGGCCCGCCATGGCCTCCACTCTCTGGCTAGACGGCTGATGTGACCGGTGCCCCAAGCGTGCACACTGCTGGACTGGGTGCCGTCCCAGCTACCACCTGCTCTCAGAGGCTGGGAGCAGGGCAGGTTGGTGTCCGATGCTACCAGAAACCAGACAGGCAGAGTGATGGCCTCCTGCAAGCTGAGATGGAGGTGACCTGAGGCCTCCTGGATGTTCCTGGTGACGGGACAGCTGACAAGTTGGAACACAGGCCTGCCGGGGAGCAGTATGCAGGAAGCTGGCTTTCAGGCCACAAATGCTTTCACAGGTGAGAATCCGCCACTTAACTGAAAACTTTATTTCATCTCTTAGTCGATAGGTAATAAGATACCAAACAACTCTATGAAATGAATATATGTCTACATTTAGGAACTGAAGCCCACACAACGTCAAGGGGCTCAGGCTGCCGTGGTGACTGATTTTGGCAAAACTTTGGCATGTTCTCCTTTTCTGTAGAGAGGAATTTGAAAGAGCATCAGACATTTTACGATTCTGCTTTGTTGAGTTGTAGGGCGCACATAGTATCTGGCGAGCCACCGTTCCTTGAAGAAAATCCATCCCTTGCAGAGCGGTGTGTTGGGTTGTCTTTCTGTCCAGAGCTGGGAAGACTTGGAGGGAATAGTTATGGCTGATGAGTAACCTTTCCCTCCGCGTCGTTAGTTTTCTTCCTGAGACTCGCTCGTGTGCAGACGGTAGTGGGGTGGCGACTCTGAGCACTGACCTTCTCCTGTAAAGGACTCGTGGAGAAGCCCCGTGTCACTCTTCCACGTGGATGTTCTCCCCCCAGGTCTGATTTGCTCCCTTCACAGGGAACCACTCAGTCTGGCTGGTGCCCAGAGCCAGGGCTTGAGCCACGGAGCTTTTGAATTTGGATCCTGGTTCTTTGTCTGATTCACTTAACATCCCAGGAAGCCACTAATGCTTCTGGGCCTCTGCCTCCTTATTTATAGAATGTGGGCCGTGAAGTTGAAGGACCTCGTGGAATCCAGGGAAAACAATTTTATGTAAAAAGAGTTTTGTGTTTTTTTTTTTAAAGGAAGGATGATAGGAAAATTACAAGAAGTGCCTGTATTCTCTGGCCCTGTGAGTCCTAAAAGTTGGCAGGTTTTCCAGTCGTGTGTAGCGGGCAGCTTGGGTTGCTGGGGAGAGAGCGTGGGGCTCTTCCTCCCTCCGGCTGGAGCTCTGCTCCTGATAGTCACGTGTTGTTCCTGCTCCCCTGGCTGGTTTGACAGTGAATGTGGTCACGTGCAGCTCTCACAGGAGAATGAGGGGTGGAGGAGCCGGGCATGTGTAACAGGGGACCCCCCTCCTGGGGGCCAGTTGGGGAAGGTCCCCCAGAGTGGTCAGGGCCCAGGAAGACGAGTGAGATGGCTGTTTCAGAAGAGTACGTGGAGCCCAGCTCTCTAGGCCCTCCTCAGCTGGCCAGCCCAACCGGAAACCCCCCTCTCCGGTCCTCCCTAGGGGTCGTGCCTCAGCTGTCCATCCCAGGAGCTGCAGCCCTGGGACGCAGCTGCCGAGAGAGTTGCCTGTGAGGCCATGGAAGGCAGCTCGTAAAGCAGCTCCAAGAGGAAGAGGGAAGAAGAGAAGGAAGAGAGGGTGGGACAGAAAGAACCTGAGGAGGGGCACGCAGCTCACAGTCCAAAATGTAGACGAGCCTGTCCCCACACTCCTCAGCTGTGTTACTGCCCCCACAGGGGTGAAGAGCGTGCACTGCCTAGCTCCCGAGGCTCCCAGCTCACTGCCGGTTTCTCCTAGGTGGTCAGCTCTTCTGCCCCCTGGGAGGGGAAGCCCCCAGCCCGTCGGGGGGCCTTGGGATAGTAGGCGCTAAAGAATGGAAAGCAAGAATGGTTCAGCCTGGAGAACTGGGGGTAGTTAGGACAGTGCCTGCCCCGTTAGTTCAGGCCCAGGTAAGTGGTTGCAGTTGTGACTGTTCCTGCCCCAGTTGTGGGCCATGCACACTGCCCTCTGTCAGCTCTCCACACACTTGCCCTGAGCCACCCTCTTGGAGCTCCTCCCCAGCTCTTATTTTCTTATCTGCTTTTAACTCATAGTTTTCCCAAGAACTCTGTTTCTTTACAAATTTGGCCTTGTCCCAGCTGTGTCAGCCCACCTGAATAATAATCATACTACTGGCAATAGTGAAACGATAACTGTGGCCGACCTAATGTTCTAGCTGTGTTGCCCCGCCCTTCTTCACCGCAGCTCTGAGGCCGGTGTTGGTGTGCCGGTGTCACTGCGCAGGGGGCACACTCAGAGTAGCCAGGAGTTAGATTGAGCCGGTGGCCTTTCCAAACCTCCTAGTGGTATGTGCGACCCTGGCTGCACACGGGGGTCACCTGGGGAGCCTTACCACTGACTGGGTCTCATTCTCAGAGATGGGAAGCTAACTGGTCTCTGCTCACTTAGTCCTGCTACGTTAGGGCTGCATCCTAACAAGAGCTCAGGTGCTTGGGGCACAGGAAAGTCTGGGAAGCACCGGGAGCATCGTGGGGCAGGTGTCAGAGTTGAGGGGCAGGTTCCAGAGTCAGTTCTTGATAAAAGAAACCGACTTGTCCTTATTCCTTCAACAGGAATGATTGAATTAACTAATCGGCCCACCCTTCAGAAAGCTGTCGAGTGCTGACTGTTATTTATCAGAGCTGGGTACACCGGGGCAGTGGTTTTAGCTTCCCAGTATCTCTAGGAAGTAACAAGTGATAAAAGGAAGGAGACCTAAGTGATGGCCTTCTCTCGGGGTGGGTCCCTGGGGACTCAGCTTACGGATTTGTTCTCTGTCTGCTCTTCGTCATTCTTTGTCCACATAGTTGGTAACAGTTACTTACGGTGGCGTAGGATGAAGGGGCTGAACCTGCATCCCTGCCCCGTGGGCGGGTTGAGCTGTGGTCTCAGATGGAGGTGAGCAGGGGGCTTCCCCTCCCCGCCTGATTTACTGTTCTTATGTTTTTTGACTTTAGTCTTTCTTATCCCAGGGCAACTGAAAACTATCATCTTAGCTTCTGGAATTGAAGATGCTAATGAAAAAAGTCTTGCCTTACGTATCTTAAATGATAAAGGGGTTAAGGCATTTTTCCTTGGCTTAAATCTTGTTTTTGCTAGACAAAAGTCACTATACAGTTAACCATACCTCCACTGAAAAAAATTTATCAGTTTGTATTTTATGTTCTGATTCTCTTGGAAGTAGGGGTGAGAGGGGCTCCAGATTTCTTAGGATGTAAGGAAGGGCTTAGCGGCTGCAGTCTGGCTGGGAGGGAGCCTGGGAGGCCTGTGTGAAGCTGTGTTTGCATGGCAAGTCCATGCTTGTTTGGAGCGTGTGAAATTACCTTGAAGGTGGTAGAAGCTGGGAAGTCCCCTCCCCCATGCACTGCTGGCTGCCTGCCTGCCCACGTGGTTAGAAGTCCCCTCTATGTCTTGCTTCCTGTGTGCATGCAGGTGTACCCACATGGATACGTACTGTAAAGTCAGCTTTCTAATTATGATTTTCTTTGGCTAATCCTTGCATACAGGAATTTATACATTGTTTTAAGTTTTCTCAGCACATGTAATTTAGAAATTATTTTAATCACTTAGATACTATTCTTTTTAACAAACTCAAGTTTTTCCTTTTACAAGTAATGCCTGCTCATTGTAAGAAAATTTGGAAAGCACAGAAAAGTTGAATGAAGACAAATACTTGGCCACACACAGTCCTGCCGTATGAAGCTTTCCCATTGTTAACATTCTGGCTTGTGTCCTTTCAGTCTTTCCTGTGCAAGTTTCTTCTTACAGAACTGTGTTCATAATATATATTCAATTTTATAATCTGCTCAATCCCTTTTAACTTTACATTATGAGCATTTTCATTATAAGTTTGATTTTAAATTGTTGCATAATATTCTTTTATGTAAGTGTACTTGAGTTTCAAAATTGTGCTCTTATTGTTGGATATTGCAGTTTTGGACAGCTTTTATCCTTATAAATAATGCTTTGGTGAACACCTTTGTGCAAAAAGCTCTTCTGTATATTGGGCTATTTCCTTTGGATAAACTCCCAGAAAAAGAATTATTGGGTCAAAGATGTGAACTTTATTAAGGTGTGTGATTGAATTTCTGAAGGGATTGGTTGGTCCCAGCTTCTGAGGCTGGCTGAGCTCAGTCCCCAGGTGCCCGTCCACAGCGGCTGCAGCCTGTCCTGAGAGTCACACATGTTGGTGACTCTGTAGCATGCCCCCCCCAGGAGGGTCTCCTGAGTATGGCAAGGCCCAACGACAGTGCTGCTATTTCATTCAGGCAGGTGACCTGGGGTCTCTGCTTTGGTTCCTCCCACTGAGCTTTGGTTCACGCAGGCAGTGATGTAAGTGGATAGACTCCTGTGACATCAAACCTGCAGCGCCTCTGGGCAGAGAGAAATGGAAATCCTTCCAGCGGGGTACAGCCAGCCCTCTGCTGAAGCGTCCCAGCCGTGGGAGATTTCCTCTGATGTTCACTGTACTCTGGTGAGTGGAAAGCATCCTGCCTGGGTTGTCACCTAAAGCTGATGCGGGTTTGAGACCCTGCTCCTCCCTGCCCCCAGGGCCGCCCTTAGATGCTCAGTTAACCTTCTGAGGCTCTGAATCTTTCCATTCAATGCAGAAAGACATTCAACCTTGGATAACTGGGTAGATGAACCAGATTTCTGCAGAGTTTACAAGTCTTTCTTGTGAAAAGGATAACCAGACCTAGTTGTTAAATAAATTAAGGTTATTTTACTCATAAAGGAGAAAGATGAGAGTGGATATAAGTCTTCAGGCATCTGAAAGAGAGCCATTCTAGGATGCTGCTGACCAGGTTTTCTTAGCCTAATGAGCAGAATGCAAGAAGCACTTGAACTGAGCTGCTGGGATGCCTGTCCGCACCCCCACACAGTGGGATTTTTCTCACACCAGCAGGAGCGCGGGACCCTGCTGGTGGCCTGAACAGGTCTGTACTGTTCCAGGCATGGAGCAGCCCTGAGGGATCCTGACCACCCGCTTCCCATCACCCTGACCTTCAGCTCATTACTCAGCCCTTCAAGGCTGCCGGGTTGGTTATTAGCCCATGCTTTCCAAAGCTGCCTGGAGGATGCTAGTTTTAGGAGATAGACAGCTATTTTTCAATAAAAGGGGTTGATGGATTGATGGCCAAATTCTAGAAGAAAAATTGGTTTCTTTACTGTATAACTTTTTTCAGTTCTTTATTAGGAAAGAGACTACAGTATGAAAGTATGAAGGTTCCAAATGGGCAGCCAGTGGGCAATATTTCCCAAGTGACAAGACCTTGAAGGCTTTTTAGAAAGAAAACCATGGAGGGACAGCTCCCCACAGCATGTGCTTCTCTTTGTGTCTGTAGTTCAGGCGACCCTGTCCTGCTGGTTCTGGGCCGTAGGGGGGCTGCTTTTACCCAGGCCCGTTCAGGGAGCTCTTGCCAGACGTGTGTAGGTGCTGCCAGTAGGACCCAGGCAGCTTTACTGTCTCCATTCTCCCCTGTCTGAGTTCCGCCTGTATTCTTGAAAGTGCAGCTTTAATTATACCTGCTCTTGCCCCCAAACTTTCCGTGGCTTCTTCTTGCTTCCTAAAGAGTCTAGACTCCTCAGCCCGTAGTTCAAGGCCCCCTGGTGATGTCTTTCTTCGTTCTCTTGCTGTGACTGAAGTTCTGGACAAAGTGGACCCCTTGTCCATCCGCAGCTGGTTTCTGCATTTTGAAATACCTTGATACTGTTAGTGATGCTTTCTCATCCCCCTAATGAAATCGGAGGGAAGGGGGCAGGGCACAACCTCTAAAAGAATGACATAGCCCTTGAGGGTGTGACATAAACTGGTTAGAACCAATTAGGTCCAACTTGTAGTAGACCTTGAACTCACTGTAATACATCAGCTGCATGACACACCCACCAGTGCCTTGACAGTTCTGAGGCCAACCAGAAAAGGCCAAAAAGTGGGTGGTGGCCCAATTCCTGGAAATCCCCGTCCCTTCCCCAAAATAGTTGGAAGAATCCTCCCACTCGTTAGCCTATGAAATAACCCAGCCTGTAAAAAGTAACCACCCCTTGGGCTTCCCTGGTGGCGCAGTGGTTGAGAGTCCGCCTGCCGATGCAGGGGACATGGGTTCGTGCCCCGGTCCGGGAGGATCCCACATGCCGCAGAGCAGCTGGGCCCGTGAGCTATGGCCGCTGGGCCTGTGCATCCGGAGCCTGTGCTCCGCAACGGGAGAGGCCACAACAATGAGAGGCCCGCGTACTGAAAAAAAAAAAAAAAACCCCCAAAACCCTCCAAAACCCAAAACTAACCACCCCATGTTTTGGGATTTCTCGCCTTCTGAGATGGCCTACACTCTGTCTGTGGGGTATGTTTCTCCCAGGGCTGCTCTCACTTTCTAAGATGACTCCATACCCTAGGGCTGCTCTCACCTTTTGAGACAGACCACCTGTCTGTGGAAAGTGTTTCTCTCTAAATAAATCCACTTCTTACCTATCACTTTGCCTCTTGCTGAATTCTTTCTGTGATGAGACATAAAGAACCTGAGCTTCATTAAGTCCTGAGACCAGGTGTATGATCTCAATTAAAAGACAGTGGGTTCAAGTCCCAATCTGGGTTGTGCAGTTCACTTAGACTCTGTCCTTCTGCCATCTTCCTCTCTGTCTCCAAGGTCTGTCTCAGGTCCATGGAATCTTTTGTGATGTGCATGGGAGAAGCCCAGGTGATCTTCTTCATTGTGGTTTAATAGATGTAAAAAGATAGATGACAATGGCATTCTGTAAAATCTCACATGCTCTGGCTTGAAGGAAGTGAGTTTACTGAGAGATGTCAGAGCACACTGGTGCGTGCCTGGTCTTAGGTCACCCCGTATAGGCTGGCATCTGGTCCTCGGTTACAAACCTGCCCCTTCCTTAATAACGTTGTTTCTTTGTGTAAATAACATAATTTACAGTCCCAAACGCAGCCCTACTGTCTTCCCTGTAAATCATTCACCACTGTTCCCAGGGTTTTCCTGCTGTGACAAGTGTGATTATCTTCTTTTCTAGAGGCATTATGGTATTACGGTAGCCTAATGTCTGAGGAGAGTGTGCATACCCGTTTTAAATAAGGATAGGAAGAAATTGCAATGTTGCCTGAAATTGTATTCATTTTAAGGTTACTTAAATATGTACAACATAAAGATAATTATAAACTCCTTATTTTTATAGCTCTTAAATAGCTATAACATTAAAATAAATATTATAAGGATTACAAGGTCAAAAACATTCAAATTATTATTTAGTCTGACAGATGTTTTTGTTTTGCTGAAACCTTCCATTTTCTAGTTCTTTTTATTTATAACAGTAAATCCTAAAGGGCAACTCTAATCTAGCAACTCCTTGCTAGATTTTAGGATATATACACAAAAGTCAGGGCTTTTTACTATCAGTTAAGTTAATCAGTGTTGGTTTAAGATGAATTCCTTGTCGTTGGATATCCAGAGTCAAAAATGACCTACAAATTTCACTGGGTTCTTGGAAAAATGTTGGCTTTTGTCCATCATATTTCTGAAACTTGGATGTCAAAGTTACCCCTGAAGGGAGCCATTTAGCTTGGGAGAAGTCAGAGACGTGTGCAGAAGGCAAGCGACTGCTTCACCGTGTGGCCTCCTGAATTTTTTTCTTGGGTCCTAGACTCTAGCTTTGTTGGTGCGCAGGTGTTTCTAGAGTCTTCACGTGGACTCTCCCGTGCTTACTGTTGCAGGACGAGCTCCGAGGCCAGAGAGGGCCTGGCTTCCAGCAGGAAGGTCCTGGGTAGTCCTCCCCCCAGTTCCTGCTCTATGACCTTGACAAAGTGGCTGACCTCTCAGAGGTTCACTTTTTACAACAGCCAAGTGGAAATAATAATAAGTACGAAGTAATGTTTTGAGAAGGATTGAATGAAGTGGCATGCAAAGTATCAAACATAGAGCCTGGCATATAGTTGTTGCTCAGTAAATGTTCTTTTTCTCCCCTCACCACCTTCAAGAGGTTAGTTACACATAAAGACCTTAGAAAAACTGGGGGCTCATTGAGCCAATGTTTGGTGGGAGCTCACGCCATACCTGTGGGGGGTTCACGACCGGCGCTCGGACGCCTCTCCCTGAGGTGCCCGCTCTGATGGCATCCTGAGCTATACCGTTACCTGGTGCAGTGCAGTCGTGTCACGTGCTATCCTGGAGCTGGGAGCGTGGTCCAGAGGGCTGAGGAGTTTGCTCAGACCCCAGCCTCTGCTCCTGGAAATCTCCAGCGCATGGCTTCCTCTCTCATTCACTTATATTCCATGTGGTAGGGTTTCTGCCTTCACACTCGGGACCCTCGACCTGCCTGTGCTCAGAGATGGCCATTGGAGGATGGTTTCTCCTCCAGAGGCCTTGGGGGCAGTGACCCTATACAGGTGTCACACAGGCTGAGGGTGTCATGTGCCTCGTTGGGCCTAAGATGGGGTCACAGATCTCATCTGCTACTTTTTGGGACACCATATTCAAACGTGAAAACCCAGAAACGGGATGCAGAAATAAACACGTTTACCGTCTGGGTGGATGTTTTGTGGTTCCATTTTAAAATTTGAACCAACAGCAATGAATCTGGTAACAGAGAATAATCACTTTGGTATTATTCTAGAATGTTTCCAGAATAGCGTAAGGAAGGCACCTCTTGGCTCCAGATGCAGGAGGGCAGTGGATGGTCCACACCTGCTGGCAGTGTTTGGGCTCAGGCTCCTTCTGCCAGGAGTAAGACGGAAAACTGTCTAAACTTGTTTTCCTTGCCCTTTTGGAATTATGCTCTCATTGAGCTCAGATGTCATATTTCACAGGGCTGATGAGAGTGAACATTAATTGTCACGCCAGGTGCTTTCACACACGTGGTCTCATTCACCTCCCTTGTGACAGCCCTGGGAGGTGTGCATAGCGACCCAGGTTTATCAATGAGGGAGCAGCACAGCCTGAAGCAGGCCTGCTTGAGGCCATGTGGACCAGCGGCCGCAGCTCTGCCCGCGATGGAGCTGGATCCCGGTGTCTCCCACCTGCTGCCTCAGCTCCCCCGAGACTTGGGTCCTTCAGAATCCAGTGCAGAGTGGGGTGGTGTGGGGAGAGACAGGTGGTGACGCCCCACGCTGAGCTCGCTGGTGAAGCACTTGTCAGTGTTGTCTGTGTTCCATCTTGGAAAACACAGCCGCTTTGTGGCTGCCTCCTGATGTGGTCTTGCCAGGCCATGTCCTCCTGCTCCTGCAGTGCTGAGGGGTGGGAGCAAGTGTGGACCAGGGTGGTGGTGACTGCCCAGCCTGTGAACGTGCTTAGTCCACAGGGTGGTATATTCCTGAAAGTGGTGAAAATGGTACATTTTGTATTATGCATATCTTGCTACAATAAAAACAAAAAGTTATGAAAAAAGAATCAGTTCTGGCTAGTGCTGCCCCTGTCCTGGTGACTGAGGTGCTGGGACCCATAGGCAGACGGGGTGAGGGGCTTAGGTATGGATGCATTTGACGGGCAGCTTTGTCTCTCTTAAATCCATCCAAAGTGGCTGATGGCCCCACAAAGGAGCGACTCTCCTCTGGCTCTGAGTATTGAGGAGTAGTGTCTCTCCTCTGGGCTCTCCTGGCCTGTCTTCACTCTGCCTCGTCAGCAACAGCCATGTGTGAAGATGGCTTTCTCAGAAATAAAGGTTTCTAGTCAGTGAAGCATTTGTAACTGGGAGGTCAACTCTCAGCAACGAGATACAGTGGGAGTGGTGCTGACCCACCATCGCAGCATCCGGGCCCCAGACCAGCTGTGGCGGTGAGAGTGGGGTCCACCCCTGTACCTCAGGGGTTTGTCAAAGTTCCCAGCAGAATGCCTTGCTTAAGCACATGTGTGTGCAAGTAAATGTTAGTTGGAATTAAAGTTTGTTTTTTTTTAACGTTAAGAATTATAAGCCAGGGCTTCCCTGGTGGCGCAGTGGTTGAGGGTCTGCCTGCCGATGCAGGGGACACGGGTTCATGCCCCGGTCCGGGAAGATCCCACATGCCGCGGAGCGGCTGGACCCGTGAGCCATGGCCGCTGAGCCTGCGCATCCGGAGCCTGTGCTCTGCAACGGCAGAGGCCACAACAGTGAGAGGCCGGCGTACAGCAAAAAAAAAAAAAAAAGAATTATAAGCCAAACTATCCACTAGGTAAGTATGATGTTCCACTTTGACTGAACTGCTGAATTGGGTGCCTGGTCATGAGTAAGGGGAGAGGCAGCCGAGGGGAAGTGCCAAGGAGTTCATCACGAACCACAGAAACTGCTCAGTTTGTTTTTGCTTCATCAGCAGAGGCCTTGGTCTTGCTTCAGTGCCTAGTGCCACTGTTTGCTTGTTGCCGGCCTCTGTTGATCAGCTGTGCTTGGCCAGAGACGGAGGAGCAGTGAGGAGAGAGAACCAGCACAGTGGACAGAACAACTGCAACCTGAAGCAGAAGGTTCCGGGTGCGAGGCAATGCCCTGATGCGGCTCTGCGGGCTCCTGGGGGCTCAGGGAGGAGGAGGGGAGCCCGGAGCCCTGAGAGGGAGATGCAGGCAGGAGCAGGGCAGGCACGTGGAGGCGGGCTCGGGGTTCATTCAGAGGCGAGTGAAGAGCCTTTGAAGATGTCAGGTGCAGTGACTGTCTCAGAGCTGCCGTGGCAGCCACATCCCCAGAGGGCACAGGGATGGAGCCCGGGCAGGAGGGAGGAGTTGCTGCTCAGCTCGGGGGCATGTTTCTGTTCCCATTCACCTCTCCTCCACGTTCCTAGGCAAGGCTCAAAGCTGTGTCTCTCCATCTCAAAGGCACACACTTCTGAGTGTAAAGAACCTGTTTTCCCTCTTGCTCAGAGCCAGAGCATGACTAAGATTGGTGAAGATCTGTCAGCATTCAGAGAGTGGTCAGGATGAAAAACAGTTAAGATACGTACATCATAAATATAATTTTCACCCCGAAGTAGAATAACCTGCAAATAATAAGTTGTATAAGTTTAGCTAATAGAATGGAACGCATTGTCTTAAAAGCACCTTTTATCTGGTTGTTCAGGTGGCTGTGAGATGGCGGACAACTCTGGGCGCTTCACTCAGCTCAGTGTTTTGGAAGAAGGAAGTGGGACGGTCAAAACCAAGTTGGAATTAATGTTCCTTTTTTTTTTTTTTTTCCTGCGGTACGCAGGCCTCTTACTGCTGTAGTCTCTCCCGTTGCGGAGCACAGGCTCTGGACACGCAGGCTCAGCGGCCATGGGCCACGGGCCCAGCCGCTCCGCGGCACGTGGGATCCTCCCGGACCGGGGCACGAACCCGTGTCCCCTGCATTGGCAGGCGGACTCCCAACCACTGCGCCACCAGGGAAGCCCAATGTTCCTATTTTTTATTGGTAGACTTTGTGTATCTTCCTTAAAAAGACAATTGCTCAACGAAGTTATCAAAATATTAGAGGCTCTCGGTGGAGAGAGGACTTTCATATTGAAGAGTATGTGTGTGGCCTCAGCTCATCCACGTTAAACGCCACTGGGAACGGTGGCTGCACGTAGGTAGCCTGGTGAGGAGGGGTGACCAGGCTCCCCTCTGCTGCAGGGGTGTGCAGGTGTGTAGGGTGTGAGAGAGGTTGAAGAGGGAGACTGCTCCCGTCCCCATCACCCTGTCTAGGCTGCGAGGCTTAGCTGGTAGGGTCAGCTGCACAGCATCAGGGCATCAGGGAACAGAGTTAAAGGTAGGCCTTGACCTAGTGAGGGAGTGGGTGGGGTAGGGGGATCCCGGGAGGAGCAGAGTTTGCAGGGAGGTAGGCTGTGAGCAGGGCCAGACCTTGCTGGCGCTGGGAAGAAGGGGCGTGAGCGAGAGACGACCAACTCTGAGGCAGGCGCTCATGCGCAGAGACTGCCTGGAGACGGCTACGAGGGAGAGGACGTGCCAAGGCTGGGGCGAGATGTCCAGCTGAGCTGCCTGGAGGACAGATGGGGGTCTCCTGAGCCAGGTGGGATGGGGAAGACAAAGTGTGGCAGGGACGCCTCGTATAGTCACGGTTGAATTGAGTCGAGGTACTTCGGGACGTGTTGGTGGAAACGTTGGGTGTGTGGTGGGGTGTGAACCTGCCTGTCCAGTTGTTATCAAGGCCGGGCGTGGGGTTTGGGATGGGCAGTGTGTGGCTGAGCACTGTGTGCACCGCAGAGGCCTGCTCCGCCCCCCACCCCCCACCGCCTCGATGTCTCCCGCAGGTGAGCCTGGGGCTGCCCTCCAGCCGATGCCCATGCTGACCAGCCAGCCGTTTTCGCAGAGGTGAGGCCAGCGCTTTACCAATGACTGCAGGTAGCGGCTGGAGCTACAGAATAGGAGGAAAACATTTACAATGCACACTGAATACATCAAATAAGGAGATCTACAGACTTAGGCAGAAAAGCAGGTTACACACTTCACAGGTGACCCTCTCACGGGCACAGCCTCCTCCTGCTGCCTCCTGTGTGGACGCAGCTCTGTCTCTACCTCTTCAGAGAGATGTCTGAGGCCTTCCCTGTAAAATGCCTTCCTCCCTTCCAGGAGACCCCGCTTCCTGCTTCCGTCACCCTGGGATCCACCCCCCTCATCATGGAGCAGGACCCACGAACTCCACCGTCAAGTGGAGCCTTGCTGCCAGGTCCCTGTGGGTGGTGCCCCAGAGCATGTTCCCCCGTGGTCTCGGGGCCATGGGAGCTGACGCTGCGTCCCCATTTCTCCCGAGTCCTCGGCTCTCCTTGCAGCCATGTGCACATGTGCGCACACTGAACGTCTCCCGAGGACCCTGCATTTACCGCCCAGAGACCGTCAAGCCCATGGGCTCTGTTGCTGCCCATCATCACACACATGCTTCCAGACCTCGCCCAGAGCCCACTGGCATCTGAGAGGTGGAGCCTGCGCTGGGCCTTTCTGAAAGAGACGTCCACTCCATGGGCCTCATCTTGGATAACACGCTTCATAAGCTTCATCTTATTTCTAGTACTTCTGCATGGAAGCAACAGGGTACTTTTCATCGGGTAATCAGTGAGGGCAAGAGGGGATGAAGTTACAGAGCGATGGCTCAGAGCCAAGGAGAGAGGGGCTGGGGTGGAATGTGCCCCATGGAGGGTTCAGCAGGGCATGGGCCGTTCAGGGCAGCTGCCAGGATGCGGCCCAAGGGGACTGGGTGGATGTGGGGCTGGGCACTGAAGAAGCAGAGTCAGGGAGTGTGCACAATGCTGTCTCTTGAAGTTCAAAGCCGCAGGAAGGGCTGAGGGGGAGGGCTGGGTGAAGGAGGTACGGGGACCAGGCTGCCAGAAAGCACATGTTAGATTCAGACACACGGGGTCGTGGGTGCCCTCAGAGCAATTGGCGGCCAGATCGTTGCCTCTTCCCACCTTCGCAGAGGAGGCTCCACAGGGGAGCAGCATGGCTGTGAGGTGGAAATGAAGCCCCTCCCTAGGCCGGAGGGAGAGAAAAGACCAGATTCTGGGAGGGACTGAGACCCTCCTTCCCAGCGTTCACCTCACGTCCGGGAGCTCGTTGGCAGACAGGCAGGCCGTCTGGCCTGGAGCAGGAAAAGGAATTCCGTATCGGTGCCCCGTGTGTTATTCCAGCCCAGGCAATCCTTGGCTGCCTTTGAAGTTAGCAGAGAGTAGCCTTTGTTTCTGGGGCCCCCCATTCAACCCCTACAGCTGCCACAGCCTCCTCACTCTCTTAGGAAAGGTCCAACCAACCGGACCTGACCGGACTCCTCAGGTCCATGCCTTGGTTCTGAATAGCTAAGGAGAGGTTCCGTGTGTGGCCACGTGTGCTGGAGACAACCCACCAACCCCTCTGGGTCTGGAGAGAGAGGTCCTGGGCCAGCTCTGCCCTTGCACCACCTCCTCACTGCCCCCCCCCCCCGCCCACTTCTCAGCCCCCAGTGACTCCAGCTGTGGTGGACAGAACCACTGTAGAGCCGATTCATGGGAATTCAGCAACATGACAACATGAGGCTGGCAGTCAGGCAGTGTGGGGTAGGGGGAGTTGTTTTTTCTTTGTTTAGTGTATTTTTTCCTGAAAGATTTGCATTATACTGGAAATATTTTCAAATAGTGTTTATGGAAAGAAGGGCATGTGTGTATGTTGTCCAGTCAGTTGTTAGAATGTGTCGACTTCTGTCTCTTTCCCAGCACCCATTCCTCATGGGCGCTGTCCTTCTGGCCCTCTGCCTGGTTCTAGGGAGCTGTCAGCCACGGGCCCCAGAGACCAGCTACGCCAGAGAGGTCAAGAGCACAGACATGCAGGCCGGGAAGGCAGTTAGAACCAGACCATCTGATGGCAGCTCCTGCTGTACAGATCACCTCAGTGCCCGTGCCTGGCTCTTCAGCCACCAGACCATAAATCCACCTGGCCAGCTTGCTTGTTCTTTCTTTTTTTCTCTTTCCTTTCTTCTGTCCTTTAGTTAGCAACTGAATTTGTTGTAGCTTGTACAACTGAATTTGTTGTATTGCTTGTAGCTAAGGAATACTGATATCTGTATTATTAAGCTTCTTGTAATATTTTTCCTCATAATATTTTGAAAGTTTATGTACAGTTGGCTCCTTGTCCATGGCCTCTGGGTACTGAATCAAAAGATGCAGACTCCTGACTGTGGGACTTGAGCATCTGCAGGTTTTGGTGTCTGCTGGGGTCCTGGAACCAGTCCCACGAGGATATGGAGGGGCGACTGTATGTAGATCATTTAGCTACAAAGAGGACAGTGGGCTTAGCTTGGTGAACAGAAAAGCATTACTGTGTTTGCCAGAAGTAATGGTGAGAGGATAGTACATAGGGTTTTGTTCCTGTTGTTTTATACCAGAAACTGTCTCTTCCAGCACCAACCCCAAACCTAACCTAACCCTGATAAAATCTCTCCATTGGTATAACATTTTGGACTCTGAAATGAGGGAATTTAAGAAAAGACAAAGATTGATAAACAGTGAAAGGAATAGTTAGAGAGGAAAGAAGAGAGTGAAAATGAGAAGGAAAGTATGAATCAGTTATGTCGAGGGCAGACTGCACCCACTAGAAGCGCGTGTCTGGTAAGGCTGTGTTAGCTCGGCCAAGGGGGACCGGCCCCTTTTCACCACAAGCCTGTAGTGGGAAATGGTATAAAATGTGTAGACAGTATATATATTAACTCTCTCTCCTCACTCTATGCATCCACATACAAACACACACACGCCATATATATAATGTCTGGAAAGTCAGTTAACACATAACTGTCTTTATCCATTCATCCTTCAGTGGACACTTAGGTTGTCTCCATGCCTTGGCTATTGTAAATAATGCTGCAGTGAACATTGGGGTGCGTGTATCTTTTCAAATTAGTGTTTTCACTTTCTCTGGATGAATACCCAGGAGTGGAATTGCCGGGCCATATGGTAGTTCTATTTTTAATTTTTTGAGGAAACTCCATACTGTTTTCCACAGTGGCTGCAGCAATTTACTTTACCACAGCAGTGCACAACTGCTCCCTTTCTCCACATCCTCGCGAACACTTGTTATTTCTTTTTCATGATAGCCATTCTGACAGGTGTGAGGTGGTATCTCCTAGTTTTGGTTTGCATTTCCCTGATGATTAGTGATGTTGAGCATCTTTTCATGTGCCTGTTGACCATCTGTATGTCTTCTTTGGGGAAATGTCTATTCAGATCTGCCCATTAAAAAAAATTTGATTGTTCTGTTTCTGTTGAGTTGTATGAGTTCTTTATATAGTTTAGGTATTAGCCCCTTATCAGATAAATGACTTACAAGTATTTTCTCCCATTCCATAGGTTGCCTTTTCATTCTGTTGATGGTTTCCTTTGTTGTGCAGAAACTTTTTAGTTTGATGTAGTCCCACTTAATTTGTTTTTGCTTTTGCTGCTTTTGATTTTGGTGTCAGATTCAAAAAATCATTAACAAGACTGATGTTAAGGAGCTTACTGCCTATATTTTCTTCTAGGAGTTTCATGGTTTCAGGTCTTGCATTCAAGTCTTTAATCCATTTTGAATTGATTTTTATGTATGGTGTAAGGTAGTGGTCCAGTTTCATTCTTTTGCATGTGGATATCCGATTTTCCTAACATCATTTATTGAAGAGATTATCATTTCCGCATTGTATATTCTCAGTTCCTTTGTTGTAAATTAATTGATCATGTATGTGTAGGTTTATTTCTGGGCTCTCTGTTCTGTTCCATTGATCTGTGTGTCTGTTTTTATGTCAATAAATACCACATTGTCTTAAGTAAATCTTTGTAATATAGTTTGAAACCAGGGAGCATGATGCCTCCAGCTTTGTTCTTCTTAAGATTGCTTTGATTGTTTAGTGTTTCTTATCTGCCTATAAGATTGGTCATGCTAATTCTCACAAAACCAGGATGTAAAGCCCACCAGTGAGATGGTGGCTAGATTCTTGGCCGCCTTCTCAGGAGTCTCACTGGAAGAAGAAAGAGCTCTTTCTACCCACTCCCCAACCATAACATACACATATCTCATTTATGACCCTTTTCCACAAGGTATCTAAAACTTTGATATCTAAATCAGTGATATTCTAAGTAGTAGTCATCTTAAGTCATGCCGTGTATGTGTGCGTATTTTATTTTTCTTTAGAGAGAGTTAGGACAGTAGTGTGCTTAAACATACGTGACCTCTTTTCCAGACTACCTGGATTCAAATCCTGGCTCTGCCATAGCAGCCTGTGTGGCATGGGGTGAGTAACTTAACCTCTCTGTGCCTCACTTTCCTCACATATAACATGAGAATAATGATAATATTCATTATCATTGTTGTTTGGAAAATGCATGAGTTTATGCAGGTAAACACAGACATATGGTAAATATGTGATAAATAGTTACTGTTATCTCAAGGATGCTGCTGTTACTCAACACCTGACTGTACGGCAACAGGCAGTTGTTAGCTGTAGACTCATCTCATTTACACGACTTGGTCTCCAAATGAATTTTGCTGCCTCTGAAAACCTCAACCCACTGTCAGTGGAGTTTGCCTATGGGATCTGAGGACATTTCCAGAAGAGCTGTTCAAAAGGGTTTTGAATGATGGCGACGGTATTGAAATTTGTGGTGTGAATATACCATGTGAATATATGCCTTTCTAGTTCATTTGCTAAGCAAACCTCTGATCTTGGTTACTCCTTGTAAGTTGAACTTAATATTCTCACACAATTAATTGTCCTGAATGAGTTCTATGAAGATGGATTTCCCCCCACAGTGAGAACCTTTAGTACATATTTGTCATTTAAATACATTTTTGCTATAGTTTATAATAAGGCATAAATGTAATTTAAACATACATGCTGCTAAGCAGTTTAGATTCTATATCTTTCCTGTTACTATTCTTCCTGCTTGATGTGCAGAAGAACATTCCTGGGTTGGAGAGCCAGCCCATCAGCGCTAGTTCTCTCATTGATTTTTACTGAATTTCATGCAGGCACCAAGCTAGGCACTGGGACTATAATGGCGAAATGACTTACAAAACAGGACAACGTTTTATTTAATAAAAGCACCGCATAGTTTACTTGGACGCAGGCTTCTCCTGGGCAGCATGCCCATGTCATATACGTTTGTACAATTAAGTTATTCTTAACTGCGGAAAGAAAGAGAAAGAGAAGCATGCACGATCTGGTGATTTTATTTCTGCATTTTAAAAGAGCGCCATGAGGGTTTTTATGTACTTCCCTATGTCCCTTTAAGATCCTGGAGGCCTTTAGGAATTTCCTTTTGCAGCAGGAATTTGGGCTTGGGTCAAAGTCCAGAGGGGTGAATTTCGGGTTGCACCCCCAGGAAGCTGGTACTTGGTGTGGAGCCCAGACTTGCTGGCACCGGGCGAGTCCTTGTGTTTAAGTAGCATCGTTCACAGGTGAGCAGACAGGACTCTTAAGTGTTATAACAGGGAAGGAGACACTCCAAGACAAGAGTTTTTACGATGGGAGCCCATGGCTGGAAATGAACCAGGTGCTAAAAAACCCAGTTGTGTTCACCTGTATTTTTATAAGTTGATCAGGATTGAGACCGTGTGTGGGAGCAGATCTTTCTTCTCTCGTACGTTCTCTGAAAACGCTTTGACCAGGACAAAGCCCTACTTTGAGGGATGATGGAGGAATCAGCTGTGACTTACTTATGGGTCCACAGCATGAGGCTCACTCTTAGATTTATCTGTTTAACACATGTTTATTGAGCACTTGCTGTATATCAGGCACTGTAGTTGTACTGAGGATACAAGGGTGAACAAGACAGAGAAAGTCCCTGCATTCAAGGAATTTACCAGTTGACCAGGGAGACAGATAAATAAGCAAATCATGTGATTTCAGGTGGAAAATCAAGTGCGGAAGGAGATGAGAGATGGTGGGGAGCGACCATTATTGAAGGGGTGACCAGGGAAGGCCTCCCCAAGGAAAAGGGAGGGAAGGAGTTCTGGGCGGAGGGCTCGGGGCACTGTCCTCTTCAAATGCGGGTGAGAATCTGTGGATTTTGGCTAGCACTGTTTGCTATATGTTTAGTACATTTAAATTATGTCTCATTTTGAATCATTGCTGTTTAAATATTGTCCATCTCCCAAACACTGAGTTCACTAGAAGGACTTATATATTCGAAATCAGTTCTTGGCCTTCAGTCTCTATTTTCTGGCACTTTCCAAGCACACTGCTCAGGCAGTGTTGGTACAAGTGTGAGAGGAACAAGCGCAGGTCGAGGCTCGGCAGTGTCTCTTCAGTCCCTGAGACATGGGCGTTAAGACGCTCGTGAGGGCCGGGCAGAGGCCCAGGGGCAAGAGGGCCGGAAAGACACTTTGCTCAGGCCCAGAACCCCAACTTTGTCCCTCAGGGGCAGGGGCGTCATTTTGGACCAGATAGGTGGAGAACAGGATTTGTTTCCAACTCTAGTTCTCTTCCAAACCGGGCCCCTCAGCCAACACCAAGGCTGTCTCATTATGCCTCCTTGCAGATGCCACCCTGCTGGCAGGTAGCACCACCAGTTCACACTGGATGTGTTGCTCTTGGGCTGCTGGACTGACCTCACAGGCAGTTTCCAAGCGTAGTTTGTCCTTATCCAGGGAAACGACATCATAAAATAGTGATGGGAATCAGCACCAAGGGACTTTGCCAAATCCGTTTTTAATCTTGCCATACTTTGTCTCTTTTCAGTTAAAATGAGAACATCTGATGCACTTTTCATGATATTTTCAGGATTAAATACTGCCTTTTAAAGAGATATGAACCAAAAATATTCTTTGTCCTTCTCTTCCAGCTCTTCTCTCGAGGCTTTTGGCTCTTGGTTCCTTTTTGCCTTAACCATGTGAGTTTCTTTGTTTCTTTGAAGAAGTCGCTACAGCTTGTTGCCCTTTTTTCAAAAACAAAGCTGTAGCTCTGGTTACAGGACCTTGCTACTGTGGCCTGAATTTATGCTTTCATATAATCACCCATTTCCAGAAGCTCATGGCTTAGCAATAGTAGTTGCCCAATAGCTAAATCTTGAATTATAAGATTTTTATCTCTAGTAACCTGAACGATTTTAATAATCTAGATATGTTTCCAAAACAGTTTCTGGCATTGCAGGGATATTTTTTAATCAAAAAGACGTTTATGAAAAAATTTTTAAATCTCTTTGATTTTTAAGTGAAATACATTATAACTTTTGGAATGCCAAATCTGGGTGTATTTTTGTGATCAGGAGCCATAGAAATTCTCATTTATGTAAGTATTCCTGACACTTTGCAGACATTTTTATAGCTCCTATGTCAGTGCTCTTTATAGAGAGCAGTTAGTACATATAGTGAATGAATGAAACACCAGATACTTGTCATGATTGGGGAACTCTTGCATAGTTTGAATTCCTAACTGGTGATCCCAAAGCATGTCGATGAATGAATAGCATCAACCAGGCAGGGACTCTCTAATGGCTGCATCCCCATGCTTTCGTCAAGCACTTGGGCGAAGGTGATAAAAAACATGCTTATCAGATTTGCAGATGACAGGAGACTAAAAGGAATTGCTATCACTGGTGACAGAATTGAAATTTAGAAAAATAGCAATATTAAAATATGATGAACCAGTCCCAGAATAGCACATGGTTAAATAATAATGGTACATCCTTATGATGAAACTCCCTGCAGCTGTTACAAAGGATGTTTGAGCAGAGTATCTCATGTCCTGGAGAAACACTTATATTTTTAAGCAAAAAAAGTAGGTCATAAAGCAATATGAAGAGGATGATCCTTTTATTTTTTTATACTCAAGGAACAAAGACAGTATAGATGGATGTGCACCAAAACATTACTAGTGGCTACCTCTGAGCGATAGCATTAGATGTGAGGTTTACTTTCTTAGACTTACTTATCCATATCCTCCAAAATTTTTTTTAAGTAAAAATAAAAATGCTTTACAAAAATAATGAGCCAGTAATAACTGTTCCTTTGTGGTAAAAAAACAATCATTTGCATGTGTCTAGTATAGTTTAATATTATTGCTTTGTAATATTATTATTATTAAAAGAGTACGTCTGAGAACAGATACTAAAACCCTGGCTGTTTGCTTTGGGACCGGAGGACAGTGAGGGGTATGTTGGCAGTTCTTTCCTTACGTAGTTTTGTGAGCTTGGGTGAGTTACCTAACTTCTCTGGACCTCAGTTTCTCTGTGAAATCAGGCATTAATACGATGGTGAACTGTGTGATTTGTATGATTCTGTACCACTGTGTCCCGACCTTCTGCAGTTGTCTTTCATTGGGGGATATCTTCCTGCTGTGCAGAAACCTCACGGCTGTGTCTTTATAGGACCCGGAGTATAAGCAGCAGAGCTTAGATTCTTCCTCATAGGTTTTATTTCTACAAGAAAGGCATGGGGAGTATGTGGCCCTAAAGTGGGTTTTGCCTGTTGTGTGTAAGCCCAGGATGATGGGAGAGTGGCAGGGCCCGGGAGGAGGACGAGGACGTCCGGGTACAATAGACTGGCCAGCCTTGGTGCTGAATGCAGGCTGGTGGCCAGGGCTCGGGTTTTTGTTGGTAAAGGAAAGAACTCTTCTGTTTTCCGTGTGTACACACAACACTCACACTTCTGGCCACCACATGTGTGGGTGTTTCCCACACCAGGCAACTCTGCGACACAGCTGGCTGTCCTGCGACTTGTCAGTTCAGACCCTGTCTGCCCGGAGTGGCCTGGACCCCGCAGGTCCGGGGCTCGACCCCACAGCACTGCCCCCTTCAGACTCCAGTCGCAAGTCCGGGTTGTCACCTGTGCTTCTGACCAACTGGCTATAAATTGGAGGCTCCTATGGCCCCTCCTCAGATTCGATAAATTTGCTGGAACAGCTCAGAGAACTCTGGAAAACAGTTTACTTACTAGATTACTGATTTATTTTAAAGGATAAAACTCAGGGAAAAACGAGGGCAAGGTAGTATAAGGAAAGGGTGCGGAACTTTATGTCCTCTCCAGGCACCACCCTCCTTAAATCTCCCCCCTTCCCCCCACCCCCGTGTTCACCAACCCGGAAGCCCACCGACCCTGTCCTCAGGGGTTTTGTGGAGGCCTCATTACACTGGCAGGAATGGTGAGCTCACTGGCCATTCGCGACTGGCTCAGTCTGCAGCCCCTCTCCCTCCCCAGAGGCCTGGGGGTGGGGCTGAAAGTGCCAACCCTCTCTGATCACAGGTGGTCCCCCTGGCAACCAGCCCCATCCTTAGGGGCTTCCGAAAAGTCACCTCATTAACCAGGGCCTTTTTATGAATAACGAAGGATACCTTTACGGCTCTTATCACTTAGGAAATTCCAAGAGTTTTAGGAGCTCTGTGCCAGAAACTGTGACTAAGACCAAATATATATTTCTTATTATAAATCTCAAGGTCACTGTCCCAGCCCTCACCCCCATGGTTAGTGTGGTCTGGGAAATGACTTTTACTTCCCCTTCTAAGTATATTTTACTAAGAAGCCAGAGATTTCAAATTCTGTTATTTCTTGATCAATGTCCTATAGGGTTGAGAGGTGCCTTGGAGACTGGAATCCATTCTTGAACATTTTGGATGTGTGATTTTACATTGTGAATTGAACCCTCTAGTCAGAGGTGTGTTCTGTGTCTTAGGCAGCTTTGCTGTCACTTTGCTCCATATCTGCGCTGTTTGCTGTGCCCCCTAAAGCCGTGTCCAGATGTCTGAGGGCATGGGGTGCGGTGACCTGTGCCCTCGACCTGGGCTCAGCATTGGCACCCTCCCTGGCCTGGCTTGTTCATGAGAGCGTCCACTGTGCCAGGCATGGAGCTGGTCATGGTGTGAGTCAACGGACATGCTCACCTGTCAGAGCATGGTCCACGGGAACTGTTGTTTCACAAGATTTTCTCCCAAAAATCTACGTTTAGTTGTTATTTTAAATTTACGGGGCTTCCCTGGTGGCGCGGTGGTTAAGAATCTGCCTGCCAATGTAGGGGACACAGATTCGAGCCCTGGTCCAGGAAGATCCCACATGCCGCAGAGCAGCTAAGTCCGTGCGCCACAACTACTGAGCCTGCACTCTAGAGTCCGTGAGCCACAATTACTGAGCCCGCGTGCCACAACTACTGAAGCCCGTGTGCCTAGAGCCCATGCCCTGCAACAAAGACAAGTCACCGCAATGAGAAGCGTGTGCACTGCAGCGAAGAGTAGCCCCTGCTCGCTGCAACTAGAGAAAGCCTGCGCGCAGCAACGAAGACTGAACATAGCCAAAAATCAATGAATCAATTAATTAAAACAAAAAAAAATTTACGTTTAGATTATTTTAAAGTAATTATACAAATTCAGGAACTATTGAAATGTTCATTTCAGTTGTCTGTAATATTTTAGAAATGCATGCAAAGAACAGAAATCACTAATACATGGATTATAAAAGTAATGAAAGAAAAATGTAGTGTGAGAGAAACCTAGTGAAGACATACTTTTATTTGATATAAAAGTAGATGTGGGCTTCCCTGGTGGCACGGTGGTTGAGGGTCCACCTGCTGATGCAGGGGACACAGGTATGTTGGCAGTTCTTTCCTTACATAGTGCCCCAGTCCGGGAGGATCCCACATGCCACAGAGCGGCTGGGCCCGTGGGCCATGGCCACTGAGCCTGCGCGTCCGGAGCCTGTGCTCCACAGCGGGAGGGGCCACAACAGTGATACCACGACAACAACAACAAAAAAGTAGATGTGATGTAGCAGCCTTGTTCTTGAAGGATGGTACTGCCACTCCTGATGCAGAGGGAACCACTGGGGAAATTGCATGAATGTCTTAACTGTAGCTCCCAATTTGTTTTTTGAGGTGATGATAATGATAATAATATCAAATATGTTGTTATCTTCCATTTTATTGTACATGTGCCATGGGTCAGACACTGTACTGGGCACTGCATGTATAGTATTTTGTTTAATCTTCGCAGCAACCTTAATAAGTAGGTATTTCATTCACGAAAAAAACTGAGGCTTAAGGAGACAGTGCAGTGCAGCTTGTTGATGGCAGAGTTGGACTTTGTATGCAAACCCATAACCTTAACTAGTATATACGACGTTCTGAAAGAATGGAGGCTATAAACTCACAAGAGGGTGTCACCACCTCTTTAAAGACAACTCTGTCACAATAATTTGATCTCAGCCACAAGTCTTTTTCTCTATCTCATATGTCAGTACCATGGGCACAAAAGTTACTTTGAGTGAGAGAATGTTGGTGTGTGGGTTTGTAAGTGTTTCACCATTGATCTGTTTGGCCTTTGCCCACCTGGAAGGTGTGTTATGGTGCCAGGGTGGGCATGAGCACCCAGGTGCTCCTGGACCCTCTCCCGTTGACACTTCTTTTCTTTTCTCTAAAGCAGACGGTTTACTTCATTGTGAGAGATGATTCCTCCCTAAATCCTTTTCTTTGGACTGAGTGAAGGTTTTGTGATGATCCTTATGCAACTTTCAAAACACCAATTTCACGTGTCTTTATGGCAGCTGATAAAGTTGCCTCTGGTTGTACAGCATATTTCATGCTGTGGTCTGACTGGTACCCAGATAGACCCGCCTTCCTGACCACTGACACCTGGCGAGTCCCCAGCCTCCAGGTGACCTCGAGACCCCAGCTGGTGAGGATCGAGTGTCTTGACTGGGAAATGGTCCTGAGGTTTTGTGGTTTTCTGAAATGACAGTGGCCTGTAAACCCATATTTATTAAGAGGTGACACGAGCAATGCCAGCGGGACATTTTCTTTGTTACAGGGACGATGGAAGGTCTAGCATTGTGCAGAACCCAGACAGCATGGCATGTTGAGAGGACACTGTTGTCCGTCCCACCCACGTTGGGGAGCACATGGAGACCTTGCTTTCTGGGGAGTGTGCTTTCCTGTAGTGCTGGACCTGCCCACCCTGGAGGCCCAGACGTGCTCAGTTGTCCTGCTTCCCCGAAGGGGAAACTTGCGTGGGGCTGGGGCAGAGCCAGCCACAGAGCCGCCACTCTCCCCAGTGACTCTCGCCTGCCCCTGCTTGCCCTGGGACCTCAGGTGCGGTCCCCACGTGCACTGGCGAGGGGACGTGTGGGAGGTGGCTCACAGGGCCAAGTGCGTGTCCTCCAGGCCGTCAGTCTGTGAGGTGAGTTATGATTGTCAGGGTGCTAAGGATCAGGTGGTGCAGCGATTGAAGGTGGATTTGAGTCCTTGACCTTTGGAGCCCAGACACTGATTCAGCAATAACAGCAAGTGACTGTTTATTAATGGCAATTTCAGGCCAGGACTGTTGGCCTCTGCTCTTCCATGTGGCTCATAAATTTAACGTGGTCTGAAGCACAGCGGAGGATAATAAACAAAGCTCGTGGTGCTGTGGATTTTAAAGACTCTGACTGTTTTTCCTCTGAAGAGGTTGTTGGAGAATCTGAGAACAAGTGTGGGAGAGAGCTCTGTGGACGGCACCCAGGCTTGTTTTAAACGCATGTGTTACTGTGCATCACTGCTGTACATCACCTGCTTACCATGAAGGCCGACCTGAGTGTGGTTCCACAGCTGCTCTAGTTTCATTTTTATTAGAAACATACACGTAATCTAGCTTACAGGGAAATGCCATGGTCCCCCTCCTGGTAACAGTGGGTTTATTGAGGGTGGTGGGGTTGTCTTGGGTAGTTTTGACCCAGTTTCTGCAGCACTCCGGCAGTGCTGAGGCTTTGTGTTAACCCTGCGATGGGCTACACAGGTGTCTCCAGTCACCCTTTTCCATCCCTGGGAAGGGGCTGTGCCAGCGTCTCTGTCCACGGTCACCCTCCTTTGGTGTAACTGGCCAGTCAGAGGTCAGAGGGCCGCTCCCGGGCCAAATGACAGGAATGCAGCTGGCCACCAAACCATTTTTTCTACTTTGGCATGATGGCCTAAACATATTTCTTTATTTACAAATAATTTAATGATTTGAAATATTTCAAACCACACAAAATCATGCCCTCATTGCAGTTGCCTGGAGGTATCAGGACTCCTTTTAGCTCAATTCATTTATTGTAGGTAATTTTTTGTGTGTTTCTTTTTATCTACCTTCTTTACTGTACGTTTTACAACATGCCAAATCCTGATGCCACTGGCCTGGTCTGTGTTGCTCGACCACACTCACCCACTGAGGAGGAGAGGCCTCGGAGATGAGAGGCCTTTGCAGACCTCAGCTCACCTCTGTTTAAGCATCGGTAGTCCTGGAGTTCTGACTTCCCAGACGGTTAGGAGTCCTGTGTCCCCGCTGAGCCCTGGCACTCCTACTGGTCACCCGAGACCCTCACAGGTTTGTCCCACCCCGTCTGTAGCCTCTTCCCTGTGCGTCTCTCCTCCACCACCCAGCCCAGCCCTGGGGGTGCTTGTGGTGTGGGGGGCAGGCTCCATGGTACTCTCCATTCCTGGCCACTGAGTCTGTGCTAGGACTGCAACCCTGCCTGGACACTCGCCTCCAGGGGCCAGCTCGGTTCCATCTTTATTGGTTCCAGGCACCTGGTTCCAGTGACTCACAGGCCCTGTGCTCCATCTGACTTGCCACATGGGACATGGAGGCTCACGCCATGGGACCTGGCCTGAGACAGGCCTCTTCCAGATCATTCTTTCTGCCTGAAGGACCCTTAAAACCGTGTCTTCCATTGCTGCTCTGGATGTCTTCTCATATTTTCTCTGTCCCCAGCCTCATGTCTTATGGTTCTGGATCTTTCGTTGCAGGCCCTTGTCCCTGTGGAGAGCCCTCAGGGCTAATGTGGTCAGCTTTAGAATAAGCTGAACTCCTGCACATTGCATGTCGAGGCCCCTAAGCCACCTTTGGTGTGCCAGGTTCAGAGTTTAACAGCGGCTGATGAACACGCATTTTGAGCATGGTTTGCCAGCATCCCCTGCCAGACAGCAGTTTGGTTTCAGAAGCATCTATTCGTGGGCCAGAGATGGTGTGCAAGCCAGTCACACGTGACTCCCACCTCGGGGCTCTCAGTCCAGCCCTGCCGCCTTCAGACTCTGTATGGGTCTCAAGACCAGAAAATAGAAATTTTGTATAAATGAAAGCAAAGATTATTGAATTCAGTAGTGGCTTGATTGTATGACAGAAAACTTCCTCATGTACTTTTGTTGCCAACAGTATAAACTTGCAATAAATGTTTCAGGTGGAATGTGTTTTATTAGCTTCATAAATTATCTTAGGGCTTTATTTATAGAATCATTGTCTAAAGGGGTCCCTTAAAATTTTCAGTTATACTTTGCTGCACTTTATTGGGGAAATAGTATGCTATAGTGGTATTTGGGAATACACGTAAGTTGTGGGGCAAGGACCTCTGTATACAGACATGAGTAACATGGATATACGCTTTGATGTTCAGTCTTTGTGTCATTTTACCACGTTTGTGCATTATAATTGATGATCCAAGTAGAAAAGCAGTTAGCCTGGAGGTCATTGAAAAATCAAAGTTTTGGATCATGGTTTGGCCCAAACTTCATTTCAAGTATAATATTGTGTATCTGAGGGGTTTTCTAAGTTCTTTACATGAATTATATAATTTTATCCTTAAAACATCCCTGTGAGGTAGAGACTGTGGTCTGTATTGTCCAGGCATGCAGACTGTGACCTAGAGAGGTGACCCAGCTTGCCCAAGCTTGCACAGGTGAGAAAGGTCGCTCCGGGGTTTGAGCCTGGCAGTTTGGTTCAGTTTCACCGTGTTCAGCTCCTCCCTTCTTTGGGCCTGAAAGTCCTCATGTCTGAAGTGAGGGAGTTGGGTTGCACAACTTCAGGGGCTCCTTCCAGCCCTGCTGTTGTGGTTCTCAGGGGAGGACGGGCCATTCCTTTATTCATCAAATATTCATCATTATCGAAAAACACCTCAGCGCCCTGGTCCCATGGGGCTCTCACTGGTAGGGGAAGGGGAGAGCCACAGTTAGAAAGGGGCTTCTGGTTCTGATCTTCGGTGACCTCGGCATATGGCAGCTTGAAGCAGAGTTTCAATTCCTAGCCAGAGATTGAAGTCAGGCCGTGGCAGTGAGAGTGCTGAATCCTAGCCACTAGACCACCAGGGACAAGGCCCTGGCCCATCAGCTGAATAGAAATGAATTTCCACATAGAGGCAGAAACTACTGAAATAAGTAAAGTGTTTGTTAGGAGGAAAAAGAGTACATGTGGATAGACACATTGGGTGGGCTCAGAGAGAGAGTAGCGCCCTCATGGTGGTCTGAATCACTTATGTGTGGCATTTCTTCCGGGTTTCCTTTGGCCAGTGATCTTGCTTTGCCTGGTCCTGAGTCCGTATTTGGTTTATCTCAGGTTCTTCCCCTGTGTGCGCACATATGCACTTAAGTTACCTTCTAGTGTCTCTTGGCTCCTGGTTTGGACATGAAGTGCAGAGGAAGCGTGGATGCTAGTTTGTGTGATTACACAGCTCTGACCCCTCGGATTATCAAAGACAAATGGCCCTGCTGGTTCAGCCTGAAAGTTGTGGCGTGGGGCACATCCTGCTCTCTTGACACCCTTCTCTTTACCTGGTGTGTCTGTGTGGAAGGACAGATTTCAGGTGAAAGAAAGAAAACTGACCCCAAAGTGCATTTCTCTCTGCCCCGCCCCCCATGCTCTTGATTCAGTTAAGTCAAAGCAATTGTTAATTACCTGCTGTGCTAGAGGTGAGGGTACAATGATGTCATGTATTCTGGGCTCTGGAGGTCTTGCCGTGGGTGAGACAGACAAATAGAGAAATAATGACAGCCATGTGACAAACGCTGTACTGGATGGATGCGCAGGTTGCCATGGGTGCACAGAGGCAGCCGTGTTTAATTGTGGATGGGGTGGGGAGGTTGGGGAAGGTGTCACAGACACGCCCCCCCCCTTTTTTTTTGGCTGAAAGGTCGTCAGCATTTGTCAAGTGGGGGGAGTGAGTCACTCTAGGCAGGAGCAGTAGTGTGCACTAAGGCACTGTGACAGGAGCTGTATGTGCTGAAGATCGTCCTTGTGTTCTGGTGTGTCTGGCTTCCAGGGCATGTGTAGAGGAGCTGGAAAGTAAGGTTGGAAAGATGGTCAGGTCCATGTCAGGAGGAAGGCTCTTACGTGCCCAGCTAACACAAACTACGTGCTGAAGGTTTAAAGTAAAGGGATGACATGATATTTATGTTTTAGAAATAACAATTGACTTGATAGAATAAACTTTCCTTCATCCACCAAAAATTTTTTTAAATGTATAATTAAAGTCTGTTTTATAAAAAAAATATTTATTTTATTTTTGGCTGCGTTGGGTCTTCGTTGCTGCTCACGGGCTTTCTCTAGTTGCGGTGAGCGGGGGCTACCCTTCATTGCGGTGCGCAGGCTTCTCCTTGCGGTGGCTTCTCTTGTTGCGGAGCATGAGCTCTGGGTGCATAAGCTTCAGTAGTCGCAGCACACGGGCTCAGTAGTTGTGGCTTGCGGACTCTAGAGCGCAGGCTCAGTAGTTGTGGCACAAGGGCTTATTTGCTCCGCAGCATGTGGGATCTTCCCGGACCAGGGCTCGAACCCATGTCCCCTGCATTGGCAGGCAGATTCTTAACAACTGTGCCACCAGGGAAGTCCCACCAAATGTTTTTTGAGAAGCTGTTACATGCAGACGTTCTAGGCCTCAGGAAAGTAACAGTAAACAATAAATGCCCTATGTACATTGAAGTGAACTTATAGTCTAGTGAGGAGAGACAGTGAGCAAAACAGAATAATTATGGGATTTATTAAAAGGTGTTAAGTGCTACGGAAAAATAAAGCAAAGAATGTAGATAGGGAGTCTTGGACACAGGTGATAAGGGGTACGTTTTTAATCAGGGTGCTTTGTTATACTTGAATATAAAGAAAAATTATTTTGTATTTTTTCAATGAATTTTTCAGTGTGTGTTTTAGAACTCAGATTCTATCCACATTTGTCTCTTTTTCACGTCCATTCTTCTTGCTGTTTTATAACCATGTTTACAGAAAAAGTATTGGGAAGACCTCCTCTACTGGCTGTAAAATAGAATTAGACCCTGACTCTGTGTCTACTTTGTGTGTTTGCTCCTTCCAGTGATGTGGACAGGATGACAGGTTGGAGTCTGGAGATAAGAAAGCGGAACTGTGTTCGAGGGAGGAGTTTTCAGTCTGGACAAGCTATTCTGTCTGCATTAAGGACAGAACAGGATGGAAAGGGCTTGCTTCAGTGGGAGCGTCGAGGCTGGAGTGAGGACAGACGTGTGTTGTCTACACAGGAGTGGGTGGTCATGCTTCCACACTTAGGGGGTCACTGTGAACTGCTCTGGTGACCAGTTCAGCTGATCGGGGCTCAGCCATAGCAGCAGTGAGTGGGTCCCTGGAGTTGGGCATAGAGGTATTTGAGGCCCGTCCTGTCACAAGGAGGCCAGCAGGGAAGCCGGGTGAAGGTGGAGCGTGGTGACAGCCTGGGATGGGACACAGATACAAGAGGGCGGTCGGCGGGAGGAGATTTGAGACCAGATGACCAAGAGCAGCAGGATGCCCAGAGCTCTGGGTCCTGGGTGTCAAGTCACACCACCCATGGAACAGGACCCTGCTGGTGTGCTGTCGGGAGAGGTGAGCAGAAAGTCAGATGGGCTGTTAATTTCAGAAGGTAAGAATGTTACCAGCACGTGCTCTCCACTGGGGAGGGCGGGTTTAAGACCCTGGTCCTGATTATTAGTCAGATTGTTCTGAAGTCTCCTACATCTTCTACCAGAAGCAGTCTCTCTGGTTACTGGGGAGACGGGCAGAGGGGTTCCAGAAATCCTAGATTGGCCCACGGTGCTGTAAAGAAAAGTTCTTTATGAAAGGCCTCAGATGAGCATGTTCAGGGCACAAAAGTCTTGTCCTTGTGAATGTGGGATTCTAACCTGGGCTAGATCATCAGACATAGACCGTTTTCTCCAGTAAAGCAGTGAGCATGGGGAGGGGGTGGTGGAGTGCAGGGCCAGAGGGAGCCTCTTCCCTCTAACGTGTGGCATTCAGGGAGTATAGCAATGGCTTCCCACCCACACTGATCCCTGACTTGGAGTTTGATTAGTTATGGAAACCGAAGGCCATTATTTTCAGTATTTGAAGGTCTCCCTTGGGGGACGAAGGGACAGCTCTGTCTACCAACATCCCTGAGGGCCATGTGTGGTGGGGGAGCTTGGGGACTTGGCTGGGTGGGGCACCGTCAAGAACATGCAGCCGTCAGCGTCTCCTGGGGGACAGGAGGGCTGAATAAGGCCTGAAGTAGGAAGTTTATCTGAGGGGACAAAGAAGGGCTTCTAAGGAACCAGTAGGGGAAATAAGACAAAACAGGGCAGGGGAGTTCTCCTCGCAGTAGAGCGCCATGCTGTCCATCGGAAAGCACGAGGATACCACCGCACACCTTCAGGTGGCAGGGAACACAGGTTCATGCAGCACTTGGGCAGCCAGGTCTGATTCTGTGGAGTTCTCCAAAGGTGGACGTTTTCAAGAAGGGAAATTCGTAAAGGGCGAATTTGATGGCAGCTGGAGAACCCAAGGCAGACAGCCACGGGAGGCTCAAGGCAAGAAGGTGAGGCGGTTTTCACCCAAATAGTAAAAATAGCTAGGTGGGGTCACCTTGAGGACGACGCAGGGTCAGCAATGCTATGAATCCTAAACACCTGCCTTGCTCCCTAGCCCCTGAGCCTGTTTGTGGCAATTAAAAGTAAGACATGCGGGGTGGGGGGGGTCGGTGCCCACGCCCAACTCTCTCTCAGAATGCTGGCAGCTGTGTGTGAGGGGCTGCTGCTTCCTGGGTAGACAGGCCAGTGCTTCAGCCAGAACACATGGGTTGCCCTGAGAGGGAACTCTGTGATTTAGGAATTAAGCCAGAGGACAGGGAAGGGACAGATGGGAAAAAGCCTAAACGTTTATGACATTGACAACTAGAGAGAGATTGTTTCCATCAATGAAGACCACAGGTAATTAAAGATCTATTTTGGCTAATAATTTTAACTAACCCTTTGCTTTAAAAATTCTCGTGTAATTTGCTAATGATAGATTTGAATTTTATTTTCATCTTTTTGTCTTCTTTCTACCTCATTTTTCATATGTGTACACACACACACACCCTCCCTATTGAGGATATATGTGCAGAGAAAACTTTTCTCACTCAAAGGGATAGCAGTAGTAAATTGTGGTTCCTGGAAGAACTTCCCGACAAGCTTTTACTTTTGCTCATTGATTTATTTAACGAATACTTATTGAATGCTTACTGTATACCAGGCCCTGTTCAGACTCTGGGAATTCATCAGTAAAACCAGGCAGACAAAAATCCCTACCTGCCCTCATGTTCTAGTGGGAAAAAAAGGTAAGAAATGTTATGCATGTAATTAGATGTAATGTTAGATGGAAATAGAGAGCTGTGGAGAAAAATCCAGCAGGAAAGCAGGATAGGAAGGGCCAGGAGTAGGGGTGGGGTTTTGGGGAGGGGATCCAACTTTAAACAGAGTGGTCAGAGAAAAGCCCACAGAGATGTGACGTCTGAGCGCGGGCCTGACGGAAGTGAGGGAGTTATTAGCATAGCAGATTCCTCGGGAGAGAGTGTTCCAGGCAGAGGCACAGCGAGCCTGAGTGAGCCGGATGTGTTCAAGGGACAGCGAGGAGGCCCGTGTGCCCAGGGCCAACTCGGGGACAGGAGAGGCCAGGGAGTGGATGGGGCCTGTTGATGGGAGGTTGTGTGGGGTTCATTGTAGGGACCCTGGTTTTCCCTCTGAGTGAAATAGAAGAAGCCATTTGAGGGTTTTGAGCAGAGTCGTCCTGGGTCCCCTCTTGGGACCAGACTCTGGTGGGAAGGATACGGGGAGCAGCTGGGGGGCTGGTCAGGAGACTGTCGGGGTCATCCAGGTGAGCGGTGATGGCCCTTAGACCAGGGTGACTGTAGTGAGATGGTGGGAAGGGGCCGGTTTCCAGACATATTTTGAAGGTGAAGCTAACAGAATTTCTTACTGGATTAGAGAAAGGAAAGAGTCGCAGGTGACTGCACTGTTGTTCCCTGAGCAGCTGGGAGGATGTGTTCTCGAGACATGGGGGGTTGTGAGCAGAGCCAGCTGGCACGGGAAGATGGTGCTTTGGGCTAGGCTGTGGTGAGTTCAGGTGTGTTACACCACCTGGAGATGCCAACGGGTGACATGTGGTCATCGGCATGGAGAGGCTGGATGGCTTGAGACCACAGGGCCTGGGTGTATGGCAAAGAAAAAAGGGCAGCAAATCAGGGAGGGAGGGGGATCGGTGAGGGGGGAACGTGTCCTTGGACCCACCAAGCACTTGGTTCCGGGCGGTAGGAGTGGCTGGCTGTCAAAGGCGGGTCTAGTGAGATGCGGCCTGCATGGCTGCACTGGAGTTAATGACATGGAGGTCATTTTGCGGCCTGGAGAAACAGTTTTGGCGCAGTGATGGGGGGTGTGCAGTGATGGGGCCAAAGCCTGCACAGCTACAGGCTTGAGCCTTGGGAGTGGAGACATGGAGAGTGGGGCCCAAAGCATTTTTATTTTAAAGATGGGGGAGGTTATAGCGTGTTTGTAAAGCTGATGCGAAAGATCCCCTAGAGGTGGTATTGATACTCAGTGTGTAACCAAATATCCAGAACTCAGAAACTTTGAAAGCACCTGTTATTTGGATAATCATTAGAATAATCAAGAGTGGGCAACAGAAGTACCAAAGGGCTCAAGTAGAATTTCATTCTTTAAAATTTCTTTCTTAAAATTCTGTTCAATCATGGATCCTAAGAACTGAAAGGACTTTTAGAATGTAAGGCAGTAGGTAGCTTTCAGATTTTTTAGCTGGGGGATGCTGTTTTCCAGTGGAATCTCACGAAAAGCTACCCTGCACACAGATTTAGCAATCCTGCAGGGACTCCTCACTGACCCTGCAACCCACCTCCTGCTGGAGACCCTGAGTCCTCAAGGGGTCCCTGGGGCTGTCAGGGAAAGATGCAGAACTACTGCTTTAATCCAGGTACCACGTTTACCAGGAAGGAGTTTAGAGGTTAAGATTCTTATTCTTGCCTGAGGATAAACACAATATTTAGTTTAAGAGCTGGAGGAGAAGCCAGTTTCCTGAGTCTTAGGACAATGGACTGTCTATTCTGCCCTTGGCATCTGTGGCCATGCTCCTCGCTAGAGCAGTGCAGGACTCTTGAATGAAAGAATGAATGAAAGAGTGGCTTGAGGGGAAGAGTCTGGAGCCTCAGCGGTTTCAGTACCTGAGAATCTGTGCCACCCTTTCACCCCTGTGGTTCCCCCTTGGGGTCCAACTTTGTGCAGTAAACACCTGTACATCCATCTAGGTGGGTCCTGCAGTGTGGTCCTCACGGCCGTGCACCTCAAATGTGTATGTCACTGGACAGCTTAGAACTCTTGTTGCTGCTCCGTGGAGCTGTATTGAGCGGGGTGTGCAGGGTTAGTCTTTACAGGTGTGCATTAAATGCTCAGGGCTGTGCGGTTACATCCTGTTCAGAGGCCTTTACTTAAAGCCTGTAGATGGAGCACTGGGCCTGCTCCTCAGCAGGGTGTCCAGGGCGCTCCATGACCGCACATCTGGCCCTCGGCCTTACTTCCACATTGTGGGCTGTGGCTCTATGGGACTGGCCCCCCCACCCCCAGAGCTCCCCCAGCAGGTCCTCAGGTGGGAACTGCCAGCTGGTGTGTGTGCTGTTACTGCTGCTCCGCCCGTGGGGGTGTCCCACATGTGCTTCGTGCTGAAATGTGACTGAGATAGTGGGGCTGGAGCTGTATGTCTGGATTTCTGTTTGGATGACGTCATGGGGAGTTAGGTACTTCATTATGGTGGATTTAGAGTTCTACAAATATTTGGTTTTCACAGAGATTTCCCTCTTTAAAATAGGATTTTTATTTTCCTGATTATAAAATCATACGTAAAACTCACAAGGAACTACAAATTACTAATGATCCCAGCACCCAGAGGTATCATTGTTTGTATTTTGCTCAGCGTCTTTTCATAGTATTTTCCCATGTGCTTTGCATATATTGATACACCTTTTTGTTCTGCAGAGTATTTTAAGGTGTTTCTTACCTGCTTCCAGTACTGTTCTAAAAAGCTAATTGAGAACCCCTCTTCGCATTTTATATACAGAAAAGCGCAGAAAAGAATTCATTCATTCAATGCCTTTAAACATAGAGAAGAAATAGTGCTATTTGCCAATTCAAGTCCTAGAGGACTTTTACTGACTTTTAAAATACCTGATCGTTCTTTGATGAAAGTTGGGTAAGTTTTTCAAGCTGCTCTAAAGGATAATTTTAAGACTGGAAGTCTAAAGCCAAAGTACCTTGGACTTTTAAAGGCACATTTTTCACTCATGGTTGTTAGAGAATTTTAGACACATTAAAAATGTTTTCAGCACCATCTTTCCAGCACCATAGTGAGAGCAATAAGCCACATCATAAAATGGATTGAGTTAAAAAAAATTTTATTACTACTTTTGATGGGAGATTCTTCTCTGTTAATCTTACTATATGGGCAAATGTCCTTTTATCATGTCACAGTCATCTTTCTGGAGGATAACTATGGTTTCAATAGCACCACTTAAGATACGACTTTTATTAAGTGCTTGTTAATTTAATTCATTACATAGAATGTAAACCTTCAAATTAAATTCTCCTTTGTTTCAAATTTATGACCGGCAAAGTCAGCACCGTCTTTGAGTGAGGGGAGCACGTTGTTAGTGATGCGCAGTCTTCATGTGTGGCCTTCGGTGTGCCGCTCAGGTCACCGTGTGATGCCAGGTGAGGCACCCACAGTGTCTCAGACGTCTTTCCTCAGACGTGCGTGGAGATCAGTGTTGATGTTATGCGAGATACTGAGTCTCTTACGGGTTACTCAAAATGTATTCCTTGTGTTGAAAAATGTTGCAGAAGAACATGCATTTATCATCCATCTGCCTTTCACATGCTGTCAAAAGCTGACATTTGAGATGAATAGCCCTAAGGATTAACTTTTCATTTCTGAAGAGTCTCGAAGCTTTATCTTCATAATTTGCTAAATAGCTACTTTCTGGACCCTGTCATTCTGGCTCCTTCAATAGAAACCAGTCTAATATTCCAGCCTCACAGGAGGTCACACAGGAAAGAACAATCTGAGGAGCACTTTTCCCTTTTTGGACAAAGTTGGTGTCGAGATTACCTCCGTGTTGTTGTACAGCGCCCTATAATAAGAAGAGTGATCCTCTCAGGTCTGAGAAGCAGGAGAAAGTCTGTTTCCGACTGACTGCAGCGCCTCCTGCTGTGGGCCAGTGAGCGCTCGCCACCGGTCCTCTGGTCTCCACCGGTCCGCGGCAGCCCCCTTTGCTTGGAGCTGGGTTTAGTGACTGGTCACTAGAGCTCTCTACGGTCACAGGTTTCCTCCGTCCCCTGCATTTCTAGGTTCGTGGTTTTTGTCTTTTACTCACTGTTTTCATTTCTGTGCAACTCTGCTTTTATGGTAGATAATCTTGTGCCTTGCAGGGGAGTAGGCAGTGTATGAATAAATCAATAAAAGTATTGTCATCGCGATAGTAGGAAACTTATATTGGTCGTGGTAAAATTATTTGTGCTAATTTTAGAACCTTATTAGTCCTTCACTTATAGGTCCCTAGCAGCTAAGTTTAGTCTCTGTTATCTACAATGTAAGTATATTAAGAAGGCCCCATTACTGAGAGCAAGTTCTAGATTTAACATCAGAAATGTTGGAGCCAGAATCATTCCCAGTTTTCTGGTGTGTGAGTGACGGACACGTGAGCTGAGTGAGCCCATGGTGCTGTATGAACTCTCACAGAAATAGCTGCCGTGGACCGCTTTGCCTGTTCACAAAAGAGGCTGATTCTATGGCTGTGATGCAGTGCTGCGTTACTTTGTGACTGAGGTCATATCTGTGAAAACTAAGGCTTTAAAAAGGGCATAGGAAAAATTGAGAACAACTTTTTTTGCCCTTTCCCCCAGCTTTATAGAGATGTGATTGACGCACAACATTGTGTAAGTTTAAGGTGGACAACGTGATTTGACACACGTGTATATTGCAAAATGAAGACCACAGTGGTTAGCTGACACCTGCATCATGTCACCTAATTACTATTTCTTTTTTTGTGGTGAGAACATTTAAGATTTATTCTTAGCAACTTTCAAGTACCTGTTTTTTGCCTTTTAACTAATAGAATGTTGACTCTACCAAGTGGATTAACTTTGGCTTCTGAGATGCAGATTTGTTCTCCTGCAAGTCAAGATTGAGTATTTACCCCTGTCCAAGTTTAGTTTTAGAATATTCAAATTGTTAAGCTACTGGTCCTTAAAAATTTTCTTTAATATAGTTTTTTTTTGTGTGTGTAAAAGTTTGGAATTCACAGACCACTCTAGGATATTCCATTTCTTTCCTGCTTTCAGGGCTCTTAAAATTGCTTGTTTTTTTCAAAGGTAATAAAATTCAAAGTAACAAAGGAAATTCTCTTAATCATTCTTTTCCTTTCTCCTTTTTCACATGGTATACTCCAAATGGTTAGTACTAGTTTGTACCTAATAGGAATGACATTTAGGACAAAAAGTGTTTTTCCCCAAATTCGGTAGAAATTGTGGGTGTTAAGTTCCATTACAGGAGGTTTGTTCCCTGACTTTGGGTGAGTCAGGAATTCTCTCATCTGTGACCTGAGAGGGCGGTCCACTGTGTCTCTAGGGCCTTCTCAGCGCTAGAATTTTATGAATCTGTGACAATTCAGAGTCACTGAAATTCATCAGAAGCTTAATGTAGGAGTGTAGAGAAGCTAAAGAATTCTCCAAATTTGGAGAAAATTCTGTATTACTAAAAGCAAATAAAGTGATCCTAAAATCTATTGCTGATTCTAGATTTTTAAAAATAAATCAAATAGAGAATTATGGCAGAAGGGAATGCCATTTTCTTTACCTAAAAAACCCTGACTTTAAAGAAGAGGAATTATTTAAATATTACAAATTTTAAAATTAAATATATAGCTCTTGCAGGAAAAGCTGGTTCCTGGTTGTTGATTCTATATTCTGTTCCAATATTATACATCTGAAATCACCATGAATTTGTAACCAAAATGTTTCTGATGTTAACAGTCTTTGCTTTCCTTCAACTTCTTGCTTAGCAGGAATACTCAACAAGCTCCACAAAGAATGGACAAAATAAAAGAAAACATTTGGAAAAATTCTTCTGTCTTTTTTCTCTGACTTGTTTTATTTCATTGAGGGTGACTCCTGGCTCTATAGTGTGTCAAAATGTAGTTTGCGGGTCATACTTGTAGTCCCAAAGTTTCTGAAATATCCCATTGACAGTACAAAGTTATAGCAACCAGGCCCTATATCCTGGAGTCGTCAAAATACCTGCCCATTTTAAGATATTAGGTGTTTTTTTTTTTAAAGTAAATTAGCAAATACCAACTAAACATTCCAATACTAGCTACACAATACTATTAGCTAGAGTGAGGGCTTCATATGAATGAGTTCTCTGCTTCTTACGAGGCAGTGGCTTTTCTTGGCTGCCCATCAGAATCAGTCTAAGGATCCCTAGGAACCACCCACTATCCAGGCCACACTTCACGCCAGGGAGCACAGTGGTCCAGGCTGGTGTTGAAAGATCAGCCCAGGGATTCCATAGGCGGCCATGGTTAGAGCCTCTCATTTGGGGTTCTTAGTTTGTTTGAACTATCACAATAACCTAGTTACTAGGGACCACCCCTAATGTCTGAACACACTGGGCTTTGGGGTAGAAAGTGTGGTAGAGATGATCTTGCAGGGTGAGTCAGGACTGAGTTGGAAGCCTGCCTTGATCAATACAATTAGGTTACCTTGGACAGGCGTTTGACTCTGGTCTGCAGTTTCATTCCAGCTTTAGCATTAATCTTTAACACTTAATAACATTATAGCAGATTTCTAGATATATCAAGAAGCTGAAGTTGGTGCAAAATTTCAATTCAGTTGTTTTGATTCAAGTGGCCATGAGATGGAGAGATTTTTTAGTTTGATATTCAGCTAATGACTCACCACTGAGAAGATTTAGATATTATGAAATTGAAATTCAGTGGGTTGATGTTGGTATTTCCATTATCTAAGAACTAAAAGCTTTCTAAGCACATCAGTAGCACAGGCCTTTTTAATGCATTCTGAGTAATGTTAAGCCTACTTAAGATAAACTGTTTTGAGAACTTTGTTACATACATGTCATCCTCATTACAAATGAATTTTGCACATTCATGAAAACAGATTTGGAAACTGAGAGGCAGCAATTAGAGAGCCTAAGACCAGAGGTGGTGGATCTGGACACACGTCTGCATTTTCCCATTTATTCGCAGTTTAATTATGTGCAGGTCACTTAATCTGAGTCTTAATTTCCTCATCTGTAAAATGGGAATAATAGTATCTACCCTAATAATTTCACAGGGTTCTTATGAGGCTCAGATGAGGTCATATGTTTATTCAACAAACAGGTGACTCACCAAGGGCCCGTTCCTCGCTGGGCAGCGGTCTCACTGTGAGGGACACAAAGAAGGAAAATGGGTCCTCGGAAGGAGTGAGCACATGTGTTAGTTGCTGCTCACATTTACAAAAGTTCGTGTTGTAGTCCTTTGAAGAGGGCTTGCTCTTTCATCTCTGTGTTTCTGTGTCTCTGGGCCTGGCAGTGAACACAGAAGGAGCTAAAATACTGGTTGTATGAATAACTGAATCACATAATTCATTTCCTTGAAAATATTTTGTAACTCTAGACAGGGTCTCCTTTAAACAAGCTGAGATCAGAGTGAAGTGTGGATGTGGTTTCGTTTCTGCGCTGGTTTAAAGTTCCACACGAACTTGAACGTGGGAGTTTAACCTGGGATCCTTTCAAACCGCAGCGGTGCTTAACTTTTTACTTGGAGTTCGATTCAGTTTAGGTTAGTGTTCCCTTCTTTCCAATCACTGTTTCAACAACATCAGGAGTACTGTTTTTGGCTACTGTCCTTTTCATGTTGGGTAGTAATCCAAACTCCAATATTTCTTTTGGAAAGGAAGATAAATTCTTTCCTTGACATCCATTTTCTCCATTAAGTTAAAAAAAAAGAAAGTCACTTCATCAATGTAATTTCAAGCAGCTGGATTTGAGTCTGTGCCACTTATGGCAGCAGAGTTGGGCTTCAGCAGAGCTCCTGACATGTGGCCTGGTTCACAGTCAGCACATGGAATTTTCACCTGGACGTTGCAGCCAGTCACCAGCTGTGGATGTGCATTTGGGGGGTGTTTACGTGTGGGTCTGAACTAGGTTAGGGCTTTGGTTGTTGTCTCTTTCTAGACTCTGTTAGGAAGATGTGAACACAGAGAATTGTGATGGCATTTTCATACTGGGTTGCAGAAATACTGAGGATTTAACTTGTCTCTTTACTGCAGATAAGGGGTTCTCTTTGCAGCCCCTCTGTGTCGTTAGCATAGTGGGTGGAGGTCTTGTGTGCTGATGTCTAGCTTTTTATTATTTATTTGAATAATGGAATTTTAGAGTGGAAAGGACCTGCCACCCATGTTCTAGACAGACAAAACCAAGGAGAAATGAAGAGGCTGTGATGGTCAGTGTCAGTGGGGGTCCTGGTCTCTTTCTGTGGGGTTTTTTCTACTGGCTGCTCACTGAGTGGGATGTCCTGTGTGAATCCCACCAGCTTCTGTGGGTGCTCCTAGGGAAAAGCTCTCGGTCAGAATTAGGGTGATAGTCGATGTAAGATATACATAGATGTTTATGCGCCCATGTGTATGTAATTTCCTTTATCCTTAATTGCTTAAATTTATAGTAATGTGTTAAGTTTGCAAATTTATTTTGTCTTATAAAAGTATATTCTATTTTCAAATACTGATTTGCACAGGTTGCAGACATCCCATGCTCAGTGAAGCCTACAGGCATTGGGTTGGGCTCCATCCTGTTCTTTAAGTCACTTACGGGGCCCTTGGTACGGATGCTTCTCAGCAGAGGGCACATGTTGTGTTCCCATGTTTTATGTTATAAAGTCAGTGCTGCCCCTGCCTGGTAATAAACCTGGTTCTTCTTAGTCATGAGATGAACGAACACCAGTGAGGTTAAATGTTTTGCCCAGAGCCTCACAACATCCAGTGACAAGTTGGAAATAAAATGTATGAGCCTCCTTTTGTCCAGCCTGAGCTCCTGAGTCCTGCTGCCGCCCGGGCTGCTGCTGCACTAGCTCCCTCATCCTTGGTGGCGGGGAAAACCGCCAAGGATTTTTTCAAGCAAAGGAAGAGTCCCATAGTCATGATTTGCTGGGCACATCATGTTACTATTTTGTGGGTCAGAAGCGTGGGGTGAGTGAGGTATGGCAGGCCCCGAGTGCCCCTGAGCTCTTAACGGAAAGAGTCCGTGTCTGCGTTCTGTTCCCTGGACTCTCCAGGTAGACTGAGTGCCCAGACCATCACGGCACACAGATAGGGAAGGAGAAGTAGCAGCTGAAGAGCATCAGGCTGGCATTGACAACTGCATGCTTTATATTGTGCTTTTTCAGAGTGCAAATTCACCTGCACCAGCGGGCAATGCTTGTATCTTGGTTCACTGGTCTGTAACCAACAGAACGACTGTGGGGACAACAGTGATGAAGAAAACTGTCTCCTGGTGACTGAACATCCACCTCCGGGCATCTTCAGCTGTAAGTCCCTCCCGCTCACCTTGGTATCATTCAGTTGGTTGTGTTTGGGGATGGTTAGGAGGCAGCGACCTGGGGAAGTGGGAAGGATGTTGTTTTTTGGTTAAGAGAAGAGGTTTGTGTTTTCACAAAGGGAATGTTTTCTTTTAGGATAGAAATATGGTGTGTCTGAGAGTCAGAAGTTTCTTCCACTTTGAGCGGCCTGTGTTTTGGTAGAGGCTTTCTACTGCTTATCTTAGAAGCAGTGACTGATCCCAAGAAATAATATATTGACTTAGTATTCCTCCTACTGGTTTTGTAGAATTTTTTAGAGTAATTTTAAACAGTAATTTAAAAATAATTTTAAATAAGCAAAGAAAGGTACATAGAGGGTCCACAATTAAACTTGTAATTAAAATAAGAAAATAGAAAAAGTTTATATGGGACTTTTAAAAAAGGTTGCGATGATGTGTTTTTCTATTTGGTATTGGATGGAAAGCAACCTGAGTGAGATGTTTCCCTGTGTGAATTCCCAGACTGAGGCTGTGAGCATTTCTTGAACTGGAAGAAGGTGAAATCCGAGTACAAAGTTCATTCATTTTTGATCTCATGGCTTTTATGAAGCGGAAGGAGCAAGAAGGTGGTTTGGAAACACTGCCGAACTTCTCTTAGGGAAAACTTCTCGTAGGGAAGTGGCTTGTTGCCTCCTGTGTTTCCTGGGCTGAGGGAAGCGGGTTGCGGTCACGGATGTTTTACAGCACTGACCCTCGTCAGGGGTCTTCCCACTGAGATCATCTCAGGAAATATGTGACTTCTCTCCCCACTTTTACTGACATTATTGTGAGAAGTTATATTTGTTTTTATTTACAGATTCTAAAATTTTTGTTCTAGAGATCAGACTATGTAATACTGATCCTATAATGTGAAATGGGAGGGGATTTTAAAAGAGAAGCAGTTTTCTCTATTCCCACTGTGTTTTTATGTTGGGGGAAAGCTGTGAGTTTTAAACCTGCTACTTATTCCTGCTAAATCGGGAGTCTAATTGTGCTGTCGTTTCTGTTGTGTCAGTTTGCATTTTCTTATATTGAGCCTTCTTATAGAGTCCCATCTTGATACTTTGAGAAGACAGTTTAAGGTGAGCTGTGTGCTTCCTTGGTGTTTAGTCCATATGCTTCCTCTGGCGATGTTTTCTGCAGTAGCCTTTGTGGTCGTCAACACTGTAATTTGCTCAGTATGCCTGCCTAGACCCAGGGGAGGAAGGGACCCCTCAGTGGCCCCGTCCGGCAGCTCTGAGCCTCATCTGCATGGAGGGCGTGAGGATTAAGTGGGATGGTCCACAGGAAGCACTTAGAGTCTGGTTGGTACCGAGCACTTGATACAGGCCAGTCAGCCTCAGGCCGGGGTCTTAGAAGGAGAAGAGCAGAGTGGAGGCAACATCTCACTTGTGTTCTCTAGACTTGAGTAACGTACACACTTACACAGCAAATGGTGGGTAGGACATGAGGACCCTGCGTGGGGTCTCGCCTGGTCGGAGCTCCTGTGAAAAGCAGGCAGGACGCACCTCTGGCCTCTGCCCAGGGGCACTTCCCGGAGGTGTTTCCCCTTCACGTAGGTCGTGCCACTGCTGCAGTCCTGCGGTGTCCCTTCCTCCCAGCCTCTTCCCCTTTCTCATCAGTATTTCCTGGTTTATAAAGCGGATTTCCAGATCTCTTTTCCATTCATTTTTTAAAATGTGAACACTTTAATTTTGCTTAGAAGCCAGGTGAAGCCGTTACATCTGTAAATGGCTCAGCGTTGCCCAGGGAGCTCTGAGAGTCTGTATAGTTGATTTACAATGTTGTGTTAATTTCTGCTGTACAGTAAAGTGATTCAGTTGTACATATATATATTCTTTTCCATTATGGTTTCTCGTTTCTCACAGGATATTGAATATAGTTCCCTGTGCTGTACAGTAGGACCTTGTTGTTTTTTTTTTTTATATATAGTAGTTTGTATCCTAATAGAGGAATCTTAAGATCCTGTTGGCAAACTATTGGTCCCTAGTGTTCAGATGTAACTAGGCTTGTGCCCTTGTAGCCAAAATGGGAGGCTGTTTACAATATGCTGTCTTTTAAGAAGATTGGAAAGTCAGGAGACACAATGACAAAGGGCAGGATGAGGGCTGTGGCTTCAGGTTAACCTGGGTTCTAGTTCTAGCTTAAGGAAGCACCTGAACCCCTTTAAGGCTTAGTTTCTCTGTCTGCAAAATGAGAATAATTTCTGCCATATAAGGTTGCTATGAGGATTTACATGAAATAACACACATGAAGAGTGCGGTCTGCATCATCGTCTCATTGCTGTCTTCGTCCCCGCTTGCCGTTTGGGACGTCTTGGGGAGGGGACCTCCGTGACTGCTGCCGTCTGTCTGCACGGCAGAGCCTCCTTCAGGTGGAGCATGGGTTCCAGGCATCCACAGGCGAGTTCATCCTCAGAGGTTCTGGGCATTTCCCACTTCCTCTGCCCCTGCAGAAGGCCTGCTGGGGAGCCGCCAGCTGAAGGGGGTTTGCTGGGCCTGGCCCACAGTCCTCGCTCCCCTGCTGGCTCAGGGGCCTCTCATCACATATGGGTTTGCTGTGGCTGCTCTGTCCTCTGTGCTGCTGGAGGGTGATTGGGTACCGAATGACTGTACTCTCCTTCCCTTGGTCTGCCAGGCAAGAGCACGGAGCAAAGGCTGTTGTACTCCTCCTCAGCTGCCCGGCAGGGCTTGGATGCTCTCCACTTGGGAGGGGGTCTGCAGGGCCCACCAGCCTGCGGCTGCAGCAGGCGTACCTCTGTTGGGGGCGCCACTTCCTCCCTGCCTTGGGAACTTGGAATATTACAGGACTTCTTGTCTACAGACTGATGCATTCTAAGAAAACAAAGAGTGCTTTCTCCTTATTCCTGTCTAAGAACAAGAGTCATTTACTTGATCTGCTTTGTACCCAAGTAAGGGAAACACTCAGTGTTCTACTCTTTGATTGCACTTAGGTTCAAGCAGGGTGGAATCAGTTTTCTGCCTGTGTTGTTGGCTGTGGGCATGCGCCCTGGCTCAGGTGTCTTGGTCCTCTCTCTCATTTCATATTTGCTAAAATTTAGAATGAATTAAGGTTAGAAAGAAAATGTCACTGTCATTTGTGAAGGCAGCAGTGCTAATGATAATAGAAGCCCTTATAGTAGCTGTAAGAAACTTTTCCTTCCTGAGTGGTCTCACTGCTTCTCCGCCTTGCTGATCCGTGGCCTGAGGTGAGGCCCTGGTTCAGTGGGCCCCGAGGCCCTGCACAGATGTGGGGACGGGGCTGTGCCGAGTGTTTCACGGGGAAGGCGTCTTGCTGGTTCATCTTTTTACAGAAGAGGGGAATGCTGTGGCCAGCTTTTCCCGTGTCTTTTCTGTTCCTCCATCAAAACATTGTACTTCTGAGGGACTTCCCTGGTGTCACGTACAGTGTACAGAGACATCCGCACAGCGAGTCACTGAACATCAATGCAGGGGGCATGGGTTCGAGCCCTGGTCCGGGAAGATCCCCCATGCCGCGGAGCAACTAAGCCCGTGCGCCACAACTGCTGAGCCTGCGCTCTAGAGCCCGCGAGTCACAACTACTGAAGCCCACGCACCCAGGCCCATGCTGTGCAACAAGAGAAGCCACCTCGATGAGAAGCAGCGTCTTTTGGGGAACTGAAAGACACTCGTACAAAGACGACTCAACATGAACACAGGCTGCCAAGCCGAGTGGTCCCAGCAATTCGTGGTCCAGGAGTCCACAGAGGACCGTTCTGCTGGGACGTGGTCACGGTGGCTTCGCAGAGGAGGTGTGCTGGGTGTCAGGGCCAAGGACGGTGGAGTGTGGGTGAGCGAGGCCTTGGCGGGTGGCTGGAGGCAGAGAGTGAGCCAGTCACGCCATACCTCCTGCCCTTGTCACTGAAGGGACGGACCTCGGGTCCCCAGCTGCACAGCCTGCCTGTCGCCTGTGATGCTGGCCCTCCTCACTGGGCTTTGGCTCCGCAAATCCACTACTCTTTGAAGCCCCTGTGCCACATCTTGGTGGCGGGAGCAGTTTCTCTGACTTCTGAGAAGCAGGCATTGAGCAGCCTTGAAGGAACCATGTGCTTTGAAGGCATTGGCAAGAGCAGGCCTTCCTCAGTCACTGCTCAGGAGTCATGCCCTGGAGCTGGTGAGCACAGAGGGGTCCCTGCGACAGCTTCACCTCCAGTGAATGAGGGGGTCCGACATGGGGCGGGCGGTGGGAGGAGAGGGTGGCACTCTCACCGTTACTGGTGGCTCTTTGCTTCTTTCTTCATTGGTGGCCTAGTAAACCTAATCTCAAAGTCAGATGAGCAGATGCTAATAAAGTTCCCCGATTCAGCCAGGATTTTAACTTCAGGACTTTTCAGAAGGAAACTGTTTTTTTGCCCAGGGCTGTTTAGGGTAATAACTACCAAATAAGATAAACTCAGCACATTAAAATCTGAGCTGAGTGTCTTTCTTCCCAAACCAGCTCTCCAGCTCTTCCCACCTTCGTCAGTTTTTTCCAAAGGGACTGGCACTCTCCTTGTCACCAAGCTGTGCTCCCCTGTGCCCCATGTCTGGCTGTCTGCTCCCCGCCTCCCCAGGACTTTATTCCTTCACCCACTCACTCAGCTTTGTCAAGATAGAGTCGACACACAGCACTGTGAGTTCAAGGTGTCAGCGTGACATCTTGAGTCGCGTGCAGTGTACAGAGACATCCACACAGTGAGTCACTGAACATCAGCACTGTGTATTTGGGACCATGTTCGTAACCATGTAGAAACCTATTCACAACCAGGCTTCACAGAGACCGGACCTTTATTTTTTCTGTTTATTTCATTAACGATAATTCTCTAATAACATTCATATTCCTCCAGCTGTCTTATAAATTGTTTTGTTATGTTTACAGTTTGTTTGAAGCAGGATCCAAAGGGGCCCTAAGCGTTGTTCCAGGATGCTGTGCTGTCCCCTGAGGAGTGTTTCCTATCTGGGCCACGCGCGCGTGCACACACACACACACACACACACCCCAGCCACCGCCTTGATCTGGGTGGAAGGTCTGGACTGTCTAGTGGCAGTGTCTCACGCTCCAGATTGTGCCCCGCTTCCCCGGGACGTGTGCTCACCACCTCTCAGGCTTCCTGTCTGTCAATGGTCGGGTCTCCAAGTTTGGGGAGGCTCAGGTGTGAATGAAGGCACTCTGAGGTCCTGCTGTCCACTTCGGGGGGCTCGTTCTGTTATGTGATTATCGTCAGTCATTGGGGGGTTGCAAAGCAGTCATGACCTAATTCTGCCCTTTTTTCTCCATTTACTAGTGGGGATACTTCTATAAAGAGAAACTCCCATTTGCTATGTGATTACCAGGAAGTAGATCTCATATTGCATCAGTTTTCTTAATAACGAGAAGGTTCCCTCTAGCGCTTCAGAGGTGATCAGTGTCATTCTGAACGGATGAATTAAAATGTCTAGTTGTGTACATGGAACCTTTTTAGGAACAACCTCTGCTGCACTTGGGTGTGACCAGCTCCCAGGTTTTGTCACCGAGTCCGAGCTCGCTCTGCTCACCACATGACAGGCCAGTAAATTGGGAGACGAGGTGTTGAGGCAAGGAATACGACTTTATTCAGACAGCCGGCAGACAGAGAAGATGACAGACTAGTGTGTCCGAAAACCCATCTTATCGGGGTTTGGATGCCTGTTTCTTTCATAGAACAGAGAGGGGGAGGAGATGAGGAAGTAAAGTAAAAAGGCCGTAAGTTTTGCAAATATCTCCTGGAATGGCCAGCCTTGGGGAGGGGATGTGTTAATTTCTTCTTCCTTGCAGCCATCCACAGGTGGACAGGGTCCGAATGCTTCGCTGAATAAAGGCACTTTGGTTTAACATTCAGGCAGAGGGACAGGGTTCCCTGAGGCAGGCCACTGTGTATAGACAGTATCCTTTTTTTTTTTTTAACATCTTTATTGGAGTATAATTGCTTTACAATGATGTGTTAGTTTCTGCTTTATAACAAAGTGAATCAGCTATACATATATCCCCCCATATCTCTTCCCTCTTGCATCTCCCTCCCTCCCACCCTCCCTATCCCACCCCTCTAGGTGGTCACAAAGCACCGAGCTGATCTCCCTGTGCTATGCAGCTGCTTCCCACTAGCTATCTATTTTACGTTTGGTAGTATATATATGTCCATGCCACTCTCTCACTTTGTCCCAGCTTACCCTTCCCACTCCCTACGTCCTCAAGTCCATTCTCTAGTAGGTCTGCTAGACAGTATCCTTTTAGTGAACAAAAGCAGCGGGCAGCAAAGGTTAAAGTAAAAGAAACAGATCCAAGATGGAGTCAGGATTGGCTCCTCCCTGTTACAATTTTATCTAGGATTCTGTGATTCTCAGTGGCCTGTTTAACTTCAAGGAAGTGAGACTCCAGGAGTGCAGAGTCCTGTTCCCCAGCACTAGGGGTCTCACCAGCCGCTCTGTCACCTCCCCTGGCTGATCCTTCCTTCTCCTCCAGGCCCCTCACCTTCACCTTCCTCCCTCTGACTTCCCCAAGTGCCTTCTGACCGCCCTGTGCCTCTGAGCCCACTGCCCGCTGCTGCATCAGCCTCGCAGACCCAAGGGCAGCGTGGCCTCTGTTAGGGAGGGCCCGAGCAGCCCTCAGGTCCTTGCCATTCCTGGGTGGAGCCCTCCCCTGCCCTCCCCTGCGCTTGCCCTGGCTGGGCCTGCCCTGTCCCTTTCCCTCCCGGAGCAGCTCAGCTCGCCCCGACCCGCCCTCTCCAGCCCCTTCTTACTCACCACTGCTCTCCCCTGGCTGCTTTTGCTGGGTTGCTTGTTCACGGCCAGATCCCATGGATTTTTTTTTTTTTCTTCCCATTTCTTCTCTTTCTGGCCTTTTCTCCATAGTCGGTAAGGTTTATCATCCCCTCTTTGAGATTCTCCGTTCCCTTAGGGTCCAGGTCTCCCTGGACACCTCCAGCTGCTCCTTCTCTGTGGCGGCTCCTCTGTCCACTAGGTTCCAGCCTGGTCCTTGCCCTTGTCTGTGGGATTCTAGACACCACTTGCCATCAAAGCCACGCCCGTATTCTTATCTCCAGCTCAGACGAAGTATCCAACTCTGCTCGTAAGGCTTCTCCCAAACCTCTCCAACTCCTGAGCATTCAAAGCTGAAGCAGTTATTTCTTCCTCCACCCCCAGACCAGACCGTCCTTTTGGTATTTTCTGTCTCTTAGTGTTTTGCCAGTTACTCAGGTTGGTCACTTTCCTGATTGGTCACTAACCCTTACCAGAAATAATTTCTCCTGCTTGGAACCCTACAACATCTTGTGTCCCTCTTAAGGTGTTGACTGTTCTGCTTCATCAGCACATGTGGACAAGAATGATTTCAAGTGTTAAGCTCTTTGAAGACAGGGGCTGTGCTCACATCTTTGGAAGCCCTGACACTCCTAACGAAGCATGGACTGTACATGTCGGCACTTGAAAAGGATCTGTTGAATTGAATTGAAAACCATTTATCCTTCCTCTGTTACTTCCCAGCAAGCTGTCAGCATGGCCCTTAGTTGAACAGTGACTACAAGGGTTTCAGCTGTAGCCTTAGTGCCTCCCATAGTGCGTGGCATATATAGTATACGTTGCATGGCGTATATAGTATACAGTGTGTGGTGTATACAATATACAGTGAGTGGCCCTGTAAATACGTGCTGAGTGAATGTGATTTTTTTTTTTTTTACTTTATGTTTTTTCAGTTGGCTATATATCTATCTTTAAACAGCTTTTGTGGAATAATTGACACACAGGAAAGTGCACATATTTAGCAATTACAATTTGGTAAGTTTTACATAGGAATATACCCATGAAACCATCACAAGTTAACCATGGTGTGTCCATCTGCCCAACATGTTTGTCACTCTCCTGTGGTCCCTTCCTGTCTTAGCTCCCTGTCTGCACCCCAGGCGACCACTGATGGATTGGTGTCTTTATAGATTGGCTTGTATTTTCTAGAGTTTATATAACTGGAATCATAATGTGCACACTCTTCTGTTTGGCTTCTTTCATCCAGCATAATTATTTTGATTTTCCTCTGTGTTATATGCATCAATAGTTTAGAGATTATGTAGAATTGCTATTATTTCTTCTTCAAATATTTTATAAAATACACCATTGAAGCCATCTGGGCTTAGGGTTTTCTTTGTACAAATGCTTTTAACTACAAATTTAATTTCTATATTAGCTATAGGGCTCTGTTCCTATTTGATAAGCTTTTTAAAAATTAAAGAAATTTTTTTATGCAAGTATAGTTGGTTTACAATATTGTGTTAGTTTCAGGTGTACAGCATAGTGAATCAGTATTTTTGCAGATTATTGAATGTGATTATTTTTGAAAACTCAAGTCGGACCGGAGGATGAAAAAAAACTTGTGTTTTGCGTGGCCTAGTGCCCTGCAAGTAGACCTGGAGGGTGAGAATACTTATTCAGCCCTGGAAGCCTGCGTGATAGGACACAGAGAGAGGGGACATAAGGTCTGTTCCCCAAATTGTCTGTCATTACGGTGTATATTGGTTACTGCCAACACCCAAACTCACTGGAGTATGTCCCTACTCTAGTTGGGGTTCATTCTGTGGCCAGCAGTGTGGCAGGATGCCCTGTGCTCTACTGGGGTCTCGGTTTCCCAGTGCAGAGCCCCTGGGAGACAAGCCCTCCTGGGGCACAGGAAGGGCTGGTTTGTGCGGGGCCCAGAGGTGACTTGACTAGATTAGGTGCGCGTGTGCTGGCACGTGTGGGTGTGCTGCTTGTCGCATCAGTGACCTGGTCAGTCTACCAGCGCAGGTCCCGCTTCCTGCCAGTGTGTCCCTGGGACCGACTTTGTACTGCTGCTGGCTGTGCTGTAAACAGCCCTGCAAACGGTGCTGGGCCTGCAGTTTGTTCCAACTAGAAAATCCAAGATGAGGCCCTGAGTTACAGTCTGCAGTCCCCACTCACTGATTGTGGCTTTAGGCAAGTTGCTTAACCTCCTTATACCTTGATTTTTCTCCTGTGTGAAACAAAGACAATAATAGTATTGGTATCTCCCTCAAAGGATTGTTCTAAGGATTTAGTAAAATAGTTTAGGTAAAGCAGTTAGAATAATGCCTTGCACGTAGTAAGTTGCAGGCACCATGTCTCTTCACCCAAAAATACTTAAATGTGTATTTCCTAAGAAAAAGACATTCTCTTCCATAACCATAGTATAGTTACCAAAGCCCAGAAAATGTAACGTTGACACAGTACTACTTTCTGACAGACAGTCCACATTAAACTCTTGCTGTTGCCCTCAATCTTGTCTTTCGAAGTAGTTCGTGTTTCTCAGCAAAGGCCCCGTGGAAGAGTAGCCCGAATGCTGCTGCGGAGGGCGCTGTGCTGGGCCAGCCCTCCACTCCCTCCTCATCTTATATGTTGACAGCCGGGCGCCAGGACGCACCAGCCGGGGCTTCACCCGCTGCTGCTTCCCACTCATCTCATCACCACTTACCAAAAGCAAAGCAGCAACATAGCTGTACTTCTCTGATGATTAGCGGTGCAAGGAGTTTATCTGAAGGCCTGTGGCTTCTTAGGATGGGGATGAGGTGGGCAGAGAGCTGCCATTTGCTGAGTGCCGGCTGTTTACATGCATCATGTAATTTATCTCAAAACCTAGAAATCTAGCCTAGGGAACAGTGCTCAGAGAGGTTAAGTAATTTATTCAGGGTCACCCAGCTAGAACATGTTGAAGCGAGGAACTAAATTCAGGCTGTGGTTTTTGTTTGTTTGTTTGTTTTTGCTTCTAGGTGTTTGTTTTTTGTTTTTTCATGATTTTTTTTAGTAGGATAAGGATTTACGCATCAGTTTTTAAAGGTTTGTAGGGTGGAGATCAAACAAACAATGTATTATTATGAAGGCCCATAGAAGTGAGGGCTCCAAGAGCAATTGTTTATATGGCAGTTTTTAATTGATATATAGACGATGGTAATCTTCGTTTCATCCTGGATTTTCAAGTAGATTCCAAAATATTAACCCAGGATCCCTACTGTATCAGGGATCATTGATTTTGTTGAGTTCCTTCAGGTTTCCTCTACAGATTGTTGGAGTAATTAATCCCTTCTTCAGTTCCGCCCGGCTGTGTCCTATATATATATATGACCTGCAGGAAGTCAGTTCCCCTTTCCGTTTTCCTTTCTGATCAGGAGGGTGGAAATGTGAACACGGGAGCTGGTGGGATCCAGTGAACAGGGTGCCTCCATTTCTGCCACTGCTTACTCCCCTTCACCTGCTGTGAGCACAGAGCCCCCCCTTGGTCAGACGTGGACTGTTAGCCCTGTACCCCTGATGCACCGCTGGGTCTTGTGAGCTCTATGGCCCCTCCAGATGCCCTCAGTGGATCACACTCTGATGTGGCCTCCACAGGGAGGGTGGGATGGTCTCCCAGTGCGTTGTGTTGCCCCAGGGCAGGGATGTTGGTGGGGTGGCTCCTGCCTTGGTCAAGGTCAGTAGTAGAGGCCGCTCGGCTTGAACCAAGCTGTTCTGCACAGCAGTGTGTGTTCTTTTGACAGGGCTGCCCACCCCTTTTTCAACTTAAAAAAGGAATCCATGGCAAAACAATTACTGGCTTGTGTGTAAATGACCCAGGATGGCATTTAAACAAGGTCAGGGTGCAGCAGCTACCCCGCCGCCCACAGAGGGGCAGGCTCACCCTCCTCCTTCATGCCAGAAGGGCCCCTCCCCGCCCGCCCCTTTGGTTTGTGCCTCTGTTTCTCCAAGACGGTTTTCTGTCAATTAAAATCTTGTAAGAACTTGGAAGGCAACTCTGCCTTTTCAAATAAACAAAGGCAGAGAACAAATGGGAGGGACTTTCAGTAAACCCTAGGCTTCCTTTCCTCCTGCTGTGACACTAAATTTACTGGATAAAAACTACCTCTTAGATTTACATTTTGATTCTGTTACTGCTTTCATGTGTACGGGGCTGTCCCACTTCAGATGAAATTTATCCACTTCTTTAAATATTTAGTAGTCTAGCGTGGATGTTAATGAAAGTCTGGCAGTGCTATTTTGAGAACTGCAACAATGATAGTAATTTTCAGTGTCAGATTCCTGCTTTGCAAAGGGAGAGCGGGTGGGAGGCGCGGCTTCAGTTCTAATAGAGTTTGCCGTCCGCAGGCCTGCCAGACAGATGGGTCATGAATACTGTCTAGACGGCCCTGCCTGAGCGGAGCCCGGTCTCTGAGGACACGCACTGAGATGCCGGCTTAAGTAACGGGAAAGTCAGGGCAGGCCCTCGTGTAATCAGACAGAAATCAATGCGAGTCTGCTTACTGGGGGAGGGGGATGCAGTGTCGGGGGAGAGAAGAGGCCCTCTCTTTCGGATCAGTTTTCGTACAAACTCAACTAATATCAGGCATTAGAGAGAGCGTGAAGGGAGAGGTGTAAGTGGATGGTGCTGTTGATTTAGACTGCGCTCCACCGCTGCAGGATGCCGAGTGATCTCACCCAGACACGCCCTGCCCTGAACGGTGGGACGCAGACGAGGGACCGGATCAGTCGTGTGTGTTGCTGAGCCTGGTGCTGCTCTGGTTGACACCGTGTGTCCTGACTGTTCATTTCCAGGGTTTAGCTTCTTAATTAGGGAGGGTTTTAGAGACTCACCTGGCATGCTTTCTTTTCTGATGAATCTCTGAGAACGTTCCAGAGCTGGCTCTTTTGACCGGCCACTCTGCTAATGGTGCTGGAGGCAGAGAGGTGGAGCCCTCACGAGCACCCACTCGGCTGCACCCTGGGACACGGCACCTTCCGATGGTCGCTTTGCTCAGTGTTTCCCCAGTGCTAGGAGTGGGATTTATGTGACATAAGTAGTGACTTTATACCCATGAAAACTCACAGTCTGAATGGGGTGGGGGCGGGGTGGGTCTGTGCTCTCAGGATGAAGTTATGGGGGGAGGGGCACTGACAGGCGGAGCAGATGCAGCTCAGCTGGGAGGGGCCTTGTTGTTGGACTCCATGTCCTTAGTCATGTATTTGCCTCAGAAAAATTACCCAAAAGGGTCTGCAGTAAAGCTTGGAAGGGACCCTCTTTGAGGAACTGCAGAAATAGAACTGAGATTCAGTCATCACAGCATGTGTCCTGTCCTGCAGAAGGTACCCCCCACCCCCCCGCCCCGGAGGCCCAACCACGGAATCAGCCACCTGGCTTGGAGCTCTTTTAGTTACGTCTCAGAGCAGACGCCAACATAGGCTTTTGGTTTGGAAAAAACTCCCAGCAACCTAAGTTTAGCAATAATCATTTTTTCACTCCTTCATCCATTCTTGTCATGTCCCAAGAGCTAACAGCAGCGGGAAAGCTAGGTGGTCTTTGCTTCATCCTGCCTGGAAAGAAAAAGGAAATCAAAGGTGAAAACTAATCATGAAGCACACGATCCCTGGAAAAGAAGGAATGAGCTCTTGTGTTCGGGAGCTGGAGCCACAGGCAGCAAGCGAGCCGACCTCCCAGAGTGGCTCTTAGAAGTGTCTTCTGGGTCGTCCCGAAGGCATAGCCATCTCTCAGAGATGCTTCGCCCTTCCCTGAATCTCTTGCCTGCCATCCCTTCAGCTACATGTAGGGCATAAATTCTCCCCGTTTTGGACAAGCTGCAAGGAGCGCTCATTGTGGCATCTGGGTGCCATGCGGGGTGTGATGCCAGCTGACAACAGCCTGGGTGTCTGGAGAGTGAACCGCAACACCTCTTGGTTCTGTTCACGTCATCAGAGGAGCAGAACGTTGTCTGCCCGTGTCAGGGGCCCCCGAGATTTCCTGGGGGGACTTGGCTGGAACAATGAGGTGTGGTTCCCCTCTTTGGGAAGAGGCCCCACCCTCACATTGGCAGAACCTGTTTCCGAAGGGATGCCTGGGCGTGTTGCCTCCTTATCTTTATCCCTTCATCTTCACTGGGGCTTCTGGGCTTCCTTTATTCACTTATTCTAAAAAATGGGAGAAAAAGGAACTTGAACTAACCTCTGACCCTTTTCTCCTTAGATCTCTGGGGGAACCCAGGTGTTGTTCCTGGGAACGCGCTCAGACCGGCAGTCTCTCCAGCCATCAGGGTTGGAAGCAGGCTGCTCTCCCTGTCTTGGGAGGTGCGGGCGGCTGAGCCAGGCAAGGACAGTGATATACCTTCTGCGACTTGATTGAGGTCTATGTCTGTGACTTGATATAGTTTCTACAGAAGGACAACCGAGAAAGTGCAGCCCCTTCCTGTTATGTGTGCTTGGAAGATAGAAATTCCGAGTGTCGTCTGCTTCTTGCGGAGGGAACTTGCATGAATCCAAGTTCTTAAAGGCCAGTCTGACCTTAAAAAATGGAGAGGGTTTTAAAGATGTCCCAGGGCACCTGCAACCCCACAAGGCCGCAGGAGCAATGGCTGCTGCCTCCTCAGTCCCTTGTGGCTCTGCATTCGTTCTCGTGTCAGGACATTTAACCTGGAGTAACAGGGACTGATGGACAGTGCAGGTAGCTTCTCCCAGAAAAACCAGGTGCCAGGACTAATTTTCAGAACAGGACAGGGGGCTGGAGAGTGCTCTAGAGAAAATGTGTTTGGGGTGGTTACTCATAGAAAATGGTACCCTAAGTAGTAGCAACACATCCTTTTGGGGGGTATATTTCGTGGAGAGTATTTTTGTGAGTGTTGAGCATGTGAAGGGCACAGGATGCAGAGTATGGGGGCGTGCCGGGGTACAGGATGTGGTCTCCATCTAGTGGTAAACTGGTGCCCTTGAGAAGATCCATAGAGGTTTGGGGCAATTTCTCCAGTGCCAAGTGTGGGACAGCACTGGTGCGTGGGTGCACAAGGCAGACCCATCGTGGGTGGGGGCCTTGGAGAACTCTCTTTCCTGAGCAGCCTGGCATGTGGGGGAATGGTCACAAAAAGCCAACTTGCTTGGAGGTCAGGGCTGATTTTAAGGAGCATTACTAGAAAGGTAGATTGGGGCCAGATTACAGAAAGCCAGGATGTCGGGCCAAGTAGTTTTTATTCTCTATTCTGAAGGAAGTCATTGAAGGGTTTTGAGTAGGAGAGTGAGGCTGTGAGACAAGGCAGTTATACCCATGCAGGTCCTGAGAGAGCACGTAGCTCTGAGCCCCACCTTATAGGCAAGGGAAACTTATAGACGGAGAACAGAGGGGGAGCCCCTGGAAGGACCCTGCCTTGTCCACAGAGCAGGTGGCCTTCAGGTGAACTCGAAGTTGCCATCTGAGACACTACAGGGAAGGTAAAGGGGGGAGGGGTCTGGCTTTTCAACAGGTTTTGAGAAGAGTCTTATTGCTGTGATATGATTATGTAAAAAAAGAAAAAAAAAGAGTTTGAAGGAATGGGTGTGAAATCACATCAGGAGTTGAATAGATATATAGTCAGAGCTGCACCAGCTAGGAGGGGTCCCCCCCCAGCCCGCCCCCATTCGGGGGTCTCACTGCTGGGGAGTGAGGGAGGGGAGTGTGGTTATTTCAGGGCGGAGGCTGTGGAGTGGAGTCACTGGAGGGTGATCCAGCCTCCGAGGGGAGAGGCCTGATCCCGGGAGACTCGGGCAGACGCTTAGCTCATGGGCTGGGGGACGAGCGGAGCCACCAGGGAGCTTGGGTCTGGGGTCTGCGGTTATCAGTCAGCCAGGGCTGGGAGTTGAAGAAACACAGTCAGAACAGTCAAAAGTCATGGTTGTACTTTGCAGCTTGCTTTAAATTTTTTAAAACATCAGCCTTATTGAGGTATAGCTGACAAAATTGTAAGATGTTTAACGTGTACATTGTGGTGATTTAATATATGTACACATTGTGAAAGGATTCCCGCCACCTAGTAAATTACCACATCTATCACCTCACATATTTACCGCTTTTGTCCCTTTTTTTTTTTTGGTGAGAATATTTAAGTTCTACTCTTAGCAAAAGTTTCATTTGTACAACAGTGTTGCCACCTGTAGTCACCATGTTGTACGGTAGGTCCTCAGACCTTGTTCATCTTACAGCCGGATGTCTGTTTCCTTTACCAGTTAGTTCCTCCCTGTTCCCCTCCTAACTCCTGTGGTGTGTGTGTGCACACGCATGTGTGTGAGCACGCATGTGTGTGAGAGTGTGTCACAGGGTTTTATTGTGTGTGAATGTTAACATTTGAATAACAGCAGGGGCTGTATTTGAGGAAAGATACACGGTCCAGTTCTTTTCCCTTTGGAAACAAGTGATGGACTTTGTTTCGCTGCTGCCGTGTGTTCAAGTGCCCACATTGTAGAGGTAAGGAGGCCTGGGAGTTGTTGCAGTGTGACACGGTATCATGGTGTTACTTGGGAACTTTGGGTGTGACGTTTGCAAGGGGAAGGACCCTTAACGATATTTTTTTGGAGGCCCAGCACTGAAACTTGTTTTTATCGTGGATGACAATAGATTTGTGCATTGCTCCTGTCACACGAGTGGCTTAGAATCAGAGTCAGAGGCTCTGTCTGCTACTCTGGGCAGTGATCTTGGTTCGTTACCGCCTTGGGCCTGGGTTTTCTCCACCTGGGCAGGGAAAACGATTGTGATCCCTGGAATCCCCGTGGCTCAAAAAAGCACCTGAATCAGTGACTTTATGTCTGTTATTAACTTGAATGAGATAAATATTGGACACAACATTTATCCAGAAGAGGTGTTTCTTTGTGAATCATGTGATTATTTTCAGGTGTTTGCTGGAAGTCACCAGGCAGACAGCATTTCCTGGTGTCACACAAGTGCCTCCCTGTGCCCCTCACTCCGGCCGTCGTCACCGGGTCTGCCTTTCCCACTGTGACCCCTTTCATCACTTGCCAGCCCCTGCCCGCAGTGTTCTTGTGTAATCTGTTCACGGGGGACAGTCAGGATGCAGTGTGTGAATCCAGTCTGGCACCTAGCTGCACACTGGCGGAGATGGAAATCTGTGATCGCAGCAGTGAAATACGCTCAAGCCGCGGGGGCTCGGGGCTGCTGTGGCTCGAATGGGGCCGAGCAGGAGGGCGCCACTCCCGCCCCACGTTGGGTGGTGGGTTCTGTTTACGTGGTGGTGGTCTCTGAAAGGGACCGCCCAGCTCCTTGATGAGCTGTGCTGCCTTTCTGGAACTACGGAGACAGAAGAGCCTCTTAGTACGACTGTTGGTGCTGAAGGCAGTTGACGGGGAGGAGAGATGTTTGCAGTGGCGACAGGAGGTGGCCTTTTGACCAAATAGATCAGTTTCTGTCCTGTTCGTGGTTGATGTTTCTCTAGATGACATGTTGATCTGAGTTATAGAAAGAGGTTCTAAATGTGTCACTTAAATGCGCAAAAGAATTCCAGTATACCAAGTTTAAAGGGATGATTTAAATGCCGTACAGTAAATTAAATATATAGAATTTTGAATTTCTGCCTTGCAGTTTTGTCCTGGCTCATATTAACCAATGACTCCATTCTGTTCATAATCTTGAACACCAAGATGCACCCTCCCCTATTTGCTTGCTTTCACTTTGCAGTAATCAGTCAGGTGAAAGACACCCGAGTGAGTGGGCGACAGCCAGGGCTTGTCTGCTGAGATCGCTGGGTCTGTCGAAATTGGAGGATGGCTGTTTCTGCGGGGAGGGTGCAGGAGCCCACCTGGCCCTCCCCAGAGCTCACCTGAGCCTCAGGGCCTGGCACCTGACAGAAGTGAGGTGGGCAGGGTGCCGCGTGCATGGCATTTAGGGCTCGGGCATACCTGCTGGGGAGTGAGGAAGCCCTGCTTTCGTACAGCAGCCCTGAGGCCACAGCTACAGTCACGATCACCTGTGGGTCACTCATCCATTCATCAGGTATTCCTCTTGGTGCACTTTGCTGGGTCCCCAAGGCACGCATAGGGCATGGAAACTCGCAGGTATCCCGTCAGTGTTCAGTGAGTGGGTTCGTGTGCACCCGTCACTGTGCTGGGCGATCCAGGTTCTGTTAGACTTGGTGGTCCTCACCTGCAGAGGATAGAAAGTAGACTGATGCTGGGTTACCTGCACACACACACACACACACACACACACACACACACACACACACACACACACACACACACACACACACACACAGACACACACACACACACACACACACACACACACACACACACACACACACACACACACACACACACACACACACACACACACACACACACACACACCCCAGAGCGGAGCCGGGCGGAGGACCCTTCAGCTGCTGTGCGTCCTGCCTCCAGGACCCGGGTTTCTATCCGAGCAGGATGCAGGCAGAGAGCCTGGAGTCTCCCACCTTTTCGAGGGCCCATGCAAATATCGGAAACAGGGAAAAAATGATACTGCCCCACGAGAGGAGAAGAAAGCTGCAAAATGGAAATGAACACATGTAACGAAAGGTCACAGGACTCAACAGCACATCAACTAGTCAGCCCCAGCCATCGTCTCCCATGGGATGTGGTGTGGCCCCCGAAAGTGCTGGCGTGGCCCTGGGCAGCCTGCAGTGCCACCTGCTCCCTAGGGAGGAGCTGCCCAGCCCCTCTGGGCGGGCATCCAGGCTTCTGCACAGCTCCACCTGCCCAGGAAGGTGTCCTGGGTCCCAGCACCCAGCCCGGCCCAGGCACACATCAGGGGGTGGGAGAAGGTGCCCCTTCACCTGAAGAGCAGGGACAGAAAGGGGCCACTGCCAGCCTGGGTCTGTGCTGGGAGCCAGCTCTTCTGGAGCATCTCTCTACAGAGAGCCCCACCTGGAGTCAAGTCACTACTGTAGTTGAGGAAACTTTTTATAGGGCTCTACTGTGTGTGGGAAACTCATCGTGGATCCTGGTCAGAGCCCAGGCACCCCTTCTCCAGGCTCTCCTCACACATCTTCCCAGTGTTTTGGGAGCAGGTTTTGCTACAACACGTCTAGTTTTCTGCTTCCTACCTTCCTGCACCAGAGTTAAACTTCGAAACACACATATATTCCCTCATCTTTTTCCTCTTCCCTCTCTCCCATCTGACTCTCCCCTCCACTTCTCTCTCTCCTTCTTTTCCTTCTTTTTTTCTTAAATGGGATAGTGATATCTGCCATCTGCACTTTGGGCTGTTTCAAACAAAATGTGTAAGGAGGGCTTCAGCAGAGGCGTCAGGGCACAGGGGTAAGGGGAGATGCCCAGAGGGTGTGCGGCCCTGTATCAGTGCTCCTCAACCTCCAGGGAAGGAAGTCGGCCCCAGGAAGCCCTGCGCCCAGCCTGCCCTGTCCATGGCCTCTGTCCTTTTAGGATCTCTCAGACACTGTCAGTCAATAAATACTGAGAAGTGAGGTGTGGTCTGAGATGAACATGGCCGCAAAGCACAGCAGGGAGGTGGTCCAGAAGGCCAGGCAGACTGGGTACTGGTGGCTTTTCAGGGGCGGAGCGGAGACAGTAAGGATGTGGCCAGAAGTACAGAGACCCCAAGCAAAGCCCCATCCAGGAACTCCTGTCCATTGAAGGAGCCAGAGGGCTCAGACCTTTTGGTGAACAGTTCGCTGCCAAGACTGGAGGAGGGCAAAGGTGCTCTCTGGGGGGAGATCCTGGGGGATCTGTGTGGAGGTGGGCTGCCCTGAGGGCCTCCCTGGTTCTTGGGGGGCAGCTGACAGGCAAATGCAGCCCTTTGGCGGCAGCCCGAGGGTGACTTGCTGCCCTCAGGCCCGTCGCCTTTCAGAATCTCTGAAGTGATTGATGGTTCCCTGCAGACAGCAGTTTCCAGATTCAGTGCCGTGTGTGCTTGTTGGGGAGGGCTGACCTCTTCCTGGACCTGCATGGGCAGGACAGACTCTCGGGCCCTCCTTTCCCCAGGCCTCTATTTGGTCTCCGAAGAGAACGCCTTTCTCTTCCTTCATCTATGGAAGGGCACAGCCTGCCAGGCCCCGCCGTCCAGTTGTTGGCACCATCCCCCAGCCTGGGTCTGGAAGAGCCAGGCAGCCAGCGGCCGCGGGACTGAGGACGAACAGGATGTACTCCCTTTCTTGCCTGTGAACAAGCAGCTCTGTTCTGTTGTTTTATTTTATATTCAAACAGGCTTAAAAACACTTCTTGACACTCATCTCCCAAACTGTCATTTTTTTTGAGATAGTTGACGAGCATACATACACCGTGTCTTCCAGAGACTCTGATTTACACCCTGTGGTGGGCACTCCCAGCACAACTCTGACGCTTGATCCTGACTCGGCACGGTTCCCTGACACTCCTGACGACCACTGGCAGGGTGCTAGGTTTCAGACCATCCTGACAACTGCCCCTCCATCCTGGCGAAACACAGCAGCTAAGGAAAATGTGCTGCAGAATAAGAGAAAAGGACGCATGATCTCTTCTTTTAAAAATGTGTTTCTCAGCATGTTCTCTGGCATAATTTCTGCACTTGTGGATAGTGCCTCTCAGCCTTTCATGAAATTTCTGCCTCTTACAAATGTGGAAAAAGTAGAGGCTACTTTAAATTATAAAGACAAGCTTTAATCTAGTCCAAGAAGCTGGGGGAAATAGACTGCTTTTCTTGCTTTCAGCCCCATTTCCCTCCCTAATGTTAAATACGGGTTTTTCTCCCATTTTAGAGGGTTTTCTTTGTAGAATATGAATGAGTTATTTACTGGGTAACAAAAAAACAAGCCTTTTAAGTACAAATGGAGCTTTGGAGATCTCTCAGTTTGAAAGACTGATCTCTGCATAAACACAACTGTTTCTCCATATTGCTGGGAACTCTGCATCCAGCTGTTGGGCCACAATTTTCTATTACGATTTTTATAATATGAAACACTGGCTAATAGCTCAGCAGAGAAGTGTTTGGGCACAGTAGCAATAGGGAAGTGTTTACATTGCCTTATCTGTGTTGATGAGCAAAGAATAGTAATTTTCTACAGAGTTGCTCTAATCTGATTAATAAAATTAGGCATTGCATATTTTCATTCACCTACATTTTTTTGAGCTCATGTCAACCAGTAGCCTCATTTCAGTGCTTCAGTTTTCCTTATTAAATGTCTGGTTGTACTTGTTGCCTTTTAAAGCGCAAAATCTTAACAGCAAGTCTTTCTTTTCTCTGTGTGTAAATGAACGACGTAACCAAGACTGTCTGCCACGGGGATAGTTTGGAGGTCACTGTGCACCTAGGGCCTTCCACTCAGAGTGACCGGCTGTGGAAGGATGGAGCCATTACCTTCAGAAGTACCCTTTGGGGCCTTCAGAGCCGGACTGCTTGAGGTGTACATCCCTGTAGATGGGGCCTGTAGATGGGGCGTGTGAAACCCTCCTTCCCTTCAGCCCCACCCCACCCCAGGGTTTTAAGACAAAGCTGGATTAGTGAATTCATGGCCTGACGGGCTACACTTCACATCCCCGCGTGCACCTGTCCCTGGCGTCGGCCTGGCCACGGGGCTGGGAAGTGCAGTTTCCCGTTGCTCATGGCCCATCCTGCCTGCTGTGATGGGAGAGAGGAGAGTGAGCTGGAAGAGGCTGAAAGAAACATTGCTCAGATGCAAAGTCAGATGATTGTCTTCTCTAGGAAGCTCCCTATTAAAAATCTACATGGCTATTGAGAATCTACATGGCTGTTTTGTAATTGAAGTTAGGCCATGTTTAACCTGTATAATATCTGCTTAAAAACCCTGGATATATTTTCTGTCTATTTCTGTGATTCACTTAATTGGCACTCCGTTGCAGCTTCCATGTTAAAATCAGTGTATCAAACAGCATGCCTGCTCTTCATTCTCATGCTATATTTTTCATTTATTCTGAAGGTCAGATGAATATGTTCAAATTCTGTTAGCATGTTGGAGTCAGAAATGAAAAGATGACTTAACTTTTTATAACCTCTAAAAGAATCATTCAGTGTCAGGAAACTAGCCTGTGGGAGTTACGGACAAATGCACAGTCCTGAATATTTTCAGCTATTAAAAATAAGTAAAAGGTATGACAATTAGAAGGGTGGGTTATGATTTTGGAGACCTACTCTTTTATCACTTGATGGATTCTGCATCCTTGTTCTGGTTGTGGAGGGCAGTATTTTGTGCCATTTATGCCCTCACTGGCTCACAACACACAAAACCCACATTATATTTGACATCAGGCTCAGTACCTGTTGGTGGAGGACATGGAGCCAAAAGGAAACGGGATTTCCTAATAAGGCTTTTGGCTTGGCAGGGGATTTTTGTGGGAAAGACACTACATTTATTGAGGCAATTTCTTCCTCTTCACTAAGAGCGTTTTTCTCTATTTCTCAAGCAGTGCTGAGTTATGGACATGTTTGTAAACTGTAATGTTGCAAGTTAGATAGCCCTCTCTATCTAAAATCTCAACCTCGTCATGCTCTCTGCCCCCTTTGCTGCTTTATATTCTTTCCTTATCACTTGTACTAATTAACATACTCTGTATTTTACTTATCTTTCTTATTTTGTCCCCTCTCCCAGATGTTACTCCAGGAGGGTAGATATGTATGTTTAATTTACTGGTGTGAACTACAGTCAGTACTTAGAACAGTGCCAGAGTGTACAGTTAACATGTGTTGAATGAAATAATGATGCTCAGAGCATAGTTTTTATATAGTAATACATCTTTTGAAATTAATTATCTTTTTAAGAAATAATGAAATTGTAGTTCAACATAAAGAAGTCAACCAGTGTAATACACCACATTTTAAAAAATGAAGGAAAAAAACACGCTTATCTCAATAAACAACAAAAAAGGCATTTGACAAAATCCAGCATCCTTTCATAATATAAACACTTAAAAAACAGGTGCAGAAGGGAACTTCCTCAACAAAATAAAGGACGTTTATTAAAACCCACAGCTAACACCATACTCAATGGTGAAAGACTGAAAGCTTTCCCCCTAAGATAAGGAACAAGACAAGGATGCCAGTTTCACCACTACTATTCAGTATCGTACTGGAAATTCTAGTCAGAGCACTTAGATAAGAAAAAGAAATAATAATCATTCGAATTACAAAGAAGGAACTAAAACGATCCCGATTTGCAGATGACACGATCCTGTTGCAGAAAATCCCAAAGAATCCGCACAAAAGGTACTAGAGCTAATAAACAAATTCAGCAAAGTTGCAGGGAAGATTAACACAGAGGAACCCATTGTTTCTATACATGTGCAGTGAACAATCTGAAAGGAAATTAAGAAAGTAATTTTATTTAAAATAGCATCTAAAAGAAGAAAATAACTAGAAATAAATTCAACCAAGGAGGAAAGACTTGTACAGTGAAACCTATGAAACACTGCAGACAGAAATTTAAAGAAGCCTTAATTAAATGGAAAGACATCATCACATATTCATGGGCAGGAAGACTTAATATTGCTAAGATGTCAGTACTACCCAAAACGATCCACAAATTCAGTGTAACCCCTACCAAAATTCCAGCAGCCTTTTTTTCCCACAGAAATGCAAAAGCTGATCCTCAAATTTGTACAGAATTGTAAGGGGTCCTAAATAACCAAAATAATCTTGAAAAGGAACAAAGTCAGAGGACTCACACTTCCCAATTTCAAAATTTATAAAGCTACAGTAATCAAAACAGTGTGGTACTGGTATAAGGATAGACATAAATTCTATTCTCAGTGGAATAGCATTGAGAGTCTGGAAATGTATACCCATACATCTATGGCCAACTGATTTTTGACAAGGTTTCAAGTCCATTCAATGGGGAAAGAATAGTCTTTTTAACAAATGGTGCTGGGACAACTGAATTTCCACATGCCAGAGAATGAACTTGGAACCCTACCTCACGCCAGATGCAAAAATTATCCTAATAAGAGTTAAAAACCACAAAACTCTTAAATGAAAAGATAGAGGGAAGTCTTCATGATCTCGGATTTGGCAGTGAATTCTTAGATATGATACCAAAAGCATGAGCAGCAAAAGAAAAAATAAATTGGTCTTCATCAAAATTAAAAACTCTTGTGCATCTAAAGACATTATCAAGAAAGTGAAAAGACATCCTACAGAATGGGAGAAAATATTTGTAACTCATATATCTGATAAGGGCTTACTATCCAGAATATATAGAGAACTACTAAAACTTAACAAAAAGACAACCCAATTTAAAAATGGGCGTAGGACAGCAAAGAAATGATAAACAAAATGAAAAGACAACGTACTGAATGGGAAAAAATATTTGCTAATGGTATATCTGATAAGGGGTTAATATCCAAATGTCCAATATAAAGAACTCATATAATTCAGTAGCAAAAAACCCAAATAATCCCATTTTAAAATGGGCAAATGACCTGAATAGACATTTTTTCAAAGAAGATATACAAATGGCCAACAAGTACATGAAAAGATGCTCAGCATCACTAATCATAAAGGAAATGCAAATCCAAACCACAGTATCACCTCACAGCTGTCAGAATGGCTATCATCAAAAAGACGAGATAACAAATGCTGACGAAGATGTGGAGAAAAGGAAACCCTTGTGCCCTGTTGGTGGGAATGTAAGTTGGTCCAGTTTCTATGGAAAACAGTATGGAGATTCCTCGAACAATGGGAAATAGAACTACCATATGATCTAACAATTCCACTTCTGGGAATATATCTGAAGGAAATGAAAACACTGTGTCAAGGAGATATCTGTACCCCATGTTTATTGGCATGATTTACAGTAGTCAAGACATGGAAACAGGGGCTTCCCTGGTGGTGCAGTGGTTGAGAACCCACCTGCCAATGCAGGGGACACGGGTTCAAGCCCTGGCCCGGGAAGATCCCACATGCTGCGGAGCAACTAAGCCCACGTGCCACAACTACTGAGCCCACGTGCCTAGAGCCCGTGCTCCTCAGCAGTAGAAGCCACTGCAGTGAGAAGCCCACACACTGCAACGAAGAGCAGCCCCCCACTCTCCACAACTAGAGAGAGCCCGCGCGCAGCGACGAAGACCCAACACAGCCCAAAAAAAAAGTCATGGAAACAACCTAAGTGTCTATCAACGGATGAATGGATAAAGATAATGGGTGTGTGTGTGTGAGTGTGTGTGTGTGTGTGTGTGTGTGTGTGTCTGGAATATTATTCAGCCACAAAAAGAAGGAAATCCTGCCATTTGCAAAAAGATGGATGGATCTTGAGGGCATTATGCTAAGTGAAATAAGTCAGACAGAGAAAGACAAACACTGTATGATTTCACTTATATGTGGAATCTAAAAAAGAAAGAAAGAAAAAACCCTCAACATAGAAACAGAGATCAGACTTGTGGTTACCAGAAGCGGAGGGTGGGTGGGGGAATGAGAGGGAGGTGGTCAAAAGGTGCAAACTTCCAGTTATCAGATAAATAAGAACAAGGAATGTAATGTACAACACGACTGTACTTAACACTGCTCTATGGTTTATATGAGAGTCGTTAGGAGTGTAGATCCTAAGAGTTCTCATCACAAGGAGAAAAACCATTTTCTTTTTCTGTTTTTGTCTGTGTAAGATGACAGATGTTGGGCTTCCCTGGTGGCGCAGTGGTTGAGAGTCCGCCTGCCGATGCAGGGGACACGGGTTTGTGCCCCGGTCCGGGAAGATCCCACATGCCGCGGAGCGGCTGGGCCCGTGAGCCATGGCCGCTGAGCCTGCGCGTCAGGAGCCTGTGCTCCGCAACGGGAGAGGCCACAACAGTGAGAGGCCCGCGTACCGCAAAAAAAAAAAAAGTGCAGTTGCTGTGGAAAAGTTTGACAGCTCCTCAAAAGCTAAATGTAGAACTACCATATAACCCAGGACTTCTACTCCTAGTTATAGACCCCAAAGAGTTGAAAACAGGAACGTGAACACATATTTGTATACCAGTGTTCATTGTAGCATGATTCACAACAGCCAAAAGCTGGAAACATTCCAAGTGTCTATCAACTGATGAATGGATAAATAAAATGGGGTATAAACTGGAATATTACTCAGCCATAGAAAGGAATGACATTCTGATACAGGCTACAATATGGATAATTCTTGAAAAACTTCATGCTAAGTGAAATAAGCCAGGCACAAAAAGACAATTATTGTGTAATTTTACTTATATGAGATACCTAGAATAGGCAAATTCATAGAGACAGAAAGTAGATTAGAGGTTACCAGGAGCTGGGAGAGGGGAGAGTGGGAACTTACTTGGTTGCAGAGTTTCTGTTTGGGATGCTGGAAAAGATTTGGAAACACATAGTGGTGATAGTGGGACAATAGTGTGAATGTAATTAATATCACTGAATGTATACTTAAAATGGTTAAAATGGCAAAATTTGTTATATATATTTTATCACAAAAGATTAAAAAAAGAACGGAATTATTTGGAATGGAAATAATAACATTGAGTTTTATTTCTCCTTCTCCAGTCTGTCTCACAGATCTGGGGATCGAAAGAGATTGAATAATAAACTCCTTCTGCTATGACTGTATTTGACAAGAAAGTAATATTCTGTAGACCCTCGACATCTGAAGGGATGTACCTGAAGACTTTTGCAGATCTCCGAATAGGAGGCTGCAGAAATGTTTGTAGAGTCTCCTTCTGTCCAGAATTTTCAGAGAAATAAGTGTTTCCTGTGTATTTTCTCACCCTCAAGTTTAACGGTCATGTTTCATGAAGAAGAAACATTTTCAGCATTTTGCAAGTGTGTGTAAGGATGGTTAGAGAGTAAAATCGTCAGGTTGAAATGCAGGTCCCAGCCCTCCAGCCACTCCCTCGCCAGCCTGGGGTTTGAGCACAACCCTCACAGCTCACGACTCGGATTCAAGCTGGAGCAAAATGGCCCAGCCTGAGGCCCCTGGGTCGGAAGCTCCACGAAGGATGCGGTCACCTTTGCCCCGCTGGGCGTGGGACATGGAGGTACCTGCAGTGAGTGGATGGCTCCTCGCTCTCGAGGAGCTGAAACCTCAGCCCTCAATCTGTGCCTGCTCGTGGTGGTTCTGTGCAGGATTACTTTCCAAGGTTCTGAGTGGAAATTAGGAGTGTGATCTGAAAAGCTCAGTGTTGCCTTGGGGACACAGCTTCTTGCTTCTGTCACCCCATGCCAGTGCTGAAAGACAGGGTGTGAGGAGGTCATGTCCCCCTCCCCCAGTTGACGCCTGCCCCTTGGCCGCAGAAGCATCTTCCTCACTGGCCGGTGCTGACCCTGCCTTCAGCTTCCATCTCTCCCCAAGGTGCTGGGAGGCCAGCAAGCCCACTGCGACCCCTCCCGGGACACGTGCCCCTTCCTCTTCCTGCTGACGCTGCAGCCATGCTCAGTGCTGCCCGCTCCCTGCCCCCTGCCAGGCTGACAGGCGGAGAAGCTTGTCTGCACGCCCTCCTCCGGGGTGCTTTCCTGAAGGTGCAGAGCTTTGTGGGAAGTCCTCTGGATCACTGACAGTGGCATCATGGGTATGCAGCCCTTAGTGTGTTCCAGCGACGGGTGCTGGTCTCCCTGTGGGCTGATCTGTGGCCTTTCAGTGGGTCCTATGCCTGTGTCTTACCACCAGTGTCTGCCGCAGACTGAAGGCTGCCTTTTGTAGCCTCAGAGGGGCCCAGCATAAATGGGCATCTCTAAGACTCAGGCTCACGACCTTGATCTGGTTGAGGCCAGGTGCAGTCATCATAGAACGTGGATCAGGATCCCACCGTAACAGTCTGTCGCTGCATGAGTGCCGCACGCATGAGGGTGTGAAGCACTTAGCAGGCTCCCTCACAGAAGGCGGCGGCGTCACCATCAGGAAGAAGCCAAGCACTGCTTTTCTATTTTAAGGGGGAGAAAGAGGGAGGAAAGGGCTGAGGCATTTTGGAAAAAGGTTCTCCAATTTTCCATGCATCAGCTGACTCCATCCTCTGAGATTCGGAAGACCTGGGATGTTCTGAGCGTTTGTGTTTCTTACGAGTCTGCAGATGCTGCTGCTGCCGCCACCGCCATGTTGCAGGGACCACGCTCGACAGACTACTCGGCAGAAGGGCAGAAGCACGAGGGAGCTGGGGAGGCAGCAAAAGAGGGGGTGCCCGACGTGTGGCTTCCGTTCTGCCCTGTGAGACACACTGGAGTCTGAACAAAGCAGCGGCGCCATGGAAGCTGCAGGAGCCTGACCTGCGGAGGCTGGAGACGAACCTGAGGGTATGGGCGCCCCCGGCTGACGCACAGCCCCCGAGATGAGACGGGCTCCTCCTCTGTTCCCGTCCTCACTGGCTTCTTACCTAACATGCACCTGCCTAGCGTGCCGGACCTGAATGTTGGCAGGAAGGGGATGGAGAGGGAAGCCCATGTCTACCTGTTTTTAAAAAATATTTGAGGAAAAAAAAAATATTTGGGGGCTTCCCTGGTGGCACAGTGGTTAAGAATCTGCCTGCCAATGCAAGGGACACAGGTTCGAGCCCTGGTCCGGGAAGATCCCACGTGCCGCGGAGCAACTAATCCCATGCACCACAACTACTGAGCCTGTGCTCTAGAGCCCGCGAGCCACAACTACTGAGCTTGCATGCCACAACTACTGAAGCCCTCACACCTAGAGCCTGTGCTCCGCAACAAGAGAAGCCACTGCAATGAGAAGCCCGCACACCACAATGAAGAGTAGACCCCGCTCAGTGCAACTAGAGAAAGCCTGCACACAGCAACGAAGACCCAACGCAACCAAAAATAAATAAAGAAAATAAATAAATTAAAAAAATTTTTTTTAATAAATAAAAATGTTCAAAGATAGTGTTTTTAATTTACTCATAATCTTAGCATGTCATTAACGTTCTCTGAACAGCATTTGTTTGTAGAAATCAACATTAATTAAGCTTCCCAACTGAAATGAAAATACTTTACAGGAGTATAGCAAATGCCGCACCCCACCCCATCCCCGCCCCAGGGCATCAGATGGATTTAAACACTTGAAGGCAGAATATAGTTAATGAAAACCCAAAACTAATTATAGCTTAATGATCATATGACAGGTGAGTTGTCATCTTGCCCCACTTGCAGCCCTGGGTGGGAAGGGACGCGCATGCTGCCTGGGTGCTTCCTGCCCTGTGCCCTCTGCCCTCTCCGCCTTCTCTAGTTTTGTTGTAGGCACTTGTCCATCGTCGGGGGTTTCTGAATGAATGCAGCATCCCAGACAAATTCAAACACTTTCAGGGTTTTGGCATCCATAGGTCAGGCGGGATGTGTCTGACTCAGCATATGCTCTGGCGGTTCTGAGGACTCAGGCTGATCTAGGAAATGGGTGACCGGGGACTCCGGGTGTGGGGTTGGCTCAGGATTCCAGTTGAGTCTATTAATTGGCAAGAGTATGGGTCCTGTTTGGTCTGGGGTTAAGGGGTTCATGGTCTTTGGGCAACCGCAGTTTTGGGGCCTGAGTTTGCCCTGGGTCTGCCATGGTGCCTTCTGGTTTCTGGAAAGTCCCTAACGTTTAGACCAGTCAAGCGCTCACCTGTCTCCAAAGGGAAATAGGGCAGGTGGGCGAATCCAGGGGCGTGGACATGGTGCTGTTTTCAGTTCTGTGCTTTGCACTGTTAACCAGACCTTTTTCACATGGGTGGACAACTCTGCCTCCCACTTGAGGGAGTGCCAGGTTAGCTGTGGCTGATCTCTTCTGGGTTAATTAACGTCGTGTGTTTTGGGACTCATGTCCCAGAGGCCTTCATGTCATAGGGTGCATGTGGATCCTTGTTACCCTCTTAAAAAACATGAGACCTTACGAATGGCCATCTAGACCTCGCCCCACCACCCAGAGCTCACAGCTTTGTCAGGAAAGAATGAATCCACGTGAAACGTCCCAGTGGATCTGATGAGAAAAGGTCTGTTTACCGAGGCGTCATGGAAAACTGTGTGATGGTACCTCACGACTGGAGGTGGGGAGAGACCACTTCTGGGAACAAAACAGTATGTGGGGAGGAACAGAGTTGGAAAGGAGGAAGGCGTGTTGGTGGTGGTGGAAGGCTGGTTTCACCAGAACGGAGTTTGTGGGGGAATAGGCACCATAAATTGGATTAATCCGGGGCTCAGACAGTGAAGATCTTCCAGCGCATGACAGCATTAACCCTCGATGTGGCCACTGGACGTGGCTTCTGAGGATGGGGTCACTTTGTTGTGAGAGGCTGCACACTGGCCTCGGGCCACTTCGGATCCAGACACGTGTTTGGTTTACTGTATATGCTGTTGTCTCTGAGGGTTTTAAAAATTATGAATAAACTGTCAACATTGAAAAAATTAGGAGATTTAACTTTAATCTGGTCAAATTTCTCTTTTGAAAAATGGGCAGATGTAGTAGCCGTTGGGCCAGCATTGTTGGTGGTCCTGGGTGGGGGTTGAGGAGCAGCCGGTTCTCCTCCACGTGAACGACAGAAGCTAAGGGTGGGTGTCATGGGGAACATGTCCTCCTGTTCCCTCCCACCCAGCGCACCTCACTCGCTGAATCGCGGGCCGGACAACTGGCAGTGAGTGCATCTGGCCCTGCATGTGTTTGCCTGGCCTAATATTTCAAAATAAGAGAATGAAGTGATGTGGATAGTATTTGTTAGATTAGATCATGCCTTATATCAGAAAGGTTCTCTACTGACTAACTTTTTTTGTCTTATCCTTTTGGACGTATCAAGTAAAGTTGCTTATGCAAAACACATGAAGGGGGTCAAAATAAATAAGCCCTTGGATGTAACACACAGCATGGTGACTGCAGTTAACAAAACTGTATTGTGTACTTGGAAGTTGCTAGGAGAGTAGATCTTAAAAGGTCCCATCACGAGAAAAAAAATTGTTGACTGTGTGTGGGGATGGATGTTAACTAGACTCACTGTAGTGATCACTTCACAATAAATACAAATATAGAATCACTGTATTACACACCTGAAAGTAATGTTACGTGTCAACTGTGTATCAATCTTTAAAAAAGGTTATTACTTAAATCAATTTTTACAGACATGTTTGAACTTAACCCCACAATTGGACTAAGCTTTTTAGGAGACTAAATTTATATTAATGCTTTAATAATTTGGTGGAGTTTTTCTGAGGTAAAGAATAAAAGAAGGAACACCAGGAGTGAGAAACCCTGATTGTGCCCTGATTTTCCCCAAGAGGGGAACCCATTTTGCCTTCCAGCAAGATGGCTATGGTGTTAGATTTCCTTTCCTCGGTCTGGGTGAAGCAGGGGCTCTGATGTTCCCAGGAAGAGGTGTTTGTGGATGGGAAACAGGCCTGCCTGGGAAAGTAACACCGCAGCTCCTCCCCACCCACCCATCCACCCTTAGAACCAGTGCGGAAGCAGGAATGCTTCTGGGGAGAGTAGTTTGTGCACCACCTGGAGGCTGAGAGCTGTGAAGCCGACTGAGCAGGCAGAGCAGCCTATGGGTGGGTGCTTAGGGCAGAGGGGGGGGCTTTCGAAAGCTTTAGGACTATGGACAGAGGACTGGAGGCATTTTCTAGTCCAGCCCCCCTTTTTTCATAGCTGAGAAAAGCTGTGGTCTGGAAGCGAGGTGGTGAGCCCGGGGGCTGTTCAGGTACAGATGTGATACCACTGTTCTGACCATCAGGTCATCATTCCTCTTGGTGAGCTTATGCGCACATTTAGGAGGGAGAAAGGCACACGCCCTCCATGATGGGCAAGCTAGGGGCATCCTTCACATCAGTGCAGGCACCGTGGTTGGGGGGACGGCAGCAGCTTTTCCTTGGTCCCTGGCTCTGATGCCCCGTCTCAGGCCAGCCAGGGGCACCAAAGGCGCGTTCCCTTCATCCACTGTTCACAGACCCCCTGGGCTCCCTCTGTCCTGCTCTGGACCCACTTCTAAGAATCGGGTGCAGGGGAACAGCATAGGGACAAGGCAGTGTCCCCTCCTCCCTGACTGCCTGGGCTCGGACTGTGCGCTCTCTCCCCGAGGCCTGGTGGCTCTGTGTCATCTGAGAACCTTGTTAGGAGCCCGGAACCCTGGGCCCCCCCCTCAGACCCACAGCATCCCACTCCTCCCTTGAACATGGGCCCCGGTGGTGAGCATGCACATCCAGGCTGAGATATGCCACCCTGGGTGAGCCCCCAACTCCTGTTTTCCTTCCATCCCCTCTGACCATCAGCCAGGGTTCTGGTTGGAAAACAGTCCAGCTGTGCCAGTTCCTCGCCTGGAATCCTCACCAGGCTCCGTGTTGCTTACCACACATGAGCCCCTTGGCAGTGGCCCCCACCTAACTCCCCGGCACCCCTCATCCCTCTGTGATCTCCTGAGTCCCTTGCACTGATTGGCTTATGGAGGACTCCCCTCCCCCCACCCCTCAGCTCAGCACCCATCCTGCTTCGAGGCTTTGCTCAGACTTCACCCTCTGGAGCGCCATGCCCTCGTGGGCTCTGTGCCTGCTGTCCACGTGGCCCTCGGGCTGCTGTGATGCCAGCATGTATGTGCTTTCTGCAGGGTCACAGGCTGCTCTGAGGGTGTGGTGACAGCCCCCATAGCCGAGTGGGCTGTTTCAAAAGAGCCACAGCAGTGGATTATTAGACCCCAAGTTCAGCATCAGGTTTTCCGCGAGAAAAGCTTGGGAGTCACTAGTGTTGTGCATCCCTCTGCCTGGAGAGCTGCCTGGGCCTTTCAGAGGTTTCTGGATGAGGATCTTCTGCAGTGGCGCTGGGTGGCCTGGCCTGCCTTCATGATGCTGGTTTGAGTGGCGACCAAGATAAGCCAAGCCCCTGAGCTCGGAGATTCTGGGAAGTTCTTTGTAAATGTCTCACCTCCTAACAAGGTCTAAACCAATATCCTCTGATTTTGCCTTTTTAAAAATAGAAACTTGGGTGCCCAGACCTCAGGAGGAAGGAAAGAACTGTTCCCAGAGCTTTGAAGGCTGTGGTTGGAGTGGAGTCTGATGTGGCTGCGGGTTTGGGGTCATCCGGGGACTGAGGAAGGAAGGGGAGAGAGGCTGGGCCTCGGAGGGGCAGCTCTGTGTCATCATCCCTGATGCTGAGTGTTCGGGGAGCACAGAGGCCCGCGTGGAGGGGACGCGTGCAGACAGGAGCTGCGGACTCACAGGAAGCACAGTAGACGGATAGGTGTCAAGGTGAATGACTTAAAGAGTGGACTTCATCATATAGTACTTTTCAGGATTTAAAAAACTAAAGATTTGTTCTAACAAGCAGGGTTAGGTGCTTTTTTGGCTTCTTTATTTTAGGGAAAATAATCTCTCATGATGAGATTATATGGCTTCCTTGCCTTGAAAGTTACTTGGGGTAAGACACTGTCAAACCACGCAGGCACTCACTTCGGCTCTCATGGCTGGGTCTTCTGGGTCCAGCCGACTGTCCCAGGCACATGTATCACCTCACGTGGGGGCTCCGGCCATTTCTGCCCCTGGGGCTAGAATGCCATGTGCAGTGTTGTTGCTGTGGTTATTGATTTCTATTTCAAATGAGTCTGACATATAACTATGTAATTGTAATTTGGAAAATCAAATTAGGTTTCTTATTCTCATTGGGGAATTATTTGATTACTTTGGCAAAGGAGGGAATCATAGAGTAACTTATACCAAAATAAAATTACTAAAAATATTGTGTAAATATTTACTATCATGTAAAAGTTCAGTATTTTCAAATTTTTCCTTTTTTTTTTTTCAAATTTTTCCTCTTAATTAACAACATCCTGAATAGAGCTTCATAATGTAGAATAATTTTTTTTAAGTTAGATTTGGGCCATGACATGTGATGACACGTGTCAGAAACAAAGGACCTGAAGTAGAACATAGAAAGTCACTTCAGCTGCATACACACCCACATCCCCTATGTCCAGGCTGTCGCCACATCAGCCAGAGGGGCGCGGCCAGCATCAGCATCCAAGGAAGAACACACAGCGATCACCTGAGCAGAAATCCAGCATTTGGTGAAGCCCTGTCAGCCTTCCCAGGAGATCTGACCTGGACGCAGTGAGTGCGGGTCTTAGGGCCAGAGGCAGACGTGTCGTGCCGGCGGGGAACTGGCTTCAGTCCTGAGCATGTCCAGCTGTCCCCCGACTCCTTCCACAGCCGTCCTGAGCTGGGTGGGCTCACTGCCTCCGGGGAAGAGGGCGTCTGGCTGAGGAAGCGTGGACGAGGAGACCCTAACCCATGACTGCTCGCTGGACAGATGAGGTGATTTGCACGCAGCCCTGAGGAGCAAGGTCTCTGCAGATGGAGGCTGAGGTTGGACTCCGGCTGTGCTCCCGCAGTGGCCTGACTTCTTAGGTTAACCCTGGGGTTAACCTGGCCCAGCACGCCTGGGTGCCCTGCCCGCTCACTGGGTTCTCACTGCTAACAGGCTTAGGTGCTTCAGTGCTAGAAATGTAATAATTTTCCCCATACGTCAGAGAGTACTGTGTGATATAATTTTTATATTAAGGACCCAGGATAAATAATATCACCACAAAAAAGAAGAACAGGAATCATCAATTGTGATTGAAAATACAAAAAGATAAAGTCTTATTAATTGCTTTAAAGGGAGCCTTTTCACTTCTTTTTTCCTGGCTTAGTGTTGTAGTAATCCAGAAGCTGCCTCTGCTGAAGTAGCTGTTGATAATTACCCAGGGTCTGGAATGTGCCAGCCACTTGGAAAGATCAAGAACTAAGAAGTAATCCTGGAAACTGAATTTTAACCTCACTATCTGCTCTCCAAATACTAACCAGATGGAGCTTTGGAGACCATCTAATGAGGAATTAGTTACCAAATACACACCGTTATTTCCCCAGGCACCCTGAGCACTGTTAGCATGGCCAGTGCCAGGTATGAAAGCTCTTGCATGTTGCTGACGTAGTTCCTGGGGATATGTGACATTATAGGTGATTTTCACATACAAAATAATTTTGCTACACATTTATTTTGGTTATTATTACTTTTTTATGAGCTGTCCCTGAACTGAATGAAACAGTTTGCTTTCTCCAAAGAATTGGAAGTGTACTTGCAGCTGACTGAAAACAAAAGCCGTGTGGAAAAGGTTGCAGATGGGTTTTGTCACATGCACAGAAAACCCATAAATTGTTCAGGAGAAGGGATATGATGTAACCAAAAGTGACCAAAGCTTGTTCTGCCAGGGAGAGTGAAGAAAGGACAGAGAGATGGCAAAAGAAGAAGTACCGCGTGTGCCTTGTCCCCGTCTGCAGTAGGCGTTCTCCAAGGGCTGGAAGCAAGGAAAGAGCCCTCATTCCCATTTTGTCTCTCTGTTTTTAAATTTTTTATTAAATTAGTGTATACATTAGAAAAGTGCATATATCAAACCCTGTATTTTTTATACATTGAATACCTGTACTAAATGCCACTGAAATGTTCACTTTAAAGTGGTTAATTTTATATTAATGTGAATTTCACCCCCAAAAAAAAAGCAGTAGCAGAACTGGACCAGCCACCTATGGAGCTCCCTCGAACTGGGTTTTTCTGGGAATATGGGAGCAGAATTGCAGGGGCCAAGTGGTGTCGGCGTCCCCTGGGGCGGCAGACGCAAGCCGGGTGGCACCTGGTGTCCTCAGGCCTCATCCTTCAGCCGCTAGTGGGGGCGGCAGTGGTGTTACACTGAGGCTTCATTCTGCATTTCCTAGATGACTTAGTGACTATTTCCTATGTTTATTAGTCATTTTAATTTTTGTAATTCTGTTTTAAATAAAGACCTTTTTTTCCTTTGTAAAAT